>NC_044032.1:536592200-537245087 GCF_901765095.1 Microcaecilia unicolor
TAAATCTGGGAAACGTTCTCAGTTGGATTCTACTCAGTTACAAGCACCTCCTGAATCATTGGACATATCCGAATTCTTGGAACGATCTCAAGAAGAAATTAAGACTCGTGCAACTTTGATAATTTCCTTTGTCTTTATACAAGACAAAGAAGCATTACTGAGACAGTATTTCAAGAACTTACAACCTCAGTTTATGGGAGATAAGATTTTGATCTTCCCAGATATTTCAAAATGGACCCAGCAAAGAAGAAAGAAATTTCTGGAACTGAGGCAAAAATCCTTGGAAATAGAAGCTACTTTTCAGTTGAGATTCCCATGCAAATGTTTAATAATGTTCAAGAATACTAAATATATATTTTATGAACCTGAACAATTGTCTAGATTTCTGGTTGCGCAAGGGGAAAAAAACACCGGCCAAATAAATATTGGAATTACGGTTCAAATGTAAAACGATACCACCTGCTCTAAATTTAAAATGTTAACTATTTCCACTTAACCAACTTCCCTTGGTGTAAATTGGATTCTCCTTATTTTGTGGACTGTTGTAATCAATGTTTGTTTATATTTTGGAATTATTTAGTATAATTTCCTTTAAAGACGTTACTTAAACATTGATGTATCCTTCAAAGAGTGTTATCTTTGATAATATGTGAAATTAATAAAGAAATAAATAAATTAAAAAAAAAAATTTGTAGGACACAAAACATACCTTAGAATCCCTATGTATAAAAGTCCATATGTGAAGGGGAAAAGGATAGTGATAGGAGTGTACTACCTTCCATCTGGCCAAGATGAACAGACAGATGCAGTAATGTTATCAGAAATTATAGAGGCTAACAAAGTGGATAAAACAAAAATAATGGGTGATTTCAGTTACCTATTATGCAACGTGTTTGAGGGACACTCTGGTAAACAACACAAGAAAGTGGAGAAAAAAAGACCTCAGGTCATTCGGCTACTCCTCGTTCTTAAAGGACAAGCCTTTTGTATAATGAGGAGGCCTTATCAGTCATAGGTCTTCAAAAAAAAACTCCACTAACTAAATTTCTCAAATTTAACCACAAGTCCCAACAAGCAGATGCATAGGAGACACAAATTTCATATATATTAAAGCTTGGCAAGACTACTTATCTCAATGTATGAATTCTTGAAAAGTCCAGCCTTATCCAATATGCTCTTGACATTCAAAAGATCCCGACAGGGAAGCCCTGTTTCGCTAAATAATATAGCTGCTTCAGGGGAGTCTTTCAAAATAACCGCAATTCCAAGCCTGTAAAATATCTTCGTCTCCAATCTCACTGTACCAGAAAATGGCGGACGGCTTCTCTTTACCTGTTGAATGTTTATATACTCAGCGTCTGACGTCATCTCGCACTTATCCAATCAAATGGAGCAGTGATCAAAGAAACGCTTTCCACTCAATTGCAACATTTAAGCCTTTGGGAATGACAGTCCCTAGATCAAATATCCAGCGTTGTTCTCTTTGTCTTAAAATCCGTCTGATGTCTCCCTTCCTTTCAGTTATTCTTATTTGCTCCAATACGATACATTTCAAATCTGAAAATTGATGTTGATATTTCAGGCAATGCGATACCATGGGTTCATAAGTTTTACCAGTCTGAATACAAAATTACAGAACACATAGACAAACATGGTTTAATGGGACAGAGTCAGCACGGGTTCAGCCAAGGAAAGTCTTGGCTCACCAATTTGCTTCATTTCTTTGAAGGCATGAATAAACATGTGGATAAAGGTGAGCCAGTTGATGTTGTGTATCTAGATTTTCAGAAAGCTTTTGATAAAGTTCCTCATGAGAGATTCCTGAGAAAATTAAAGAGTCATGGGATAGGAGGCAAGGTTGTGGTGTGAACTAGGAATTGGCTTTTGGACAGAAAACAGAGGGTAGGGTTAAATGGTCATTTCTCTCAATGGAGGAGGGTGAACAGTGGAGTGCTGCAGGGATCTGTACTGGGACTGGTACTATTTAACATATTTATAAATGATATGGAAATCAGAACGATGAATGAGGTGATCAAATTTCCAGATGATACAAGACTATTCAAGGTTGTATTGTAAGCCACATTGAGCCTGCAAAGAGGTGGGAAAATGTGGGATACAAATGCAATAAATAAATATAAATAAATAAATAAAACATTTGCGGACTGTGATATAATGCAGGAAGACCTTAGGAAATTGGAAGACTGGGCATCCAAATGTCAGATGAAATTTAATGTGGACAAATGCAAGGTGATGCACATTGGGAAGAATGATCCGAATCATAGTTACCTGATGCTAGGGTCCACCTTGGGGGTCAGCGCTCAAGAAAAAGATCTAGATGTTGTTGTAGATAATACGCTGAAATCTTCTGCTCAGTGTGAGCAGAGGCCGAAAAAGCAAACATGGTGCTAGGAATTATTAGGAAAGGAATGGTAAATAAGACCGAAAATACTATAATGCCTTTGTATCACTTCATGGTAAGTATTGTGTTCAGTTCTGGTTGCCGTATCTCAAAAATGATATAGCGGAATTAGAAAAGGTTCAAAGAAGAGTGAGTAACATGATAAAGGGGATGGAACGCCTCTCGTATGAGGAGAGGCTAAAGATGTTAGGGCTCTTCAGCTTGGAAAAGAGATGGATGAGGGGAGATATGATTAAGGTCTACAAAATCCTGAGTGGTGTAGAACGAGTAGAAGTAAGTCGATTTTTTACTCGTTCCAAAACTACAAAGACTAAGGAACACTCAAGGAAGTTACATGGAAATGCTTTTAAAACAAATAGGAGGAAGTATTTTTTCACTCAAGAAATAGTTAAGCTCTGGAACTCCTTGCTGGAGGGTGTGGTAACAGTGGTTATCATATCTGGATTTAAAAAAGGTTTGAATAAATTCCTAGAAGAAAAGTCCATAGTCTGCTATTGAGACAGACATAGGGAAGCAACTGCTTGCCCTGGGATTTGTAATATGGAGTGTTGCCACGATTTGGGTTTCTGCCAGGTACTTGTGACCTGGATTGGCCACTGTTTGGAAAACAGCATACTGGGCTAGATGGACCATTGGTCTGACCCAGTATGGTTACTCTTATGTTATGTAAAATGGAAGAAGGATCTAACTGAAGATAATAGAAAACTGCATAAAAATGGCAAGTCAAATGCAAAGCTTTCTTTGAAGGGGTGAATAAACATGGATAAAGGTGAGCCAGTTGACATTGAGGGGCATAATCGAATGGGGGCGCCCATCTATAAGGGCACCCATCTCTAATGACGGCCCCCGTAAAGCGGCATACCCGACCGTATTATCGAAACAAGATGGGCGGCCATCTTTCGTTTCGATAATACGGTCGGGGCCTGCCAAATCTCAACATTTGGGCCGCCCTTCATGATGGCCGACATTGGTTTTCACCAATAATGGAAACTAATGGCGGCCATCTCAAACCCAGCCAAAGCCAAGCCATTTGGTCGTGGGAGGAGACAGCATTTGTAGTGCACTGGTCCCCCTCACATGCCAGGACACCAACCGGGCACCCTAGGGGGCACTGCAGTGGACTTCACAAATTGTTCCCAGGTGCATAGCTCCCTTACCTTGTGTGCTGAGCCCCCCCAACCCCCCTAAAAACCCACTCCCCACAACTGTACACCACTACCATAGCCCTTAAAGGGTAATGGGGGGCACCTACATGTGGGTACAGTGGGTTACGTGTGGGTTTTGGAGGGCTCCCATTTACCACCACAAGTGTAACAGGTAGGGGGGATGGGGATGGGCTTGGGTCCACCTACCTGAAGTGCACTGCAGTACCCACTAAAAACTGCTCCAGGGACCTGCATAGTGCTGTGATGGAGCTGGGTATGACATTTGAGGCTGGCAAAAAAATGTTTTTTATTTTTATTTTTTGGGTGGGAGGGGGTTGGTGACCACTGGGGGAGTAAGGGGAGGTGATCCCCGATTCCCTCCGGTGGTCATCTGGTCAGTTCGGGCACCTTTTCAAGATTTGTGGGGACCAAGTAAAGTCAGCCAAATGCTCGTCAGGGTCGCCCTTCTTTTTTCCATTATCTTCCGAGGACAGCCATCTGTTAACCATGCCCCATCCCGCCTTCGTTACACTGACAACACGCCCCCTTGAACTTTGGCCGTCCCTGTGATGGAAAGCAGTTGAAGCCGGCCAAAATCAGCTTTCGATTATACCAATTTGGCCGGCCTTATGAGAAGGCCAGCCATCTCCCAATTTGTGTCTGAAGATGGCCGCCCTTCTCCTTCGAAAATAAGCAGGATTGTGTATCTGGATTCTCAAAAGGCATTTGTCAAAGTACGTCATGAACAACTCCTGAAGAAATCAGAAAGTTATGGGATATGAGGTAATGTCATATTGTGGATTAAACACTGGTTAAAAGATAGAAAACAGAGATTAGGGTTAAATGGTCAGTATTCTTAATGGAGAAGAGTAGATAGTGGGGGTTCCCTCTGGGTCTGTGCTGGGACCGCTGCTTTTTAACATATTTATAAATGGTCTAGAGATGGGAATAACTAGTGAGGTAATTAAAATTGCCAATGATATAAAGTTATTCAAAATTGTTAAATCACAAGAAGATTATACAAAATTGCAAGAGAATCTTATGAGACTGGGCATCCAAATTGCAGATGACATTTAATGTGAGCAAGTACAAAGTGATGCATGTAGGAAAAAGGAACCCAAACCATAGCTACATGTTGCAAGGTTCCTCATTAGGAGTCACCGCCCAGGAAAAGGATCTAGTTGTCATTGTTGATGATACGTGGAAACCCTTTGCTCAGTGTGCAGTGGTGGCTAAGAAAGCAAATAGAATGTTAGGAATTATAAGGAAAGGAATGGAAAACAAAACTGAGATTATAATAATGCCTTTGTATCACTCCATGGTGTGACCATACCTTGAATACTGTGTGCAACTCTGGTCACTGCATCTTAAAAAAGATATAGTGAAATTAGAAAAGGTACAGAGAAGGACATCAAACATGATAAAGGGGATGGGGCGACTTCCTATGAGGAAAGGCTAAAAAGGCTAGGGCTCTTCAGCTTGGAGAAGAGATGGCTGAGGCAAGATATGATAGAGGTCTATAAAATACTGAGTGGATTGGAATGGGTAACGTGAATTGCTTGTTTACTCTTTCCAAAAATACAAGAACTAGGAGGCACACAATGAATCTACTAAGTACATTTAAAACAAATTGGAGAAAATATTTCTTCACTCAACATGTAATTACTCTCTGGAATTCTTTGCCAGAGAATGTGGTAAAAGCTGTTAGCTTAGCAGTGTTTAAAAAGGGTTTGGATAATTTCCTAAAAGTCAATAAACCATTATTAAGATGGGAAAATCCACTGCTTATTGCTAGGATAAGCAGCATAAAATCTTTTTTACTCTTTTAGTATTGATCATTGTTGGAAACAGGATATGGGGCTTGATGGACTTTTGGTCAGTCCCAGCATGACAACACTTATGTTCTTATGCCTTGATAACGAGGTAGCTAAGAAGTAGCTAACAAAGATTACCTCATTCCAGTGTTTCTGTGAAACTCTCTCCTCCTCAGCTTCACATGGGATAGACTGGAGGGCTAATGCAGTTGGACAACATGTCCTTGGATGATGTCAGCTAGCACAGTGCTTCCAGGAAGTCATGTAGAATCCATGATAATATTGTTCAGAAAAGATGGTTCATGGCCTACACTGGCCTCAGGTCTATAAAATGTGGGATACGGGGGATACCCCTACATTTATAAGTTGCCCAGTCTTCATGAGAACTCAAGGTAGTATATATTTATTTATTTGTTACATTTGTATCCCACCTTTTACCACTTATTACTAGGCTCAAAGTGGCTTACATAGTTCCGGAGAGGTAGTTACAGACTCCGGTGTGAACAAATACAGTATAGGGGTACTATTACAGTGACAAGTACAGTAAACAAGTATCGGTAAATAGGTTGGGGTGATTCAGACAAAATGTTAGAGTGTTATCATGTGTCAGGGTTGAAAACTGTCCATTTCCTGATTAAAATGCCATATTTCATTATTTAGTTAGATTTTGCTCACACCTTTTTCAGTGGTAGCACAAGGTGAGTTACATTCAGGTATACTGGATATTTCTCTGTCCCAGGAGGGTTCACAATCTAAGTTTGTACCTGAGGCAATGGAGAGTTAAGTGACTTACCCAAGATCACAAGGAGCAGCAGCAGGATTTGAACCAGCCACCTCTGGATTGCAAGACTGGTGCTCTAACCACTAGGCCACTCCTCTACAACAGCTAAGTTGTGTATGAAAATCTTTATTTTAGTCATCAAGAAGATAGCCAGCTAGATAGCACCTGTTAATCTGCAAACAGGGATTGCTGTAGTACTTAGCCAGTTAGGGCAGAGTTTTCAGTGTTCGCCAGCTGTTCCCAGGCCTGTTTGGAATTTGAACAGCTAATTAGAGCTGCTCAAAATCCATAGGTAGGAGTTAATTATTTGGCTGCTCTATTTAGCTGCTCAGTGGCAGAAAACTTTCAAACTCAGGTGTCTAACTCTGTGCTTAGTTGACTAGAACCCTTTTGAGAATTGACCTCTTTACATACAAGCTGTTATTGATAGCCATATGATATTCGTAGTCATATGTATACGACATGACTGATAATAGCCCATGATTAGATGGAATCAGATGGCTGCTGAAGCTGATGACGATTTTCTCTCTTTCCATGAGTACATTTGAGTCAGAATGAAGAACTAGATTCTTTAAAAGCAATGAAATGAGAAGTTCTCTTGTGAGATGGTATTTTCATCTACATGAGCATACAGCCAAAGGTTCCTATCTGTTTTGGTGAATTATGTGGAAGTTGCTCAAAAATATTTCTTAGACTATTTTCTTTGACTCAGATACCGCATACAGTTCAAGCTTCTCCTCCTTACCTACAAATGCACTCAGTCTGCAGCCCCTCATTACCTCTCTACCCTAATTTCCCCTTACGTTCTCGCCCGTAACCTCCGCTCACAGGACAAATCCCTCCTCTCAGTACCCTTCTCCACCACCGCCAACTCCAGGCTCCGCTCATTCTGCCTCGCCTCACCCTATGCTTGGAATAAACTTCCTGAGCCCTTACGCCAAGCCCCTTCTCTACCCATCTTCAAATCTTTGCTCAAAGCCCACCTCTTCAATGTTGCTTTCGGCACCTAACCTTTATACCTTTCAGGAAATCTAGACTGCCCCAATTTGACTGCCCCTATTTGACTGACTGTACATTTGTCCTTTAGATTGTAAGCTCCTTTGAGCAGGGACTGTCCTTCTATGTTAAATTGTACAGCGCTGCGCAACCCTAGTAGCGCTTTAGAAATGTCAAGTAGTAGTAGTAGTAGTAGTAAAATAAGCAGTTATCCAAATACCAATGCAAGTACTACACTGCCTGCAACTACAGTTTTGAAAATTTCCAACGGCAAACACTGAGGTTTTGAACTTATAATAATAGAAATTTGGAGACAGATCAAACAATATTCAGATCAATCTCAAGTTTTATTTGTTTTTTTTCTTTTAATAGCACTAACAATACACAGATTAGAAATTGAGAAGCCTGGTTACTTTTCACACCTGCCCAGAGGAGAGAAACTCTTGTTCTGAGGTGGAAGGTTTTTGTGACTGCTGTGTATATACCATCAGCCAGAATTCTGGAGAGGCATTTCTCCCATTTTCTTTCTTTGAGATCAAGAATAGGTCATCAATCTAATGCCAACAGGTCACAAATTTGAACTTAGCTGAAGTGTACACCTATTTCTTGTTCAAAGTAAGCCATACATAAATTAGCAACCAAAGGAGAAAAAGAAGCTCAAATTGCTATTCCCAATAGCTATAAATATATATCATTATTAAACACAAGTGAATGGGCTGTGCCAGCATTACTGCACTGGCAGCTGCTAGCGCAGCTTTGTAAAAGGGGGGGGAGGGGAAGTGATTATTTTGAAGAGCAAAGTTAGCCAATTCTACTAAAAAATCAGTTGGAACATTCCATGGGCATGGGTGGGAATTCAACTTCAATTCTATCACCTCTAAGGCTTTCTGTTGTAGAATCACAGTATATAAAGATTGCATATCCAAGCTGTTAGCAGAAATCCCATTGAATCCCATCAATTTATTTTAAAAAATGGGTAATATCTTTTAAATATGAAGGGATGTCTATCACCAATGGAGTCAAAAAGCAGTCCACATATTTACAAAGTCTCTCCTGCAAAGAATCACGAGCCAAAACTATTGAGCATCCTAGTGGCTTTTGTAACGTTTCATGAATTTCAGGTAAAATATACAGGACCAGGACACTGTACCAGTGACTTCACAGTGAGAATCCTGAAAGGTAACTTTAAAACCATACAAGAACGTAAGACCTTTGAAGTCAGAATGATTGAATATTTTAACACCCAACAGAAAGGACTTAACAAGGATCTGGGGTTCCTAGCCCATTATAAACCATAAAGCTGTATTTCTCTCCACCCCTCACCTATCCACACCCATCCTGTTAGAATATCAATGATATGCTTTGATGTCCCCATGCATACCTCCTACCCACCCCCATCCTCCCACCCTGTCAGACTGTCATAGTAATGCTTGAATGTTTTCACTTATATACACTGTCAGCTAGCACATTTGCTTATTTCCAATCTGACGAAGAAGGGCAACCTTCGAAAGCTAATCAAGAAATGTATTAAGTTATGTCCAATAAAAAAGGTATCATCTTATTTTCTTTTCCATGTTTTATTTTGTTTGATTTCTATTGATAACCTTAAGAGTGGACTAACACGGCTACCACACTCCTCTAGGTAAAATATAAAAACTGGGCAGCCTTGTTTTATGTGATTCAAAAAGCTGTATTCATTCTTGGACCAAAAAACAAGGGGGGGGGGGGGTCTTTTACGAATCATGGGCTTATCAAATGCTAAATCGGGACTACCACCAGCCCAACTTGGCCGCCGGCGGTAGTTCTGCCCCGAGTGAACACTATTTCTGGAAAAAGAAAACCCCTGGAAATGGCTTGTGTGGCGATAACCTGGCAGTAATCAGGCATCACCACGTGCTGCCCTGTTACTGCTGGGTTACCACGGAAGCCCATATCGCCACCTCAGTGGTTGGGGGTAAGGGCTCCACGTCGCATGGCCACACGGTAAGAGTTCTCTTACTACATGGCCATGTTTGTCTAGGGGCATTTTACCTGCTGCAGTAAAAAAGGGCCCTAGCGAACGGGGAAAATGGCCCCCAGTGCTAGCGCAGGGCCCTTTTTCCCGCAGCTTGATAAAAGGACCCCCAAAGTTGTTTGTCTATGTGTCACTCGTTCAATCCTCTCCAAAGGTTCAGAAGTAGGATCTATATCCAATTTACAGTATACCTTAGTGTCAGATAGTTGTCGCATAACGTCCTGTAAGTAGAGAGGCTGACATTAGCACCTTTTCTTCAGAGCTTGATGCAGCCATATCATTGTTCTGTGCACGTTGTTTTTCTTTTCTTTTGTTTCCTTTAGGGTTTTCTGTTTGAGTGTATAGGTTTTTATAACTAATACAGCATCAAAGCACCCCCTTTCCTTTCATCTACCTCCCCCCCTCCACTGTTACTACTACCTCTATAATTGTCCTAAGCATGCTTTTCAGAAAGTGTAAGGTCTAATATCACCTCTAAAACAAAATCATCAGAACAAAAACCAGAGACTTTAAAATCTGTTTAGGCCAGCAAATGGGATAGAGCAGTAGCAGATGAGGTTTAATGTGGACAAATGAGGCTCAAGAATAGGCAGGATCAATATCCTTTCAATGGGGAACTGCATGATAAATACGTGAGGATTTCAGCTGGTAGTAAACTGGGAATGAATGCACAAAGACCAGCAACAGTACTCAAAGCTGGGTACGTAGTAAATGGGACAAACCAAGATGTCATCTTCCTACTACTGTATGATGCTTCAGTCATTCCAGATTTGGAGCATGAGATTCAATCTTTGGCATCTGTACTTATAGTGAATTTTTCAGTGGTAGAAAGATTGTCCTTGCTGGGGGCTAATGTCTGTAGAAAAGAGATGACTGGGGCACCAAAGAAATCCCCGCTAAGAAAGCGACTCAGGGGAGTCCCGACGTGTCACAACTCACTTCAATAGCACTGTCTACACATAGTGGAAGTAATCAACTGACAGGAGACAACTCAAGAACAATCTCACCCCTCTTATTGAACACGGCCTACTAGGTGACCAACTCAGTGAGACCAATATGAATACTGTCAAATCACTCCTAGCAATCTACTCCTTACCATTGATCCACCTAACACAAACCACCCCTCTCGCAGAAAACAACATAATTCCCATATTATACAATAATCAATAGCTAACCAGATACTCCACACCTCACCAACCTAACAACAACCAAAATATTTGAAGAAGACCAACATGTGGACAACATCATCAGAACGGAAAGAAAGGTCATAACAAACACACACACATACAAAGACGTGACAACTTAGAAAAATCCACACAACACCAAACATAGAAGCCCCATACCAAACAATTCAAGTGGGCTACATCAACACCAGATCCGTTGTAAACAAAACAACTACAATAACAGATTGGATTACGTCAGAAAACCTTGATCTAATTTTCATCAAAGAAACCCGGATCCATGATCAAAACGACCCCATAATCCTTGACCTCTGTTCCCCAGGATACAAAATCACTCACTGGACCAGAAAGGAAAAGAGAGGTGGAGGCATAGCACTAATCTACCGATCCCACTTTACCACCAATACCACAACCGAGTCCATAACAACCCAACTTGAAATTGCCTCAATTAGAATCCACAACAAATCCCTGCTTGATCACCTGAACTGTGTCTTGTTCTACAGACCACCAGTCAACTGGAACGAAAGCCAATCAAACTTCATGGACTTCATCTCAAACACGTGTGTAACCAACTCCAACATACTAGTTTTAGGAGACATCAACCTTCACCTAGAAGACCCTAACTGTACCAATGCACGCGAGTGTAAGGAATTCCTCCACTCATGGGATCTGTAATGTGGTGCCCGTAAATTCCAAGTTGCTTAGTTGAAAAGTGGGCATGGTTATAGATGTGGAGTGGGCGGGTCATGGGTGTTTCTAAAATCTATGTTCATAGTTATAGAATACACCTGTTCTGTGCCTAATTTAGGCATTGGGATTTACACAAGGTTTTAGTTGGCATAATTGACTGCAATGAAATTTTAGTCATATGGACCAGTACTTTATAGAATATGCTTCGATTTCCTTGCGTAAATCTCGGCGCAATATATAGAATTTAGCCTAGAATGGGCTGTTCTATAACACTGCAGGTAAATTTTAGGAATGCCCAGGACTCGCCTAAGCTCTTCCCATGGCCACACCCCCTTTTGAGACCCGCACGGTAGAATTTACATAGACTACTTTATAGAATACGCTTAGTGAGTATTGCATGTACATTCTAATTAGTGCCAATTAGTGCTGGTAATTTGTTGTTAAAATCCAATTATTGGCGCTGATTGGCTTGTTAACCAATTGAGTTGCATGTACAAATCAGAATACGGCCAGATTTGCAAGTGCAACTCAAGTCGCACTATACAGAATTTGGGGGATAGCAGCTAACTGGCTAAATTGCATGATATTACTGGCTAGCCTTGAATTTTCAGTGCATTGCTGGCTAACTTTAGCAGCCAAATAGGACCACCAAGATAGCAGTCCTATCTTTGGCTGCTATAAACGTAACGGTATCCGGCAAGTAGCCACCCAGACAGTTCTCACCAGACAGTTCCTATCAGGACAATTCTCACCTAGGGCAATTCCCTCTGGGACAATTTCCACTTAAGGGGGACAATTCCCACCCAGGACTTCCCTTCCACCCCCTGCCAGTCATTTCCCACCCTCTCTATCCTTTTTTAAAAAATCTTTGTTTTCATTCATTCTTGTATCATGCCTCTTTTTTATTTTCCAAGCAAATTCCCATTAATCCTTGTGGGTGCGTTGCGTTTCAGACACTGACAGGGAGGATCGGGTGCATCGCTGTCAGGGAGGATCATTTGTGCAGCAGACGGATGTACACAGAGGAAGTATAATAACTGAATAACTACTCATAAGTAGAGTAATATTTTGTTATAATTCCTAATCTGTGTGCCATTTTGAGGGTCTGAGACACCTAGCACCATTTTGTTTGTGCAGCATATGGATGTACAAAGAGGAAGTATAACGAAATAACTTTTCCTAGGTATAGTGGTAATTTGTTAAAATTCATAATGTGTGGCATTTTGAGGGGCTGATTATAGGAATACCTAGCACGTGTTGTGCTCAACATTCAGAATTTCTATCTATCTATTTATTTACTTATATCCCGCATTAAACATGAATTAGGTTGAAACCTGGGAGCATATTAAATCTTTTTTTCCTGTGCCTTCATTTTCTGTTTAGTGGCAGGCAGGGTGTAGTTTCTGTGTGTGTGTGTGGGGGGGGGGGGGGGGAATTGGGCCCCCCCCCCCCCCAAACAAACTGCATGTCTGGAAGGGGAAAGGAAGGAGCTTAATTGTCCGAATGTGTTTTGCTTTTTTTTTTTTTTTGAGTTATGGGTGGGAAGTATCCTCCCTGGTGTGGTGGGAATTGGTACAGTGGGAATTGTCCTAGATGGGAATTGGTGGGTGGGAACTGTCTGGTGAGAACTGTCCATGTAGGAACTGACCTAGAACCAACTTAACAGGCCAACACTTAATATTAACAACTGGTTAAGTTTAAACCGGCAACCCCCCCCCCCCCCCCCCAAGATATTCAATGCCAGTCGCCGGAAATATCTCATCATTGAATATCTGGACTTATTGCCAATCATAGGATTTAGTCAGCCTTCCTCCCGCAGGCTGAATATCGACTGGAGTAGGTTTTTAGGTGTTCCTGGAAGGCTCACAATACAACATAAGATGTTAAGGTTGGATTTGTACCTAGGTCAGCTTTATGTGAAATCCACTACACTGACCACTAGGCTACCTAGCCCTCTGCTCTGCTGGGATGTCAGTGTGGCAAGTTTACTAGGATTGGTGCGTTTTTCTCTAGGACATTTTGTTTTTTTGAAAATAGTATCTAAAGAAATATGTACTAAGCACAAAAATGTTTAGAAAATAGTGATTTTTGGAACATGCAGGTCTTTATCTGCTGACATTTACTATGTTGCTATGTTACTATGGTTGTTAGTTTTAATGTTACTTCAATATTAGGGTTCTGCATTTGTTAACATGCGTTTGGCTTCTTAAGACATCTTTTTTAAAAAGTGCAGGCAAAATCAATTGAGCACATATTAACCTACAAATGAGTATGAGTATAGCTGAATTCCCACATGTTAAAATAGTTCTAAAGTGGATTAAAACATTTTTTATAAACACAAATTTGTGAAATGAAAGAAAAAAAGCCCAAAAATGGGGTGGGGGGGGGGGGGGGGGGGGAGAGATAATAAATCCAAATAAAAACCAATAGTTTCATCCCTAGTCAATTGCCATGAAACTTACATTTTCACATTTTCCTTCTTTTTTAGTTTTTAATCAAGCACTGCTGTTTAACATTTAAGGACAATATTATCAAGTAGGACATCAAAGGAATCCAGGATAGGAGAATTTAATGCCAATTTTTCAATCCCACCAAGTGATTTTTGTCAGGGTAAATAAACATACAGATGCTAAAGGATAAAAACCTGGGATGAAACAGCAGACCTCATTCAGTCCTTCAACTTATGGTGTCCCAACTGTCTAAACAGAAAAGCACTAGGCACCAAGATCAAAAAAGAAATGCATACCGACAATAGTTAAAATACTTTAAAAAGTCACCAGTGTTATCCTAACAAGTTACATGCCTTAACACCTAAGTTCTGGTTTTCCAAAGGGGTCCTAAAATAACTGTAAACATTTAAATACAGGAAAAATATGTCCACTGAAACATGCAGCTGAAACAGTAAATTTAAAATAAAGACATAAATTTCACACTTAATCGTTATCAGGTGTCATGGTTCGGGGTTCGTAAGCCCTTGGGCCGCAGTCAGGTAGGCTGCTCACCGAACCCAAAAGCTAGGCAGGTCCCAACTGATGGCAGGTGAGTGCTGGCCTTTGGTGACAGCTAGGCTGGAGAGTAGCCCTTAAAAGAGCTCTTGGGGGCAGACCAGATAGAATCAGGACCTGGGAGCATCTCTAAAAAGACCTCATGGGGGGCAGACCTGATAGAATCAGGACCTGGAAGCAGTTCTGAAAAGAGCTGTTAGTGCAAAGGCCTGACAGGTTCAGGGCCTGGAAGCAGCTCTGAAAACAAGGCTGGAAGTGGACCAGAGACAAGACTGGAGAAAGGGCTGGAACTGGGCTGGAGACAAGGCAGGAACCAAGGCTGGAACTAGGTAGGAGACAGGGCTGGAGATAGGGCTAGAACTAGACTGGGGACAAGGCAGGAACCAAGGCTAGAGACAAGGATGGAACAGGACTGGAAGCACCCATAAAGGACAAGGTAAGACAATTCATTGGAAAGGCAGGGAGAGAAGTCCCAGAACCCCTTATTAGGCCCCAGTCTTGTGATGTCATCTCTGGGTGCCTGGTCCAGTTTCCCGCCTCTGGCCCTTTAAAGCTTCATCTTCAGCACATGCGCTTACCTAAGGGAGCTGATGTCGGCCAGCACAGCACGGGGAGTGAGGTGCTGAACCAAAGGAGTGCCCTTCATCCTATGCCTCCTTATTCCAGAGCTTCTTTTCAATTTTAAAGAGACTCGCCTCCTGTGCATTTATGCTGCGTAAGTATTTAAATGTCTCTATCATATCTCTCCTCTTCCGCCTTTCTTCCAAAGTATACATATTGAGATCTAAGATCAAAAAAATCACTGTTCATAGGTTTTAGTTCCCAGGGAACTTGCACGGAGTGATTTTTGAAAAAAGTATTGCAGTGGACAAGAACTTTGCAGGAAGAAGATCTTTGGTTCTGCACAATCTCTATCTAAGCTAAGTAGCTGTTATACAATATTCCTTTTTTTGAACATCAGTATTTTAACATCAGTTTTTGGATATTGTTTATTAATTAAATATTGTGATCAGGATGGTGGTAGGATGTGCTATGATGTAAATGCGGTGTCCCTGCAAAGCTTGAACTTTTAGTCCACAGCACTACACCAAAAAAACTGAGCACAACAAATAAATATTTATATAATTTTATTGAGCTTTTTACCAAAAGCAATTATTTATACAACATGAGTAAATGAGAATATTTCTAATACTTTAAAGCTTTGATAAGGGTTTCTGTTATAGTTTACCACCAGGTGTACAACAGAAGCTACAAACAGCCACTCAACCCCTGTCTGTGCTAAACTAGACCCAAAGGACACCAGTAGCCAGATCAAACCAGAGCTGCACAGAGATGTCCCTCCACCTGCTAGATAGAGAGAATACTGAGGTTCAGCTGGCTGCACAGGTCCACATATAGCAAACCTCAGAGGTTCTCTCCATCTCCACCTGCTGGTACAGGGACACAGTCTACAAGTCTCTGGATTGATCTGTGGGACGCCATGGAATATCCTGTTTATATCATTTTGAATGTGCGGTCTCCAGAATTTTACATAATATTCTAAATGAGGTTTCACCAGAGTCTTATAGAGGGGCATCGTTACCTTTTTCTTACTGGTCATTCCTCTCCCTATGCACCCAAGCATCCTTCTAGCTTTTGCTGTTTGGCCACATATGATCGCACCCAAGACCTGCTCCTCTTTGATGCCAAAAGTTCTTTACACCCTAAACTGTACCGTTCCCTTGGATTTTTGCAGTCCAAATGCATGACCCTGCATATTTTAGCTGTCAAATTCCAGATCATTCTACTAGCTTTGCTAAGTCCTTCCTCATGTTATCCACACCATCATGTGTGTGTACCCTATTGCAGATTTTGATATCATCCTCAAAAAGATCAAACTTTACCAGACAGCTTATTAGCAATATCGCTTACAAAAATGTTAAAAAGAACCAGCAGTGGCGTTCCTAGCCTGGATGACACCCGGGGCGGATCGCAGATGCACCCCCCCACGGGTGCAGCGCCCCCCCTGCGAAATGACACCTCCCTCCCAGCAAAATGACAGCCCCCCCGGGTGCACGCCACTGGGGGGGGGTGCCGCGGCACACGCCTGTTGGCTCCGAGTTCGCTAACTTCGCTCATTCGCTGCAGCTCCCTCTGCCCCGGAACAGGCAGTAACCTGTTCCGGGGCAGAGGGAGCTGCAGTGAACGAGTGAAGTTAGCGAACTCGGAGCAGACAGGTGCGCGCCGCGGCACCCCCCAGCGGCGTGCACCCGGGACGGACCGCCCCCACTGCCCCCCCCTTGGTACGCCACTGAGAACCAGCCCAAGAGCCGAACCTTGCGGCACACCACTGGTAACATCCTTTTTCCTCAGAAAGATCGCCATTTACCACTACCCTCTGTCTCCTTCCACTCAACCAGTTCCTAACCCATTCAGTCACTTTAGGGCCCATACCGAGGGCACTTAGTTTATTTATTAGTCGTCTATGTGGAAACATGTCAAAGGCTTTGCTAAATCTAAATACACCACATCTAGTGCTCTCCCTTGATCCAACTGTCTGGTCACCCAGTCAAAGAAATTAATCAGATTTGTCTGAGAAGACCTGCCTCTAGTGAAACCATATTGCCTTGGGTCCTGCAATCCTTTGGTTTTCAAAAACTGTACTATTCTCTGTTTTAAAAGTGGTTACATTAATTTACTTACCACAGAAGTCAGACTTACAGCTCATCGTTCCCAACCTCTTCCTTACTTTTGCTTTTGTGGAGATGGACCACATCTGCTCTTTTACAGTCCTCCGGGACCAAAAGTCAGCCAGCAGAGCCACTTGAATTTTCCTAAGTTCCTTTAGTACCCTCGGATGTATGCTATCTAGCTCCTTTGCTTTGTCCACCGTTAGTTTAGTCAGAATTTCATTTTAACATTAGCACATGCACAATGCACATTATAAGAATTTCTATCATGGTGTTTGGGGTAAGAAAATGATTTTCTGCATTTAGCAGTTGTGATATTTAAAATGAAGCTTTTTTTTTTGCCACAGACGGTAACATTAGCATTGCTTCTGATGATCTTCTTTCACATTTCATATTTAATAATAAAAAAATATCAAAAATGTTGGTTTTGAAAGCTGATGGTACTCACTCTATTCCAAAGAGTTTTATTTTTTTTTAAAGGCTGTCTTTATGAATTAGGCAGAAATAGGTGCCCATATGGTTTTCACCTTTAGACACCTGTTACAAAAAGTATCTCCACACTGTGCACTTTAGGATTGCCTGCTGGCTCCAGGGTTGAGCTAGTCCTATGTTTACTCACTGCATGCAGGAACTTGTAGTTTTGCTTTTCTTAGGAAATACAATTGGAAAATCAGAACTACAGGCTCTTGCACGTAATGAGATAAACCCTGAACTGTGGTAAGAAGTCTAGAATGGGAGTTAGAGTCATTTGAGGTGAAGTGGAGCATTTCACCTCAAATGACCCTAGTAAAACAAGGTCCTTGGTAATTCAATTAAGCCCCAAAGCCCCCCAATCTCCATTCACAAGAAAAAGAATTCCAGGTGGCCCAAATGGGCCCCACCCCACCAAGCCACCCTTAGATATTGATGCAGGAACAGTCCCTACTCCCTCCTGGCAATAACTGACCTCCTGATCAGTGGTGTAGTAAGTGAAGACTGTGCCTGGGGTGGAAGGAGATAGCAGCACCCCTGCTCTATTTCTACACTACTGTGCTGCAACAGGGCAGCGTAATAGCAGCACATGGACAAAAATGCATTTGCTTACCTTGTCAGGGTCTTCTTATCCACCAATCTCCTCTCCTGTTCTGCAAACCCAGCACCCTTTTCACTGCATGGCTCTGCCCTCAAGCTGGCACCTGCTTGTCTCCAGTACACTTTCTTTTCTAGTGTGCATGTGCACACATCGTTCCTGGGCCACTCCTCCCCAACACCCAAGGACTTTGGGGAAGCTTACCTGGGCTTTCTACAGCATTGCTCAACATACTTCAGCCTCCTCTGAGGCTCTGAACTTGGTTCCAGCACCTTCCTGCTTTCCTAAATGGACCAGGTTTGCCCAGTCCCGTACCAAAGCTCTCCAGCATATGGGAAAACTGTGCATGCCAAGAAGAGGCTCAGCCAGACCCAATACAGACCGGCCTTTCCTGCTGCTTGGTGCCTCCAGTCACACAACCTCAAAGCCTTAATTCACCAGCCTGCCCTCCACCTCTGTGACCCAATGTGCACATGTACAAAACCTCCAGGTTTGCGGCCAGAGAGGGACTACCTGCAAAGTGGACACACCACTTCCCCAGCCAGTGCTACCTAGGTAAAAAAAAAAAATTTAACCCACATGGATTACATTACTATCTAATTGGTGCCCCTGCTAAGATGGTGCCTGGGGTAGTGTGCCCCCCCCCTTACTACGCTACTGTCCCTAGTGGTATGTTTAAATATACTGCTAAGGTCAGGCTGCCAAATATGGGAGCGCTACCATTTTCCAAGATGTTGGTGGAAGAACAGGATGCTGCTGAACATACTAAAACCAAGTATTATGGTTCCATGGGGGGTACTACAGATTTGGATCCTCTCTGGTTGAGGGCATCCCTTTGCTGGCTGCCTGGGCTAGGGGTGCACTGGACCTGATATCTTCTTTAAAGAAAGAAGCCTTTCTATTTCCTGCCAGTGAATGAGCCAATCTCCATTCAGTATTGACTACTGAATGGCTCATGTGCTATCAGGAAAAAGAAAGAAAGAAAGAAAGAAAGAAAGAAAGAAAGAAAGAAAGAAAGAAAGAAAGAAAGAAAGAAAGAAAGAAAGAAAGAAAGAAAGAACAGGCAGGCAGATGATGGTGCAAGGATGAGGGATTTAGATTTGTTAGGAACTGAGCGACATTCTGGGAAAGGGGGAGATTGTTCTGAAAGGATGGGTTCTGCCTTAACCAAGTTGGAACCAGGCTGCTGGTGCTAACTTTTAAATAGGAGATAGGGCAGCTTTTAAACTAGAAAGGGGGGGGGGGGAGCTGACAGACTCCCAGGAGCGCATGGTTTGGTGTGGAGTATCCTTGAAGGATACTGATAAAACAGGACATTTAGGGAATCCCAGTGGAGAGGTTTCAGCAAGGCTGAAAGGTTATCAATAGAAATCAAACAAAATAAAACATGGAAAAGAAAATAAGATGATACCTTTTTTATTGGACATAACTTAATACATTTCTTGATTAGCTTTCGCAGGTTGCCCTTCTTCGTCAGATCGGAAATAAGCAAATGTGCTAGCTGACAGTGTATATAAGTGAAAACATTCAAACATTACTATGACAGTCTGACAGGGTGGGAGGATGGGGGTGGGTCAGAGGTATGCATGGGGACATCAAAGCATATCATTGATATTCTAACAGGATGGGTGTGGATAGGTGAGGGGTGGGGTGGGGTGATCAACAGAGACATACAGCTTTATGGTTTATAATGGGTTAGGAACCCCAGATCCTTGTTAAGTCCTTTCTGTTGGGTGTTAAAATATTCAATCATTCTCACTGTGAAGTCACTGGTACAGTGTCCTGGACCTGTAAAATGCTGACCAACAGGGGTGGGAACCCTACTGGCACCAGTATTGTTCATGTGATGTCTATGTAAATTGAATCTTGTCTTAAGCATCTGGCCTGGTGACTTCACAGTGAGAATCCTGAAAGGTAACTTTAAAACCATACAAGAACATAAAACCTTTGAAGTCAGAATGATTGAATATTTTAACACCCAACAGAAAGGACTTAACAAGGATCTGGGTTTCCTAGCCCATTATAAACCATAAAGCTGTATTTCTCTGTTGATCACCCCTCCCCTCACCTATCCACACCCATCCTGTTAGAATATCAATGATATGCTTTGATGTCCCCATGCATACCTCCTACCCACCCCCATCCTCCCACCCTGTCAGACTGTCATAGTAATGCTTGAATGTTTTCACTTATATACACAGTCAGCTAGCACATTTGCTTATTTCCGATCTGACGAAGAAGGGCAACCTTCGAAAGCTAATCAAGAAATGTATTAAGTTATGTCCAATAAAAAAGGTATCATCTTATTTTCTTTTCCATGTTTTATTTTGTTTGATTTCTATTGATAACCTTAAGAGTGGACTAACACGGCTACCACACGCCTCTACTTAAGCAAGGCTGAAAGTAAGCCAGGAGTGCTTAATGAGAGAGCAAATTGGAGGGGAGTTGCGCTATATGTTAAAGAGTAAATTGAGTAAATAAAATAAACATTCCATATGAAACAGATAGCAGCGTGGAATCATTATAGATAGAAATTCCATGTGTGAAGAGGAGTATTCTTGTTGTGTTGTACTACCATCTGCTGAGACAGAATGAACAGACAGATGAAGAAATGTTTACAGAGATTAGGAAAGCTGGCAAATTGGTCAATTCTATAATAATGGGTAATTTCAATTACCCCAGTATTGACTGGATAAATGTTACATCAGGGAGTGCCAGGGAGATAAAATTTCTAGATGTAATAAATGACTGCTCCCTGGAGCAACTGATCCAGGAACCGACGAGAGGAGGAACTATTTTGGATCTGGTCCTTAGTGGTGTGGAGGGCATAGTGCAAGAGGTGGCAGTGTTGAGTCCCCTGGGAAACAGTGATCATAATATGGTTAAGTTTGAGCTACGTTCTGGGATGAACCTGCAAAGGAAATCTACTGTAGCTGCATTTAATTTTCAAAAGGGCGACTATAATGAAATGAGGAAAATAGTTAAAAAGAAGCTAAAAGGATTGGCTGCTAAGGTTAGGACACTAAATCAGGCGTGGACGTTATTAAAAAATACCACCTTGGAAGCCCAGACCAGATGCATTTCACATATTTGCAAAGGTGGAAAGAAGAGAAAATGACAGCCAGCATGGTTAAAAGATGAACTAAAAGAGGCTATTACAGCTAAAAGATTGTCTTTCAAAGAATGGAAAAAGGACCCAAATGAAGAAAATAAGAAGCAACATAAGCACTGGCAAGTCAGATGCAAAGCATTAATAAAGAAGGATATAAGATTATATGAAGATAAACTTGCTGCAGAGGCTAAAACTCACAGCAACAACTTTTTTAGGTACATCAGAAGAAGAAGAAAGCCTGTGAGGGAATCCGTGAGATCATTATAACATGAAGGAGCAAAAGGGGCACTTAGGGAGGACAAGGCCATAGCAGCACTGAATGAATTCTTTGCTTCAGTCTTTACGGAAGAAGATGTAAGAGATCTGCCTGTACTGGAAACAGTTTTCAAGGGTGATGATGCAGAGAAACTGAAAGAAATCTTAGTGAACCTGGAGGAAAAAGTGGTAAATCACCTGGACCGGATGGCATACATCCAAGGGTACTCAAAGAACTCAAGCATGAAATTGCTGATCTGCTGTTAGCAATATGTAACCTGTCATTCAAATTGTCCATAGTCCCCTCCAAAGGGACACCACGTTGTAGTGTTGAAGGTGCTTGTGTGTTTCAATGACTCAGAGGGCTATGCTGTAGAGCCACCCATATCAGACAGGTCTCTGAGAAGAAACCAGACGAAGAGTGTCCCAAAGCTGCAGGAGTCAAGATGATATTCGAGGCAGAAGTGCTGTGAGTCAGCTCCTTTGTTGGCATCTGTTTTAAGGCATTTTCTCCCCGTTTGTGCTGGTTACAATGGGGAAGAAGAGAGGTCAGATACATACCTACTCACAGGTGAAAAGTTCTGTTCTTGAGATGATTCAGACCTTCTTCGAGGTTGCTGGCATCATGACCCATGGATCTGCTATGGCGCCTTTGGAGGGCTGGGCATTCAATCAATCAGGCCTTATTGCAGAGTGGGTATCTTTGAGCCCAGAAGATAGACTGGTTGCACCGAGATTGGGAAGTAATTTGTTGGCTTTTGCACTGTCTATGAAAGGGCAGAATGTAGCCTCATTGAGAGGGGAGCCAGTGTGTGAAATGCCCCATTCCCGACCCCCTTTTGAGATGGCTGGGAGAGAGGTTATCGGGGATCAAAGCCTGACAATGCAACAACTTTTGGTGCTGCTGGGTTGGTTCAGCACAACATAGTGCCATCCTCAGTGGATTACAGAAACCAGCAGTAGTCAACTGTGATGCCATATGGGACGCCGTCAAGATGCTGGATCTGTCCCTATAGCAAACTGTGACGATATCTTTGGAGAAGTCTGGGATTATCCAAGCTAATGTGGAAATACAGGGTGTTTAGATCTACTCTGTTAGCAACCTTTTGCACTGGAACTGGACAGAAATTTGATGTAATATAATTACTTCAGATATATGTATGAACAATTTCTGGGTTCTAATGTGCCCATATTTTCTTGATTTTTCTTTGGTGACCCCAAGAGTCTTAGTGATGGGGGCATCATATTTGTTAAAATGTCCTGTTATGTCACATAAAAGTTTAATGGTGGTGATTTATTTCTTGAACCTAAGCAATTGTTGGAATTTTGGGTGGCTGGTGGGGGGGGGGAGGGTCTCACTGTGATGGTAGTTCCCTTTGGTTAGCATGTAATCTGGCTGTCTCTGTATAGGATTTCTCTGCCTTGTTGTTAGGGTTTTATTTCTTTTTCTATAGTAATATTTCCTGCTTGACTCCAGCAATATTGTGGACTAATGAATGATGTTTATTTCCTCTATTAAGTAGGCTTCTGTATCTGTCTTTTTCTGATTTCTTTCTCAAGTGTATGCTTGAATGCTATGTTGAAATTCTAAAAAAAAAAAAAAAAAAAAAAAATTTATAGAAAGAAAATCGTCCATAGTACATTGGAGGGTGGTCAATATGATGCCGATTTTTAAAAAGGGTTCCGAGGGTGATCCGGGAAATTACAGACCGGTAAACCTGATGTCAGTGCCGGGAAAAATAGTGGAAACTATTATAAAGAATAAAATTACGCAACACATAGACAAAGATGTTTTAATGGGACAGAATCAGCATGGGTTCAGCCAAGGGAAGTTTTTGCCTCACCAATTTGCTTTATTTCTTTGAAGGCATGAGTAAACATGTGGATAAAGCTAAACTGGTTAATGTAGTGTATCTAGATTTTCAGAAAGCTTTTGATAAAGTTCCTCATAAGAGACTCCTGAGAAAATTAAAGAGACATGGGAAAGGAGGCAAGGTTCTGGGTTGGATTAGGAATTGGTTATTGGACAGAAAACAGAGAGTAGGGTTAAATGGTCATTTCTCTCAATGGAGAAGAGTGAACAGTGGAGTGCCACAGGGATCAGTACTGGGACCAGTGCTATTTAACATATTTATAAGTCATATGGAAATTGGAACGTTGAGTGAGGTAAATTTGCAAATGACCCAAAAATATTGAAGGTTGTTAAAAGACCTTAGGACATTGGAAGATTGGGCATCCAAACGACAGATGAAATTTAATATGGACAAATGCAAGGTGATGCACATTGAAAAGAATAATCTGAATCATAGTTACCTGATGCTAGGGTCCACCTCGGGGGTCAGCACTCAAGGAAAAGATCTAGGTGTTGTTGTAGATAATACGATGAAATCTTCTGCTCAGTGTGCAGCAGTGGTCAAAAAAGCAAACAGGATGCTAGGAATGATTAGGAAAGGGATGGTGAATAAGACTGAAAATGCAACCACACCTTGAGTATTGTGTTCAGTTTTGGTCACTGTATCTTATAAAAGATATAGCGGCATTAGAAAAGGTTCATAGAAGAGAGACCAAAATGATAGAGGATGGAACTCCTCTCGTATGAGGAAAGGCTAAAGAGGTTAGGGCTCTTCAGCGTGGAAGAGATATGGCTGAGGAGAGATATAATTGAGGTCTACAAAATCCTGAGTGGAGTAGAATGAGTAGAAGTGCAAAGACTAGGGGACACTTAAGGAAGTTACATGGCAATACTTTTAAAACAAATAGGAGGAAATATTTTTTCACTCAACGAATAGTTAATCTCTGGAACTCTTTGCTGGAGGATGTGGTAACAGTGGTTAGCATACCTGGGTTTAAAAAAGGTTTGTATAAGTTTCTGGAGGAAAAGTCTATAGTCTGCAATTGAGGCAGACATAGGGAAGCAAATGTTTGCCCAGGGATTTGTAGCATGGAATGTTGCCACTATTTGGGTTTCTGCCAAGTACTTGTGACCTGGCTTGGCCACTGTTGGAAACAGGATATTGGGCTAGATGGACCAATGGTCTGACCCAGTATGGCTACTCTTATGTTCTTATGTTAATGTGGTGGTGTGTGCTGTTTTTTATCAATGCACATTTTTTTTTAGCGATGCAGTAATTTGTATGCCATTAGTTTACAGCATCAATCAAGTGTAAACCTTTTTTTTCAGTGTGTGCTTTAGGGAAGGGAAGGGATTTTATATTTAACTCACACCTTTTTTTCTGTTGTAGCTCAAGGCGAGTTACATTCAGGTACAAGAGGTATGCTCAGCGCACAGCTGTAAAGCATGACTATTACATCAGCCCCCTGTCTCTGGTGCTGCACTGTATTCAAAGCTCTTTGGGGTTTCTAGTTCCATTTTTGTTTCTATATTTCTATTTCTAATTTGTATTACCTTATTCCATATTTGGTAGTCTATGTGTGTGGCTGAGGTGGTGTGGTATTCTGCTAGCACATAGTGTGGGGATCTGTAGCAGCCCAAATAGTTCTGCTTTCCCAGTAGAAAGTGCATTGGTGTTCGAGAGCTCAGTGTAATATATTACTGTCTTTTCATGGGTAGGGCTGTTGTGGAGATAATTTTGAAATAACGGGTTTACTATCTAGGTGTGGAGGGTGTTTTTAATGGGTTTTGTATTAGTTTATAAAGTGAGGCGATTACTGTAACTGAAATGACACCAAAATTTGAATATTCTTTTTGCATCATTAGTAGTAAGGGGAAGTATCCTGCAGCATCCTGTCATGTTGGGTTATACCAAAGGTCCATCAAGCTCAGCATCCTGACTTCAACAGTGGCCAATTCAGGTCACTTAGCAAAGCAAATATTTATACAAATGAGGCCCACAATGAGTCTTTCCACATGAGCCTGCATTCCCAGAGGCCACCCCTGCATGTGAGAAAATAAAGACCAACAGTGCTGTGATCTCTCTCTCTATGATCTCACTGAGTCATAAAATGCACTTGGTTGTGATATTAAACTCTTAGCTAGTAGCCAATACCAAAGGAGAATAGCCAGCAGAAAAGGTGATCTTTCCTCAGAGGGAAATCTGTATGAAATCTTTATCATGTAAGACAAGCACTCTGAGCACATCCTTGTGCCTACTATTATGGCACTGTGCTCAAGGTCATTTGATTATTTATCCATGTGTACAGTAATTTGGTTAGCTTTTCTTTAAAACAAAGTTTTTGCAGGTTTTGTGTTTTTTTCTAAATTGTTTTTTCACACATTTATGTTTTTTTGTGCTTATAGTGGGGGAAATTCTATAAATGGCGCCCGAAAATGGGCACTGAAAAAAAATGGTGCTAAGTGTTATTTTATAAAGGGCACACACCTTATACAGAATAGTGCTTAGTGCTGATTCCTGCGCCTAACTGTATGTGCCAGACTTACGCCTGCTGAAACCTGGTGTAAATGCTGGCACTTAAGCGCAATGAGACAGTATTCTGTACCTACAAATACAACTTTCAGAATGCCCCTAAACCATACATGGCCATGCCCTCTTTTGAGAAATGTGCTAGTAGAATTAGGCATCATGCCTTATAGAATAGTACGTAGCCAGATGTGCACACAAATCCTAATTGATGCTGCGGGTCCTGCAATTAACTTCAATAATTGGTTGTTAGCACCCAATTATTAGTAGTTAAGGGCTTGTTAATTAATTTGCATTCACATCTTGGGCAAGTGCCCAAATTTGTGCACGCAAATCTGGGCACCATATATAGAATCCGGGGGAGTATATGTACAACTGTTTTGTGCACACAAATGCATACATGAATTCATAGATATATATGTGTATAAGAGATTTGTGTGCACTTTAAATTTTTAGACACGAATGCCATCCCTCATGTGTAATATATGAAAAAGTCATAGTCTCTCAGAAAAAACTGTGTTATAGAATTTGATCTCATTAAATATTATAGTCAGAAGGAAAATTGGCATAAAAACCTTCTGTCCATTAATTTAATCTTAAATCATTTAAATCCATATCACTTGAAATATTCAACTTGCTTAACCACTCAGTGAGTTAATGAAACAATTTGCACTTACCTCTGAAGTGTTCAAGTTATTAATAGAACAGACCACCTGATGGTGGCCAGCGTTTCACAGTGAACACACCGCTGCTTCAGGGACTTTAATGGAACTCTGCACTTCTTCTGTAACAAACATAAAACATTCAGAGTCACCCACTAATTAAATTTGTGTTCCCAAAAGTATTGCAAACATTCTGTCTCCTACTTCTGTGAACACTCCAATATAGCAGCCCGGCATTTTCAAAACTATTTAAAAGACGTGGAGGGGCATAATCGAAAGGGGCGCCCAAGTTTTCCTGAGGACGTCCTCGCAGGATGTCCTGGCGAAGGGGCGGGGAAACCTGTATTATCGAAACAAGATGGACGTCCATTTTTTGTTTTGATAATACGGTCGGGGACGCCCAAATCACGAAATTTAGGTTGACCTTAGAGATGGTCATCCTTAGAGATGGTCGTCCCTGATTTTCGTCCATAATGGAGACCGAAGACGCCCATCTCAGAAACAACCAAATGCAAGCCATTTGGTCATGGGAGGAACCAGCATTCGTAGTGCACTGGTCTCCCTCACATGCCAAGACACCAACCGGGCACCCTAGGGGGCACTGCAGTGGACTTCAGAAATTGCTCCCAGGTGCTTAACTCCCTTACCTTGGGTGCTGAGGCCCCAACCCCCCCCCCCAACCCACTATCCACAACTGTACAACACTACCATAGCCCTAAGGAGTGAAGGGGGCACCTACATGTGGGTACAGTGGGTTTCTGGTGGGTTTTGAAGGGCTCACATTTACCACCACAAGTGTAACAGGTGGGGGGTATGGGCCTGGGTCCGCCTGCCTGAAGTGTACTGCACCCACTAAAACTGCTCTAGGGACCTGCATACTGCTGTCAGGAAGCTGGGTATGACATTTGAGGCTGGCATAGAGGCTGGCAAAAAATATTTTTAAAGTGTTTTTTTTAGGATGGGAGGGAGTTTGCAAGGGGAGGTCATCCCCAGTTCCCTCCGGTGGTCATCTGGTCAGTTTGGGCACCTTTTTGAGGCTTGGTCATAAGAAAAAATGGACCAAGTAAAATCACCCAAGTACTCGTCAGGGACGCCCTTCTTTTTTCCATTATCGGTCGAGGACGCCCATGTGTTAGGCACACCTCAGTCCCGCCTTCACTATGCTTCCGACACTCCCCCGTGAACTTTGGTTGTCCCCACGTCCTCATACCAAGAACACAAGAACTATCAGATAAGTATCATTGTTTAAATAACACTATTAGTGTAAATTTTTCTTTAAAATGACTTAAACACTTTACATTAAATAAAGAATTTGATTCTTTGTGCTGTTGTTTTGTATTTTCAGGATTTTCTCAATGAAACCCAGCTTGGACTCAGGTAAGTATTTTTATTAATTTTCCCTAACAAATTCTCCTTTTAAATGATGTTTAGGTGCAAAATTACTTAGCTGAAGATGTCACTTTTGTGCCAGGAGCTCTTTATTCCTTCTTGCATGGGAGCCCTTGATTTTCCAGGTTATCTTCTGACGTCCTCTGCTGTTTTTCTTTTCACACTTTTCTTCTTTTACCTAAACCTGGCTAAACTTACATAAAATGGGAGGCAATACCCTGTCTCCTTACATCAATATGATTAATTTATTATCTGTGGCAACTAGTCCAAAAACTGTGACTTTATTAACTACAAAAATATATAAAAACAATATGCCCTGTCTTCCAGGCCTGACTCTTTACTTTCCTTCCCTATCACTAAGAAGAGTCTTTGGTGTCAACCACAGCAGTTTTACAGATTCACTCAGAATCATTTTAAAACAGATTCTAAAGCAAACTAGAAATAAACTCCTGTAAGAAGTTTATTTCCCTCACATTTCTTCACTTTTCAAAAACTCCTTCTGGAAACAGGATCTTTAATCTACTCAGATCCAGAAATCAGGCATTCAAATATTCTTCTCTCTAATTCTCTTATGCAGTCACTTACAAGGGTATTCTTTAAAAATTAGATCCATACCTCTGAGCTACAGAAGCACTGTATTTTCTATCACCAGTGACACTCAGGCACATCAATATTACACTCAGGACTTTGCCTCAGTCTCACTTCCTGAATTAAAAAAAAAACTCTTTTTACCCACTTTCAATCAGAAATTTAAACACTAGTGCACCCAACCAGAATAACACATCCACACACATCGGCTGTCACTGCTATTCTGAGCAACAGTCAAGATAAGAGACTGCTTCTAAGGAAACACAGACTTAACTTGGTCACCTGACATCTCCCAGCCAATTAAAATACCCATTTAGAGCCTTTATTTTTTTTTCCCTCTCTCTCACTTAGAACCCCTTTTACTCAAACTGAAGTTCCATTTTGTTTTAAAGTTATCCCGTAAGAAATAATGGAAAATTTACATTTTAACAAATTTTCATAGGAAAGCAAATTCCAATTCTCACCAAAACCCCAGGTTAAAACAAGCACTACTATACACACAGTTTAATGGTTTTACATTTCAAAAGTAGTCATTTTAAAATGACATCTCACCTTTTTCTCAAATAAAACTACTTAAAATGTCCCAAAATTAATTGACATACATCCTAACAATATATTTAACACCTCTTACACCTCCTTCGTCGAGGTTTTGTCACCAGAACCCAGCAGAGATCCCATTTAAGTCACCCTGTGAATCCCTCCAATTAAACAAATTTTCTCCAAATTTAAACCCTCTGGTAATTCTCAAGAGGTTCTCCAGACCCCATAACCACAAAAAAAAAATTAAAATTAAATTAACCCCTCACTTCCCAGAACCATGCAAACCAAAACCCACAAATTTAAAAGCAACCAACCAACCAAACATAATCCTGAAGCATATCCAATAACAATGTGCATAACCTAATTGGTTAACAAGCCAATCAGCGCTGATAATTGCCAATTAACAAGCAATTAATGACACTAATTGGCATTAACTAGAATGTACACGCAGAACTGTCTAAGCGTATTCTATAACGTGCGGTGAATAAATTCTAAGTCACATACTTGAAAAGAGGGCATGGCCATGAGTGTGGAATGGGCAGGTCATGGGCAATTCTAGAATCTGTGTGCATTGTTCAAGAATACACCCGGTCCATGCCTAATTTAGATGTCGGCATTTATATCAGGTTTTACTTGGCATAACTGCCTGCTACTAAATTTAGTTGTGAAGACTTATGCTCAATTATTCTATACACTGTGTGGAAATTTAGACTTCTTCTATAAAGTACGCCTAAGTTAAGGTGTACTTTATAGAATACGTTTAGGCAAATTTCATTTCAGCGCCAAATTTTTATGCGTGATATATAGAATCTAATCCTAACTGACTTAACTTCTCTTACATAAGCGCACAACTATGGAATGGGCTCCCAAAAGCTGTGAAAACAATCCACAACCACTTGAACTTCAGGAAATCACTAAAAACCAACCTCTTCAAAAAGGCCTACCCCAACGACCTCACGTAACCCTCTTCACCTACCAACACAGCATGATTATGATCGCACAGGAGAACACACAATCTTCATCCATTTCGACAAACATGCGGACCAAGGGGAGCCGGTTGATATTGTGTATCTGAATTTTCAAAAGGCGTTTGACAAGGTACCTCATGAAAGGCTACAGAGGAAATTGGAGGGTCATGGGATAGGAGGAAATGTCCTATTGTGGATTAAAAACTGTTTGAAGGATAGGAAACAGAGAGTGGGGTTAAATGGGCAGTATTCACAATGGAGAAGGGTAGTTAGTGGGGTTCCTTAGGGGTCTGTGCTAGGACCGCTGCTTTTTAATATATTTATAAATGATTTAGAGATGGGAGTAACTAGCGAGGTAATTAAATTTGCTGATGACACAAAGTTATTCAAAGTCGTTAACTCGCGACAGGATTGTGAAAATTACAGAAGGACCTTACGAAACTGGGAGACTGGGCAGCTAGATGGCAGATGACGTTTAATGTGAGCAAGTGCAAGGTGATGCATGTGGGAAAAAAGAACCCGAATTATAGCTACGTCATGCAAGGTTCCACGTTAGGAGTTATGGACCAAGAAAGGGATCTGGGTGTTGTCATTGATAATACACTGAAACCTTCTGCTCAGTGTGCTGCTGCGGCTAGGAAAGCGAATAGAATGTTGAGTATTATTAGAAAAGGTATGGAAAACAGGTGTGAGGATGTTATAATGCCGTTCTATCGCTCCATGGTGCGACCACACCTTGAGTATTGTGTTCATTTCTGGTCGCCGCATCTCAAGAAAGATATAGTAGAATTGGAAAAGGTGCAGCGAAGGGCGACTAAAATGATAGCGGGGATGGGATGACTTCCCTATGAAGAAAACTAAGGAGGCTAGGGTTTTCAGCTTGGAGAAGAGACGGCTGAGGGGAGACATGATAGAGGTATATAAAATAATGAGTGGAGTGGAACAGGTGGATGTGAAGCGTCTGTTCACGCTTTCCAAAAATACTAGGACTAGGGGGCATGTGATGAAACTACAGTGTAGTAAATTTAAAACAAATCGGAGAAAATATTTATTCACCCAACGCATAATTAAATTCTGGAATTCGTTGCCAGAGAACGTGGTGAAGGCAGTTAGCTTGGCAGAGTTTAAAAAGGGGTTAGACGGTTTCCTAAAGGACAAGTCCATAACCCACTACTAAATGGACTTGGGAAAAATCCACCATTCTAGAAATACATGTATAGAATGTTTGTACGTTTGGGAAGCTTGCCAGGTGCCCTTGGCCTGGAATGGCCGCTGTTGTGGACAGGATGCTGGGCTTGATGGACCCTTGGTCTTTTCCCAGTGTGGCATTACTTATGTACTTATGTACTCATACGATCACTATACAACTTTGTATTTGTTATCCACCGACTGGGCAAACGCCTTTGACGGTACTATGTAAGCCACGTTGAGCCTGCAAATAGGTGGGAAAATGTGGGGTACAAATGCAATAAATAAATAAACCAATAATTGGAATTAATTGGCTCTAATGGGTACTAATTTGCAGTTACACATGTAACTGCCCGTAGTCAGTATTCTGTATCCCTAGTGCGCAATTAATTTAGCGTGCAAGTGAGGTGTGGACATGGGAGGGGCATGGATGGGTCAGGGGCATTCCAGCACTTACTTGCTAAGATTATAGAATACTGTCATTTACATGCAGCAGTTAGACATAAGAATTTACACAAGCCTTTGACATAGTGTAAGTACTTGCAACTAAAGTTAGGCACTAAAATGTGGACTTACCTTAGTATTCTGTAACAACAATTACGTATATAATTGCCAATAAAGAATTTACTGTCTAACTTTACATGACCTTTATAGAATTATCCCCAAACCCCTGGATTCTATTAAGGTCACCCAAATTTGAGTGCCCAAATTTAGGTGCGATCCTGAATTGTGTGTGCAAGAAAATTAGTTAACGAACAGTTAATATTCAATAACTGGATGCTAACAATCCTGATTTGGATTTGCGTACGCAACTTCCTATACGTCATTCTATAAAGAACCGCACCTAAATCTTCTTGCATGCACCCAAAATTGGGCATGGCCATGGGAGGGGCATGGATGGATCAGGGGCACTTCAGAAAATTATGTGCAGTGTTATCGAATTTGGGGGTTGCTCATCCAACTTGCACACCAGGTTTCAATTGGTGTAAGTCCTCGTGCTCAAAGCTGGGCATGGGAATCTGCACTAAGCACTATTCCATAAAGATCAATTAGCCTGGAGTGTTCTTTATAGAATAGTATTGAGTGTGGATTTTTCCCAGCACCTATTTTTCGGTGCCATTTACTGAATTCATCCCTAAATGACTTTAAAGAGAAATCTTCACATTTGGATGTCTAATTAAGGGTGTTTTCTGAATTGCACACAAAGAGTTCTTACATTGAGAGAGTTGCCTTTTTGCAACATTGAAAAAAAATCACACTCTGTGCCCTCTTAGATACAATTCTTTGCTTCTGAACATGAAGTCTCATTAAGAAGCATCAGCACATCATACAATTTCACCCTATGTTTCAAGAATTGGCTCTTTGAACTTATTCTCATAGTCATAGTTTAAAAGATTGTATAGTACTCTTTGCCCTCCATCCCATGGTAAGTTTGAATATAGTCCATTTACCCTGTTGTATTTTTTCACAGATGTTGGAATAAAGGTCAACAAACAAGTCGTAGATAATACTTTTTTACTGGACCCAATGTTTCTTTCACAAGCTTTTGAGTGTTATCCGCTCTTTATCAGTTCAGTGATAAAACAATGCAGTTACACTTCTTTAAATAACTCATCTAGGCCTTAGGCTGTCTGCATATGTTATTACACAGTTAAGTGAAAGGGACTGGAGGGATAAACAGAGGTGATGGACAGTAACACTTCACAGTTCAAAGGCTCTATATCTGATAATGGGTGAGAAAGCCAAAGTCTCTATTGAGTCCCTTTGTGTTGGTTTCAAAGTATTTGATCATTTTGATGTCAAATGTTTTCTATTCTTGCTTGCTCCTGAAATTTTATTTAATCAACTCTAAGGCAGGAGATATCCTGTGAGAACCTGATCTCAGAAACTATCTAATCCATGGCTGGAGCCTGAGAATACCCTGAGGTTTCTATGAGAAACTAGTTTCCTATATCAGTCAGCTTGTCAAAGAATGTGGGTTTCTTTATAGTCTATTTTTACATTCCTACCCCTCAAAATCTATAAATGGTACCAAACTTTAGGCGTGCAGTTGTAGAATAGAGTCAGTTCTGTGACAACTATCAATAATTAGCCTTAACAAGCACTAATTGGCACAAATAAGCAGTTATGGACTAAATTCTATATATTACGCCTAAAAATTCAACTCCAAAATGAAATTTACTTGAGCGTATTCTATAAAGTACACCTTAACTAAATTTAGTCAAGGTCAATTACGCCAAGTAAAACCTGATGTAAATCTCAATGCCTAAGTTAGGCATGGAGGAGGTGTATTCTATAACAATGCATATAGATTTTAGATACATCCATGACCTGCCCATTCCATTCCCATGGCCACATCCCCTTTTCAACTATGTGACTTAGAATTTATGCGCACTGTGTTACAGAATATGCTTAGCAAGTAGTGAGCATAAATTCTAATTAATGTCAATTAGTGCTGATAATTGGTTGTTAACACCCAATTATCAGCACTGATTAACTTATAAACCAATTAACTTATTGGTTAACTGCACATTGTTATGGAATATGCTTCAATTTCCCCATGGAAATCTCAGTGCGATATGCAGAATCCCAGGGTATGCGTGTAACTGATCTACGCCCTATTCTATAAACAGTATGCCTAATTTCTATAGTGCACATCTCAGTAGAGGGCATGGCCATAGGATGGGCATAGGTGGGTCAAGGGGTGTGCCCAGCATTTAGACGCTGTTGTAGGGAAAACTTCCATTTACATTCCTAAATGCCAGGAGATGAGAAAATGCAGACTTAAGCTAATATTCTATGATGATTCTGTGTGAAGCTGCCATTACAGAATTTGTGCTTCACATTCGTACCCTGTATCCCAGCAGCTAATTTTAGGTGCCATTTACTAAATCTTTCTCAATGTGTCTTTATAAAACTAGCACAAATCCTGCAGATATCATGCTTAGATTAAAGACCTTTTTTTTGGGGGGGGGGGGGGGGGGCATGCATAAATAAGTACATAAGCACATGTAAAATGCACAAATACCAGACATGCATTTGAGCCCCTTCTCCAGCTCACCTTTTTTCTGACCTTGTCTGTACAGCATAAAGAAAATAGACCAGCTGATTTTCAAAACAATGTAGCAGGCTGCAGACCAGTTAAATAGCTTGGTCGGGACTAGCCACTAATTATCAGTGGCACTTAACTGACTATGTGCTGCTAAAATTCGCATTTTTAGCCTAATTCAAAGCCAGCTATGTTGGGGCATTCTGGGGGTGGAGTCAGCACTTGGTTACTTAAGTGCTGATATTCAGCCCTTAAACCGCAGATTCTATACAGCGTGCCTAGTGTTCCACACCGAAATCCAAACATATTCTATCACAATGTGCGTAACGTAATTGGCTTAACAAGCCAATCAGTTTTGTTAACATTACTTAACAAGCAATAATGCACACTAATTTGCAATAATTAAAATTTACATGCACAACTCCCTATGCATATTCTGTAACTGTGCCTAAATTTTAATATGTGCAGGAAAAAGAGGCATGGTTGTGAGTGTGGAAATGGGCATTTCATGGGCATTCCAAAATTTAAAAACGTTGTTATAGAATATGGCCCTCAGCGCCTAAATCTACATTATGGGATTTATGCCACGTTTTCATTGGTGTAAGTGGATGAGTGTAGTTTTAGACTCCAGCATACTGACTAAGCGTATCCTATATACCACACCTAAATCTAGGCGCTGCTTATAGAATACGCTTAGGCGGAAATGTTTTCCACGCAGGTTTTTTAAGTGCCATATATGGAATCTGGTCCTAAGTGGCCAGGTTTAGTGCATTAATGGGATTGCATAAAAGTCTGTCCTATCTTAGGGGCCCTTTTACTAAGGTGCGCTAAAAAGTGGCCTGCGCTGGTGTAGGCGTGTGTTTTGTACATGCACAGGTCATTTTTTCAGCGTGCCTGGCAAAAAGTCATTTTTTTTGTGGCCAAAAATGGACGTGCGGCAAAATTAAAACTATGTCCATTTTTGGCCTGAGACCTTACCCGCCTATTGACTTAGCAGTAAGGCCTCACATGCTAATCGGGCGGTAAGCGGCCAGCACACGTAAACTGCCGATTATCTTTTGGATGCACATGCAAAATGGAATTACTGCCCAGGGCATGCAGTAGCCGGGCAGTAGTTCCAATTTGGTGCTCGTTGGACGTGTGTTGGTGCCTACACACCTTAGTAAAATGGCCCCTATATGTGCTAACCCATGGCCGTTTAAGTGCTGCCTGTCAATTTAAGCAGGCCAAAAATAACTGGATATTCAAAGTTAAAGCTTGGACAGGGCCCGGCTTTGAATATCCGTAAAAATAACTCTGTCGGCGGTGAGCAAAACGCTCACTGCCACCAGCTGAATATTTGTTTATAGGCAGGATGTTGATTATGCAAGTTTCTATTTTATTTTCCTTTTTCTTCTCCACTGTCTATTTTACTAGTTAAAAATAAAAACATGATGGGGTGATTGTAGAGCTCTGTAAAATAAACAGGTCTAAGACACATTTGGTGTAGTATTATTGTTTAATCAAGCAGGTCATAGTCAGCTTTATGTATCATGAGATTCATTGTCTTCTGTGCTGTTGAAGTAGACCTACTGAACCCTTAGCTTAGATTTCTTTTTTAAATCAACAGCTTTATTTGATAATCCAGGGTGTAGCAGCTTGCAATCTGCTTTCGTGTAATGCAAAACCATACTGACTCACTAAAGGATTATTTTGATCTGTTGTTGGGATGGGAGTGGGGAGATGGGCAAATTGGTATTGTGCCATTTCAATATACTCCAAAATGTTGCAGTGGTGCCAGGCTTCAATTAGTACAGGCCTACTAGGTTTTCACCTAGGGCGGTAAAAACCTGGGTGCCAGACTGCTGCTTCCAGTTAGGGATGTGCTTTCACGTGAAACACCATGGGAGTGCCAGTGACATTTCCTGTGTTGTTGAGAATCGCCCCCACCCCACCCCCCCCCCCAAAAATAGAAAAAAATCTGAAATTGTTTTTTTCCTCCCGTGTTGTCAATAAGTACATAAGTACATAAGTAATGCCACACTGGGAAAAGACCAAGGGTCCATCGAGCCCAGCATCCTGTCCACGACAGCGGCCAATCCAGGCCAAGGGCACCTGGCAAGCTTCCCAAACGTACAAACATTCTATACATGTTATTCCTGGAATTGTGGATTTTTCCAAGTCCATTTAGTAGCGGTTTATGGACTTGTCCTTTAGGAAACCATCTAGCCCCTTTTTAAACTCTGCCAAGCTAACTGCCTTCACCACGTTCTCCGGCAACGAATTTCAGAGTTTAATTGCGTGTTGGGTGAAGAAACATTTTCTCCGATTTGTTTTAAATTTACTACACTGTAGTTTCATCGCATGCCCCCTAGTCCTAGTATTTTTGGAAAGCGTGAACAGATGCGTCACATCCACCTGTTTCACTCCACTCATTATTTTATATACCTCTATCATGTCTCCCCTCAGCCGTCTCTTCTCCAAGCTGAAATGCCCCGCTATCATTTTAGTTGCCCTTCCCTGCACCTTTTCCAATTCTACTATATTTCTCTTGAGATGCAGCGACCAGAATTGAACACAATACTCAAGGTGTGATCGCACCATGGAGCGATATAACGGCATTATAACATCCTCACACCTGTTTTCCATACCTTTCCTAATAATACCCAACATTCTATTTGCTTTCCTAGCCGCAGCAGCACACTGAGCAGAAGGTTTCAGTGTATTATCGACGCCGACACCCAGATCCCTTTCTTGGTCCGTAACTCCTAACGTGGAACCTTGCATGACGTAGCTATAATTCGGGTTCTTTTTTCCCACATGCATCACCTTGCACTTGCTCACATTAAACGTCATCTGCCATTTAGCCGCCCAGTCTCCCAGTCTTGTAAGGTCCTTCTGTAATTTTTCACAATCCTGTCACGAGTTAACGACTTTGAATAACTTTGTGTCATCAGCAAATTTAATTACCTCGCTAGTTACTCCCCTCTCTAAATCGTTTATAAATATATTAAAAAGCAGTGGTCCTAGCACAGACCCCTGAGGAACCCCACTAACTACCCTTCTCCATTGTGAATACTGCCCATTTGACCCCACTCTCTATTTCCTATCCTTCAACCAGTTTTTAATCCACAATAGGACATTTCCTCCTATCCCATGACCCTCCAATTTCCTCTAGCCTTTCATGAGGTACCTTGTCAAACACCTTTTGAAAATACACAATATCAACCGGCTCCCCTTTGTCCACATGTTTGTTTACTCCTTCAAAGAACTGAAGTAAATTGGTCAGGCAAGATTTCCCCACACAAAAGCTGTGCTGACTCGGTCTCAGTAATCCATGTCCTTGGATGTGCTCTGTAATTTTGTTTTTAATAATAGCCTCTACCATTTTCCCCGGCACCGACGTCAGACTCACTGGTCTATAATTTCCCGGATCTCCCCTGGAACCTTTTTTAAAAATGGGCGTTGCATTGGCCAACCTCCAATCTTCCGGTACCACGCTTGATTTTAAGGATAAATTGCATATCGCTAGCAGTAGCTCCGCAAGCTCATTTTCCAGTTCTATCAGTACTCTAGGATGAATACCATCCGGTCCAGGAGATTTGCTACTCTTCAGTTTGCTGAACTGCCCCATTACGTCCTCCAGGTTTACTGTGAAGTCAGTAAGTTTCTCCGACTCGTCCACTTGAAATATCATTTCCGACACTGGTATCCCACCCAAATCTTCCTCGGTGAAGACCGAAGCAAAGAAGTCATTCAATCTCTCCACTACGTCTTTGTCTTCCTTGATCGCCCCTTTTACCCCTCGGTCATCCAGCAGCCCAACCGATTCTTTTGCTGGCTTCCTGCTTTTAATATATCGAAATACATTTTTACTATGTTTTTTTGCCTCTAATGCTATCTTTTTTTCGTAATCCCTCTTTGCCTTCTTTATCTGCGCCTTGCATTTGCTTTGACACTCCTTATCCTGCTTCTTGTTATTTTCAGACGGTTCCTTCTTCCATTTTCTGAAGGCATTTCTTTTAGCCCTAATACCTTCCTTCACCTCACTTTTCAACCAGGCCGACTGTCTTTTGAAGTTCCGTCTTTCTTTTCTAATTAGTGGAATATGTTTGGCCTGGGCCTCCAGGATGGTATTTTTGAACAGCGTCCATGCCTGTTGTACAGTTTTTACCCTCTCAGTTGTCCCCCTAAGTTTTTTTTCCACCGTTCTTCTCATTTTATCATAGTCTCCTTTTTTAAAGTTAAACGCTAACATATTTGACTTCCTGTGTATAGTTAATTCAAGTCTGATATTACAACTGATCATATTATGATAACTGTTATCAAGCGGCTCCAGAACCATAATGTTCCTCACCAGATCATGCGCTCCACTAAGGACCAAGTCTAGAATTTTTCCTTCTCTCGTCGGCTCCTGCACCAGCTGCTCCATAAAGCTGTCCTTGATTTCATCAAGGAATTGTACCTCTCTGGCATGTCCTGATGTTACATTTACCCAAGCTATATTTGGATAATTGAAGTCACCCATTATTATCACATTGCCCATTTTGTTTGCGTCTCTGATTTCTTTTATCATTTCTGCATCTACCTCGGTGGCGTACCTAGGGTAGTTGACACCCGGGACCGGTCATTTTTTAACACCCCCCTCCAAAATCCAGTACTAGGCATACCAAGAATACAAAACACTCAGGACCTATAGAGCAATTCTACCATACCATAAGCAGTCATTTCTATGAGTCACACATGGAAAAAGAAATCTTAAACACTACAGTGAGCACTAGAACATCAATTCACCTATTGTAAAACGAAACCAGACAGATAGTACAGATCGTCAATCCTGCACAGTCAATGCCAACTGAAAGTCATGTCTTTTTCACAAACACACCCTAATCCACTATAGAACAAGTAATCATAAACTTTCTATTTAGGCAAAAATTAAACTGAACCCCCAAGATGCCAGACTCTGCATGCAATGCAACACCACAGAAACAGAAAATGTCCCCTAGTACTGTGCAAAATATAAAGGCAGCAGATGTAAATTTGGAAAAAAAAACTAACAAATACCAATCACCACTTTACAAATTAACAAATAGAAATAAAACAAAAATAGAAAATAAAATACCATTTTATTGGACTAATACATTTAGCTGTCAGAGGCCAAAACCTTCTTCCTCAGGTCAATACAGTATAGTGTGTTACAGTGTCCTAACCTGACCTGAGGAAGGGGGTTTTGTTCTCTGAACGTTAGTCAAAATGTATTAAAATTAGTCCAATAAAAAGATTACCTTATTTACATGTTCTATTATAAACATTTATTAACACAGCTACAATACTACTTTATCCTAAAGCAAAAAAAACAAAAATATATATTTTATTTACAGTTTGTTGTCTCTGGTTTCTGCTTTCCTCATCTTCTTTTCACTGTCTTCCTTCCATCCAGCATCTGTCTTCGTTCTTTCTCTGCCATCCAGTGTCTGCCCTCTCTGCTGTCCCCTCCATCCAATGTCTGCCCTCTCTCCCTGCCCCTTCCCATTCACTGTCTGCCCTCTCTCTCCCCCTTCCATTCACTTTCTGCCCTCTCTCTCCCCCTTCCATTCACTTTCTGCCCTCCCTCTCTCCCCCCCCCCCATCCATCCAAGGTCTGCCCTCCCTCACCCCCCATCCATTAAGGGTCTGCCCTCCCCTCTCCCCCCATCCATCCAGGGTCTGCCCTCCCTCTCCCCCCATCCATCCATCCATCTGTCCCCTCTCTCTCTCTCTGCCCCTTTTTTCAGTCCTCTGTTCCAGCCCTCTTATCCCACCTGCCCCTAGTTCTAGCCCCAGCCCACATCTCCCACTTGCTCCACCTTTTCAGCCCCACTATCCCACCAGTCCGCATTCAGCCCCAGCCCTTTTCTCTCACCAGTCCCGAGCTTCAGCCCCAGCCACTTCTCCCTGTCCCCTTTTCAGCCCCCAGTCCCCCCAGCTTCAGCCTCTGCCCCTTTTCAGCCCCCAGTTCCAGTACTAGCCCCCTTATCCCACCTACCCTCCTTTTCAGCCCCCAGTTCCAGCCCCCTTCATCCACATGCCTTGCATTAGGGACCCCTTTTCAGCCCCAGGCCCATTTTCCCACCAGCCCCAGGCATGGCTCCCATTTTCTCGCATGGCCCCTCTCCCACCCCCCTTCTCCCCACCCGTCCCCTTCTCCCATCTGAGATCCCCCTCCCCACCCCAGTCCCCTTCTCCCCTCTTCTCCCATGAGACCCCCCTCCCCACCCCAGTCCCCTTCTCCCATCGAGATCCCCCTCCCCACGTCCCCTTCTCCCCTCTGAGACCCCCTCCCCACGTCCCCTTCTCCCATCTGAGATGCCCAGTCCCCTTCTCCCCTCTTCTCCCATCTGAGACCCCCTCCCCACGTCTCCTTCTCCCATCTGAGACCCCCACCCCCTTCTCCCCAGCCCAGTCCCCTTCTCCCCTCTTCTCCCATCTGAGATCCCCCTCCCCACCCCAGTCCCCTTCTCCCCTCTTCTCCCATCTGAGACCCCTCCCCACCCCAGTCCCCTTCTCCCATCGAGATCCCCCTCCCCACGTCCCCTTCTCCCCTCTGAGACCCCCTCCCCACGTCCCCTTCTCCCATCTCAGATGCCCAGTCCCCTTCTCCCCTCTTCTCCCATCTGAGACCCCCCTCCCCACGTCTCCTTCTCCCATCTGAGACCCCCAGCCCCCTTCTCCCCAGCCCAGTCCCCTTCTCCCCTCTTCTCCCATCTGAGATCCCCCTCCCCACCCCAGTCCCCTTCTCCCCTCTTCTCCCATGAGACCCCCTCCCCACCCCAGTCCCTTCTCCCATCGAGATCCCCCTCCCCACGTCCCCTTCTCCTGAGACCCCCCTCCCCACGTCCCCTTCACCCATCTGAGACCCCCACCCCCTTATCCCCAGCCCAGTCCCCTTCTCCCCTCTTCTCCCATCTGAGACCCCCTCCCCACGTCCTCTTCTCCCATCTGAGACCCCCCACCCCCTTCTCCCCAGCCCAGTCCCCTTCTCCCCTCTTCTCCCATCTGAGACCCCCCTCCCCACGTCCCCTTCTCCCATCTGAGGCCCCCCTCTCAAGTCCCCTTCTCCCATCTGAAACCCTCCTCGCCCATCTAAGCCCCCCCCCCAACTCGTCCCACCTACCACCTTCGACGACAGCCCTCGTATCCTGCCTGTATCCGGGGCTTTTAAAAAAAATCTGAAAAGCAGCATGGCAGGCAGTGCTTCGTGTCTGCCCTGCCTGCTTGTAAAAGAAAGCGGCAAATCTCCTCGTCGACGTCGCGTCGGGTAATCCCTCACTGGGTCCCGCCCCCCGCGAGGGCGGGACCCAGTGAGGGAAGACCCGACGCGACGTTGTGACATCAACGAGGAGGTTTGCCGGCGCTTTCTTTTACAAGCAGGCAGGGCAGACACGAAGCGCTGCCTGCCATGCTGCTTTTCAGATTTTTTTTAAAGGCACAGGATGGAGAGGAGACGAGGGCTGACTGCAGTCAGCAACGGAGCACCCCCCACCCACTGACACCCGGGGCGGACCGCCCCCACCGCCCCCCCCCCTTGGTACGCCACTGGTCTACCTGCTCATCCTGGCGAGGCGGACGGTAGTACACTCCTATCACCGTCCTTTTCCCTTTTATGCATGGAATTTCAACCCACAATGATTCAAAGGTGTGATTTGTGTCCTGCTGAATTTGTAATGTATCTAAGTCAAGGCTCTCATTAATATACAACGCTACCCTCCACCAGTCCGGTCCACCCTATCACTACGACATACTTTGTTCCCCGGTATGACAGTGTCCCACTGGTTATCCTCCTTCCACCAGGTCTCAGTAATGCCTATTATATCCAATTTTTCATTTAGTGCAACATATTCCAACTCTCCCATCTTATTTCTTAGACTCCTAGCATTTACATATAGACATTTCAGAGTATGTTTGTTGTTCCTATTTGCATGATGTTTAGTACTGGACACCAGTGCCGTAGCGAGGGCTAATGGCACCCGGGGCGGGTCGCCGCTGCGCACCTCCCTCCAGGTGCAGCATGGCGCGACCCCCCCGAAGCGCAACCCCCCCCGGACCGCATTCTTACCTGCGGGAGGGCCAATCCGTCCCGAGTGCACGTCACTCGGAGCTGCGTCGGCCCCGCTGGTTCCCTGCTCTCTCTGCCCCGGAACAGGAAGTAACCTGTTCCAGGGCAGAGGGAGCAGAGAACCAGCGGGGCCGGCACCGCCCGAGCACGTGCACCCGGGGCGGACCGCCCCTCCCACCCCCCTTCCTACGCCACTGCTGGACACTACTGATTTGCCATCTTTTGTCTGATCTTTAGTTGTATTTAAGGGCACCTGGCCTACCATGATCTGTTGTGCAACTTCACTATCCAGAAACCCTATCTTCCCTGTTTGTGAGGTATCTTTGCAAGATACCTTATCCCGAACCATGCGCTTTTGAGCGACTGTCGGCCTTCCCCCCATTTCTAGTTTAAAAGCTGCTCTATCTCCTTTTTAAATAGTGAGCACTACTTTACAATAATGCATACCATTGCTCAAATGTTGTTTAAAGAGTGTGCCCTACTCAATCAAAGGCCTATGGTGCAATTAATAGGTTGCTTGTCTACTGCAACCACAACCTGAGTTTAGATCCCACATTGAGATTTCTATCAGGTAGCTAGCCTCTGGCCCACTCAGTCATCTGTCCATGTGTTCAATAATCTTGTTCTTTATAATAGTTTCTGTCATTTGGCCCAGAACACTGACATCAGCTCATCAATCTCTGGTTTCCTGGATCAGCCCTGGAACCTTTAAAAAAATTGGTATTATATTGGCCACACTCAAATCTTCTGGTATCATAGATGATTTTAATGATAGGTCGCAAGTTTCTAGTAGTAGATCTGACATTTCATTTTTAAGTTCTTTTAGTACCCCAGTCCAGGTGATTTGTTACCCTTTAGTTTGTCAGTTTGCCCTTGTATTTCTTCCAGGTTCTCTGAGATTTATTTTGGCTCCTTTGGATTATCATCATTAAGTAACATCTTTGGCATGGGTGCCTGCTTTACATCTTCTTCAGAAATGACTGAAGCTAAAGAAAAAGCATCTGGAGTAAATATTTGCTAGGGATGGGCAATTGAAGAAATGTCAACAACTTTTTCTCTGTCGTTTTCTATCACTGGCAAATGAAGACAGGCAAGTAAAAAATATGTCATGTTTTATTTGTCAAGGATAGGAAGCTGTCTGCTGCTGCACGATGATGCCAAGGCTGCCATGCAGTTAGCTAGTACATGATGGGTGAAATAGTGGCCTTGGCCACATCAGCCATGGCCAAGATCCAGGACAAGGCCTCCACCCCCACCCAGTTCAAGAACCTCTATGATCCAGGGCCCCCCTTCTAACCCTGGAAGAGCAGACAATTCCCCCTCCCCTGAGGCCCCAATGGGCCTATCTGAATATCCCTGGGGGTCTAGTGGGGTCCGACACTATCCCTTTAGTGCCAAGATGGTCTGACTGGATATTAGTGCTCTTTACACCCAACTGATGGCAGTTTGGCCCCTAATTTCTGGGAATGCAGCTGACCCATCCATGCCCCTCCCATGGCCACACCCCCTTTTGAGTGGCATGCTATGAAATTTAGGCACACATGTTATAGAATAGGACACAAGGCAGATCTACAAATAATTCCAAAAAAGTGCCAATTAACATCAATTATTGATTGTTAACACCTCATAATGAATTACTTTAGGCATGCATCTGCTATCTGCACCCAATTTGGGGCAATCTGTACAGAATATGGAGGTTAACGTGGGAATTAGTGCATGCTGTTAGCACACACTGGACTGACAGCGGCTTTATGCTACAAAATGGACTCTTCCCGAAGGAGAAAGGAAACATTTTACTCACCCCAATACCCAAAGATGCAAAGTGAACTAACCAACTACAGGCCAGTAGCATCCATTCCCTTAATAACCAAACTAACGAAAGGGTTAGTGACCAAACAACTCACAAACTACCTATATAAATTTTCAATACTCCATGATTCCCAGTCGGGATTTCGGTCTAACCATAGTATTGAAACAGTACTAGTTACTCTCATGACTAAATTTAAACAAATGATAGCAACCGGAGAGAACATACTACTTCTACAATTTGACATGTCAAGCGTTTTTGACATGGTTGATCATGGAATACTCCTACATATCCTTGAATACTTCAGAATAGGAGGCAACATTCTCAATTGGTTCAAGGGATTCCTAACTACACGATCATACCAAGTGATATCCAACTCGTCTACTTCAGCCATATGGATACCTGAATGTGGAGTCCCACAGGGATCCCCCCTCTTGCCGACTTTATTCAACTTAATGATGATACCCTTAGCCAAACTATTATTATTATTTTTTTGTTACATTTGTGCCCCGCGCTTTCCCACTCATGGCAGGCTCAATGCAGTTTACATATTGTACACAGGTACTTATTTGTACCTGGGGCAATGGAGGGTTAAGTGACTTGCCCAGAGTCACAAGGAGTTGCCTGTGCTCAAACCAAAACCTCAACCCATACATATACGCAGACGATGTAACAATCTACATCCCATTCAAACAAGATCTAAAGGAAATCTCCAATGATATCAACCAAAGTCTCCAGATCATGCACTCATGGGTGGATGCATTTCGGCTGAAACTTAATGCAGATAAAACCCAATGCCTAATACTCACCTCTCAACATAATAAGAACAAATTCACCGCCATAAACACACCAAATTTGAACCTTCCAATTTCAGACACCCTAAAAATTCTTGGAGTCACCATCGATCGACACCTAACACTCGAGAACCATGCAAAAAACACAACCAAGAAGATGTTCCACTCTATGTGGAAATAAAAAAGAGTAAGACCTTTCTTCCCAAGGTCAGTTTTCCGCAACCTGATACAATCTATGGTGCTCAGTCATCTAGACTATTGCAATGAACTCTACGCCGGCTGTAAAGAGCAAATAATCAAGAAACTTCAGACAGCTCAGAACACTGCAGCTAGACTCATATTTGGTAAGACAAAATACGAAAGTGCTAAACCCTTACGAGAGAAACTACATTGGCTCCCACTTAAAGAACATATCACCTTCAAAATATGCTCTCTAGTCCATAAAATCATTCATGGAGATGCACCAGCCTACATGTCAGACCTGATAGACCTACCACCCAGGAATGCCAAAAGTTCATCCCACACATTCCTTAACTTGCACTTCCCTAACTGCAAAGGTCTAAAATACAAACTAATGCATGCGTCAAACTTTACCTACTTGAGCACACAGTGATGGAATGCAATGCCGCGCAATTTAAAAATGATCTACGAACTAATGGAATTCCCGCAAACTACTGAAGACCCATCTCTTTAACATGGCATACCACAAAAATCAACCAATGTGAATATATACAACTCCCCCACATATATTCAGAACTGTCTTACAATAACTGCTTGTTATACTACTACCATGTTTTATCATTATCATGTTACCCAAAATCCTGCTGTAACACTAAATGTTTATTTTCTGATATATTTCCATTACTCATGATATATTGTAAGCCACATTGAGCCTGCAAATAGGTGGGGAAATGTGGGATACAAATGCAATAAATAAATAAATACATTTAGCTTTTGCTAATTCCTGCACTAACTGACAAAATGCTGAATGGAGCAGGAAGTATTTTATTTTATTTATTTATTTATTAGGATTTATTAACTGCCTTTATGAAGAGATTCACCTAAGGTGGTATACAGCAGATACAATTTAACATAAAACTTACAATTTTGTTTACAGCATAACAATCATAAAATAACCAAGAATAAACATAAATACAATAAATGAGGTAAACTTGAAAACAGTAAATTGAAACCTAATAATAGAACTACCGTAAAACAGTATCAAAAATATACCCATTAAACAGCACTGGAATTCAAATACCAGAGATATAATACAATGTTAGTATAATACTTATGATACACCTAATAATCTTACATTAGAACATTCAACTAACAGATATGATGCTAAAGATTTTCTACAATACGGCTTACCATATAGCTGAGGAACCAAGAGCAGATATGTGATGGGAACAGCATGTGTGGTATAGAGTCAGTTGGGATAGTTTAATGACTAGCTAAAATCAAGGCAAGGTCTATGTATAGTTAAGCAAGAGGCAAGGAACTGATCTATGTTACAGCATGTGTAGAAAGCTAGTCCAGGTGCAGAATGGGTGTACAGTCAGTCACCCTATGTATTAAAGGCTTTGGAGAAGAGCCAGGCTTTCATCTGAAGTAGAGGTAGTCTGGAGTTATACGTAGCCCCTCTGGGAGTAGTATAACTCGAGGCTACCTCTACTTTTGGAAGCAGGTGAAAGCCTGACTCTTCTCCCATGTAGCTGGGGAGGGGGTGGGGACTGTGCCTTACACTTAACATGTGGTACTGTACTGCACTGCATGTTAACTGCAGGAAGTGGAAAACATGATCTGCAGTGCAGTTAATATGCTTTATGGTACCCTTTTACTAAAGGATGTTAAGCCCTAATGTGCGCTTAGTGCATGAGAAACAGGGCTACCGCAAGGTTAAAGCATTTTGCCGTACTTTGCCTGTTAGCATGCTTTAACTCATACGTTAGCTATTTTTTTAAAATAATTTTTGGAGGGTGTGTGTCATGGGTGGAGAATGAGCGTGGAAGTGTTAACCAAATAGCATGTTTGCATTAGCGCATGCTAACTGGCTAAGGCTGAATTTAAGCAAGGGCACTTAGGGCCAGATTCTAAATATGGCGCCTAGAAAATCCGCACAGAAAACATTTCCGCCTAAGTGTATTCTATAAGTGGTGCCTAGATTTAGGAGCAGTATTTGGAATACACTTAGTTGATATCCTAGCACCTAAAACTACACACATCCATTTACACCAACAGAAATGTCGCGTAAATCTCGGCATGTAGATTTAGGCGCAGAGGGCCATTTTCTATAACAATGTGCATAAATTTTGAAATGTCCATTTCCCCAAACATAACCGTGCCCCTTTTTTGTCTTCACGCATTAAAATTTAGGCACAGTGCATTACAGTATACGCTTAGGGAGTTGTGCGTGTAAATTCTAATTATTGCCAATTAGTGCTCATTATTGCTTGTTAACTGCTATTAACACTGATTGGCTTGTTAAGCCAATTAAGTCATGCACATTGTTACAGAACACGCTTGGATTTCGGCACAGATCTCTAGACACGCTGTACAGAATGCGGGGATTTCCTAAATAGGAAGCGGTAAGTGCTCCTACTTTAACTTTTTACAGGTAACATGCACTAATGCCAAGATTAGAGCAAGACCTGAAAAAATATTATTCAAAAATGCTCTAAATTGTGCTGCACTGAATCTGGGTTTAGCATGCGGGAAAGTCTCACATTAAGATGTGCTAAGCCCGGATTCTAATGCCCTTTAGTAAAAGAGTTCCTAAGTGTATTTTCTCTGTGTTAACTGCATGGGCGGATCCTGGGCACGCCCCGCCCCCTCATGTTAACATGCAATAATACCATGTTCAGCAGTTTACAAGGGAGTAATTGTGGCCAGGCCGCTGTAACATAATATTGCCATCCAAGGCCCCCCCCCCCCCCCCCCAAAAAAAAACAAATTTTCAAAAGGTTTTCATATGAAGTCCACCCATGTTTCTGCATGTACTTTTTGGATTAAATCACCCTTCATGTAAAGCAACGAATACTAAGCCAGCGTCCAGTTCTACTCCTAAGCTACACACTTGATCTTTCGCTGTTATGACTGATTCAACCCAAAATAAGCTAGGATGAAGATTACTGGAATTGTAACTGTGAATTCACCAAAGTTCAGTCTTTGAAGGCTTCAACATGGAAGCGTTTCAAATGAGATTAAAAAAAAAAAAAAAAACATTTTCCCTTCACGTTAGAAGTATTTTTAATGTGCCTGGTTGTTGTTTGCAACTGTCTTTGGTCTAAATTGCACCCTGATCACTTACAAGTTTTTTTTACTTATAATTTGTAATGCATATATTTTTGAAGATTGCAACCCCATGTACTTTGTTGGGACAAAAAGGTAGTAGGCACATATAATATTAATATCAATAGGAAAATGTAGCTAAATATTTCAGTAATTTTGCTTTCACCACTCTCCCCATCCTTTGCTTCTTTTAGATAACCGTAGGGGGTCATGCCATGTTGCTGACCTGAAACCCTTTTGCACTGACCTGGAACCTTTTTGAGCTTGCTTTCTTTTTCCCATCACAGCTGGTGTGGGAGATGGAATCCTCCACTGGCCCTGACCTGGCACTTTTCTTTTTTTCTTTTTGTGCTTTTAGAAAAATCACAGCTGGTTAACATAATCAGTTGATCAAAGTTTCCCAAATGTCTCAGTTCTGCCAATAACTTTGTAATGTCTTCCAAAAATTGAACTTTTAAAACAGAAAGGAAATCCAGTCTACAATTAGGTTCAGATTAAAATAGGAGGCCCCGAGAAAAAGAAGGGAATAACGTGTCATCAAAATGGAAGCAGCTTTTGCTGTCCAACATGCCAAACCTTCCACACCCTTCTCAGCTTGGATTATCACTGTTGCAGTACATGGTATGCGCTGCCTCCAGGGAACACACTGTACTGCTTAAAACAATTCATGCCAAACACAGGAGCACTTCAGGTTTGCAAGTAGGGTTGCCAACTAGTTCCAGATTTGCCCGCCAGGTGCGATTCAGTCCTGGGATTACCCCAATGCATGCAGGGACTTGTAGCCTTGCTTTTCTTAGGAAATCCAATGGGAAAATCAGAACCACAAGTCCCTGCATATGGGGTAAGCCAGAATTGGATCAACCCTGTCACGGGAATCTGGATCTAGTTGACAACATTATTTGCAAATTGCCTCAGGTTTACTTCATCCTGATTTTTCTCTTCTGGAAGGATCAGGCGACCCTCAGGGGGAGGAATGCTGGCTTCGGCCTAACCCCTGGTAAGCCTTTCCTCAGCTGAGAGGTGCCCAGCTCTACCACCGGCTGCCTTTCAGGTACTGTGGAGGACTTGCAGCTCATCTGCATATCCTTAAAGCCTTCTCTGGGGTGACACCCAGGTCCACTCTGATCCACTCAGGGCCTCCGCTCTAGGTGCCAGGGCACTTTTCTCTTTACATCTAATCCTCTTCCCAGTTGCTAAAGTACCTCAGTCATTTATGGCCCCTATTCATATTCTCTTCTTAGCCCTGTCCCTTCCTAATCTTTTCCCTCACCCCCTACCTCTCTCTGCTACAGGAACTCACTGCCCATCCATCAACTTCATCACCTCACCTTCTCTCCTACTCTCTTCCTCCCTCTTGGCTTTTAATCTCCATCTCTTTCTTCCCTCCATTTTGCCTTCCCCATTCCACCTAAATACCTCTCGCCTTCGACGCCTTCGTGGCCACACCTCTCCTACTCTCCTCCGCTCTCTTTTACTCCTTCTCTTACTCTCAGCTGGTGACATCAATCCTAATCCTGGCCCCCCTCACCAACTATTATCCCAACTCTACAGATCTCACCGCGACCTCTCTAACCTCATCTCTATTCCTCTACTCCCCTCCTCTTCTCTGCCCTTCTCTTGCGCCCTATGGAATGCCCGCTCTATCTGTAACAAACTCTCCTATATCCAGGACCTCTTTATCTCGTGTCACCTCCATCTGCTCGCCATAACAGAAACCTGGCTCTGCCCTGATGACTCTGCTTCAGTCGCAGCCCTCTGCCATGGCGGTTATCTTTTTTCACATACTCCTCACCCTGCTAGTCGCGGGGGCGGTGTTGGACTACTTCTCTCTCCCTCCTCCAGATTTCAACCCCTTCTTCCACCTCAATCTACTGTTTTTCCTCCTTTGAAGTCCACTCTATCCGACTTTTCTCTCCTCTGCCTCTTCGAATAGCGGTCATTTATCGTCCCCCTGATAAGTCCCTTTCATCCTTTCTCAGTGACTTTGATGCCTGGCTTGCCTTCTTCCATGATCCTTCCTCCTCCTCTCTCATCCTTGGTGACTTTAATATTCCTGCTAATGATCCTTCCAACTCTTATATTTCCAAGTTGCTCGCTTTAACATCCTCCTTTAATCTCCAACTATGCTCCACCTCCCCCACTCATCAAAATGGTCACTGTCTTGATCTCATCTTCTCCTCCAACTGTTCACCCTCTAGTTTCCTTGCCTCTGATCTTCCCCTCTCTGATCACCATCTTATAACTTTCACACTTAAATCTCCTCCCTCCCAGTCCCGTCCTATCTTATCTAATTTATCTAGGAATCTTCACGATATTGACCCTTCATCTCTATCCTCCCATGTTTCAAACCTCCTCTCTACTGTGGCACCATCCATGTCTATCAACGAGGCTGTTTCTTCTTACAACAATACTCTATCCTCTGCCTTAGACACACTTGCACCTTTGATGACCCGCCCTATAAGGCGTACAAAACCCCAACCTTGGCTGACTTCTAATATCCGCTACCTACGTTCCTGTACCCGCTCCGCCGAATGCCTCTGGCGGAAATCTCGGGCCCTTGCTGATTTCTTACACTTTAAGTTCATGCTGACCTCCTTCCAATCTGCTCTTTTATGCACCAAACAGGATTATTATATCCAACTGACCAACTCTCTTGGCTCTAACCCTCGACTTCTCTTCACCACATTGAACTCTCTCCTCAAGGTGCCCCCTCCCCCAACTCCCCCTTCATTATCTCCTCAGAAACTTGCTGAATTCTTTCACGACAAGGTTCAAAAGATAAACCTTGAATTCTCTACCTCGCCACCTCTCCCTCCACTAGTCCGTTCCCCTCTCTCTCCTTCCCCTCATTCCTTTTCCTCCTTTCCTGAAGTTACTACTGAGGAAACTACACTTCTCTTTTCTTCCTCAAAATGTACCACCTGTTCCTCTGATCCCATTCCCACCCACCTTCTTAATGCCATCTCACCTGCTCTTATTCCTTTTATCTGTCACATTCTCAACCTCTCACTTTCCACTGCAACTGTCCCTACTGCCTTTAAACATGTTGTGGTCACACCTCTCCTTAAGAAGCCTTCACTCGACCCTACTTGTCCCTCTAATTACCGACCCATCTCCCTCCTCCCTTTTCTCTCCAAATTACTTGAGCGTGCTGTTCACCGCTGCTGCCTTGATTTTCTCTCCTCACATGCTATTCTTGACCCACTACAATCTGGTTTTCGCCCTCTCCACTCAACCGAAACTGCACTTACTAAAGTCTCCAATGACCTATTACTGGCTAAATCCAGAGGTCAATATTCCATCCTCATTCTTCTTGATCTTTCCGCTGCTTTTGACACTGTTGATCACAGCATACTTCTCAATACCCTGTCCTCACTTGGATTCCAGGGCTCTGTCCTTTCCTGGTTCTCTTCCTACCTCACCCTCCGCACCTTTAGTGTTCACTCTGGTGGATCCTCTTCTACTTCTATCCCTCTGCCCGTCGGCATACCTCAGGGTTCTGTTCTTGGTCCCCTCCTCTTTTCTATCTACACTTCTTCCCTTGGTTCATTAATCTCATCCCATGGCTTTTCCTACCATCTCTATGCTGATGACTCTCAAATCTACCTTTCTACCCCTGATATCTCACCTTGCATCCAAACCAAAGTTTCAGCGTGCTTGTCTGACATTGCTGTCTGGATGTCTCAACGCCACCTGAAATTAAACATGACCAAAACCGAGCTTCTCATTTTTCCCCCCAAACCCACCTCCCCACTCCCCCCGTTTTCTATTTCTGTTGATGGCTCTCTCATTCTCCCTGTCTCCTCAGCTCGAAACCTTGGGGTCATCTTTGACTCTTCTCTCTCCTTCTCTGCTCATATCCAGCAGACCGCCAAGACCTGTCGTTTCTTTCTTTACAACATCCATAAAATCCTCCCCTTTCTTTCCGAGCACTCTACCAAAACCCTCATCCACACTCTTGTCACCTCTCGTTTAGACTACTGCAATCTGCTTCTTGCTGGCCTCCCACTTAGTCACCTCTCCCCTCTCCAATCGGTTCAAAACTCTGCTGGCCGTCTCGTCTTCCGCCAGGGTCGCTTTACTCATACTACTCCTCTCCTCAAGTCGCTTCACTGGCTCCCTATCCGTTTTTGCATCCTGTTCAAACTTCTTCTACTAACCTATAAATGTACTCACTCTGCTGCTCCCCAGTATCTCTCCACACTCGTCCTTCCCTACACCCCTTCCCGTGCACTCCGCTCCATGGATAAATCCTTCTTATCTGTTCCCTTCTCCACTACTGCCAACTCCAGACTTCGCGCCTTCTGTCTCGCTGCACCCTACGCCTGGAATAAACTTCCTGAGCCCATACGTCTTGCCCCATCCTTGGCCACCTTTAAATCTAGACTGAAAGCCCACCTCTTTAACATTGCTTTTGACTCGTAACCACTTGTAACCACTCGCCTCCACCTACCCTCCTCTCCTCTTTCCTGTACACATTAATTGATTTGATTTGCTTACTTTATTTTTTGTCTATTAGATTGTAAGCTCTTTGAGCAGGGACTGTCTTTCTTCTATGTTTGTGCAGCGCTGCGTACGCCTTGTAGCGCTATAGAAATGCTAAATAGTAGTAGTAGTAGTAGTAGTAATAGTGGCGGGGGGAGGGAAAAATAGGAAAACAAATTAAATAGGGCTGCATTTCTGAAATAGGTTGTGAAAACTGTAAGGCTGTTTACAGCTATTCTGCATGCTGTTTTAGATTCTTTAATTTCGAATTTTTTATCTTTTTATTACTTTTAATTCTTTTTTAGGATTGCATTTTGTAATCACGATTAATTGTGCTGTTAAATGCGCAATTAACGATATGTTATTTATTTGCCCTCCCACCCCCCATTTACTAAGCCGTTCTAGCGGCTGTCGTTGCAGTAGTGCTGACACAGCCCATTCACTTTGAATGGGTGGTGTCAGCATTGCCGCACAGCAGCCGCTAGCACAGCTTAGCAAACAGAAGGGTTAGTTTTGTTCCCATTGCAATTCCTTGTGACTCTAGGCAATAGAGGGTTAAGGGCCCCTTTTTACCAAGCTGTGGCAAAAGGGAGCCTGCGCTGGTGTAAAGCACTTGCCACGTGGCTATTTCAGGGGGGAGCCCTTACTGCCACCCATTTAGGTGGCGGTAAGGGCTCCCGTGCTAACCTGGTGGTAACCAAGCAGCGTGCAGCACTGACTGACTACAACCAGGTTCACCCTGGAGCTACAAAAATAAATATATTTTTGTAGCGCCGGGGTGGGAAGTACCCGGCAGTACTTCCTGTTTAGCGAGTGGTAAGCCCGCATTGGGCTTACCGCCACTTTGTAAAAGGGGCCCTAGGTGACTTGCCCAGAGTCACATGGAGCTGCAGTGGGAACAAAACTAAATAAATAACATACCTTTAATCACGTGATTAATCACAATTAAAATTTTAATCGAAATGCAGCCCTAAAATTAAATAGAAAGAATTAAAGGGGGGAATAGTCAAAACCAGTTAACTGGGCAGGAGAGGCTCACTGGGGCTAACCCAGATATTCAGTGGCACATATCTGGATAGTGCTTCGGAATTTACAGGCAGACCACTGTGGCACTATCCGGATAGTGCTGGGGTGGAGTCTGGACAGAGCTGGGATTTACCCAGTTAAAGGCAATATTCAGCCTGCTAACAAGGTAAGTGCCTGGATAAAGTTAAAACAGCACATAGCCTGTCCTAACTTTATCTGGGCTTTTATCCCGGTACTGGCACTAAATATCAACGGTACCTGGATAAGTTCCATGCCAGGCTGTACCCAGATATTCAGCTTCGGTTCCTGAATAGGGTTCGGCACTGAATATCCAGTTGCAGGCATATAACTCAGCTTTCACCACTTAAATATCAGTGCAGCAATAAACATATTTATTTATTGTGTATTTATTTAAGATATTTATATGCCCTCTTCTTGGGTGAACCCAATCAAGATGGTTTACACACAAACAAGGAAAACATATCAATTTACTGATCTTATTAAACTTCAACACATCAAAACATCTTCACAAGCCATGAGGTATCTGACATGATATCATGTTTGAAAATCTGCATTATGGATCGCATAGCATATATTCCATCTACTTGCAAAATCTGTAAAAGAAAATGGGGTCAATGTTTTACTCAATGACTTTTAAAGGAGAGCAAACAACCAATCGCATTGCGTTATATATCTCCTGATATAGAATGGTGTCCCATATTGCAAGATCACAGCTAGGGATCATAGAGGGGCATTTCAAAAGAAATGTCTAAGTTGGGATTTGGATGTCTTTATAAAATGTCCAAATCCGGAGGCGGGGAACCCGTATTTTCAAAAAAAGATGGATGCCCATTTTTCATTTCGAAAATACTGTCAAAGACGTCCAAATCCAAGTGGATTTGGACGTCCTTAGATTTGAACGTCTTTGACTTTCGGTGATTTTTGAAACCAAAGACTTCCAAGTCAAAAACGTCCAAATGCAAGCCATTTGGACATGGGAGGAGCCAGCATTTGTAGTGCACTGATACCCCTGACATGCCAGGACAACAACCGGGCACCCTAGGGGGCACTGTAGTGGACTTCATAAATTGCTCCCAGGAACATAGCTCCCTTACCTTGTGTGCTGAGCCCCCCCCCCCAAACCCCACTACCCCCAACTGTACACCACTACCATAGCCCTTATGGGTGAAGGGGGGCACCTAGATGTGGGTACAATGGGTTTATGGTGGGTTTTGGAGGGCTCGCTGTTTCCTCCACAAATGTAACAGGTAGGGGGGGATGGGGCTGGGTCCACCTGTCTGAAGTGCACAACCCCAGTAAAACTGCTCCAGGGACCTGCATACTGCAGTCATGGACCTGAATATGACATCTGAGGCTGGCATAGAGGCGAAATATTTTTAAACAAGCTTTTTGAGGGTGGGAGGTGGTTAGTGACCACTGGGGGAGTAACGGGAGGTCATCCCCAATTCTCTCCGGTGGTCATCTGGTCAGTTTGGGCACCTTTTTGTGCCTTAGTAGTAAGAAAAACAGGTCCAGGTGAAAATGTCCAAGTGCTCGTCAGGGACGTCCTTCTTTTTTTCGATTATGGGTCAAGGATGTCCAAGTGTTAGGCACGCCCAAGTCCCGCCTTTGCTACGCCTCCAACACGCCCCCTTGAACTTTGGCCGTCCCTGCGACAGAGTGCAGTTGGGGACGTCCAAAATCGGCTTTCAATTATACCGATTTGCACGTTTCTGAGAGGACGTCCATCTTCTGATTTATGTCGAAAGATGGGCGTCCTTCTCTTTTGAAAATGAGCCCAAAAGTCAGCATAATATCAATGAAACACCTAATTAGCACGCATTAGAACATTCAAACAACATAGATATGATGCTAATGCTTTTCTACAATACAGATTACCATGTAGCCAAGGGGCCAACCTAAGATGACCAAGTTATGAACTGGGCCATGATATACCGTTTAGCATAATACTTCCTTATTTTTTTCTGTAAGCACTGAGCCCTCATATCATGCTAACGTTTGAAGTGAAACATAATAATTCAATTTTGCAATCTTTATTTACCAAATATACATATAAGGCTGATTCTATATATGGCTCCAAAAATTGGTGCCAAAAAAGTGCTATTCTGTAAGACATGCTTAAAGTTAGTGTGGTTTATAGAATGGCACTTACACCTGGGAATCATATCTAACTTTAGGCATGACCATTTGTAACAATTGAAATGTGGTCAAATGTACGTGCCTAAATTAGCCACATATCCCCATTATTCTATAACAACGCGCGTTAATTTTAGGAACATCCAGTTCCACCCATGCACCTCCCATTTCCATGCCCCCTTTTTTAGATCACATGTAAGTTTTAGGTGCAGATCCCGCACCTAAATTTATGCATGTAAATGCCAATTAAATCTAATTAGTGCCAATAATTGCTTGTTAAAAAGTCAATTATTGGTGCTAATTAGGTTATTATTTAATTATATTGCACACACAAATTGGATACATGCCCAAATTTGTGTGTGCAACTTTTGGCAACTTTTATAGAATTAGGTGATATTTCTTTGCCTGCAAGGCTCCAAAGCAGTCCACAAAACATAATATTTTTAATGAATACTAGTTTCATCACAATAAAATCAATAATTTACAAACAGAGAGAAAATCACCTAGCCTTACAGTCCATCCACATCATAGGACCTTTACACGAGAAAGCTCTTTGCAGTGTGATTACAAGGAGAATCCCTTCTGGAAACTGTAGCAAAGCTTGCTGGGAGGATTGCAAACATTGTTCAGGAGTGAGAAAGCAAAAAGGCAAGCAGTCCACCAAATAAAACATGGAAGACAGAAACAAGAGACAGACCTTGTAAGAAACAAATAGTCTTTATTGCTATTCAGAGGTTCCCAGGGATTCAAACATCTCTGCCCGACATGGCTATGTTTAGCCTGAAAAATGACTCATCTGGGGCAGAGTTACTGGAAGATCAAAACAAACACATACAGATTAAAAGAAAGGTTCATAACAGAGAGAGTCACATTCAAATGTATTATGAAACTTATTTAACCAAAAATACTCCACATCAAAATCAATACATTAACACATAAATAAATAAATAAATAAAAGTGACAAGAAAACTACATATAACTAAAAGTGTCAATTAAAGAAATCATATGACTTTCTATAAGTAAAACAACAGCATTAGAAAAGGAGAGAATGGCTTACCCAGCTGGTGTAAAACCACAGACTTCACCATGATTGGTCCAACAGATAAAAAGATAGAAGGCACTGGATTGCAAGAATAAAAATACCCACCATGGTTGTTAAAACAATAAATAGCTAAGAAACACACTCAAAACTTAAGAGCTAGCAATAAATAATGTCTACTTACATACTCCTTCACCTGGTGTAAAAATATAAAAAGTCAGTGGTGATGCAGAAATTGCAGTGCTGATATCAGGTTAAAAAAATCTCAATATCCACACACAAATGACTAGATTCTATATATGGCACCTGAAAATTCTGTATGGAAAAAAAATTTGCCTAAGTTTATTCTATAATGTATAATATACATCACGTTCAAAATATGTACCCTAGTTCACAAAATCATTCACGAAGACGCCCCAGCATACATGTCAGACCTGATAGACTTACCACCCAGGAATGCTAAAAAATCATCCCGCACATTCCTTAACCTTCACTTCCCCAAATGTAAAGGTCTAAAATACAAACTAATGCTTGCATCAACCTTTTCCTACCTGAGCACACAATTCTGGAACGCGGTGCCGCGCAACTTGAAAACGCTCTATGAACTAACTAACTTCCGCAAACTACTGAAGACTCATCTCTTTAACAAGGCATACCATAAAGATCAACAAATGTGAACTCTTATACAAATATCCAGAAATGCCTTACAATATATGCTTGTTAAACTACTATTATGCTTTATCATCATCATGTTATCAAGATCCTCCTGTATGCCAAATGTATATTTTCTTAATGTTTCCACTATTCATGATGTATTGTAAGCTACATTGAGCCTGCAAAGAGGTGGGAAATGTGTGATACAAATGCAATAAATAAATAAATATATAAATCAACATGTAAATATATAAATCAACAAAAATATAAATCAACATATGCATGCAGCTTCTCCTACATAAGCACGCAACTATGGAATGCACTACCAAACCTCATAAAAACAATGCACGACCTAACAAACTTCCGAAAATCACTAAAAACCAACCTGTTCAAAAAGGCATACTACAATGATCCATCCTAAATACCAGACAACAAAACTTATACCAGAACTGGACAAAACCGAACTCTCAATACTTGACTGTTTAATTTACTCTGTCACTTATGAACTTTAATGCAATACCACTTTGTATTTCTCATTCCAGAAATGGCGATTGCCATTACGGCATAATGTAAGCCACATTGAGCCTGCAAATAGGTGGGAAAATGTGGGATACAAATGCAATAAATAAATAAATAAAAGTTAGGTGCGGTTTATGGAATGTACCTAGGCGTCATCCCTGTGACTAAATCTATATGCAGTGCATGACTTCCCACCTATACTCCTAAAATTCTACTCTGGCCTTGTTCCACACAGTATATAGAATATGCCTACAATTCTGTGCACTGTATAGAAAGCGATCTGTGCTGATTTGATGTCAATGCACAAAGACATCATAATGTCATGACATCATGACATGAAATCTTTGGGGACATTTTGTAGCTATGGCTTCCCACAGGAGAATGCCAAACCTTTCCATGGCAGACTCCAAACTACTAGCCAGGCTGTTTCTCCACAAGGAGAAATGCTACTTTGTCCTCCCAGGCCACAGAAGATCATACCTAAGGTACAGAATGTCCTGGGAGAGACTCACAGTAGCATACAACTCCTGAGTCTCAATCCCCAGGGATGTAAGTATACTAAGTACTGTACCCAAGTTATGTTTATGATTGTAGTGGCTTCCTTCCTCCCCAGCTTAGGGATGCCTGTTAGGCATGATGCATTAATCCCAGCAAAATATATTTTACAACACCAACTGAAGTGTATCTAGAAATGCTTCATATTCTTATTTTCATGGATTCTCAGAACGTATAGAAAGGCAAAGCGGGGTTCACGCTCTCCACAGCAATCGAACACAAGGAAATGGGGTGAAGAGAGCCCAATATCAAGAGATCAGTCACCACATATAAGGGTAAGATGCTCCAGAAAAACCTTTATTAGGACCCGACACGGCCGAAACACGGGCCATGTTGGGTCCTAATAAAGGTTTTTCTGGAGCATCTTACCCTTATATGTGGTGACTGATCTCTTGATATTGGGCTCTCTCCACCCCATTTCCTTGTTGTTCTCAGAACATATGGCATAATTAAAGCACAAAATTTCTTTATAGTACAGTAGTAATCCACTCCTCATTGGTCCAGATATTTTTTATTGAACATTTTATTGGAAACTTTGTTTTCAGACCTAAATCCTTAAACATGCTTGTGCTATACTTAACTTCTGCAGTAAGATTTTAACGACTTACCATGCACTAAATGCACATGCTGTCCATGCCTATAACCCATCCACTCTCTACCCCTTTCCCACTCCTGTTGCTGCAAACAGTTACTATGCAAATTAGCACACAGCAAGTGTCATGGCCATGTGGTATCTATTAAGTAGGTGCTAATTCACTCAGCAATTCCTTATTATATTTTAGTAAACAGGTCCCATCATTTTATTTCAAGGTGAAATGCAAGCAGGAGCATTATGGTGAGTGATTTTTTTATCATTGAGAAGAATTAACCTACCCCACAGGGTAGTATATGGACTTTAATGGTAAGATTGTCAAGGATTTCACACAGGAGCCCTTTTATTAAAGGGCATTAAGCTCTTTACATGGCATTAGTGTGGGAAAACAGGCTACCACAAAACACGTTAAATTGCAGTGTAGCATGTTGACTATTTTTGCACTCAATGCACATTAACTATTTAAAAAAAATATTTTTGTGGAGATGGCATGTCATGGGTGGAGAGTGGATGTTCCTGCACTATCCAGCTAGCATGGTCTGATTAGTGCACACTAACTAGATAAGACAGACTGAACACAGTAGCAATTACTGTCTTCTAAATGGAGAGTGATAAGTGCTCCTGCACTTATTTTTTCAGATCTCATATACTAGCGCCTACATTATTGCACAACCTGTAAATAATTTTAAAAAACCCAAGGCCCTAAAAAGTGCCACATTAAATCTGGGCTTAACACGCTGGAAAGTCCCATGTTAGATTGTGTTAAGCCCAGATTCCAGCGCACTTTCATAAAAGGGCCCCATAGAAAGGTCTAAAGAACCATAACTCTGATGTAGCCATAACTCAAGTGCCAGCATCGCACTGAATAGTTGGATGTTCCTGCTTTATGCAACAGCCTAGGTTGGCTGCTCATGATCATTTATCACTTTACTCTGTAGGTGACACGTTTTAGTGCATGCTCCTGACGCAGGCATATGGTCACCAAAACATGGATGTGTCGAGTCCACTTTTGTGCCACGAACTCAGTTTGATGAATTGTGAATTAAAGGTCTACCAGCGTTCTGGATTGACCTTTCCTCTTTGCTTTATTGCCTCACTTTTCAATTCTCCCTGTAACTACTGCAACACCAGATCATACCTTTGAAGAGCCCACTATCTCTTTACAGTTTGTAATAATAAATACATATATTTTAAAAGTAAGGACATCCACTTTTATCTCACTTTCTTTGTTTTATCTTGACATACTACATTCATATATAGCTCTGTTTTATTAAGAAACGATGGCTAAGTTGGCTAAACTTCAGCTCTTCTAAGCCTAACCCTAAGAATGCCTGTAGGGACTCCATTCACCATTCTGCTTTTCTTTTTCCTCTTTCTGAGACTATGGAATGTCCTTCCTCCAACTAATTATCTAGAATGCTCATTTTCTAGGTTTAAGTCACTTTTTAAGAGTCACTTTGTTGTGCTGGCGTATGGTCACAGTGACCACTGATTGTCATTCTCACGCCTCCTTTATCCGCCGTTTCCTATGTGGGTGTGGCTGGATGTCCTGCCACACTGCTTGACTAGTTGAGTTGGTGTTTTTTTGGTATTTTTTTTTAAATTTAAAGGATGTCTGAGCTGGAATGTTTGTGGTCTCCTTTACTATTTAACAATGGAGTCCCATTCCTTGTTGTTATTTTTAGTCTGTACACCTCTTAGACCTACTTGCCAGAAGAGGCAGTAAGTTTTAAATAAACATAAACATAAAGATTATAGAACAAGCCCAGCTAGTACAGATGTGGTAGAGACAACAACAACAACAACAACAAAAATACAATAACAAACTACTACCAGATTACACTTCTGTCTTTATGATGAGGCTGCAATTTCTGAATATTTTCTCCTGTATAGCACGTTCCAACCTGGTACTAGATTGACTTCTAGCTATATGTTTTATCGTGTGACTTCCCTTACTGTTATGGTAGCTGTGACAGTCTTTGAGGGTAATCGTCTAGTCCTAGTAGATGAGTTTAATTTGTTTACTGATCAAACTTGTGATTTAGGCTTAATTTTTGATTAATATCACTGTAACGACTATAGGTATTGTATGAAGCACATAATATATTTGTTCTGTGCTTTTTGAGGTTATAAGTCATCGATATTCACACCGATTGCACATATATTTTTGTCCTTCTCTAGACCTCAGCATTTTTTCTATAACAAGGTACAGCATGCATCGTCCTGGTTTACCTTTTCTTGGCATGTCCTGAATCAGCCCCTTTACGAAATTGTTACCAAACAATGGCTTTGCTAAGATGGAACATGCTCCGGTGCTACATGTGATATGATTAACAGTATTTTGGCAACACCCAGCATGGTTTTTTTGTTATAAGTTAAAGAAGCTTCAGACCTGCAGGTCCAGACAGAGTAAGAAGGAATAAGCATCAACAACATTGTCATCTTCTGCAGTTTTGCAACATGGAACTCCATTTATTGAAACATTGCCAGCATTCAGTTCCCCAGTCTTATTTTAAATACCTGTGCAGTTGTTTTTTCTACAGCCCATCATTGTTGCTAGAAGAGTATTTTCTTAACTGGTATATGTGATGAACAAAAAAAAAGGAGATCTTTAGACTTTGTCATCTAGCTTTGTGGTTTAAAGGGTAATTTAATCAAGTTTGGGCAATTTGTACCAAAATAGACGTCAAGCAACTCTTTGCATACTTGGCCACCAGAACTTGCTGCTTACTTACTCTTTCTGTTATGCAAAAGTGATGTCAATGTGATGCTATTGTTTAACATTACACTGCCCTTCCACCAAAGGGCATCAAGTTTTGGGCTTAATATGCTATAATGTGGAATTTTAATGCATTGCAAGTCCAAAATTAATATTGCATCAAGAAGGGGCATTCCCACTATTTTTTTTATTGCAGATCAAGAGTTAAGAAAATAGGCATTGCCATATTGGGACAGACCGAAGGTTCTTCAAGCCCAGCATCCTGCTTCTACCAGTAGTTAATCCAGGTCACAAGTACCTGGCAAGATACCAGAATAGTAAAACAGATTTTATGCTGCTTATCCTAGAAATAAGCAGTGGATTTTCCCAAGTCCATTTTAATAATGGCTTATGGACTTTTCTTTTAGGAAATGATCCAAACCTTTTTTAAACCCTGCTATGCTTTTTCCCAGTGCTTTTTTTGTAGAAAAAAAGGTGCCGGTACTCATTATGGGCGGGGTCACCACATATGGCTCCACCCCTATGATAGCCACACCCACATTAACCACACCCCCTACACCAGCCATGGCGCATATAAACAGACATCATTGAAAATATTACAGTACTATAGGAGAAAAAAAAATATCGTGATTTTTTTCATTATAAATAATCAATTTAAGCTCTTACAGCTCCAGTATACCCAGTGCAAAATAAGACAGCCAATGTAAATTCTCAAATTGGACATATTACAAACACTAAAATGAAAATAAAATGATTTTTTTTCTACCTTTGTTGTCTGGTGACTGTTTTTCTTTCCATATTGGTCCCAGTCTGTGATTCTGCTTTCCTTTGTTTTCGCTTAACTCTTCTGTGCCATTTGTCATTTTTGTCTCCTTTTTCTTTGCTTTATTCAATATTTTTCAGGCTCTCTCTGTCCAGATTTAATTCATTCTTACTATCCATTCTTTAATTTCCTTCATCTACCTGTGGCTTTTCATCTTTTCCTCACCCTTGTTCTCCCCATGCCCTTCCTCTTATTCTCCAGTCTTTCTCTATTCCCCTTTTCCATCCAGCAGCTCTGCTTTCTCTCCCCTATTTCTTTCTGCATTCTTCCATCCAGCGTCTTCCCTCTTTCTCTCCCCATCTTTCCGTTTTCCCTCTCTCTCTCCCCATCCTTCCATCTGTTTTTCCCCCTCTCTCCCCATCCTTCCATCTGTTTTCCCCCTCTTTCCCCATCCTTCCATCTGTTTTCCCTCTCTCTTTCCCCATCCTTCCATCTGTTTTTCCCTCTCCCCAATCCTTCCATCTGTGTTTTTCCCTCTCTCCCCATCCTTCCATCTGTTTTCCCCTCTCTCCCCAATCCTTCCATCTGTTTTTCCCCTCTCTCCCCAATCCTTCCATCTGTTTTCCCTCTCTCTCCCCATCCTTCCATCTGTTTTCCCCTCTCTCTCCCCAATTCTCCCTCTCTCTTTCCCCATCCTTCCATCTGTTTTTCCCTCTCTCCCCAATCCTTCCATCTGTGTTTTTCCCTCTCTCTCCCCATCCTTCCATCTGTTTTCCCCTCTCTCCCCAATCCTTCCATGTTTTCCCTCTCTCTCCCCATCCTTCCATCTGTTTTTTCCCTCTCTCTCCCCAATCCTTCCCTCTGTTGTTTTCCCCTCTCTCTCCCAATCCTTCCCTCTGTTGTTTTCCCTCTCTCTCTCCCCCCAATCCTTCCCTCTGTTGTTTTCCCTCTTTTTCTCTCTCCCCAATCCTTCCCTCTATTGGTTTCCCTCTTTCTCTCTCTCCCCAATCCTTCCCTCTGTTGTTTTCCCTCTTTCTCTCTCTCTCCCCAATCCTTCCCTCTTTCTCTCTCTCCCCAATCCTTCCCTCTGTTGGTTTCCCTCTTTCTCTCTCTCCACAATCCTTCCCTCTGTTGGTTTCCCTCTTTCTCCCCAATCCTTCCCTCTGTTGTTTTCCCTCTTTTTCTCTCTCCCCAATCCTTCCCTCTATTGGTTTCCCTCTTTCTCTCTCTCCCCAATCCTTCCCTCTGTTGTTTTCCCTCTTTTTCTCTCTCCCCAATCCTTCCCTCTATTGGTTTCCCTCTTTCTCTCTCTCCCCAATCCTTCCCTCTGTTGTTTTCCCTCTTTCTCTCTCTCTCCCCAATCCTTCCCTCTTTTTCTCTCTCCCCAATCCTTCCCTCTGTTGGTTTCCCTCTCCCTGCCAAGTTTCCCGCGAACGGCGCGAAGTCGCGACGCACGCGGCACCAGCCTCTATTTCCGGCCGCTGCTGCTTCTCCTGTTGAGCAGCAGCGGCCGCTACACAAAGAAAAAGTTAAAAAAAATTGAAACCTGGCTGAAACGCGGCACCCCGGCATTGTAGACAGCCATTAGGCATTGCCTGTTGCCCCACAGCCGCTCCTCCTCTTGCCTCTACGTCACTGCCCCTGGAGGAAGACCCCGGAGGAGCGCAGTGACGTAGAGGCAAGAGGAGGAGCGGCTGCGGGGCAACAGCCAATGCCTAATGGCTGTCTACAGTGCCGGGGTGCCGCGTTTCAGCCAGGTTTGAAGTTTTTTTTTAATCTTTTTCTTTGTGTAGCGGCCGCTGCTGCTCAACAGGAGAAGCAGCAGCGGCCGGAAATGGGGGCTGGCACTGCGTCCGTCACGGGGCGGGGGGAGCAAAAAAAAGGTGCCGGTACGCCGTACCGTTGCGTACCGGCACAAAAAAAGCACTGCTTTTTCCACATTCTCTGTCAACAAATTCCAGAGTAATTACACATTGAGTGAAGAAACATTCTCTCCAATTTGTTTTAAATTTACTACTTAGTAGCTTCATTGCATGCACCCTAATCCTAGTATTTTTGGAAAGAGTAAACATGTGGTTCACGTCTACCCATTCCACTCTACTCAGTATTTTATAGACCTCTATCATATCTTCCCTCAGCCATCTCTTCTCCAAGCTGAAGAGCCCTAGCCACTTTAGCCTTTCCTCATAGGGAAGTCATCCAATCCCCTTTACTATTTTCATCGCCCTTCTCTGTACCTTTTTTCTGATTCCGCTATATCTTTCTAATATTTGGATTAACACACAGTATTCCCGCATTAACCCTGTATTAGGCAACTAGAGGGAATTCTATAGAAGGCGTACCTGAATTTAGACATATCTGATATACATAGATGAAGATTAGGTGTCACCAACATGTGCACTTTCCTGAAAAGCACTATTCTTTAAGCTCACGTGTAAGTAGCATAGCATACAACTGAAATGGGGAAGCACAGGTGAGAACAGCAAGGGTGGGACACTCATTAACGCACGCATCTTTTAAAATACTATCAGATGCACATGTTGATTGGCAGATCTAGGCATGCCCTCCTAAACCTTCATTGACTTGGTATAAGTGGGTGTGCCTTCTTTTTGTTGCACTAATGTGGGTTTGTGCTATTATTCTGTAATAGTCTCAGAGCGCCCTGATTGTGTTATAGAATTGGCACTTCCCAGGCTGCATTGGGTTGCCAAAAAAGAGGCACCAATTTACAGAATTGCCACCTTAGCACAAACTGGTCTAGGTTCTATATATCACGCCTAAAAAAAATCAGCGCTGAAAAAAAATATGCATAGGAGTGTTCTATAAGGTTTTCAGCACAGTCTTCGAGGCACACCCAGCCAGTTGGGGTTTTCAGGATATCCTCATTGAATTCAATAGGGATATCCTGAAAATCTCGACTGGCTGAGTGAGCCCAGAGGATAGAGTTGAAAACCTCTATAAAGTAAGCCTCCATTTAGATGTACTTTATAGAATATAGTGGAGGAGTGGCCTAGTGGTTAGGGTGGTGGACTTTGGTCCTGAGGAACTGAGTTCAATTCCCACTTCAGGCACAGGCAGCTCCTTGTGACTCTGGGCAAGACACTTAACCCTCCATTGCCCCATGTAAACCACATTGAGCCTGCCATGAGTGGGAAAGCGTGGGGTACAAATGTAACAAAAAAAAAAATATGCCTAAAATTCAGCACGGTTTATAGTATACACCAAGCACCCATCCACATGACTAAATTTAGTCACGCAGACCAGGTGTATTGTATAACAACATGCATAGATTTTAGAAATGTCCATGACCCACCCATTCCATGGCCATGCCATGCCCCCTTTTCAGCCATGCACCTTAGAATTTAAATGCATCAATTTACGGAATACACTTAGACAGTTGTGTGTGTAAATTGTAATTAACGCCAATTAGTGTCAATAATTGCTTATTAATTGGCAATTATCAGCGATCATTGGCTTGATAGCTAATTAAGCTAATGTATGCAAATCCAGAATATGACTGGATTTGTGTGCGCAACTTAAGTCACGTTATATAGAATTCAAGGGAATGGGTGCATTGCGCTAACTGCCGAACACCCTCCATGCCCATGTTGCCTCCTGACAAAGAAATTTAAAAACATTAAGTAACATGAGGTTTAATGCAGTACCCATTACCATATGTTAACTGCACATTAAGGACTAGATTCAATATATATGGCGCCCAAAAAATCAGTGCTGTAAAAAACGCTATTCTGTAAGCCACGTTTAAAGTTATACATGATTTATAGAATAGCGCTTATTCCTGGGAATCATGCCTTACTGTGGGTGCAGCCATTTGCACCAACTGAAATGTGGTACATATGTACGTGCCCACATTAGGTGCATACCCCTGTTATTCTATAACAGCATATGTTAATTTTTAGGAATGCCCCCCATTCTGCCCATGACCTGCCATTTTTGTGCCCCCTTTTTCAAATCACATGTAAATTTTAGGTGCAGATCCCACACCTAAATTTACACATGTAAAGTTCAATTAACTTTAATTAGTGCCAATAATCGCTTGTTAAAAAGCCAATTATTGACACTAATTAGCTTGTTATTCAATTGAATTGTGGGCACAAATTGGGTGCATGCCCAAATTTGCATTCACAATTTTGGTGACTTTTACAGAATTAGTGGGTAATTGCTTAATACCCTTTAGTGGAAAAGCCCCTAACTGTGCAAACTGTGTTTATTGAAGAAGATAGTTTTCAAGTTTTTGTGACAAACTAAGCATTTATTTATTTGTTGCATTTGTATCCCACATTTTTCCACCTATTTACAGACTCAATGTGGCTTACAATAATATACCCTCATAACAGCGCCAATCAAGAGTAGATAAACAGTTGGTTACATAAAGAGCAAGTGAAACATAATGGATATAATCAATACAATAAATCAAAAGGCAGACAGATTATCAAGTAATTGGTGATGTGTTGGAATTCCTATTATTGATTATTGCATTACAATGCAAAATGACTTATTGCTGAATTTCCAACAAAGAATTGGATTTGGGTGGGTTTAAATAAGCCTTGAGAAAAGATTGATGAAATTAGTACAACAGAATGCACAAGATTAGTGGCCAACCACGCACTACTTGCATGGTCACAAACATCAAAATTGCATGAGATCTCGCAATTTCCCAGTGAACGAATTGCTTTACATGACCTTCACTTGAAATGCTAGAAAAGCGCAAAGCAACTGAATTCAGACAAACAAGTGAGGCTGCAGTGGGAAAGAACACTCCTGACCCTCATTAATTTCATTGCCTTCATGGATGAAAAAATATTCACTGTTGCTCATCCAACAAACAGCCAAAATGATCGAGTTTATGCCAGTAAGTCAAATAAATATATTCCAGCCATTTGCTTGCTGTCTATCTGTTCAAACTTTATTTATTTATTTATCTCATTTGTATCCCACAGTTTCCCAACAGTGTCAGGCTCAATGTGGCTTACAACGGACCACAGAGGCAGACGCCAATGCAGTAAAATGAAGCTAATACAGCAGAAAAACCTACAAGAGATATTGGGGAAGAGTAGGAATGGATGGAAGGATTAGGGAAACCTGGAGGGAAGAGGGAAGGAGAAAGTCCAAAATGTCAAGGTACTGTTGGAGTGTCGATGCTCAATTTGTTGAACCGGACATAAACGTAGATGGGGCATGTTATCAGATGTGCTGCTGATGCAGAACCTGTTTCCAGATATTCGTATGTTGTCCAAGTATTTTATCTTTCAGCAAGACAATGTGCTGGTCCACCAAGCTCAAAGTAACAGTGCAGCTACTGACACGACAAATGCCGGACTTCATTCTGTCTATATTTTGGCCACTCAAAAGTTCAGACTTAAATTTGGTGGACTACAAAGTCTGAGCAGCATTGCAGGAAAAGGTATACAAGAGAAGGATAATAAACATTTATGATCTCTGCACTCACATCATGGCTGCATGGGAAGAACTTGATTGATGCTATAACAAGACAGGGGTGTTCATGTCTTTGTGCTTGTGCATCTGATTTGGGAGGACATTTTAAATAAATTCTGGCACTGAAATTAACCTTATTATATACTGTGCAGGAGTAGCTCCATGTTTGTTACTTACAAGGTCACATAAGTTTCTGTTAAACATCTGTAAAGGGAAAGGGGATGGAATTTGAGATACCATCTTTCTGTAGCTACAATGAAAGCGGTTTTACATATTATATACAAGTACTTACTATGTATCTGGAGCAACAGAAGGTTAAGGGGTCCTTTTACAAAGGCGCGCTGAAAAATGGCCTGTGGTAGTGTAGGTGTGGGTTTTGGGTGCACGACGATCCATTTGTTAGTGCGTCTGTAAAAAAGGCCTTTTAAAAATTTTTGACGAAAATGGATGTGCGGCAAAATGAAAATTGCTGCGCGTACGTTTTGGGTCTAAGACCTTACTGCCAGCCATTGACCTAGTGGTAAAGACTCACGCGGTAACTGGGTGGTAATGACTTTTGCGCTCCAAATGCCATTTGGCATGTGTCCATTATTTTAGCCCAGTGAAACTTAATTACTAATAATCTGGGTTAGAAGTAAAATAGCTCATATTAACAGTAGCCCTCATTGTAATTACACCCGTATCTCATGATATTTTAGCAAAGGTCCCATTTTATGCAATGACACCTTGTGCTAAAATAGCATGATTTGTGGTAAAATAACCCATTTTAATGGTAGCACAGATTGATAACTCCTCCCCCCACCTAGTTACTAATAACTGTGGTTAACAATAAAATAACATGCCTTAGTGGTAGCCCATGTTGATAACTTGTGTGGATAACATGTAAGTCTGACTAGCTGTGGGATCCCCAAAACAGTTTTGAGAATCTCTGATCTAGAGAATAAGAGGGAGTAAAGCCATTCAAACATAATAACAGTCTCAATAATGCGAAAGAAGACATTTTCAGAGGAAAGAATGTGTCAGTACAAGAGCTCATAGTACAATTCTCCAAGGAGGTAAAGCCCTGAAGTACCTTCAAAAAATATTTTTCACTTAATGTGGCCCTGGAATTGTGGGGAATTATTTGCGTATGCATGCTTTCTTTAAGATGCATTTGTTGATCCACATTTCACATCATATTGTTTTCTTGTGGAATTATATTTTGTAAATGGAATAAAAACAAAATTTAAAAGTGTAGATATACATACATGGGTAGAGGAGTAGCCTAATAAAGCAGCAGGCTGGAAACTGGAGGATCCAGGTTCAAATCCTACCAGCAGTTCTTTGTGGCCTTGGGAAGGTCACTTAACCCTCCATTTCTTTGGGATGGGCTAGGGTGGCACTGGCAACCCTTACCCCACAGAAGGCCTGCCACTGAAACCATTACATTTGTGGTAGCCCCATAAGCTATTCATAGATTGCTCCTTTTGGCAACAGGGACAAATATATATATCTCTATCGGTGGTGAAAAGACAATGAATGCATAGAATGGCATCCCAGTGAAGGTAGTAGAGACAACAATGGGTACAGAATTCAAAGACGAACAGCATAAGCACAGAGGCTCCTTCACCACAAAGAAGTCAGAGGAAAGCCAAAAATGGAACTCTTCCCATATGAGGAAAAGCTAAAGCAGTTAGGGGGTCTTTACTAAGGTGCGCTGGCTTTTTTAGCGTGTGCTAAAAATAGGTGTGCAATAAATGCTAAAGATGCCAATGTATTCCTATGGGTGTCTTTAGCATTTAGCACGTGCCTATTTTTAATGTGCACTAAAAACGCCAGCACACCTTTTAGTGCTCGTCAGCTTGGAAAAGAGATGGCTGAGGGGGGGATATGATTGAGGTCTATAAAATCCTGAGTGGTGTAGAATGCGTAGAAGTGAATCGATTTTTTCACTCTTTGAAAAACTACATGGAATTTCAATAGGAAGGACCTGAAAAAAGTAAAGAAATTGAGGAAGGATCATTATGCGACAGACTCCATCCAGCTAATCCAAGATAAAATAAGCTTATCCCAGCATTGCAAATCATGATTAATAGTTGCGAGAAGAGAGTCATAATTCCTTCGAAACAGGGTCATCCAATCTGCTCCCAATTTAACAACCAGGTATTTAAGTGACCCCGAGACCCACCAAAAAGGAAAATGCTGTCAAAGGGCCGCCTTCTGTTCCCAGGGTAGGGCCACTTTCAGGATCTTGGTTCTAGAAAAATTAACCTTAAAACCTGACAGAGCACCATATGATGCTTTGAGTTCTCGCATAGCTGCCAATCCCTCCACTGAGCCACTAGTCAGGATAAGGAGGTTGTCCACAAACAGGGACACTTCCCCTGTGATTCTATATATCGTGCCCTTATTTCCGCATGGAAATTGAAGTATATTCTATAACAATTTGCGTAACTTAATTGTTTAACTAGCTAATCAGTGCTGTTAATTGGATGTTAACAAGCAATTATCAGCACTAATTGGCATTAAGGTTTACGTGCAGAACTCACTAAGCATATTCTGTAATGTGGTTGAAAAGGGGGCATAGCCATGGGCAGGGCGTGGGAATTTCTGAAATCTATGCTTGTTATAGAATACAACTACTCTGCGCCTTGCTCTGTGCCTAATTTAGGCATAAGAATTTACGCCAAGGTAAACATGGACGCAATTAAATTTTGTCGTGCAGAGGTGCTCAGTGTAATTCTATATACCGTGCAGAATTTTAAGCCTATTCTATAAAATTTGGTGTACTATAGAGAATACGCTAAGGCGTATTTTTTTTCTGCATGGAATTTTCAGGCACCATATATAGAATCTACCCCTTTATGTTCTGTGCCCCCTACTTAGACCCCCACAATATCTGGATGGTCTCTACATTTTTGAGCTAGAGATTCCATCACTACGGCAAATAACAGGCAACAGTGGCACCTCTGCCTTGTACCCATGTGAAGCTCAAAAGGAAAAGAATAGCTACCATTCACCCAAATGCATGCCATTGGCTGAGTATAAAGATTAGAGATCCAGTTACCAAAGCACATGCCTATACCCACCTTGCAGAGCATTCCTAACATAAACCCCCAATCAACCCGATCAAATGATTTTTCCATATCCACTGCAAGAGCAATCAGTGGGACCAGAGCCTGGTATGCGGACCAAAAGAGGTTGAGCACCTAGTGGATACCATCTGAAGCCTGCTGTCCTATGATAAAGCCCACCTGGTCTGCATGCACTAAAGTTGGCATAAAATGGGCCAACAAATCCACTAGCACCTTTGCCATAATCTTCATGTCTAATCCCAGCAATAAGATTGGCCTACATCCTGCGCAGTTCAATATATCCTTGCCGGGCATAGGCAACACTGTAATCCCTGCAAGGGAGTGGATCTCCCGCTTGGAATGAGTTAAACAGTCTAGTGAGCAAAGGTACCACCTGAACCCAAAAAGTCTTGTAAAACAATCCAGTGAACCTGTTAAATTTCAGAGATTTCCCTAATTTTAAGCCCTTAATAGCAGGGCTCTCCTCAACCCAGATATCTGTGTCCAACGCATGGGTATCTGCCTCCTCCATGGCTGGAAGTCAGAGGGACCTTAAGTACTCTCTCACCACCTGAGGATCCCCTTGCTGCTTTTTTTTTTGTTTTTGCTTGCAGTTTTTGCTCCTGAATTGCAGCCATCCTAAACAAGGGCCTTCTATTCTTCTCCTTAATAAACAGAATAGCCCTCTTAGCTTGCTGAGGTCTAAGCTGGTGAGCCAACAGTCTACTAGCCATATTAACCAATTCAAAGAACTTTTGTTTGACCCTTTCCAGTTGAAATTTAACCTGTTCATCATGAAGAGCCCCCAGAGACCCCTTTAGCTCCCTAAGAGGGGCATAATTGAACAAAAACGTCTATCTCCATGGGCGTTTATCTCCGAGAACAGGTCCGTGAAGGGGCGGACCGAACCGTATTTTCAAAAAAAATAGACGTCCATGTTTTATTCGACAATTTGTGAGCTGGGCGTTTTTGTTTTTCAGTGATAATGGAAAATGAAAGCGCCCAGCTCGAAAACAAATAAATCCAAGGCATTTGTTCGTGGGAGGGGCCAGGAGTCGTAGTGCACTGGTCCCCCTCACATGCCAGGACACCAACCGGGCACCCTAGGGGGCACTTTTACAAAAAAAAAAAAAGGTAAAAGAGCTCCCAGGTGCATAGCACCCTTCCCTTGGATGTTGAGCCCCCCAAATCCCCCTCAAAACCCACCGCCCACAAGTCTACACCATTACTATAGCCCTAAGGGGTGAAGGGGGGCACCTACATGTGGGTACAGTGGGTTTGGGGGGGGGTTTGGAGGGCTCCCATTTACCAGCACAAGTGTAACAGGTGGAGGGGGGATGGGCCTGGGTCCACCTGCCTGAAGTCCACTGCACCCCCTAATAACTGCTCCAGTGACCTGCATACTGCTGCCAGGGAGGTGGGTATGACATTTGAGGGTGAAAATAAAAAGTTGTGAAACGGCATATTTTGTGGTGGGAGGGGGTTTGTGACCACTGGGGGAGTCAGGGGAGGTCATCCCCGATTCCCTCCAGTGGTCATCTGGTCATTTAGGGCACTTTTTGGGGCCTTATTCATGGAAAAACAGGGTCCAGGAAAAGTGCCCTAAATTCTTGCTAAAAACGCATATTTTTCTTCCATTATCGGCGAAAGGCGCCCATCTCTGATCGGCCAATAATCACGCCCCAGTTCCGCCTTTACCACGCCTTCGACACGCCCCCATCAACTTTGTCCGCATCCGCGACGGAGTGCAGTTGAAAACGTCCAAATTCGGCTTTCGATTATACCGCTTTATTCGTTTTTGTGAGATAAACGTCTATCTCCCGATTTGGGTCGCAATATAGGCGTTTTTCTTTTTCAATTATAAGCTGGTAAGTGTGGCAAGCAAATTCCTCCTGTGAGGATATGACGTATGCTGCCGCTCTACCTTGGATAGTCGAGCTCACATCTCAGTCTCTCTTTGAATCCGCTCTTCTTAGCTGCTGCCACATTTATAAACTCACCCCTTAAGTCTGCTTCTAAGCATTCCCAAATGGTAGAAGGTAAAAAGTGATCTATGAGATTGTGCACCAGTTATGTATGGATAACCTCCTCCATATGCCTTATCACTGTCTGAACCCCCCAGCAAACTGTCATTCAACCGCAAGTACTTTGTCCACCCTTGGCATTACCAGGCTACAGGGTCAGCTCAGCCACACTGGGGCATTATCCGACCAGCTAATGGATTCTATCTCCACCCCTTCTAGCTTTCCCCCTTCCTCCCGCTCTACCATCAAGTAGTCAATACAGGAATATGAGGAATGAAGTGCAGAAAAGTAAGTATAATTGCGTTCTCCTCTATGTCGTTCACTCCATGTATCCACCATACCCAAAATAGCCATAAAATTCTGAAGGCTACACCTATCCATCTTTTCCCCATCTCCCTTATCTCCTGACCTATCCCAGACAGTCCTTCACTATATTAAAATCCCCTCCAACTAACAAGGTCCCCCCTGAACCTCCAAAATCTTATCTAGCAGTTGATTTTTACAAAACCCTTTCCCGAGTTTGAAGCATATACACTCATCAGAATCATATGGACTGCATGGATTGTGCCCACCCAAAAAATTCACTTACCCCCTCATCTTTACTACTGTTTTCCATAATCACTGAAGCCAGGGTAGTAAACAAAATCGTCACCCCTCCCCCCTTTTTCTTTTCGAGTCTATTTGAAGCCACACATATCTCAATAACATTTTTAGGAGTAATTTCTCACGGAATTTCAAAAAGTGAGTCTCTTGCACAAAGCAAATCTGCACATGTAAATGCTTCAACTCTTTGAGAAGCAGCTGACTCTTCCAAGGAGAGTTGAAGCCCTTACCATTATAGGTAATAAGTTTAAAACTCATAAGATGTGTCATAGATTACTGCATACCACCCTGCCCCCATGGAGGTCAATACCCCAAACATGAAAACAGAACACTCTAAACCCCTCCTCTCTCCCTCACCTAGTTCACTACCAAATCCCCCCACTGTGCATGCCCCCTCCCCCATTCCATCAACCATATCACTCACTCCAACCAATCTCTCCCAACTTCCAGTGACCTCAGCAAGACCCGAACAGCTCTCATGCCATCTCTACCACATCCACCTCAGTCCCTCTCACACATCCACTATCCCTCTCACCCTGCTAAGATACACAACACTCCACAGTCACCCTAAGCCTTCACTCACATCTTGCCACACACATACATGCTGTGTGGTAAAACACCATAAAAGTCCTGAGAAAATTAAAGAGTCATGAAACAGGAGGCAATGTTCTGGTGTGGATTAGGAATTGGTTATGGACAGAAAAAAGAGGGTACGGTTAAATGGTCATTTCTCTCAATGGAGGAGGGTGAATAGTGGAGTGCCACAGGGATCAGTACTGGGATCGGTGCTGCGGTAATGTAGGCATATGTTTTGGGCGCGTGCCGGGCCAGTTTTTACCATGTCTGCAAAAAAGGGCTTTTTTAATGGGATGGGAAAAGGGCATGCAGTAAAACTGAAACCAACACATGCCTAAAGCCGACCCAAACCATTAATGCCACCCATTGATGTAGTGGTAAGGACTCATGCACTACAAAAGCAGTGACCAGTCAGCACTCGGCAACTGCTGATTACCGCTGGAAACACCGCATGTGAGAGAAAATAAATAAAGCATCCAGGCATTAGGGGTGTGTAGCAAATCTGAAATTACCACCGAGGGGGGGGGGGCACAGTAGCCTGGAAGTAGTCTCATTTTGGCGTGTGCTGCATCCCCATAGAGCCTAATTTGCCTTTGTAAAAAGGCCCCTTAGGCACTAGGATTTACACCAGGTTTCAGATGGTGTAAATCCTCACGCTCAAAGTCTGGCATGGAAATTGGCTCTAAATGCTATTCCATAAATGGCACGCAACTCAATGTAGAATTGCGCTACATGTAAGTATTTTTTGGTGCTGTGTTTTGAGCAGCAAACAAACAGCAGAGGTGGTCCAGAAAAGGAGGAGACAATCAGGGAAATGTGTCATGCAATTTTATTATGTAATGACCTGACTCGGCCAAGTTTTGGCACAATGCCTTCATCAGGGGTCAATAAGTTCTCAGGTGTTGAAAAAAAAGCACATGACAAATGTAGACACACTTCTTTCTTGTCCTTTCACTGTAAAACACTTCTACCAATATTTTTGCAGAGAAAAGACCAGAAAGAAGTGTGTCTGTACTTGCCATTTGCTTTTTTCAACATCCAAGAGCCTATTGACCCCTGATGAAGACATTGTGCCGAAACTTGGCCAAGTCGGGTCATTACATCCTAAAATTGCATTTGGCATTTCCATGATTGTCTCCTCCTTTTCTGGACCACCTCTGCTGTTTGTTTGTTGCCTGTGGTGATACTGCAGAGTGTTTTCTCCTCTTTCTTTGTGCTGTTTTTTTGAGTGCCGTTTACTGAATCTAATCCTAATTTCAGTTTCTAAAATTTGTCAGGGACTTGGTCCAGTGTATTAAGCCTGAAACTCCATAGCTCAGAGTCACAAAGATTTAAAGCAGTGATTCCCAAACTTGTCCTGGGGGGAACCCCAGTCAGTCAGGTTTTAAGGATATCTACAATGAATATACATAAGATAGATTTGCATACTATGCAAATCAGTTTCATAAATATTCATTGTGAATATCCTGAAAACTTGACTGGCTGGGCTTCCCCTATGACAGGTTTGGGAATCACTAATTTAGAGGTGTCCCCCTTTTTCGTGTGAAGTGGTAGGGATGTTCTGGCAGAAAAATTTTGTTTCATTTTGTTTTGTGTCATTTAGTAGTGGTATACACTAAATGATACAAAAATGCACATTCCTAATTTATCCATCAAATTTAATAGACCTATAACTCAGAAGTGTGGGGATTTAATTCAAACTACATAATAACAAATATCCCAAACACTCCTTCATTTCAAATGCCCATATAGTAATGCCTCAATGCTTCACCATCATAGATTAACAAACGGGGATCTTCAGATTTTCAACTCTCCACCATCCGGAAACTTCGTCTCCGTAATTATTATTGGTGTTGCTTACATCCTCATTGATCAACCCGTACAAATTATTTGTCTTTTCTTTTCATTTCTTTGTTATATCATTATACTTTTAATTCCTATATGCTTCTAAGTAATTCTATACCAAACAATAACTTGGTTTTACTAAAATTAATTTATAGCAGTCAGATTGATATTTGGTAAAACACGATTCCAAAGCACCACACCACTCCATGAAAAACTGTACTGGTTTCCAATCAGAGAACGCATCACTTTCAAAACCTGCACCCTGGTCCATAAGATTATCTACGGTGAAGTCCCAGGTTACATGATTGACCTGATTAATCTCCCAACCAGAAATAGTACCAGTTCATCACGGACTTACCTGAATCTCCACTACCTAAATTGCAAAGGACTTAAATACAAGACAACCCATGCGTCCAACTTCTCTTACATAAGCACACGACTGTGGAACGCACTGCCACAAGCTGTGAAAACAATCTACGATCACCTAAAATTCAGAAAATCATTAAAGACTCATCTATTCGGAAAGGCATACCCGACTGACCCAACTTAAATGCCTCAACTCTGCAACACTTCACTACCAAAGATCATATTCGACATTATCAAACCCTCCTTACCTTTAACCCCATGTGCCTGAATCTTATCTTCCCTATTCCACCATAACATCTTTTGTACTTGTCCCCTACCAGACTTGGTGAATGCCTTTACGGTACTATGTAAGCCACATTGAGCCTGCAAATAGGTGGGAAAATGTGGGATACAAATGTAACAAATAAATAAATAAATAGACTAAAATACCTCAAATCATACATTCGTTCCAGGTCCTTATGACTTTTATACAGTGTCTGAAAACATAATTTATTAGTTCCACTTTTTTTAACATTTAATTTAGTTTATTATTTATATTCTGCATTTAAGGTAAAGATGTAATGTTTTGGGTTTGCAGATGAAATATCAGAGATGCTTATTATTTTGACAACTTACTTGTATTCATTGATTTTATTTACCTGATGTTTTATGTTCTAATTGTGTTTGGTTATGCTTGTGATTTATAGATGAATTACATTTATGTTATGCCTATCATATTAATTTTTATAATGTATTGTATGTTTACTCTATATCCCACTCCAAACATTGATTAAGGAAGAATGGGTCATGTATCTGGGCAAATAAATTAATAAATAACATACAGACATTAATCCACTCAGAAGTTATTCAATAGGTGGCCTATGGAAGGCTATTATGTTAACTATATTGCCCACCATCACAAGGAGCCACAGTGGGAATTAAGCCCAATTCTCCAGGGTCTCAGCCCAATGCTCTAACCATTAGGCTACTTCTCTGTTAATGGTTAGAGCAGTGGGCTGAGATCCTGACCAACTGGGTTTGATTCTCACTTTGGCTCCTTGTGATCCTGGCCAAGTCAGTTAACCCTTCATTGTACGAAAACTTAGATTATGAGAAAGTAGCTGCATATAATAAAGTAAACCTCTTTGTTTGTACCATAAAAAGGCGGTATATCAATTGGCACTGGCAGCACAGTGATTTTACCTTGCAAAAGGTGGACAGCAGACTGTGATCTTTACACCAAGTATAGTTTATAATATTGCAGTGGAAAGGCAAAAGGAGAAGACTGGATCAGCTCTGCAATCTTTCACGGCTGTTGTATCTCATAGTTCTGCATATTTGCTATCTCTGACATACTTTCGTTCTACTGCATGCACTGATGAATTGTTGAGCAAACATCATTATATGTTGATGTATTGTGAACTCCTTAGGAAGCATTTAATTTCTCTGCTTAGTGATCTGAGCTATTTATTGTGGTACAGATGGAATGGCTTAATTTGCAAAATTATGATAGCTCCACAATAGCAGAAAATTATAACCACGTTGAGAACAGAGTGAAAATGGAAGGATCAATCGCTGAGTTAATCCCTTTCCATTAGGGGCATAATTTATCATCAATTTAATTTTCCCTAGACACAGAATAGAGAAGCATCTTAGGGAATCGAGCCCTAGATGCTTGTGAAACTGTATGAAGTATGAACATAGTGGAAACTAGACCAGACCTTCAGCATTGGCAACAATGTCAGCACACATGGAGTTAAAGGCTGACCTGCCACAGTCCAGTTTGCAGGTGGATAGAAATCGACTTAAGTACCCTTGGTGGACCGAGAAATTATAATGTTATGTCTCGGGGGGGGGGGGGGGGGCGCAGAGGTGGACCGGGGAGAGAGCCTGTTGTTAAACATTTACCAGCACACCACTGGGTGTAGGCCACTTTTCGATGCACCTTAGTAAAAGGACCCGCTAGACCAGGGGCGTCGCTGCTAAGGGGCCACAGGGGCCAGGGCCCCCTTAGATTTGGCGCTGGACCCCCCCTACCATCGACCCCCCCCCCCCCCCCGCCCGCTCGCCTGCCTGCTCACCGTCGCCTACCTGGGCTGGTGGGGACCCCATCCCCCACCAGCCGAAGTCTTCTTCCTTCCTTTCAGGTTTCTGAGTCTGACGTCCTGCACGTACAACATGCAGGACATCAGACTCAGAAACCTGAAAGGAAGAGTCTGATGTCCTGCACGTACAACGTGCAGGACGTCAGACTCAGAAACCTGAAAGGAAGGAAGAAGACTTCGGCTGGCGGGGGAAGGGGTCACCTCCAGCCCAGGTAGGCGACGGCGACGGCGAGCGAGTGGGGGGGTCGAGAGGAGCTGTGGGGGGTGTCGGCGATGATGATGGCAGCGGCGGCGGTGGCGGGGGGGGTGGGTGATGATGATGATGATGGTGGCGGCAACGGGGGATGGCAGCGGCAGTGGGGGGGGCCTAAAATGTGCCCCCACCTCGGCTCTGGCCCCCCCTACCGCTGAAGGTCAGTTACGCCCCTGCGCTAGACAATAATGTAAAACATAGTTTTGCTTAGCCCATGACCAAGCTCTTGACCTTGTGAAATGAAATGGGAGCAAACACAATCAGCAACTATACGATTAGCTTCCAACCCCATTTCTACCAGTTCCAACAGCTCCTGACATTTGATAAGGCGGCAAATAACTCTGAAATGATTTATGAGTCCTTCTACGTTGACTTCAATAAAACAGAACCAGCTTGGCAGCATCTAAAGATGCCAAACCACATTGATAGTCCACACCAAACAACCAATGAAATCGCAGCCCATGCAGTTACATCATCGACCACCAATCAATTTCCGAATTGAGCTCTTTTTCTGATCAGCTGTAGCTCTTTATAAAGTAAGGTTCGCGTAGAAACGCCGCGGCCATTTTCTGATATACAGGGTTATATGCAGGATGAAACGGTAATAAGTTTATTCTAATGTGGGAAAGTTGATGGTTGTTTTTGTTTAAGTGTGAGCAGTAATGTTTATATGGTTTATGTTGCAGAGAGCCTCTTCCTTGATAAAGCATTATGCGAAACTTGGCCATGTCGGCGGGGGTTCCCTGTTACTGTTAAATCGCTGCCTTTTACAGATAAGTGAATGCTTAGAAACAATGTATATATTTATTCATGTGAATTTGCACAGTTTTGGTATATAAAAGATGCAAGAATACAGATAAAAGAAAAAAGAAATAAGGGGATTATATGAGGATTTGCCCCACACCAGTTCGCCTGTGCGAGAGAACAATATTGTTCATATGGTTGTGGGAAGCAGTCAATCTGATTATCCCCATGCACTAGATGTTGTGCTGTAAAATCCTGCTTTTGATACAATTGTTTGGGACATTAACCATATGCTGTTTTTTTGTGAGCATCGGGTGTTCCTACGGTTTCAGCGCTGAAGGGCATGGTGTGCAGATAAGTGGTCTTAGTCCAAGATGGCGCCTGAGGCTGACGTGTGTTCCTGCAGCTCCTGAACGCCACTGCCTCTTGGCGTATCGGAACTTTTCTGGGCCCTGTTATGGGTAAAAGAAAGGGGAAGCCCTCCAAACTTACCTCCTCGAGTCGGACGGAGACTTCCACGATGTGCCAGGGGACTCTTGACGCAATGATCCTGCGGACACCGGGACCTTCGACGAGCGCTTCGATGAATCCGGCAAGAGAACCGGAACATAGTATTGAGGGAGCGTCTTTGAGTCCTCCCTCTCATGCAGCTCCTCCGAGACCCGGGGGCGCCAGAGGAAAAACGCCATAGGACGTCCGAAGACGGATTGTCCCTGGTGGTTGGTGTAGGAGGCCCCGTCGCTACCCCATCTCCAGCGGAGACATCGGACCAGCAGGGGTTGATTCAACAAGCTTTCCCCCTTCTTGTCAACACGCAGGGGACGCCTCCAGTTGGTCCTGGAGATATGTTTAAACCAGCTGTTGTGACCCTCGATAATCTGTGGGATGCTATACAGAGCCTAAACGCTACCTTGAAACAAGCGATAACAACAACACGTAGAAATGACGGAGATAAGAGTCACTCAAGAAACTTTTTCAACTAGGCTCGGAGCTCATGACACTAAACTGCCTTGGAAACTGAGGTACAAACTTTGAAAAATGTTTCTTCACTATTTTCCAAAGAAAAACTGATTCAATTTAGGAAAATTGAGTATTTAGAAAATCAGCTTCGTAGAAATCACTTAAGAATATTAAATTTTCCTAAGTCACCTTTATTTTCACCTTTGGAGATATTTAAAAAATATTTGAAGGAGATATTGCTTATTCCGCAGGAGAATCTCCCACCTATCACCAGGATACAATATATTGCTGGTGTTAGAGATGGGAGAACTCCTACACAGGTTAACTTAACTGAACTTCTTCAAGACTCCCTTGAGATAATTACAGAGAGAATCACCATGCTAGTGACATTTGCCTTTGAGATGGACCGAAATAATGTGTTCAAGTTATATTTCCGTCATATAAATGAAGACTTCTTAGGAGCAAAGGTACAAATTTTCCCGGACTTATCCAGAGATACGCAAAAGAGGAGAAAAGCATTTTTACAGCTTAAATCTAGATTGTTAGCTATAGGAGGAACTTTTCTGCTTAAGTATCCCTGTCGATGTCTTGTGGTTTTTAATTCCCAAAATTATGTATTCTTTGAACCTGAGAAACTTCTTGAATTTGTTACTAGTAAGGAAGAGTGAATTAGTCCCTGTATACTGTACTATGCATCGGCTGCGCTCTAAGAAGAAGCCTTCAGCCTCTGATATTTCTTAATTTCCATATTTATTTTATTTTATTTAATTTCCTTGATCTTGGACAAAAATTGTTGTGGACTTAGAAATGTACAATTATTTTTTAATCAATATTGTAATCATATGACTGCTTTCTTATTTTCCAAATTTATGTATATGCATGAATGAAAAATGAAAATTCATAAATAAAAAATTTTTTTTTTTAAAAAGGCATTTTTTGTAGGTGCGCTGAAAAATAATTCTGCGCATGCCCAAAACCTGCGCCTACACTACCACAAGCCACTTTTTACCGCGGCTTAGTAAAAGGACCCCTGAATTTGGTATTTTTTAAAGCTTTATTTTAATTAAACTTCTGCTTTCCCTCTCTACATCCAGGAACCTAGACTAGATGGGAGCCATCCCTGAGGGGTTCATTCATTTGGTGAAGACCCTTGATTAACTGCCAGAACTCCTAAGAGTGGATTTATCGCCGACCACGAGGACATTTCTATAAAGGGGAGCCTTTTTTTTAGATGCCAGAAAGGTGCCTAAATGAAGCCTGTTCTATGAAGGAAAGTAGGCACCTACTTTGAGGCCCACCTTTTTGAGGCTGCTTTTAGGGGCCCTTTTATTAAGGGGCTTAGGTACCTATGTGCATCCAACGCGCAACAAATTGGAACTACCGCCCAGCCCCAGGCTGTGGGGCGCTTACCCAGCGGTAATTGGCAGAGTACACGTGCTGACGATTACCGCCCAGTTAACGCATGAGACCTTACCACTAAGTCAATGGGTGGTGGTAAGGTCTCTGTCTGAAAAATGGATGTACTCTGGTTTTAATTTTGCTGCACGTCCATTTTTGGTCCCTTTTTTGTGGGCACGCTAAAAAATGGATCTGCGGGCGTCCAAAACACATGCCTACACCAGCACAGGCCATTTTTTGGCCCACCTTAGTTAAAGGGCCCCTTAATCCCTAACTCCTATTCTCTTCTTCAGTATCCATGTCTGCTTTATCATGCCCACCTTATCCCTTGTCTTATTGTGTGTCCTGATTAGATTGTAAGCTCTGAAGATCAGGGACTATCTCTTCATGTTCAAGTGTACAGTACTGCGTACGTCTAGTAACGCTATACAAAAGATAAGTAGCAGTAGTAGTAGTACTTTCCTAAAGTATCAGTGTAAATATTCGCATATGATTTAGCCAAGGTCACTTACACCAGCAGTAAATGCTCACACTTAGGAACCCTTTTACTATGCTGTGGTAAGCACTAACGCTGCTTTGCCTTGAAATTTTCTTTGCTAAATTAAAGATTGCCCCAAAAACCTATTTTTTTAAAACTGGTTTTGGGGATACTTGCTGAGCACTATTTTTTTGCACTGGGCAGCTGCGACCTGTGTTCTGTTCTGGATATGTATGTGGTTGACATTTAGCTCTTTTTAATATATTTTCTTTGGGATGATTAATGTTGGTTCTTTTTTCCTTTGTTCTATTTGAATTGTGGTTCCTTTCTTTATCATAGATTTAATTTTGTTGTATTGTAAACCACTAGGTTACATTTTTATGAATGGTGGTATATCAAATAAACCATTCTACAACCATAACTATAATGCATGCTTACCATAGGGCAAAAAGCACTACAGTGGGACATATTTAGGCATCCACACAGTAGTTTCGGGATTGGCGCATACTTCCCACACGCTAAAAAATAGATTTTAATTTTTAGCACTGGGGCGTGGCTGGGGGCAGAGAGTAGGTGTGCACTGCATTAATTGGTTAGCACAGCTACATCACCGTGCGCCGACCAATTAGCATGTGGTTAGCACATGAGCCCATCCCGCCGCGCTAATGGGGAAATTAGCGCATGGCCACTAATATGGAAAATGGGGTCATTTTGTGCCACTCTAAAAGTGGCCTCAGTATGCGGGAAAGACCCATGCTAGGGATAGCGCAGGCCACTTTTTAGGGCAGCTTAGTAAAAGGACCCCTTAGATTGCTAAAAATGTGCATATACTTGGCTAAGAATCACAGAATTTATAAGTGTTTATTTGGATGCTGGTGAAAGAATTCCTTAATAATTTATAATTTGCATTACTGATTTTATATAGTATAGTTTTTATTACTTGTGCTGTCTGTTACTAATTTATTTATAAATTTATCTTTTTCATGGTTTTCAAAACTGTTGATATGCTTAAATATTGCATGCTTATTTTAATAAATTAATGAAGACTTGTAAAAATGTGCATAACATATTAGTATTCTATACTGCAGCCTGCCCACACTCCACCCAGACTCCACCTTCCAACTATGCACCTTCATATTTAGGCACCATTTTATTGAATAGTGCAGAGTTGGAATACTGGCATTTATAATGTATATACACACATATTTGTGTATATTTATTGTATTTATTTATTTGGATATTGGCTCACGTCTTTTTCAGTTTAGGCTCAAATGAGTTACATTCAGGTATAGTTGGTATTTCCCTGTCCCTTGAGGGCTCACAATGTAAAGGGCCCTTTTGCCAAGCTGTGGTAAAAAGTGGCCTTAGTGTGCCTTTATGCAAGTCTTTTCCACACACTGCCATTTTTCTTGCAGCATTAAAAAAAAAAGCCAATTTCCATTATTTGAATTAATGGTCATGTGCTAATGTTAGCAAAGAAAAAAACAACGAAGCACAAAAAAGCAAAGATTTATTTATTTATTTGTTATATTTGTATCCCACATTTTCCCACCTATTTGCAGGCTCAATGAGGCTTACATCGTACCGTAAGGTGTTCACCAAGACCGGTATGGAAACAAATACAATTTGATATTAGGGTCGGGTAAAGTTAGTATATTTAGAGGGGCATAATTGAATGCAAACGCCTATCTCCATGGGCGTTTATCTCCGAGAACGGGTCCGTGAAGGGGCGGGCCGAACCGTATTTTCGAAAAAATGGACGTTTTTGTGCTGGGCGTCCAGCTCAAAAACATCCTAATCCGAGCCATTTGGTCATGGGAGGGGCCAGGATTCGTAGTACACTGGCCCCCCTGATATGCCAGGAAACCAACTGGGCACCCTAGGTCAGTGCGGTGGACTTCAGAAAAAGCTCCCACATGCATAGCTCCCTTACCACGGGTGCTGAGCTCCCAACCCCCCTCCCTCAAAACCCACTACCCACAAATGTACAACACTACCATAGCTCTTAGGGGTGAAGGGGGCACCTACATGTGGGTACAGTGGGTTTTGGAGGCCTCCCATTTACCAGCACAATTGTTACAGGTAGGGGGGATGGGCCTGGGTCCACCTGGCTGAAGTGCACTGCGGTACCCACTAAAAGTGCTCCAGGGACCTGCATACACGCAGGCCTCTAGGACTTGTTGCTGCTGTATAACATTGGCACACCAGTTGACACCTGAAGACTAATCTCTCCGAAAACGTCCTTTATTGGAATAAGCACGTTTACTCACAGTTAACTGCAGAGGTTATGCCCCACTGGCAACGAGTCTCCCTGGTACTGAGATTAGCAGTAGGTCAGAGCTGGCAGAATGCTGTACAATGCCCTCTTTCAGCCACATTCAAGGTAAGAACTAAGTTGTCTAACGTGGCTAACACAGGAAAGGGAACTAAAACTGGCTTACAAAAATGGCCACTACCGCATGGACTACAACAGGAAACACAACAGGGCACACTCTGACCCAGTAGGCAGGGGGAAAAGCACCATGGGAGAAGAGTCTACCAACTACCAACATCGTGAGACTGTAACACAAGCTAATGAAATCACAGAGCCCAGTACCCTACACCCACCACATTGCAATGCTGATGTGACCCTGTAGTGCACCCGAGAGCCACATCTGACCCAGGGAAAGGCTGTGAGAGGATCGAACACATTCTGCTGTCATGGAGGTGGGTACGGCATTTGAGGCTGGCATACAGGCTGGGAAAAAAGTTTTTAAAAGTGGGGGGTTTTTTGGTGGGAGGGGGTTAGTGACCACTGGGGGAGTCCAGGGACGTCATCCCCGATTCCCTCCAGTGGTCATCTGGGCAGTTGGGGCACTTTTTTGGGACTTGTTCGTGAAAAAAAAGGGTCCAAAAAAAGTGACCCAAAATCGCGGTAAAAACGACTTTTTTTTTTATTATCAGCTACAGACGCCCATCTCTCCTCGGCTGATAACCACGCCCCAGTCCCGCCTCCGACACGTCCCCATCAACTTTATTCTTTTCCGCGACAGAGTGCAGTTGGAAACGCCCAAAATCGGCTTTCGATTACACAGATTTGGGCGCCTTTGCGAGAAAAACGCCCATCTCCTGATTTGGATCGAAATATAGGCGTTTTTCTCTTTCGATTATAAGCTGGTTAGTATACAGTTTATAGAATTAGTTAGTATATAGTTTATAGAATTACCCCCACATGACTGCAGCTGGTACAGGGTGAGAGTCCTAGGTACTGGGGTGGATTTATATAAAACATACTTGACATATGGGAAATGCTTTATAAACTGCTTTTTATACTGAATAATTGTAATCTGAGGTGTAGAAAAGCTACAGAAATTCCTCCTGAATCTCTTTCATGTTTGATGGAAATTGATTTCATATCCCTGTCTCCCCCCCCCCCCCCCCCCCTCCCCTCGAGCATGTTGCCAGATGGAAGAGAGCGCCTGGGTACATTTTAAGATTTCATGATGCAGGTGCTGTGACTTGCAAAACAGACGTTCCTACAAAGTAAGAATTTTATTAGAAATTTCACAAAGACAAAATTCTTCAACAGAATTTGTAAAATGACAACATTTACTATGTGCTTAAGTATTAGCTTGATGAAAAGATGAATTTTTAAAAGAAATACATTTTAAAACATAATTCCACAAAAAGACTGGAGTGAGTCCTTATCATGAGTGACTGCCACGTAGACAGTATTTGAAGTCATGATGCAATTAATTATCCCTACACACACATTTCAAGGCAGTGATTGTGTAGGTAGATTTACTGACCTTTAGAGCATTGAAGGTACTTGTTCAGACGCATTCTAAGTGAATGGCTAGAGGAATTTTACCTAGTAAATGTCAGGCTCTTAAAATGATAATGTAAATAAAGTGAAATGCAAGATAGGGAAAGTAATATGTTGGCATTCCAGTCTTGAGCAAGGATCCCATAGAGGACAATAGCCCTGACACACCCAGGTGGAGAGACAATTTCCAGTAGCTTTAAGTGGAATTCACTCCCCTTGCAGGTGGCAGGTAGAAATGATCCTTAATATCTCTTCAGCTGACATGTAGCCACATGTCTATGTTTTTTCAACAGAAACAGCCAGACTGGTTGACTGACTCAGAAGTTTCCAGTGGCCCCATCTACAGTATATAGTGCAAATAGTGTTTGTGGACTAAGGGAACACAATAATGAGGGGTGATTTCAATTACCCCGATATCATCATGGCATGCTAGGGAGGTAACATTCCTTGAAGAAATTAAGGATTGCTTTATGGAGCAGCTGGTTCAGGAACCAACAAGAGGAGAAACAATTCTAGACCTAGTCCTTAGTGGAGCTCATGAACTGATGCAGGAGGTAATAGTGCTGGGGCCACTTGGTAACAGTGATCATAACATGATCAGATTTGATATAATCTCTGGAGTAAGTACACACAGGAAATCCAATACATTAGCATTTAACTTTCAAAAAGGTGACTACAATAAAATGAGAAGAATGGTCAAAACAAAATTAGAGGATCAACTGCAAAGGTCAAAAATTTATATCAGGTGTGAATGCTGTTCAAAAATACCATCCTGGAAGCCCAGACCAGATATATTCCATGTACTAAAAAAGGACGAAGGAAGAGCAAGCAACAGCCAGCATGGTTAAAAAGTGAGGTGAAGGAAGAAATTGGAGCTAAAAGAAAATCCTTGAGAAAATGGAAGAAGGATTCAACTGAAAATAGGAAATAGCATAGGGAATGGCAAGTCAAATGCAAAGCACTGAAAAGGAAGGCAAAGAGAGACTTTGAAAAAGAAGATTGCATTGCAGGCAAAAACACATAGTAAAGACTTTTTAGGTATATTAGAAGCAAGAAGCAGGCAAAAGAATCAGTTGGGCTGCTAGATGACAGGAGGGTAAAAAGGGCACTCAGGGAAGACAAGGCCATAGCGGAGAGATTAATAAATGAATGTGTTGCTTCTTTTTTCACTGAGGAAGTTGTGGGAGAGTAAGAGAAACTGAAACAAATATCTATAACCTGGAAGATATAATGGAGCAATTTGACAAATTGAAGAGTAACAAATTGCCTGTAACCGATGGTAAACATCTCAGTGTACTGATAGACTTGAAAATGAACTTGCAGAGTTATTGTTAATAATAAGTAATTTATCTTTAAAGTCAAGCATGGTACCAGAAGATTGGAAGATAGTCAATTTATTGCCAATTTTTAAAAAAGAGTTCCTGAGGTGATCTGGGAAATTATAGTAAAATAGTAACATCCCCCCCCCCCCCCCCCCGATATTAAAAAACATTTAATTGGCCAGGATCTGCACCTGGTCAGTTAAATGCTTCATAATCGGCTATTCAGTGGGGGATAGCCGGCTATCTTCCACTGAATTTCATCAGTTAGTAACTAGCTGGTTATATCAGGTGATTTAACCTGCTATCCACTGATTTTCAGCCCCACTTTAGCAGCTATATTGGCCATGTGAATACATGGGATATCTTTGGCTGTTTTGAAGATAACCAGCTAAATCTGAATATCGACTTAGCCAGTTATATTCAGCCAAAAACAAACCTGATATTCAATGCTGGTCACCAGAAATAGCCCAGCATTGAATTTCCGGGTTTAGTGCTGACTGCAGGAGTTAGGCGGGCTAACTCCTGTGGTCTAAATATTGGCTTCATAGTAACATAGTAGATGATGGCAGATAAGGACCCGTACAGTCCATCCAGTCTGCCCAACAAGATAACTCATCGAATGAAGTATGATGTGAACTACATATGTATACTTGATCATGATTTGTCCTTGTCATTTTCAGGGCATAGACCGTAGAAGTTTGCCTAGCACTGGCCTTCTTCTGAAGCTACTGAAGCTGAATCTGACCAGCCACAATCAGGACACAGACTGAAGAAGTCTGCCCAGCAACTGGTTTTGCTTCCCAATTATGGGTGTTGCCATCTTATCACCTCTAAGCTTGTTTGGTTCTATTCCTTCTATACAGGATTCCTTTGTGTTTATCCTACACATTTTTGAATTCTATTACCGCTTTCATCTCCACCACCTCCCTTGGGAGAGCATTCCAGGTATCCATCACACTATCTTTGAAAAAGTACTTCCTGACATTAATCCTGAGTCAGCTCCCCGGCAACCTCAATTCATGCCCTCTAGTTCTACCACCTTCCCATCCCTGTAAAAAGGTTTGTTTGTAGATTTATACCTTTCAAATATTTGAATGTCTGTATCATATCACCCGTGTCTCTCCTTTCCTCCAGGGTATACATGTTCAGGTCCTCAAGTTTCTCCTCATAGGTCTTATGACATAAACCCCATATCATTTTTGTCACTTTTCTCTGAACTGCTTCAAGTCTTTTTACGTCCTTAGCAAGATACAGCCTCTAAAACTGAACATAATACTCCAAGTGGGGCGTACTACTATTTATCATTTCAATAGTGCTACTAGACATATGCAGCACTGTACACTGAACATGTAAGAGACAGTCTCTGCTCAACAGAGCTTACAATTTAATCAAGACAGACAAACAGGGCACATAAGGGATAAGGGACTTACTTAAGGTGGGAATTATAAAACAGACATGGGTACTGAACAAGTGAATAGGAGTTAGGAGTTAAAAGCAGCCTCAAAAGGTGGGCTTTTAACCTAGATTTGAAGATGGCCAGAGTTGGAGCTTGACTTACAGATTAGCAAGCCAATGACTTGAACAGGGGTGTCAGCACCTCCTTTCTTCTGCTGGTTATTCTATTCAGCCTAGCATCCTTCTGGCCATGGCCTCCACCATGACGCAATTGTTTTGAGACCTTGAGATCCTCAGACATCATCACCCCAAGGTCCCTCTCCTGAGCTCTACTTATAAATCTCTGTCCTCCTATCTGGTACATCTCCTTTGGGTTTCTGCACCCCAAGTGCATTGCTCTGTACTTCTTGGCATTAAATTTTAACTGCTGAATAAATTGGTACAGATCTAAACTTTTTTCTTTTATACAAGAAATTTTTTTAAATGCATAAAATACAATCAAATTAAGAATGAAAGTGATGTGCTCAATCCAAACGTGCAGTCATCCAAGCATGAGACAGACAAAGAACCATCATACCACATCAAATGTTCTCATATCATATTGCCAAATTGAATCAACCACTGTTTGATTGCACCCAAACAGTAACATAGTCATATGCATCAAAGAAAACCCAAAAATGTAGGAATCACCTAGTCCTCAGACTTCAGCAAATGCAGTGATGATTCAAAACAGTCTACAAAAAATAGTACTTATCTTGAAATAGATGGCTAATGATGAAATCGCCACAAATCCATATGCCCCTGACACAGTCAAAGAACCAGGTAGCTCATGTCCCAAACCAAAACCAAAACCAAAAGTGAAAACTAAAACAAGTCCTCTTCATATACGCTTTATCTCATCAAAAGAATTTTTTAGATCTGTACCAATTTATTCAGCATTTATAAGCAGTGGGGTACAGTTGTGAAATATAAATGTACTCCCTGAGGTTATTTATTTGAGATAAATTTTTAACTGCCAGACCTTTGATCATTCTTCTAATTTTTGAAGATTTCTTCTCTTGGCTTCTACTCCCTCCGGGGTATCCATTCTATTGGCTATCTTCATGTCTTCTGCAAAATGGCAAACTTTTCCTTCTAACCCTTCAACAAAATCTCTCACAAATATATTAAACAGAATCAGCCCCAATACTGACCCCTGTAGAACTCCACAACTCACATTCCTTTCCTTCGAGTGGATTTCATTTACCACCAGCCTCTGTTGCAGGTTGGCCAACTAGGGGTATGTTTACTAAGGCGCGTTAGCGTTTTTAATGTGCCTGTAAGTTTAAGGCATAATAAACACTAACAAGCCTATACATTTCTATGGGCGCATTAGCGTTTAATGCGCATACACCATTTATGTGCATTAAAAATGCTAACGCGCACATAGCTCCGCTTAGTAAACCTAGCCCATAGTTTCCAATCCAGTTCATCACTTTCAGGCTTATTTTCGAAAGAGAAGGACGCCCATCTATTGACACAAATCGGAAGATGGGCGTCCTTCTCATAGGGTCGCCCAAATCGGCATAATCAAAAGCCAATTTTGGGCATCCCAACTGCTTTCCATCGCGGGGACGACCAAAGTTCCCAGGGGCATGTTGGAGGCTTAGCGAAAACGGGACTTGGGCGTGCCTAACACATGGGCGTCCTCGACCCATAATGGAAAAAAGGAGCGTCTCTGACGAGCATTTGGACAACTTTAACTGGTCCAGTTTTTCTTACGACCAAGGCACAAAAAGGTGCCCGAACTGACCCAATGACCACCAGAGGGAATCAGGGATGACCTCCAGTTACTCCCCCAGTGGTCACTAACCCCCTCCCACCCTAAAAAAAGAACTTTAAAAATATTTTTTGCCAGCCTCTATGCCAACCTCAAATGTCATACTCCGGTCCATCGCAGCAGTATGCAGGTCCCTGGAGCAGTTTTTGTGGGTGCAGTGCACTTCAGGCAGGTAGACCCAGGCCCATCCCCCCTACCTGTTACACTTGTGGTGGTAAATGTGAGCCCTCCAAAACCCACCACAAACCCACTGCACCCACATCTAGGTGCCCTCCTTCACCCCTAAGGGCTATGATAGTGATGTACAGTTGTGGGGAGTGGGTTTTGGGGGGCTCAGCACACAAGGTAAGGGAGCTATGTACCTGGGAGCTTTTTCTGAAGTCCACTGCAGTGCCCCCTAGGGTGCCTGGTTGGTGTCCTGGCATGTGAGGGGGACCAGTGCACTAGAAGTGCTGGCTCCTCCCATGACCAAAGGGTTTGCATTTGGTCGTTTCTCAGATGGGTGTCCTTAGTTTCCATTATCGCTGAAAATCAGAAACGACTAAGCCTAAGGACGACCATCTCTAGGGATGACCTAAATGTCAAGATTTGGGCACCCCTGACTGTATTATCGAAACAAATGATGGATGCCCATCTTGTTTCGATAATACAGGTCCCCCCCTTCACCGGGGGGGGGGATGTCCTCCAGAAAATTTGGGTGCCCCTTTCGATTATGCCCCTCTTTGTGTCCTAAGTTCAGCCCTCTTAGCTTATTCAAGAGTCTTCTGTGAAATCCAAGTACATTATACCTAGCGCATGTCCTTTATTCATTTCTTTGGTCATCCAGTCAAAGAAATGACTGGTAAGCCTGACATCGGTGCCGGGCAAAATGGTAGAGACTATTGTACCACTGACGTCATCTATGTGTATTGACGTTGAGGCGCTCCACAGCTGATGTCTCCATTCTTGTGTTCTAAGGAAATCCTAAAGCCATATTTTCCTTGGTTTTTTATTGAGTGACAACCTAAAAAGATTTGTTTGACCCCTGATGCAGGCTTTGATGCCGAAACATGGCCGTGTCGGGTCGTCATTTTATTACTAATAAAGTTTTTTGGATTTCCTCCGCAACTCGCCCTCGCTTTTTGTGTTCATTGCTTCAGAGACTATTGTAAAGCACAAAATTATAGATTATATACATAAGCATGATTTAATGAGACAAAGCCAACATGGATTTAGTCAAGGGAAATCTAGCCTCACCAATCCACTACATTTCTTTGAAGGGGTGAATAAACATGTGGATAAAAGTAAGCCGGTTGATTTTGCGAATCTGGATTTTCAAAAGGCATTTGACAAAGCCCCTCATGAAAGACTCCTGAGGAGATTAGAAAGTCATGGAATAGGAGGTAATATCATATTGTGGATTAAGAACTGGTTAAAAGATAAAAGAACAGAGAGTAGGGTTAAATGGTCAGCATTCTCAATGGAGAAGAGTAGATTGTGGGGCTCCCCAGGGGTCTGTGCTGGGACTGCTGCTTTTCAACATATTTATAAATGATCTAGAGAAAGGAATAACTAGTGAGGTAATTAAATTTGTTGATAACACAAAGTTATTTAAAGTTGTTAAATTGCAAGAGGATTGTGATGCAAGGTTTCACATTAGGAATCACCTCCCAAGAAAAGGATTTAGGTGTTATCACTGATGATACTTTGGAACCCTCTGCTCATTGTGCAGCAGCAGCTAAGAAAGGAAATAGAATGTTAGGAATTATTAGGAAAGGAATGGAAAGTGGGGCACTAATGAGCTGTTGACTAAGATGGATGCCTGATCTCCCATCTCCTGCCAGCAAGACAAGAAAATCAACTAGAATAGTGTTCTAAGCAAGATTTTCTCTGCTTCTCTGCTTAACGCCAGCAAACTACCTTATGTCAAGTTCAAAAGCATCAAAAGCTGATTCCTCTGCATCCATCATCTCAGGATCAAAAAGAACAAAATTGGATCCCCCGACACCGGAGAAAATGGCACCTGGGAAATCCACTCCTGCACTGACAGAAGCAGTTTTAGAAGAACTTCGAGCACTTCGAGATCTAACCTCAAAGCATTATGAAACCACTTGTAAACTGAAGGCAGAAATTACAAACATTACCAACCAGGGGCGTAGCTACGGGTGGGCAGGCCCGCCCAGAAGCAGATGCTTACCGTGACCATCTCCCACCCCTGCCGCAGCGCTTCATTTAATGTTGTCGGCGCTGCTGTTACAGTTTCCCACCCCCGCGGCGGCACTTTACACTTTACCTGGCAGCAATGCTACAGATGCAGCGCTGACGTCCGACGTCCTGCTCCGGGGCCTTCCACGCTGATGTAACTTCCTGTTACGGAGGCGGGACGCGGAAGGCCCCGGAGCAGGACGTCGGACGTCAGCGCTGCATCTGTAGCGTTGCTTGCTGTCAGGTAAAGTGTAAAGCGCTGCCGGGAAATTGTAACTGCAGCGCCGACAACATTAAATGAAGCGCTGCGGCAGGGGTGGGAGAGGGTGAGGAAGTCAGTGGGGTGCTGCGTGCTGGCCCAGAAGTAAGGGGAGGGGAGGGAACAGAAGGGTGCTGGACTTGCCAGGGGCAGAGGGTTGGAGGGAAGGGAGATAGGTTTTGGGATTTGCAGAGGGGAGGTTGGAAGGAAGGGGAGAGGTTTTGGATTTGCAGAGGGGAGTTGGAAGGAAGGAGAGAGGTTTTGGGATTTGCAGAGGGGAGATTGGAAGGAAGGGGAGAGGTTTTGGAATTTGCAGAGGGGAGGTTGGAGGGAAGGGAAGAGGTTTTGGATTTGCAGAGGGGAGGTTGGTTGGAAGGAAGGAGAGATGTTTTGGGATTTGCAGAGGGGAGATTGGAAGGAAGGGGAGAGGTTTTGGAATTTGCAGAGGGGAGGTTGGAGGGAAGGGAAGAGGTTTTGGATTTGCAGAGGGGAGGTTGGAAGAAAGGAGAGAAGTTTTGGGATTTGCAGAGGGGAGGTTGGAAGGAAGGGGAGAGGTTTTGGGATTTGCAGAGGGGAGGTTGGAAGGAAGGGGAGAGGTTTTGGAATTTGTAGAGGGGAGGTTGGAAGGAAGGAGAGAGGTTTTGGGATTGGAAGGGGAGAGGTTGGAAGGAAGGGGAGAGGTTTTGGATATATAGGGGGGTGGAAGGAAGGAGAGAGGTGCTGGATATGCAGGGGGGGTGGAGGGAAAGGGGAGAAGTGCTGGATATGCAGAGGGTTGAAGTGAAGGGGAGAGGTGCTGGACTTGTATGGGGGCTGGATGAAAGGGAAAGAGGTGCTGAACATGTAGGGGGGGCTGGATGAAAGGGAGACAGATGCTGGACGTGGGGGGGGGGGCTGAAGGAGAGGTGCTGAATATGCAGATGATGATATGCAGAGGGAAGGGAGAGAGATGCAGGGAGAAAGAGCCAGATGCATAAGGGGAAGGAAAGAGAGGAAGAGAAGCTGGTTGGGGGGTGGGATCAGAGAGGAGAGGGACACATTGGTGTGGAGGAGGGAGAAAGGGGACATAGGAAAGTATACAGATACAGAAGGGAGTTGATGGGCATTAGGTGGGAGCATGGGGACAGGGACACAAATGTGAGATGCTGTATGGAGATGGCACATGGGCACAGAGGGGTAATGCCTGACCAAGGGGGGGGGGGGAACGGGGATATGGAATACAGATAAAATGCTGGACACTGGAGAGGGGGGTATATGGACACGGGGGGGGGGAGAGATACCAGACAAGGGAGAGAATAGGAAGGCAGAAGGGATATGCTGGGCATGGGGTGCATAGGTGCACAGAGGAATGATGATGGATGAGGGGATATGAACACAGGGGAGATACTGAACAAGGAAATATAGGAAAACAGAGATGGGAGATGGATGATAGACATGAAGAAAGAAGAAATGTCAAATGGGAGACCCTGGCAAGTGAGTTAAGAGAAGACAGAGGGAAGCAGAAACCAGAGACTGGGACCAATATGATTTGAGAAAAAATGACCAGACAACAAAAAGGTATAAAAAAAATATTTTATTTTTAATGTTGTGAATATAATATGTTGGAATTGGAATGTACATCTTGCCAAAGTTGATGGTAAACATGGCTGGGGTCCAGGACAGAAATCTAGGAAAGGACCCCAAAGTCCATTACCAGGCTGCACCTTCAGCTTCCAGTATGCAGGCTTTCTCTGGCCAAGGAACCAAGCACAATTGCCCTAGTTGCATCCCCTAACACCATCCCTGGCATGTGCCATCTTTATATTTTGCACAGGAGCAAATGCCTTTCTTTCTTGTTTCTCTGGTGTTGTACTACATGCAAGGTCTAGTTTCTTGGGGTTTCCGTTTAATTTATATTTCTAGAGTTTGTGGTCACTTATTCTGTATTTGGCATTTGTGTCTTGTGTGTGTGACTGAGGTATTCTGTTAGCATGAAGTTTCTATGTAGCATTCTGTAGTAATTTGGCTTGTTCAGCTTTCCTGATAAATGTATTTGTATTTTAGGGTCCTACTATAATATTTAAGGCACTTCTTTTTCATAGGTAGGATCTTTGTTTTTGGAAGTTAGTGTTGACATGGTAGATTTGCTCTAGGTTCTGAGTGACTTTTGTTTTATAGATTTTTTTAAGTTAATTTATAATATGTCTGTAATTGAGATTACACTAGAAAACAAAATTTCTTTATATGATGAGTTTTATGGAGAATTGTCCTTGCTGTGCTCTGTATCCATTGTTGGTGGACAGCCAGGAGGTTCTCTGGATGCAGAATGTGTTTGGCTTCAATACCATATATGTGTTGGAGAACCATGGCTCAGTGGGGCTGAATAGTACAGTCTATTGTACTTCCCTTAGCTCTCAATTGGCCTGCAGCCACTGAAACCTGCACTGCAACCCTCATTGAAGTTATGGGGAGTGGGGTAGGGACAGAGCATGGGTGCATCAGGTTTGCTGTTTTTTTCTTTTTCAAAAAAGTTGGCAACTCTAGTGCCCACCCATCCAACCTGTTGGCCCACCCAAAAATTGCCTTCTGGCTACGCCACTGTTACCAACTCACTGTGGGCATTTCAAATTCAAGTTGAAGAATTAGAGAAGAGACATGATCACACAGCTCTACAAGTGGCCCATCTTCAAGAAACTTCATCGGCACAGCTTAAAAAACTGGAGCTTGACATCGAAGATCTGGCTAATAGATCCAGGCGGAATAACATTAGAATAATGGGCTTGAAAGGAGGCCTAGAAGGAACTAATATAATAGATTTTTTAAAGTGAATGGATTCCATCTGTGCTTAATATTACCTTTGAATCTCCGTTAGAGTTTGAGCGTGCGCATTGAGTGCCTTCTTCCAAGAAGCTCAATCAGCCGCACCCCAGGCCCATCGTTGCGAAGTTACTGAGGTTTCAGCAGGCATTGCAGATATTAACCACTGCTCGCAGCCATCCTGCCATATAGGTAGCTCTATATGTCTTTAGGTTTTGTTCTGCATGGAAAGGTATTTTTCTATTTTATTTTCTACTGTTATGAGAGGTGACATATCATTCATATATTATCTCTCCTTACATCACAATAGCTGATAACCTTCCCAATACAGCTCTTAAAGTAGTTTCTTGGAATGTAAGTGATCTAAAGCATCCTGTCAAACATAAGAAAATATTCACACATCTCAAAAAGTTTAGACCATCCATTATATTTTTACAAGAAACACACATTACTAACCTAAGTAAGCTAATCTCTCCTTACAAATGGATATCACAATCTATGGATGCTCCTTCAGCAGGGAGGAGGAATGGAGTCTCCATACTTTTTCATAAAGATCTACAGCTCAATATACATGAGCCATTATTTGACAATGAGGGGTGTTGGCTAATAGCCAGAGTAGAAATCTCCGCTCAACAGTTACTACTTATAAACATTTATGCACCGAACACTGATTCACCAGATTTTTCTTCGCTCATTGTTTCACACAATTTCTTCTTTTGATCCTATCCCCTTACTTATATCTGGTGACTTCAATCTTCCACCCGCTAACTGGTTAGATAAAAGTTCTCGTGTCTTCTAATGCACCTCTAAAGGTGTGGTCACATTGCAATCCTTAATCGCCCAATTTAATTTCATAGATCCTTGGCGAACAAAATTTCCTAACATGAGAGACTACACACTCTTCTCCTCATCCCACAATAGTTTCTCTAGAATTGATTATTTTTTACTCTCCATGTCCTTGCTTTCATCAGTCTCAGGAGCTTCTATACATCCAATTGTCATATCTGACCATGCCCATATTTCCCTAAACTTATCCTCTCCATATCTAACTTGTACTAGATTCCCTAACTGGTGCCTAAATGTTAACCTCCTGCAAGATGAAAGATTAAAGTACGAATTAACAATTTCATTTCTGAATTTTTTCAAAACAACTCATCAGAAGCATTATATTTACTAACTATATGGGAGGCTTTTAAGGCAACACTAAGAGGTGAAATAATCTCCTTAGCAGCATATTAAAAAAAAGAACAAGCTATTACACTTGACAATTTAGGAAAGCAAATTAAAGATTGTGAAAGTAAATTTCTAGCATCTCAAAATAAACAATTTTTAAATGAAATGTATCAGATCAAGTATAAATACAATGTAATTGCTAGTGAAATGGCCACACAAGGCATTTTTCAAACCAAAACCCAATATTACATGGGAGGCAACAAAAGTGGTAAGATGCTAGCTAATTATCTTAAACATAGGAAAACCAAAGTTCAGATTTCATCCCTTAAGACTATCAAAAATAAAATTGTAACCTCAACTTCTGAAATCGTTTCATCAATTTTATAATACACTTTATACGACTGAGACAGACGGAGATTCTGTAAAAATAGAAAACTTTCTTTCTCATCTTAAACATCCACAATGGACCTCCTTAGATAATAATATTCTCTTGAAGCCGTTCGATATGGACGAAATTTTGCAGGCTCTTAAAGATGTCCCTTCACACAAAGCACCTGGTCCGGACGGCATCCCCATTGAATTCTATAAATTATTTCAAAATTCACTTTCCCCAACTTTCATACAACTATTCACTTCTACAGACCCCTCAAAAGTCTCACAGAGGCTATTATCACAGTAATACCCAAACCAAATAAAGATCCTCAGTTGGTATAAAATTATAGACCTATTTCTCTCCTCAATTCAGACTACAAAATTTATGCAAAAATATTAGCTAACAGACTGAAGAAAGTAATAAGCAGAGTCATTTCTACAAATCAAATAGGCTTTATGCCAAACAGATTAATATCAGACAACTCCAGATTATTTTTTCATCTGTCACATATTGCCAAGTCTCAAGACTGTCCTATCATAGCCATGTCCCTAGACGCAGAGAAGGCCTTTGATAGGGTAGAATAGCATTATTTATTTTCAATTGTTGAATGGTTTGGAGCATTGTCAAACTTTATAACTAAAATCAAAGTTTTATACCCGCAACCCAAAGTCAAAATCATTGCCAACAACCAACTATCTGAAATTGATATTCCTGCAAAGAGGTATGAGACAAGGATGACCTTTGTATCCCTACCTATTCAATTTGGCATTAGAGCCACTTATCCTAGCCATCAACTCTCAAACCAGCATAACAGGAATAGTATATAAAAACTAGTAAGAAAGGCCCGTTTCTAAACACAATGAAACGGGCGCTAGCAAGGTAAATTCACACCCATCCTCCCTCCCTGGTGAATTCCATGCCCCCCTCCGTCCCTCCGTCTCGCCCTCCCTCCCGAGTTGCAGACCCCATCCCTTGCAGTTCAAGGCCCCCTTCACGCCCCTCCCACCAAGTTGCAGACTCCCCCTCCCTCTGATTAGAACTCCCCATTCGCGTTACTGCCTGGCCCCCCCGTGGCGCAACCCTGTGGACATCACCATTTCCTCCGCAAAACCTGCCCCAAAGCCTCTGTGTACCTCTGCTGACGGAGGCGAACTTCTCTTCTGGGCTGCGGGGCATTCCTTGTTGATTGAGCATCTGTTGAAGTTTCTGTACGTGCGTCTGATGTCAGACGCACGCACACAGACTTCGACAGATAGTCCTTCATCAAGCCAAGCCCCGCAGGCGAGAAGAGAATTTCGTCTCCATTAGCAGAGGTAGGCGAAGGCTTTGGGGAAGGTTTCTCGGAGGAAAGGGTGGTGTGCAGAGGGTCGCAGCAGGGGGGTCCAGGGGGCAGTAACGCAGAGGGGGTGTGCTGCAATCGGAGGGAGGGGGAGTGTGTAACTGATTGGTAGGGGCGTGATGGGCCTTGAAGTGGGAGGGATGGAGGAAGGGAATGACACGTGTGTGGGTGGGGGCGGGTGTGTGGATGACCGTCTGTGTTCCGCCCTCGACGTCATCACGTTTGACGCGAGGGCGGTGCACAGAGACATGGTGAGTTGGATGGCTTCACCACCATGAACTAATGAACCCTTCAGGGAGTGTGCTGATGGCTTCAGAACATTGGCTTCAGAACGTTGAGGTAGCATTTTATGTACAGATGGGGCATGGCTGAGGGTGGGTCTATGAGTGAGAGTGAGTGGTCCTGATAGCCTAGCCTATGAAGAGTACAGGAGTTCAGTGCTTCACTGCCACGGAGTGAGCTTCAGAATGTTCGAGGTGGGATTTATTTATACAGATACGCATTTCAAAATATCTGCATACGCAGATGAAATATTGTTATATATCTCTAATCCTCTTTACCCTTACACAATCTTTCTCTGTAATCGCAGGTTATAAAATCAATCAATCTAAAACAGAAGTTTTACCATTAAACATTCATGCAGTTCCTGGTTTAATTCAACCTTTTAATCTAGTATGGTCCTCTAAAAAACTCAGATATCTCGATATAGATATACAATTCAAGACACTATAAAGTATAATGGAGAAATTATAATTAAATTTCTCAAAGATTTTTATTAAAATGGAATCCATTACATATCTCGTGGTGGGGAACGATTGAGACCATTAAAATGATGGTTACTCCCAAAGTAAATTTTATCCTTAGTATGATTCCAGTGTTGTTCCAAGATTCATTCTATAAGCAAGTTGAAAAATTATTGGGTTCTTTTCTTTGGAAATCCAAAATACCTACAATCTCCTTAAAAAACTCAAAGCTCCAAAGGAAAAACTTGGACTTGCATTTCCTGACTTCTTATTATATCATAAAGCATTTATAACACAACAAGGTTGCTATTGGTTCTCCTCTGAAAAGGATTATATACCTCTATGGCTTCAATTGGAGCAATTTATAATTTCTCCAATACCATTATATATAAGTATATATATGTCTCATGTTTCTTTTGAAGGTAATAATCCTGTTATGTACAATACCAAAGTATGTTTACAAAACTTAGATAGAATATTGGACTTTCCCATCACTTCTTCACTTCAGATACCTATATGGAACAATCCTAAACTTCAAATGAACAAACTTACTTTTTATTGGAAAATCTGGGCTAACAGTGGAATATGGACAATTTGTGTGTAAAGAAATCCAGAATACTTTATTAACATTCCAGGAGCTTCAAACAAAGTCTCATTTACTTAGTACTCAATACTTTCAGTGGAAGCAGCTGTCACACTGTATTAAAAGAACAGATATTCTCAAAGCTGCCAGATCTCATGAACCTTCTATACATAGGTGCCCCGTATAAGAGGCTTGGGGAGGCTAAGCCTACCCAGTCAGCTGTCCTCCCACGTAAGTCTTGCACCCAGGGCCGGCCCAACAACACGGTAAGCATAGCAGGTGGGCGCTGACCTCTGGAGGGCGCCGCCATGCCATGCTTACCTCGCCCTCCCGCTCCCATGTCCCAACTGCCCGCCCTCTTCTCTCCCCCAAGATCCCTTTCCTTTTTTTTTTTCTTTTAAATTTTACCTCCGAGTCCGGCAGCGCAGCAACAGCATCAGTGAAAGCGCTCCCAGTGAAAGTGCTTCCCTTCACTCAGTGTCCCGCCTTCTTCTGATGTCATGACATCAGAAGAAGGCGGGACACTGAGCAAAGAGAAGCGCTTTCACTGGGAGAGCTTTCACTGACGCTGCGCTGCCGGACTCGGAGGTAAATTTAAAAGAAAAAAAAAGCAAAGGGATCTTGGGGGAGGAGAAGAGGGTGGGCAGTTGGGGCAGGGGAGAAAGGGAGATGGATGGGATGGCAGGACTCAGAGAGAGAGGGGAATTGCTGGATATGGATCAATGGAGGGGGCAGGGGAGAGAGAAGCATGGATGGGAGGGCAGGGCCCAAGGAGAGAGGGGAATTGCTGGATATGGGTGAATGGAGGGGGGCAGGAGAGACAGGAGCATTGATGAACATGGATGGGAGGGCAGGGCAGGGCTCAAGGAGAGAGGGGAATTGCTGGATATGGGTGAATGGAGGGGGGCAGGGGAGAGAGGAGCATGGATGGGAGGGCAGGGCTCAGGGAGAGAGGGGAATTGCTGGATAGGGATGAATGAAGGGGGCAGGGGAGAGAGGAGCATGGATGGACATGGATGGGAGGGCTGGGCCCAGGGAGAGAGGAGAAATTGCTGGACATAGAGGGGAGGGGAGGGAAGAGAGAGGAAGGAGATGAGATGAGGGGAAAGGAAGAGAGGAGAAAAAGTGCACATGGATGGAGAAAATAGGCAGAAGCTGGATCCACTAGACAGTCAAGTCTGTGGAGGACCCAGCTTTTACCTACGGATGTAGGACAAGAAATGAAGAAGAAAGGCGGAAAGTAAAGAAATAAATGGAAAGGAAGCCCTGGAAACGGAGTTAAGAGGACAGATAGCAGCAGAATCGGATACTGGACCAGCATGATCAGAAAAACAAAGTCACCAGACAACAAAGGTATAGTGTTTGGAATATGTCCACTTTGAGAATCAGGTGCTCAACATTAAAAGTTTATATATGGCAAATGGATACTGATCGGCAAATTTCGGATGCTGCACAACTTAAGATTTGGAAGTCTCTGATCAGACCATTATCTTCAGCTAATATTATGCAATCAATGTTCTTCTTATATCATAGAGCTGTATGGACTCCTAAGAAAATTCATAGTGCTAAGTTAGCAACATCGAATATATGTTGGCACTGTCAAACATGTATAGGAACACTTGTTCATATGATTTATGAATGCGAAAATATTAAGCCATTTTGGCAATCTATCTGGAAAGTCATTTGCTGCATATTTAGGGTTAATATTCATCTTAATGTATCATTAATAATGTTCAAATCTTGTTCACCTGATGCTTGTATACCAGATTTTCATAAAACATTATTTGATATACTAATTACCATTGGACAACATATGATTCTAGCAAACTGGAAGAACGCCTCACTGATAAATGAACACTTCTGGTGGCAGTCCGTCTTACTTTATCACAAACTTGAATTGGCCTCTGCTTGCCTCACAGGAGCACTCAACAAAAAGACTGATATGGTCTCCTCTTGTAGACTATACTCAATCACCATAATTGATCAATATCTTTGGTTTATCATTATTGTTCATATTATTGAGAAACACCTTTTCATCTGCATAATAATATGTGTTGTTCTTTCCTGCTTTTGTTTATTCTTCTATTGAAAATTTAATAAAATTTCTGGAAAAAAAACCAGAAGGAATGGAAAACAAAAATGAGAATGTTATAATGCCTTTGTACCACTCCATGGTGCGACCGCACCTTGAATACTGTGTGCAGTTCTCGTTACTGCATCTTAAAAAAGATGTGGAGGGGCATAATCAAATGGGGTGTCCAAGTTTTCCTGCGGCTGTCCTCGTAGGACGGCTCCGTGAAGGGGCATCCATCTTTCGTTTAGGTCGACCTTAGAGATGGTCGTCCTTAGGTCGTCCTTAGAGATGGTCGTCCCCGGTTTTCAGCGATAATGGAAACCAAGGACGCTCATCTCAGAAACAACCAAATCCAAGCCATTTGGTCGTGGGATGAGCTAGCATTCATAATGCACTGGTCCCCCTCACATGCCAGGACACCAACTGGGCACCCTAGGGGGCACTGCAGTGGACTTCATAAAATGCTCCCAGAAACATAGCTGCCTTACCTTGTGTGCTGAGCCCCCCAACCCCCCCAAAACCCACTACCCACAACTGTACAACACTACCATAGCCCTAAGGGGTGAAGGGGGGCACCTACATGTGGGTATAGTGGGTTTCTGCTGGGTTTTGAAGGGCTCACATTTACCACCACAAGTGTAACAGGTGGGGGGGAGGTGGGCCTGGGTCCGCCTGCCTGAAGTGCACTGCACCCACTAAAACTGCTGCAGGGACCTGCATACTGTTGTCATGGAGCTGGGTATGACATTTGAGGCTGGCATAGAGGATGGCAAATATTTTTTAAAGTTTTTTTTAGGGTGGGAGGGGGTTGGTGACCACTGGTGGAGTAAGGGGAGGTCATCCCCGATTCCCTCTGGTGGTCATCTGGTCAGTTCGGGCACATTTTTGAGGCTTGGTCACAAGAAAAAATGGACCAAGTAAAGTCGGTCAAGTGCTCGTCAGGGACGCCCTTCTTTTTTCCATTATTGACTGAGGACGCCCATCTCTTAAGCACGCCCCAGTCCCGCCTTCGCTACGCTGCCGACACGCCCCATGAACTTTGGTCGTACCCGCGACGGAAAGCAGTTGAGGGCACCCAAAATCGGCTTTCAATTATGCCGATTTGGGCGACCCTGAGAGAAGGATGCCCATCTTCCGTTTTGTGTTGGAAGATGGGCGCCCTTCTCTTTCAAAAATAAGCCTGATAGCGGAATTAGAAAACATATAGAGAAGAGTGACAAAAATGATAAAGGGGATGGGATGACTTCCCTATGAGGAAAGGCTAAAGAGGCTAGGGCTCTTCATCTTGGAAGCGAGATGGCCAAGGGGAGATATGATAGAGGTCTATAAAATACTGAGTGGAGTGGAATGGGTAGAGGTAAATCGCTTGTTTACTCTTTCCAAAAATATTAGGACTAAGGGGTATGCAATGAAGCCACTAAGTAGTGACTTTAAAACAAACTGGAGAAAATATTTCTTCACTCAATGTGTAATTAAACTCTAGAATGCATTGCCAGAGAATGTGATAAAAGCAGTTAGCTTATTTCAAGGATAAGCCACATGAAATCTGTTTTATTGTTCTGGGATCTTGCCAGGTACTTGTGACCTGGATTGGTCACTGTTGGAAACAGGATACTAGACTTGATTGCCCCAGTATGGCAATGCTTATGTTCTTATGATTCATAGGGGCTGTTGGATTTAAAAATAAAATGCATCTCTTGATAGTTATTTTCATAGAATTTTTAACTTGAAATAATTTTTAGAATTAGGTATAGTGTTTTTGATGAAGATGTAAGGAGCAAATCTATAAAAGGTGCTTAGATATAGGCACCCCAATGCAGTGTAGAGAGTGCTTAGTCCATAACAGCATCTGGGCTCTCAGATTCCATTCTAGAATACCCAAACTGACGCACCTAAATCAGGGGTATAGCTAGGTGGGGCCACAGGGGCATGGGCCCCCACAGATTTAGTCCTGGCCCCCTCTACTTTTGACTCCCCCTGCCGCTTTTGACCCCCCTCCCGCTGTCTCCGACGATGACCCTCCCCTGCCAGGTACCCGCCAGGTACCTTTGCTGGCAGGAGTCCCCAACCCCCGCCAGCCTTAGTGTTCTTCAGCGTCAGTCACCGGCGCATTCGCTGATCTGTGCTGAGAGCCCTGACTGACATCCTGCATGTACGTCCTACATGTTACGTCAAAAATGGTGGGGGAGGGTCGGCGGCTGGGGGAGGTGGACTAAAATATGCCCCCCTCCTTGGGCTCTGGACCCCCCCCCTGCTGAGGTCTGGCTACGCCCCCGACCTAAATTCAGGCATGCCCACTTACACCATTTCTACAGCAGGCGTAATGGATGCACCTAGGTATAGTAAACAGTACACACATCTTAAAATATTCACTCTCTATCTCAGTTGATAACACCCTCATCATCTCCGTCTCATCTGCCCGCAACCTCGGTGTCATCTTCGACTCTTCCCTCTCCTTCTCTGCGCATATCCAGCAGATAGCCAAGACCTGTCGCTTCTTCCTCTACAACATTAGCAAAATTCGCCCCTTCCTCTCTGAGCACACCACCCGAACTCTCATCCACTCTCTCATTACCTCTCGCCTTGACTACTGCAACCTACTCCTCACCGGCCTCCCACTTAGCCACCTATCCCCCCTTCAGTCCATCCAGAACTCTGCCGCACATCTTATCTTCCGCCATGACCGATATACTCATATCACCCCTCTCCTCAAGTCACTTCACTGGCTTCCGATCAGATACCGCTACAGTTCAAGCTTCTCCTACTAACCTACAAATGCACTTGATCTGCAGCCCCTCCTTACCTCTCTACCCTCATCTCCCCTTACGTCCCTGCCCATAACCTCTGCTCTCAAGACAAATCCCTCCTTTCAGTACCCTTCTCCACCACCGCCAACTCTAGGCTCCGCCCTTTCTGCCTCGCCTCACCCCATGCTTGGAACAAACTCCCTGAGCCCATACGCCAGGCCCCCTCCCTACCCATCTTCAAATCATTGCTCAAAGCCCACCTCTTCAATGTCGCTTTCGGCACCTAATCACAACACCTCTACTCAGGAAATCTAGATTACCCCAGCTTGACATTTCATCCTTTAGATTGTAAGCTCTTCTGGCCAGGGACCGTCCTTAGTTATTAATTTGTACAGCGCTGCGTAACCCTAGTAGCGCTCTAGAAATGTTAAGTAGTAGTAGTAGTACATAAATGGGAGACATGCCCATGCTCTGCTCATATGTATGCCCCCTTGCAATTGTGTAGTAGGTCGCTTATATGAACCTTTATAGAATAGCGTTTAGGGTGCTTGCACTTATAAGAGACTTTTTTTTTTTTGCTGCATTTGTAAGTTCAAGCTGCATGTAACTGCAGGCACATAGTTATAGAATTGCCTTTATGTACTTTTCATATTTTGTATATTTTATATTTTCTTTTTTTGTGTGTGTGTTTCTTGTGTCCTAGATTATAATGTACATGTATTACCACACAGATAGTTGGAGATAGGTTTTTAAAAAATTATATAAATTGAAATTTTGTTATTATGTCACAAGCGAATAAGTCAGAATGCATAGAATCCAAAAATTATTTAAGAAACATTTCTATTTGCAAATATCTACTTGCTAATATGTGTGGTTCAGAGGCGTAGCTAGGTGGGGTGCAAGGGGAGCAATTCATTCCCCAAACAGATTTAGAATAAAATGACGCCTATGCAGATCAGCTCTTCAGCATCACATTGACTGACGTTTACAAAGTGTCTGTTCCCCCAGTGGCGTACCAAGGGGAGGCGGGGAGGGGGCAGTCCACCCCAGGTGCACACCGCTGGGGGGGGGGGTGCCGCACGCCTGTTGGCTCTTCATTTTCGTGCTCCCTTTGCCCTAGAACAAACAATTTATGCTCCAATATGTTCCGGGGCAGAGGGAGCATGAACACGAAGAGCCGGCAGGCGCGCAGCATCCCCCCAGCGGCGTGCACCCGCGGAGGGCTCTTTCGCCGGGGGATCGGGGATTCTTTCGCCGGGAGGGGCGTCACGCTGTTCCAGGGGGCGCTGCACCCAGGGGGACGGGGCGCATCGGCGATCCGCCCCGGGTGTCAGCCCCCCTAGGAACGCCACTGTGTTCCCCCTGACATCAAAACCCGGGTAAACCTCTGGTGTGGTTCCTACCCAAGTGTCTCTGTATTACCTAGCCTCTGTGTTCTTCCCTAGGTTATGATATTACATGATTATAATGCTGCCAAAAGTTTTGTTTTCCTGAAGCACACTTTTCAAGAGCAAATTGTTTTGCTTCACACTGTTCAAGGACTTTAAGTCTCTATGCACCATGAAACTGATATGATAAAGTGTGGGAGGCTAAATGTGCTGCTTAGCTTGGGTTCTGCACACAATTTTCTGCATTATTATGGCTTACCTATGCAAAAAAAAAAAAAAAAAAGAGTTGAATGCACAAGAATATTGTGCCCAAAGCCTTGAGAAGAAATCAATGCACTGCTCATTTAAATCAATGATAATGAAGGCATCAGAATGCAAAGAAGTGTGTGTGCACACAACCCAAAGACTTAATGCCAGGTTTTCTAATTCTGAGGAATTAGTGCATAATGGAATAAAAAGTTAACATACTTTTTTGTGGTTAGCCTTTATGAGGGTTTTGTGTCAGTTTCTTTTCTTTTATGCCAGCATGCATTACTCACAACATTTTTCTTATTTTTTTTTTAAAGGGAAGAATGAATTAAAAACAAAAACAGGAGTTGCTGAGGTGAATGGCATCACCAAATGAAGGATTATGGGAGATGGGAGAGGTGTCATGACTGTGAAATGCTGGTCAATGTACTTGAATGCAGGAATTTACATAGTACCTTTATGAATGGAATATGTATTTATTAATTTCTTGGGGAGCAATTAACATTTATTTATTTATTTATTGAGAGGGCGATAAGGGCTCTTGTGCTAACCTGGCAGTAACTGGGCAGCACTGTGGTTAAGTTCCAGTACTACAAAAATCAGAACAATTGCTGTAATGCCGGAAAAGGCACACACTAGGGGTGGGAACTACTGTCAAGCTCCTGCAGCATGTGGGCTTCCTGCGCTTTAGTAACAGGGCCCCTTAGCCAGAGTCATAAGGAGCTGCAGTGAGAATTGGACCTAGTCCCACAGACTTTCAGGCTGCTCTACTGACCATTAGGCTACTCCTCCACACCTCAATTGTCATTGATCCACTCTTGCACTACATTCAAATGTATAATCTTCAGTTAAAAAATGTTAATGTAATCTTGGATGTGAACACCTCCCGACATGACATCATGTTTCGAGAGTTTGCATCAGGGAAAAGGGGCCTGCAAAACATCTCAAATTAGAATCCAACTATCTATTTTTTTTATATAAATAATTAGGTCCAGTTGTTAAAACATCTTAAAATTAGAAAAGCACAACAACTTACTTATAAAGCTTCCATATAACACATGTGAGAGCACTGTTCACATTCCACTTTGATCTCAAAATGGCACCAGCATTTTTCTGAAAGCATTTGTATTCTAGTCAGTTGACCTATCTTTCTGGCTCACTCAAGAGTCATCTATTCCAGCTTTTCATTAAGCTCATTTGGTGTAACTGAGTTTAACCTATAGATCCACTGTTGCTCCTTGTAATTCAGATATCTCTCATAGGACTCCTTTTACTAAGCCACGGTAGTGATTACTACGCGGCAAATGCGTCAAAGCCCATAGGAACTGTATAGACTTTGTCGCATTTGCCACACCAGGAATCACTACCGAGGCTGAGCAAAAGGATCCCGTAATTATCTCCTTCCCACCTTCTCTTTACCATGTCAATCATTCATCATTTAATATCAGATATGAAATAGTATTTTGAAATCCAATGAGTCACCATTGTTGCTGCTTCATTTGTAGTTTGAATACTTGACTTATGCTCATTTAAATGTAATTTCTTTTTTTTTTTGGGGGGGGGGGGGGGGTAAATTCTACATATGGTGCCAAAAAAAGCTCTATTCTACAAAACATGCTTAAAGTTAGGCATGATTCATGGAATAGCGCTTATGCCCAGGAATTGCACCTAACTTTAGGCGCGGCCATGTGCACCAACTAAAAGGAGGTGCAAATAACTGTGTGTAAATGTAAAGGCATGGATGCCCTTATTCTCTAACTATGCCTGATCCACCTATGACCGACCCAGGACTCTCCCATTTTCACACCCCTTTTTTGATTTACATGTAAAATTTAGGCGTGGATGCTGTGCCTAAATTTACACACATACATTTTAATTAAATCTAATTAATGCCAATAATTGCTTTTTAAAAAGCCAATTATTTATTTATTTATTTGGTAGTGAAGAGTGTAGGACTAGATGTCCCGTTTTTCACATTTTAGTGAATAGTGGCCAAATATCGCATTTTCCTGAATAGTAAAGGCTGTAAAAGGCTTCATAAAGAACATACTCAATGGTGTTCATGGCAGGTACACAACTATTAGGCAAGGCAAGAAATAGTTTTTGAGGCATATAGAAAATGGAGCCACCATGGACAGTTCACTAAGGGGCCCATTTATAAAGCCACAGTAAAAAGTGGCTTGCAGTAGTGTGGGCACGTCTTTTAGGCACATACTAGAGCATTTTTTACCTTGGCTGGGAAAAAGGCAATTTTTTAATGTGCCTGCGCTAATATTAAACCTAGCGTGTGCCTATTTACAGCCTGAGCCCTTACTGCCACCCATTGACCTAGCGGTAAGGGCTCAATTGCTACCCACACAGTAATCATGCAGTGCACTCCAATGTGGGCATGCTGTCGGTTACCACTGGGAATGCCCCTTGTGGTAGAAAATTATTTTCTACCACAGGATTCATAAGTACATAAGTATATAAGCACTGCCATACTGGGAAAAGACCAAGGGTCCATCAAGCCCAGCATCCTGTCTCCGACAGCGGCCAATCCAGGCTTCAAGAACCTGGCAAACCCCCCAAAATCATTAGCCCGGCAGTAGTTCTGGATTGGCACATGGCAAGCCCATTGTCTTATGCCAACCCTTTAGTAAAAGGGTCCTTTAGTTAGGTAAGTTGTTTAAGATTGATTTTTATGTTAAATCATTATCACATAGCAGGAAACAGCTTTAAAGTTACAACTGAACTCCGATATGGCAAGCATTCCTTTGCATAATCTGTTGTCAGGCATGGCATGCAAACAGACTTTATGCTCCAATATATTTTCTTCAGTAACATAACATCACCCTTCAAGCAATCAGAAATTTTTTTGAACAATAGCTTTCAACCTAATGGCTGGTAACTCTATAAGCTTGTTATACTTTATATCAGCAATGTAAACAGATACAGGGCGGATATTACAATCATGCAGCAATATGATACTTAGCAGCAAAAGTCTTAAGAGGTGTAATAAAAGCCATATCTGAAAACTTGGATTTGGATTTAGCTCATATCTTTTCAGTAGTAGATCAAGGCAAGTTTCATTTAGGTATAGTATGTATTTTCATGTCCCTGGTGGGTTTACAAAGTTTGCACCTGAAGTAAAAGAATTGTGATTGCCATGTTAGTCAACTAAGACATGTGGAAATAAGAGTCAACAATCAAGTTGTAGGTGATATATTAAGTTAGCCCTATAAAAACGTATCAATGACAAGCTTTCAAGAGTTATTCAGTCTTCATCAGATCAATAAAGAAACAATGCAATTACACTGGGCTTAAACAATACAAATTCATAGATACATTAAGTTAGTCCAATAAAAAGGAATCACCAGTAACTTGATTGTTGACTCTTTTCCACATTCCTCAGGCAATAGAGGGTTAAGGTGGCAATTCAATAAACTGGTGCCATAAATTAGTCATCTCAAAAATCTGTGCTTAACTCCAATTCTATAATGGCATTTAGACGCACCTATGCTGTTATAGAATACAGGTGTAAGGCGGCATTTACACACCAAAATATAGGTGCAGCCTCTTATGTTAAGTCAATAGCAGGTTTAAGTGGCTGTTCCTAAGTGATCCATAAAATCTACTATGCTAGGACCCCCCCTCTACCTTACATGGCACTTAATCCTATATAATCCTACCAGGACCTATGCTCATCTTCCTCTAACCTGTAATGTATTTCTTCTCTTCGTCAGTTGTGCTTTGACTCTATTTACTCCAAAGCCTTTAGTGTAGTAGGCCCTACCCTTTAGAGTTCCCTACCTTCCCAGTTGCTCATGATAGCATCTGATTCTGAGTTCTGCTCTGCTTTAAAACCTTTTTCTTTTTAAGAATGCCTTTAACCTGGTTGCCTAATTGAGATTTCCGGGACTGAGGCTACAGGTCTACAGGCTACTGTTACTCGATGGGCCCATTGTGGACTAGCATTTCTCAGCACCTTTCCTCCTTTATTTCCAGGCTTTGCTCTCTCTGTCCTATATAATTATGGAGTTCCTTTTATTTCTTATGATCTATCCTTTTCTGCTCCTTCTATTAGTAGCCTATTTTAAACCATCCTGTCTATTATTGTAAACCGCCCTGAAGGCCCTCACCATACAGCGGTATATCAAAATCTGAATACACTTGAAACTTGAAACCATGCTACGTGCTGAACTTCTATTATTCTGTAAGTTGTGAGTGTCGTTAGGCAAAATGACATAACATAACATAGCACTTTATTCTTATAGCCCGCAATACCTTGCAGTTCAATGCAGGTAACATACAACGAGACTGGACACCCCCAGGAAATACAATAACAAAAGGATTAATAAGAAAAACCTAATACATTCACATCCTTCCATAATTCCTAATTAAATATGTCTTAAGCAATTGTCTAAAATGTACATAACTTGATGCCTGAATTATCAAAGGGGAAACTTCTCTACCTAATTTAATTGCCTGATAAGAAAGCAAAAAATCTATACGTTTCTTTCTTACTTTATCCTTCACAGATGGAAAATAAAACATATTGAAAGACCTGGAAACATGCATCATATTTGACAAGGCGAACATTGGACGAAAGAAACAGGAGCCAGACCATAAAAGAGCTTATACATTAAGGGCCCTGTTTACTAAGCCACGCTAGAGGTGTGTTAGTGCTTTTAGCGCTCGCTAACTGTAGGCGCCCACAATATTCCTATGGGCGCCTACACAGCGCACGCTAATTTGGTGCACGTGCTAAAAATGCTAGCGCACCTTAATAAACAGGGCACTAAACAACATAATTTAAACATGACCCTTGCAGCTACTGGCAACCAATGAACTTTGGAATAGTATTCTGACAAATGATCAGAATGTTTTAAGGAAAATGGTATGCCCATGATCCACCCATGTTAACACCCCCATACAGTTGCACACTAAGGCCTAAATTCTATATATGGCAGCTAAAACATCAGCACCAAAAAAAGCATTATTCTGTAAAACATGCTTAAATTTAGTCGCAGTTTATAGAATAGTGCTTATGCCCAGGAATTGTGCCTACGTTTAGGGGCGGCCATTTTCACTAACTAAAATGTGCTGCAGAGGCCCTTATTCTATGACTACATGTGTAACTTAAAACAACGCCCCCAATCCACCCATGACCTGACTATGACCCTCCTAGTTCCACTCCCCCTTTTTTGACTCGTGCTTAAAATTTAGGCATGGTTCCTATGCCTAAATTTATACATGTCTATTTTAACTAATTCTACTTAGTGCCAATAATTGCTGTTAACAAGCCAATTATCGGCGCATGTTATTCAATTAAATTGCATGCACAAATTGGGCACACGCCACATTTGCCCATGCAATTTTTAGCACTTTTTATAGAATTTGGGAATAAGGGACTTGCACAAAACTGCCAATTATTGGTGCGAATCACACATGTAAGTTCTATTTATTTATTTAATTTGTTGGGATTTATTATCCGCCTTTATGAAGAGATTCACCCATAAACATGTGAACATTGCTGGCGCTTAACTTTCAGCTCACCTTATAGAATTGCCCTTCATATGATTTGTTCAACATCAGTTTGCTTGTGCTGTGAGGTAGGGAGCATGGGAGAAAAAATTAATTCCTTCCTATCATGAGTGGTCCACATAGGCACTGTGAAATTATAATGAAAGCAAGACAAATAAATGATGGTACAGTGTTTTCAGCAGCTCAAACGTCATGTGTATTAGGTTTTTGCATATTCCTGATTCTGCCTACTTGTATCCTGATATTGTTTGCTGAAGTCTGTGAAAGGTGGAAGTTATACATAAAAACACATACAGAGGAATAAATATTTGTGGGAGAGCATCAATCATCCTGTAAACTGATATTCCGGAAATCACTAAAAACCAACCTGTTCAAAAAGGCATACCCTATCGACCCAACTTAAATGCCTAAACCTTGCAACACAACGAAACCAAAGCTCATAACCGACTCTGCATAAATCTTCCCTTCACGACTCCCCATTATGTTTATACCACATGAACCTTATTCGACCACAATAACTCTTTGTATTTGTTTCTCTACCGGAGTTGGCGAAAGCCTCTAAGGTACAATGTAAGCCACATTGAGCCTGCAAATAGGTGGGAAAATGTGGGATACAAATGTAACAAATAAATTAATTAATATTTTATTTGCGGCTTTAGAAAATCTGTTATTTGTCGAATGTTTCCAGATATTTGGCTAATTATGAGAATCAGGAATTTTTCGGAGCAGTTTGGAGAGATACGCATAAATTAGACTTTTATACATAGAAAGATATACATTTCCAATGGCTCTGATGGATTAATAGTTAATTCCTGCATCACTATTGTTTTGTGTGAATATTCTCTGTACAGCTTGTCTGAGAGGTTTCATCTAGAATACTGTGTAAAACAGCACCCATCAATCTTTTGGCAGCCACAACCCCAATTTCAATGGCTGCTGAAAGCACATGAACCCAGGCAGCTGCAGGACAATGATGTCCTATATAGCATCCACCCAGGTCATTCTTCAAATTCATTTGGAGGTGAGACAGAGAGGATATGATAGTGACATTTAAATACCTAATAGGTATAACAATGCATAAGATACACACACCCTTTTAATGGAAATGAAATTCTAGAAGTAGATGTCTTGAGAGATATAAATACATAAGATAAACCATGTTGAGTCAGACCAAAGTCCATTGAGCCCATGATCAGTCTCTGACAGTGGACAGTCTGTTTCATAAGTACCTGCAGATCCCAAAAAGTAGATTAATTTCTTATAGCGCACTTTCTGGGATAGGTAATGGATTTTCCAAGTCTAACCGACTAATAATTTTGTATTGACTTTTCCTCCAAGGACTTATCCAAACGTTTTGGAACCCCCACAATATTAGTCACCTTGACCACATCCTTCAGCAACACATTCCACAGATTTACAAGGTGCTGTATGAAAAAAATACTTTCTTCAAGTTGGTTTCGGTCAACTGTTTGTTAGTTTCCTGTTGTGTCTTAATTTTTATTTATTTATTAGGATTTATTTAGCGTCTTTTTGAAGGAATTCACTGAAGGCGGTGTACAGCAAGAATAAGTCAAACATAAGCAATAGACAATGAAATGCAGTAGAGTCTCGATTATCCATTGTAAATGGGATCGACAGGTTGCTGGATAATCAAAAATTTGGATAAAACATCCTAAGGGATATGTTCTTTTCTGGGTAAAGGAGTTTCAGTAGGTCAAGTGAAATGATTATTAGTGTTTCTTTAAAGGTTATAAAACCATCCCCTATTTAACTATCCCACCTCACTCAGGATTTTATAAACTTCTATCATATCTCTTCTCAATTGTCTTTTCTCCAAGTTGAAGATCCCTAACCTCTTTAGCCTTTCCTCATATGGGAAGAGTTCCATCCCTGTTATCATTTTGATTGCTCTTTTTTTTAACCTTTTCTAATTCCACTATCCAGCTTATTTTCGAAAGTTAAAGACACCCATATTTCGACCCAAATCGGGAGATGGGCGTCCGTTTCCCGTGGGCGCCCAAATCGGTATAATCGAAACCTGATTTTTGGCGTCCTCAACTGCAGTCCATCACGGAGACGAACAAAGATCATGGGGGCTTGTCGGAGGCATGGCAAAGGCGGGACTGGGGCATGGTTATCGGCCGAGGCGAGATGGGCGTCTTTAGCTGATAATCGAAACAAGAAGGGCGCGTATGATGAGAATTTGGTCCGCTTTATTTGGACCCTTTTTTTCAGGTCCAACTCCCAAAAAAGTGCCCCACTGACCAGATGACCACCGGAGGGAATCGGGGATGACCTCCCCTGACTCCCCCAGTGGTCACTAACCCCCTCCCACCAAAAAGAACCTACTTTACAAACTTTTTTCCCAGCCTGTATGCCAGCCTCAAATGCCATACCCACCTCCATGACAGCAGAATGACAGCCTTTCCCTTGTTTGATGTGGGTCTCGGGTGAGTGTGACACCTTTTCTGTTAAGGGCACTGCAGAGTCACATCAGCAATGCATTGTGGTGGGTGTAGGGTAATGGGCTCCGTGATTCCACTAGCTTGTGTTAAATGCTCACAATGTTGGTAGTTGGTAGGCTCTACTCCCTTGGTGCTTTTCCCTCTGCTTACTGGGTCAGAGTGTGCCCTGTTTTGTTTCCGGTAGTCCATGAGGTAGAGGCCATTTGTGTAAGACACTTTTAGATCCCTTTCATGTGTTAGCCACTTTACAGCACTTAGTTCTTACCTTGAATGTTGCTGAAAGAGGGCATTGTACACCATTCTGCCAGCTCGGACCTACTGCTAATCTCAGTACCAGGGAGACTCATTGCCAGTGGGGCACAACCTCTGATCTGCAGTTAACTGTGAGTAAAGGTGCTTATTCAAATAAAGGACGTTTTCAGCGAGATTAGTCTTCAGGTGTGAACTGCTGTGCCAAGGTTATACAGCAGCAACAAGTCCTGTCCCTGGAGCACTTTTAGTGGGTACTGCAGTGCACTTCAGGCAGGCAGGCCCAGGCCCATCCCGCCCCCCCCCCCCACCCGTAACACTTGTGGTGGTAAATGGGAGGCCTCTAAAACCCACTGTACCCTCATGTAGTTGCCCCCTTCACCCCTAAGAGCTATGGTAGTGTTGTACATTTGTCCCTCCCACGACCAAATGGCTTGGATTGGGACGTTTCTGAGCTGGGTGTTTTTAGTTTCCATTATCGCAAAAAAAAAAAAAAACGCCCATCTCAGAAGGGACCAAATCCATGGCATTTGGTCTGTCCAAACCGTATTTTCGAAACGAAAGATGGACACCCATCTTTTTTGAAAATATGATCTGTCCTGCCTCTTCACATACCCGTTTTCGGACATAGACACCCATGGAGATGGGCGTTCGCATTCGATTATGCCCCTCTATATCTTTTTGGAAATATGATGACCAGAACTGAATGCAATACTTAAGGTGAGGTTGCACCATGGAGCGATAATTTTAATCCATAGCTCCAGATTAGGAAAAAAGAAAAATGCCAGAAATGGAGAATAAGAGTAAGCCTTAGATGAAGAGACATCAGAAATTAGATAAAGGTCAACTAAAGGGAACACCAGGCACAGCAAGACCATATAGGCAGGGCATGGAGGAAAGAACTCTGAGTCAAGAACATAGAGGAAATTATGAAGTAGCCAGTGTGATTTATCCACAGAGGAGATGCATATTGCTTGTTTCAGATTCTGGACACTATTTATTTGCATTATACACCTTTTCCTTTTCATAAGCAGAGTAGGTAATCACAGTGCCAATATTAGGACCCCAGACAACTGTATTCTCAAGATGAGTGAAACTGTATTTCTGCAACCCATCGTATTTCCTACATTTTAAGAATACAGGGCTGTTCCCCAACTAGCATGAGCCCCCTCCTTATCAGTGTTTGGTGACTGTTCACTAGTGAGATTGCTCTGGGGACATAAAAACAGATGCCAACTAGGCACATTCCCACTTAATGTAGGGACCTGTGCTTTGTCAAATGTGAGAAGGGTATGTTCAAACATATGGAAGAATGGGTACTAACAATATTAGCTGTCTGTCTCAGGGACACGACAGTGCGCCTGCCAGAAAGAAAGCTTACTAACAGTGGCAGTGATTGAGACTCTTGCACCCAGATTCTATAAAGGTTGCCCAAATTTGAACACGATCTTGAATTGCCTGCACAACTAAATTAGTTAATGAGTCATTAGCACTCAATAATTGGGTAATAATAATCAATTATTGGAGTTAATTATCACTAATTTGGAGTTGCATGTGCAACTGCCTATGTGTGATTCTGTAAAAAACCACATATAAATTCTTTCACATACAACCCAAAAGGGGGCATGGCCATGGGAGGAGCATGGGTTTGTCATGGGTCTGGAATAAGTGCCTTTTATAGAATAGTGCATAACGCCAATTCCCGTGACTAGACTAAGGCACCAGGTCTTATGCCTGCTGACACCAGGTGTAAATCCTGGTGTGCATGTTGGGTGTGCTTCCCTCCAATTCTGAAACACTGAATGCCCATCCATGCCCCTCCCAGGGCCACATCCCCTTTGGGTTGTGCACAAGAGATTTTATGAACGTTCTTGATAGAATCACACATAGGCAGTTGCACATGCAACTCCAAATTAGTGCCAATTAACTACAATAATTGATTATTAGCAGCCAATTATTGAGTGCTTATTTATTTATTTATTACATTTGTATCCCACATTTTCCTGCATAGCAATAGGCTCAATGTGGCTTACAGGTTCCAGAGAGGAAAGTACCAACTCCGGGAATATATACAGAGTGGAAAATAGAGTAATAATAGGTGCAAGGAAGCTGATAAGGTTCCGGAAAAGAGAATACAACTCTGGGACGAATATATAGTAGCATATAGAGAGAAGTAATCCCAATGAGGCTGATAAGTCTCTGGGGATGGGACTACAGCTTCTAGTGAGCAATACAGAGTAGGATAAGGGTAGAGGTACATTTAATTATAACTATGACACCTGCTCCTCCCCTTCCCACCCTTGCTCACCACTCTCTCAGCCCCTGAACTATGAGCGACACCATTACCACTTGATGTGGGTCCTCCTTTTTCAGCTCCAGAGCCTAATTACACAGCAGTGCCCTCAATAGCTACTGCACCTCCATTGCCCACACCTGATGATGCCGACGCAGACTCCTGACAAGCCAAGGAGTGTCCAGCAAGCACAGATGACACAGAGGGGCATAAATCGAAAGGGGATGGCCTCTAAGGGCGCCCATCTCTAAGGACGTCCCGGCAAAGGAGCGGGAAAACCCGTATTATCGAAACAAGATGGGCGTCCATCTTTCATTTCAATAATACAGTCGGGGACACCCAAATCTTAACATTTAGATCGACCTTAGAGATGGTCGACCTAAATGTTGAGATGGTAGACCTTAGAGATGGTCGTCCCTGGTTTTCGACGATAATGGAAACCGAGGACAGCCATCTCAAAAACGACCAAATCCAAGACATTTGGTCATTGGAGGAGTCAGCATTCGTAGTGCACTGGTCCCCCTCACATGCCAGGTCCCCCTCACATGCCAGAACACCAACCGGGCACCCTAGGGGGCACTGCAGTGGACTTCACAAATTGCTCCCAGGTGCATAGCTCCCTTACCTTCGGTGCTGTGCCCCCCAACCCCCCCCCCCCCAAAAAAAAACTCACTCCTCACAACTGTACACCACTACTATAGCCCTAAGGGGTGTAGGAGGGCACTTACATGTGGGTACAGTGGATTTCGGGTGGGTTTTGAAGGGCTCACATTTACCAGCACAAGTGTAACGGTTAGAGGGGGGATAGACCTGGGTCCGCCTGCCTTAAGTGCACTGCAGTACCCACTAAAACTGCTCCAGGGACCTGCATACTGCTGTCATGGAGCTGGGTATGACATTTGAGGTTAGCATACAGGCTTGCAATATTATTTTTTAGGGTGGGAGGGGGTTGGTGACCACTGGGGGAGTAAGGGGAGGCAGAAGCATAGCCAGGTTATGATGTCAGGGGGAGCAGTCCTTTTATTAAATAGGCATCAGTGTGAAGCTGAAGGGTTGATCCACATAGGTATCATTTTATTCAAGATCTGTTTGGGGGAGCGGCTGCTCCTCTTGCACCCCACCTAGCTACGCCTCTGAGAGAAGGTCATCCCCGATTCCCTCCGGTGGTCATCTGGTCAGTTTGGGCACCTTTTTGAGGCTTGGTCGTGAAAAAAAATGGACCTAGTAAAGTCGACCAAATGCTCGTCAGGGACGCCCTTCTTTTTCCCATTATCGGCCGAAGACGTCCATCTCTTAAGCACATCCCAGTCCCGCCTTCGTTACGCCTCCAACACGCCCCTGTGAACTTTAGTTGTCCCCGTGACGGACTGCAGTTGAGGGCGCCCAAAATTGGCTTTCGATTATGCCGATTTGGGCGACCCTGAGAGAAGGACGCCCATCTCACGATTTGTGTTGGAAGATGGGCACTCTTCTCTTTCGAAAATGCCCCTGACAGGCACTCTTTGCATGTTGCATGTAACAGTTGCTTCACCGATGTTTCTATAAGACAGGCTCTTGGGCTCAAATTTCCGGGCACATTTAGGAGTTAGTCTATTTCTTAAAGTTTTACTTGATCTGATGCAGTCAGGGCCAGATGCACTAAACTTAACGAGCCATTAACGAGTAAGTAGTAAACCCTGGCATGCACTAAAGGCTTCTCCGAGCCATTTTCCGACGACAATAGCAGCTAACGAAAACGGAATGCAGATGAGCAAATTGTGTAGAAACTCTATTGTAATCAGATGCACTACCGTTTTCTGATTGACTTAATGCTGGAAAATCTAACGAGAGGTCTGTATCTCTCGTTGGGGCGGCGCGGGATTGAAAAACTTCTATAAAAGTAACCAAAAAAAAAAAGGCAAGACGGTCCTCCCCAGGTGAGCTGACACTGAAAACAGCTCTATCCAACCCGAGAGCACAGCGCGGCTCTGATCATAAGCGCTTTTCTTCGACCCAGCATCACAGGCTGAAAGAAGCACCCCCGCACATGCTCTGAGGCAAGGGGAATGCTGAACAGCTGACCGCACGCCAAGACCAAATCGGAGCGGCGGAAGAGAGGAGCACTGCGCGCTGGGAGACCACCTCGAAGTGAAGACCGACAGTGACCCCGTGAAGGACCCGCACCTGCGGCTGACCACTGAGAGTCTGTGTCAACAGTAGCGGCTGAGGAGTGAGAGGCCCACACCCACCCTGCACGAAGCCGGTTCCCTTGCGTCTGCCTGCATGATCCTTCCTCTCACTCGTACAGTGGTTATCTAGTTGCAATCCCTGCCTCCGACCAGTGCAACAACTCAAAAAATAGTGCGCCACTTCAAAAAAGACGCAAAGACGCCCTTTTTGGACTTCATTCCCTCCCCCCCCCCCCCCCCCCCGCAATAATAAAAACGTCCTTTTTGGACGTGCTTCACTCAGCTGAGAGACCCGGAAGTCTCTGAGCCAATCACAGCGCGTTTAGCTCAGCTAAATGCATTGTGTTTGGCTCAGAGACTTCCAGATCTCTCAGCTGAGTGAAGCACGTCCAAAAAGGATGTTTTTATTATTGCGGGGGTGGGGGGGGGAAATGACGGCCAAAAAGGGTGTCTTTATGGATGGGCGTCCTCAACTTCCCTGCATCGAGGTGGAGTGCAATGTGAACAAGGTGCTGCTCTACATCCACAAGTTGTGCCAGGGTGGCCAAAGTAAACGCAGCATCCGGCACAAAGGTGAGCAGCAGCCGGGAGGGAGAGCAGCTAAACGCGCTGTGATTGGCTGAGAGAGACCTGGAGGAGGGAGCTATGCCTTCTTCTTGGATCCTGACTGGATCACACACGGAGGGAGGGAGGGAGCCAGCACACCGAGGGCAGGAGGAAGGGAGGGATCAAGCGAGAGAAAGAGACTGTCACAGATGGGGAGGGAGCAGCAGGAAACCATAGACGGTGCTGGGGGGGGGGGGGGGCAGCTAAGCCCTTGTACAGTGGGATCGGATTGGCATGCGCACAGAAGCCAGCATAACGCTTGGCTGCTCTGCGCATGCTCGACTGGCTGACTGGCCGACTGTTTAATGATGGAATAGAGAATGCAAGTGAGCTACAATGAGCAGCTCATTTGCATTCCTATTCCTTGATGCATGCCCGTTCCTTACCGATTCACTAAGGGAAGGGCTCTAACGATTGTTTAGTGCATCTAGCCCTCAGTCCCCAAAGTCCTCCTGTTTGTCAAGTATGGTTCATCTCTGCTTATCCTTTCTGTGGCTCTTCAGGCAGTCTGCAATTGGGCAGTCAGCTCTTTCTCAAGTGTAGAGCAGTCCTTGAAAACGCTGGTGTCCTATGCTCTCCCTTTGATGTCTAGAGCTGGCACTTGTTGATAGTGAGATGAATGGATCCAAGAGGCCATGCTTTGCAGCTGCCTGCTAGTTAGCAAAACATCTAAAGAGGGGGTAAGGCAGTTCTTACACTGGTGGGTTTTGATCTACACCAGTCTCCTGGGTCAAAGGAATAGCATAGTTTTTCTTTGTTCTCAGCTGGGTTAACTGTTTCCACCAGTTTAGAAACAGAACACAGAATTTTCATAAATTCACACAGTTCTTATGAGTGAATCATCCATCAGATCATGCATCTGTAACAACTTACTTGGACCTAGCCACACTTCTATGGGTCTCCCAACCAATATTTATTTATTTATTTATTAGAATTTATTAATCGCCTTTTTGAAGAAATTCACTCACGGCGGTGTACAGTAATAATAGATCAAACATGAGTAATAGGTAATTACAGCAGTAAATATATTCAAATAACAATACAAAGTATGGCATGGTATTCTACTTACAAAGTCAACACAATACGTAATAGAACACTTTAATTGATAGTGAAGGGTATAAGCAAAGATGGAACATATAGATATGTAAGAGGGTAAGAAGAGTTAGAAAGTAAGGTGACTTAATTTAAAGAAAGTTGTACATGAGGCTGTCTATACCTTAGATCTGATGACATATTAACACCCCCCCCAATATTTGGTTAGCATTCTCTACATTCTACCCCTGCTTATCTGAGAAAAATTTCTCCAACTTTGCTGACTCTACAAATACATATTGATTTTGTTGAAAAGTAATAAGTGAACACCTTACTTTTTAACGCAAGAAACTCTTTACGTCTTAGTTTTGTGGCCTTAACCACATCAATTCATTATAGAATGTAGCTACCTAAATGCAGGACTGCCGAGAGACACAGCCAGGCCCGGGGTAGGACCTCCACCTGCCCACCCCACCCCACCCCATCCATTTGGGCTGTCGTTCCCCCCACACTCAGGCCACTTCACCTTAACTTCCTGTTTCTGCTCCAGTGCTCCTACCTTGGCCTGTCATCTCCTGCTCCTGTGTTCTGGGACCCAGGTTATCAGGTTAACACAATCATCCAGGTCCTGGCACACAGGAACAGAAGAGAGACAGACCCAGAAGCAGGCAGGCAGGAAGAAGCCTCTGCTCCTCCCTCGAAACCTTGCTGGCGCCGGGCCCCTCTCTTGGAGGTCAGATCCAGGGAACCTTGCTCCCCCTGCCCTCCCCTCTCAGTGGCCTTGCCTACATAAGGGCAGCTTCCTGCAGATGGAAAGAGAGATCAGTTTGTGCACAGGATCTGATTCAAGATCAACAGATTTGTTGAACTGCAGTACATTGAAATACCCATGTAGACTGGCGGGTAAAGAAGAAGGGCTGCAGTATGGAACAGGCTGTCAGCAAAACTACTGCCTATTGCAAAAGGGTTATCTGAATTTGTGTGAGCTAGGCACATTATAATGGCCAATTTCAGTGCCAATCAAATGACCTCTGAAAGGTTTTGCCCAAAATATAAATCTCTGCCAATTTCCCTTCTGCTAGGTGGCAGGCATGAGTTATAGTAATAAACTCTGCTACTTGTGCAGACTTGACCCAAGGGAGAGAGGAGCTACCAAGAATTTGTTGGCTGGAGTTGACAGCGTATCCTGCTCTCAAGCTACCTTGTTCATCTCTGAAGCAGGAGCCAACTACAAAAAGTGTTAAAGCAGGATGCGGTAAAGGAACACCAGTTGGGTCAGGTCTGAGTTTTAAGAATCCAAAAGTCTTAATAAGTTGTACCCAATCATGCATATCACATAATGTAAATCATGCAGGGTGCTCTCCAAAGGAAGAAGGAAAGAAATAGCAGGGTTGAGCACATTGTAGTACAGTACAATGCCAATTATCCAGATGTCCAATTATTTGGACCAGTTCAGCCAGAGCAGGAACATGTCCACCCACATCACTCCCTGTCTCATTTCTCTCACTTGTGGCCCATTATCTGCCCCCCTTGTAAGTCTATCAATATAGTACCTTCCCAGCCATTCATCCTCGTGGACTGCCTAGTCTGCTGCAGGAAATGATGTAAACGGGAGAGGGACAGCAGCAGAGAAAAGTTCTGCCTTTTCCTTTTCCGGTCATTTCCTTTTCCTCCTGACTCACATGCACACGTCTGAAAAGACTACGTGATCTTGCAGCAGAGAAACGAAAATCGGCCTTGAAGCAATTAAGAATTGCTTCCTTTTTTAAATAGAAATACAGTAGTGTATGTACAACTGTACTTTACTTTTAAATACTGTATTAGTGTACTTCATTTTTACATTGAAATACAGTAGTGTATATACAAGAAATATTGCACTGTACTTTACTTTTAAATACTTTATTACAGTGTATTTCCCTTTTTAAATACAAATACAGTATTGTATGTACTACAAACACAGTACTGTACTGTAGTTTGTAATGTTTTCTGCCAACTTATTGTTGAAAATAAAACTAATGTTCAACATACAATGCTCCGATTGTGCTCTTTTTTTAAAAAGCAGGTATGTCCAATCATTCAGATTTATGATTATATGGACCATCCCCCTGCAGATGATAGTCCAGATAATCGGCGTCGTACTGTATTAGATAGTGATGTGAGAAGAGTTTTAAAAAAGCAAGCAGATGTGCAATAGACACTGAATTTTAGAGCATAGCAATAAGGCAGCAAAACGATGAGATGGTCCAGATCAAGGTCAGCAGATTTTTCAAGAAACACAGAAGCAGCTGCAAACAGATAGGGAGAGAGACCTATGGAAATGCTGTCAACCTTGGAAGAATAGTAGGCTACTGGGCATTGCAGGTTACCATAAGTCTGAGGGGCAGATGCAGCAAGTTTCGTGGTAGAGTTTCTCTTTCCAAACTGCAGTAAAAACATGTGGGTAGCTGTACTCTGTAATGTTCTAATGGGTTATGGAGATATCATAATGGAAACTGTCAGAAGCCTAACCAGGTTGTGATGCCAGGGGAGCAGAGAGGCATGCGTGTACTGCGTAGGAGACCGCCTGAAAAATTCAGTTTGGTGGAGTAGTCACTCCCCTGGTGCCCCACCTAGCTACGCCTCTGGAAACTGTTAAAATTGCAGCAGTAATTGAGAAATGTCACCTTTCCTGTGAAGGCCTGAGCGGTAAATGGCTCAGTCACTGACAAGAAGGTTGACATTAAAAGAAAAAGAAAAAAAGCTGCAGGCAAACATGCTGCAGCATTTTGTCCCTCATCTCCCATCTCGATCTGACCCCCAAACATTCCTGGTGTCTAGTGGCACCACCCCCTGACATGACTGTCCCCTCCCGACCCCAGACATGACCAGTACCCCTCATGTCCCAAGTCTTGAGCCAAATCCTTGATGTCTAGTGGCCTTGCTTCCTCATTCCCTCCCTCCCCTCACCTCAACTCAAATAAAAAAAATTCCCTTATATGGCATCTTGTCCCCACCAAAAGGGCACTAGTCTCGAGGATATTTTTTACATTTAGTTGAGTTAGGGTGGGGGGAGGAAGAGAGGAAGGTTTGCCACAAGATTCCAGGGACCATATTTTTTTTATGAAGGCAAGTCAGGAGATTAAGGGGGATACCAGGGAATTTGCTTTTATAGTCAGAGGGGAGGAGTAATAGGTGGAGGTGACATGGACACCAGGTTTGGGTGGGAGGATGTCCAAATGTCTGGTAGAAGTAGGGAAGAGGGCATCGGTTGCGCTATGTCTACCCTGGACCTAGTAGAAAAGTTCATGTGGTAACCACACAAATTTGGCCATGTTTTTGTTTTGTGCATTGGTGCAGCATATTTAATGGCCTCATGTGCATTCATTTGAATGCAATGTGCAGCCATGTATGTCATGCTGAGGTAAATCTGCACCCAACCCCTTTCTCTATTGCTGACCAGCATATCCCTTGCTGTATTCACGCAGCTGAGCTTGCAATAGCTTTCTGCATTGGCCGTTGAGTGAAGACCCCTGCAGCAAAGCCATTGCTTTCATGGTAGAATAAAGTAATCTGAGAGTCCCAGTGTTAGGATCTAGGCCAGTGAAGCTCTAAGAATTGTGAACTGCTTCAGCGCTTCTGGAGTCCACAAAAACAGAGCAGGGAAATTGTTCCGAAGCATAGGATTTACAAGAGCAGTGCTTTCAGGATAATTTAGTATCCACGGAGACAGAAACCAGTCATTCCAAGGATTGAATGTAATTTGGATTTTGTGTACAAAGATGGTTGAGGGGAGATATGATTAACATAAGAATAGTCATACTGGATCAGACCAATGGTCCATTTAGCCCAGTATCCTGTTTCTAATAATGGCCAAGCCAGGTCACAAGTACCTGTAGAAACCCAAATAGTGGCAACATTCCATGCTACTAATCCCAGGGCAAGCAGTGGTTTCCCCATGTCTATCTCAGTAGCTGACTATGAACTTTTCCTCCAGGAACTTGTTCAAACCTTTTTTTAAACCCAGATATACTTACTGCTGTTATTGCATCTTCCAGCAGAGTTCTAGAGCTTTCATTGAGTGAAAAAAAATATTTTCTCCTATTTGATTTAAAAGTACTTCCATGTAACTTCATTATGGACCCTTTATCTTGGCTGTTGACCCCCAAGGTGAACCTTAGTATCAGGTAACTATGATTTGGATTGAGGTCTACAAAATCCTGAGTGGTGTAGAATGAATAGAAGTGAATCATTTTTTTTCTTTCAAAAAGTACAGACTAAGGAACACTCAATGAAGGTTAATGGAAATACTTTTGAAACAAATATGAGGAAATATTTTTTCATTCAACAAATAGTTAAGCTCTGGATCTTGTTGCCAGAGGATGTGATTTTGCAGAAAGAATCATGAGAGAAGCATGAAGATCATGGGAAATCCTAACGCCTGCTCTGACCTGGCATTATTTTTTGCAGCAGTAAGGCAGTTTTGTTTCAGGCGCTCTTTTCTGAGGATTGGGGAGGAATACAAAATGACCTCATTAACACAAGCTTGACTACATTTGCATGCTATCTGCGGTAAGGCCTGGCGTGCTCGTTGTTTGCTGCGCTAGACCCCTCTGAACATTCTGCGCAGGTAAATGTTGGCGCTAGAATGGCACTAATGGTCTCTAGCATCCGCGTTTACTTTTGAGCGTCGAGAACTGAATATTTTATTTTAAGGTGTGTTTTTTGTTCCTATTATAAGGACTGAATGTGCCCCTGATGCAGGCAATCCAGCTGCTGAAACATGTGTGATGATTGAATTCTCTCTGTGGTAGAACAGTACATATTACACCTCATCACCAAAGATTGCTTTTTAAAAATACATTCTTTACTGGTTTGCCACTAATTGATTCTTTTGGCTGCTACTTTCTCTGACATTAGCACTTCTCATTTGACAGCTATTCTGGCTCTTAACATGAAGCTATGTAATTATCCTGTACAAGCATAGCACCCCTGTGTCAGCAGGTCTTGTATAATGGGTGCTATTCCTGCCTCTGCCTCAGGTGCTGAAGAATACTGAGGGAAATTTTGACAGAGGCTTAAGTGGATTAACAGTACCTGAAAGGGAAGAGAAGTGTTCACTTTACCAACACCTTTTCATCTTGTGTTTCATCATCTGGCATGAACTGCTTCTAAAATTTGCTCCCAAAACATCCTTAATAGAGCAATTGCACAGGAGAAGTCAGAGTTTTCCAAACATATACAGTAGTAACATAATGATCAAAGTTTTCTTCAAAACATCAAGAAACACCCTACCTGGATGCAAAACACACTATATCCGTTTCTGCCTAATAGATTCTCTGTACAAAAGAGGAAACTGTGCATTTCTCAAAAAAAGAGCGGGGCAGAGATTCCCACCTCTTTATTCTTAAACAGAGGAGCGGAGCTGAGACATAAGATTAATATCAGACTATCTGCATTTCAGATGCTCAGTTAAAACTTGGTTATTCCAGAAACACTTTGGCTCAGCCTCAGGAAAACTAACCCCGCATCTGCACAAGACAAGGAAGATGAAACACAAAGTTGGGGACCTGATGGCGGGGGAGGGTTAGCAGCAGTGGCAGGAAGGGGGGGTCAAAAAGGTCGGCAGCGGGGGTCCAGGGCCAAATCGGGGGGCCCATGCCCCCGTGGCCCCACGTAGCTACGCCACTGCTCTACATGAAATATTTCGGTTGCTTTATATTCACAACTGAAAAGCAGTCACTATTACAGAAATATCTATTCCAGGCATATGGTGCAGCAAGAAAAAAGGAACAGAGTCTGGAGTTAGCAGTGGTATTTTTGAAACCTATTTCTATTCTGTTCATCTGCAGTGCATCCAAATTTCAAGGGGGCATGCCAGGGGTGTGTTAAGGGCTGGATATGGCTAATCCTAAGAGCTGGACCTTTTTCAGCCATAATGGAACAAAATGAAAATGTCCAGGACTAAAGCTAAAATGTTTTAAGCTAGACCTGTTTTTATAATGAATAAGGCATGTTTTCAAAAGTCAACAGAAGATCATGTAGTCTGACGTTAATCTGATCTTTAGAGGTAATCAGTTCCACAGTTCTTCCCCCTTACCCAGCAGCGTTGAGTTAATTGATCTTCTGAGGTGACAAGTTTGTTTGTTGGGGGGTACTAGTTTGATATCAGTTATATGCACTCATCATCACAAAGGATATCTATCACATGTTAGAAAAGGCCTATTAAAAGAGCCATAAAGCTAATAAAGGTAATCATGGAACCATATATACATGCTGAAATATACTACTACTACTACTTATCATTTCTATAGTGCTACTAAATGTACACAGAGCTGTACATTAAACATGTAAGAGACAGTCCCTGCTTGACAGAGCTTACAATCCAATCAAGACAGACAAATGAGGAATAAGGGATAATGCAGTTATTTACATTAGACAAAGAACATGAAAAAGAACTACAGTAGAAATATATCAAAGAACCCAACATAGATCTTTTAGAGGATCGTCTTCCTGAAGCAGTTACAAATTAAAGGGGCCTTTTTACTAAAGCTTAATGCGTGGTAATGGAAGTTAGCGTGTGCTAAATGCTTCATAGGCCATTTTATATCTATGGTCCACATCGCAGTTAGCATATGCTAATGTCCATTTGCGCATTCCAAACTTTAGTAAAAGGAATCCTAGATAAGGGAGCACCCTTGAGGGGCGATAGATTTCACCAACGTTGAAAAAACACATTCTTTTTACTTAAAGTGGTCAAGTTATGCAACATTTATGCATTTATTTATTCCTAAGCCTTTATATACCACTTATATTGGACAAAGAAATTTACAATGAAAATAACATAAGCTTACCGGAAAATATAAGATCTTTGAAATATGACTTAAAATCAAGCCAACATTAAAAATAAAATATAAATAATAGATTGAACAAACAAATTGATACAAGACAACAATATTGGTTTTTTCAATAGAGAGGCTAAAATTCCATTCTATTGTTTATATCCTCAGGGGTGTGAAAAAAATATTCAACTTTTTCTTACAATTAAAGTATTTAATTCTGAGCAAATTTCAAAAGGAAGTTCATTCCTTTTTGGATGAATTGAGTGCAATAGTCTTACAGCAGCCCGATTGATTTTTGGTTTAGGAAAATTTAGCATTTAGTCCTTTATTGTGTGATTTACATTGGTTAAAATTGAAATTACATATTTAATTTAAAAATTTGTAAGTGCATTTATGGTTTGAACTCTGTTATGGTAGGATATCATTTCCAGAATCAAGAGATTATTTGAGGAGTTCAAAAAAATTTGACTGATATTCCATCTATGTAGAAGATGAGGTTGAAAGTTGTTTGGGAGCACTCATTTGTATTCCAGGGTTTGAAAAGGAACAGGCAAGAAAATGCTTGGCACCTATTAGCTGATTTGCATTGGCTTCTAGTGGTGGAACAGGTGAAATTTAAAATGTTAGCTTTGTCTTTGAAGATCTTTGCACAAATGGATGTACTTATCATTCTATTCAGTTTTATTCCACATCTTGTATACCGCTTTTAACAAAATTTCAAAGTGGTTCACAACAAGACTAATATCTCATTCAGATATGATATACAATTAAGTTTATTTATGGTATGCGGGATTTTTTCATTGTTGGGGAACTGTGATTTTTTTTCAAATGCCTTTTTGATTACCAGATAAATGGGGCTTTTTACTAAAGCTTAGCTTGAGTTATCTGCAGCAGGGCCCATAGGAACAAAATGGGCCCTGCTGCAGATAACTCAAGCTAAGCTTTAGTAAAAGACCCCCTCAGAAAGTTGTTAGGGCTATCAGAAGGTGATTGGACTCAATGAGCCTCTTGTTTTCTTTTGACCTAACCAACTATGTAACTATGTATGCATCACTGGTTAAAAAAGAAATACTCTGGCCACATTTGAAACAATAGATAGGTTAGGTAATAGATTAAGGGGCTCACTTTTAAAACACAAAAATGTCCAAAAATAGCACAAATTACTATTTTTCAAATACATTTTTAAAAGACATTTTTCTTTGCAGTTTGTCTGCAGTGCATCCAAATCACAAGGGGGTGTGTCAGGGACGTGATGGAGGCATTCCCATGACTTGGATGTTTTTCTGCCATAATGGACAAAACAAAACCATTTAGGGCTAAAACATAGACGTTTTGGTGTGGACCTATTTCAATAATGACTAAGTCATAAAAAGGTGCCCTAAATAACCACATGATCGCTGGAGGGATTAAGGTATGACACCACTCTTACTCCCCTACTGGTCACTGACCCCCTCCCGCCCTTCAAAGATGTGAAAGAAACTGTACATACCAGTCTCTATGACCACTTCAGATGTTATAGTCAGTCCTATTAGTGCAGCAAGCTGGTCCCTGGAGTAACCTAGGGGTCAGTGCAGTGCACTGTAGAGAAGGGAACCCAAGCTCATATCCCACTCTAACTGGTACACTTGTGGTGGAAAATGTGAGCCCTCCAAAACCCACCAAAAACCTACTGTACCCACATATAGAGGATATCTACTCCTTCACCTACACAACTGTAGAAACTTAACCTATAAAACAATCTACACAGTAGGCTTCAGCTTCCTGGGCTCCAAATGGTGGAACTCAATACCAAAAGCAACAAGAAGCATCACAACTACTTTCAATTCAGAAAAGAACTGAAAACCTACCTCTTCAAAAAATTCTATAGTTAACAAAATTAGTTATCAAATTCCAACCTCTTTTAAACCTACCTCCTCAAAAAGGACACTACTAAACACATAAGCTACTGATGTTCTTCCCAAATCTTGACTGCAAAAAAAAAAAAAATTTTTTGTGGTAACTGCACCACACTGCAAATCATAAACTATAAGCCACTTTGAACCAAAACTTGTTTTTGGATAACAGTGGGATTCAAGAAAGCATAAATAAATAAATATAGGTGACACCTGCAGGGTGTTGTTATGATTCTGCCTGTTTGGCTGAGGGGGAGGGGGGACGTCTCTTCTGATTGGCTGCCAGGGGTTGTGCTGACATCAGGGGATAGAACTTTAGCCTGCAGCTGAAGAGTTTCTCTGCTTTTGCGTTACTTACTTGGTGGTAACAGGAAAGCCTGATAGTTTTCTCTCAGAACGTGCTCTAGGTTCTGATAGGGATCTGTGTTGTATTAGAGTATTCTTTTCCTTCCCTCTGGGTTAGCTGCTGCTGTGTGTGTGTGCGTAGCTCTGTAATCAGGGTCAGCTGCTCGTTTGTTTAGTGGGGGCTGGGCATTGCTCAGCCTCCGGGGGCTCTGGGCTGAGTGAGAGCATTCTCCTTTGTTTGTTTTAAGGATTTCTCTTCCCAGTGTCCCGGCCTGCTGGCTCAGTGAGTTTAACCCTTTGTGTACTGTGTGTATTGTATTCCTGCCTCTGCCAGTGTATTTGTTGGATGGGCCCCGCTCCCTCTCGGGAGGGGAAGCGTTCTCTCTGATTGTTTGTTGATTTATGGCACTCTCTCTCTGCTGGCTCTACAAGCTTAACCCTTTGTGTTCTGTGTGCCTCTGTCTACAGTGGGTTTGAGGCAAAGGCTTTCTGCCTTCCTTTTGTGTCTGGTTCCTCTGGCTTCCATCTGGGGCTCCTACCCTTGTGGGGGGGGGGGGGGGGTTGCTGTGTTAGTTCCCCTGTCCTGCGCTAGTCCCCTGGGTGGGCATGGCCCGCTCTGGTCCTTTGTTTCCCCCTCTGCCCTATTGCTGGTGTTCAGCGCGTTTCTGGTATCTTGGGGCCCTCTGGGTTCTTTCACCCCTCCCTGTGTGTGATTGGGTTCCAGTTCAGCCGTGAGGCTTGCACGAGTGGCTTTGTGTGCATGGGTTCCGGTTCGGCCGTGAGGCACGCCTGTATGCCTATTTCCCTTCTTCCTGAGGGACTGTGGGAGGGGTAGCTTAGGGGGTATTGTGTAGCTGGGGTGTGCGGTGGTGGGTCGGTCTCCCCTTGGCCTGGGTCGGCGCCCTGCTGGCCTCAGCCAGGGCCCAAGGGCTCACGACCAACCCAACGGATTACAGTTATTGTAGTGGTGTACAGTTGGCTACAGAAGGTTTATGGTGGGTTTTGGAGGGTTCACCTATACAATATAAGGGGGTAATGGTGAGATGTGTACCTGGGCCTTTTATTTGAAGTCCACTGCAGTACCCGCTAGGGCAGGGGTAGACTGACCATTTGGGCAACTGGGCAGTGCCTGAGGGCCCAGAGGCTCTAGGGGTCCCAGAGGCTCTGCCTGGTTGCCCACCACCGCTGCACATTACAGCCCTCCCCGGTCCTAACTTGAAGGGCCCTGGTGTTCTAGTAGCCTCTGAGGGGACAGGAAAGAATCCCACTCTTTCTTGCCCGCTGCTGTTACCCTGCATGGCGGCACTATGTTTTAAAAATGGCTGCCGAGACCTCTTCTCACAAGAATGCCGAGACCTGTGAGACTACCGTGATAAATCTCAGCAGCCATTTTGAAAAACACATCGCCACCGCCGGGCACAGTAGCAATAGTGAGAAGGAAAGAGTGAGGTTCCTTTCTGTCCCAAAAGAAGCCACTAGACCACCAGGGCCCTTCAAGGTTGTGGGCAGTGACCCAGAGGTGTTCCAATGATTTTTACTGCCTAGGGGCCCTGACCAATGTCAGTCTGCCCCTGCCCTAGGGTGTCCCACTGCTCTGCTCGGATGTCTGTTGTGCCAGTCTGCTGCACCCCATAGACATCCCAATGGCTTGTTTGTGTGCATTTTCCCTTGGACTTTTTTTTTTTTTCAAAAACAATCACAAAAGAAAAACACACTGAGCACAAAACATGCAAAAACATCTAGGAAATAGCTATTTTCGAAACAAAAAATAGACTTTTTCAGGTTTGAAAATAGCCATGTTCACCACTTGATTTTTGTATGTTTTCAGCAAAACATCCAAAGTTGGATTTAGACATTATATCGAAAATGCCCCTCCATGTACAGTAAATGATTTGGCATCTCAGTTCTCTTCAAGTTGATCTCTTTATGCAGACCCTTGAATTAGAACTTCTTTGGAGATGTATTGTGTTATTCCGGTTACAATTAATTGCATTCCTTCAAAAAGCAAAATAAGTCTGAACTAGAACATGAGGATATCCTGCTTCAGTACCTTGACCAATCTGTGCACTGTGTAAGAGTACATTCTGTATGTGAAATCAATAACAAGGATAGTACAGTAGAAACGACAGGAAGTTATTCTACATGTAGAATCCCACAATCAGTAAACAATGTGTTCCATTATATCTGGGGCAGATGGTAGCTGAGTGCAGAAGGGACTTTCTCAATGATGAACGTTGCATTAAGTTTAGGAGCGTTCTGTATTATGCAGAACTAAAATTATAATCATTGCTTAATCATCCTTATTTGCCTTGATTGAGCTCCCTATCATAGTAAAACTTTGGCATCTCAGATGCTTGACAATTTTCATGAGATTAAGACATGAATTCATGAAGCAATTACAGTGCTACAAAAAGACAATTTTTTTCATCTGACATCCAAACTGATATATGAAACTAAATATGGAGGAAATTAGAATACAAATCTAGATACACAATGAGGGGCATAATCGAACGGAAACGCCTATCTCCAAGGGTGTTTATCTCCGAGAACGGGTCCGTGAAGGGGCGGGCTGAACCATATTTTTAAAAAAATGGACGTTTTTGAGCTGGGCGTTTGTTTTTTTTAGCGATGATGGAAACTAAAAACGGCCAGCTCAAAAATGTCCTAATCCGAGCCATTTGGTCATGGGAGGGGCCAGGATTGGTAGTACACTGGCCCCCCTGATATGCCAGGACACCAACTGGGCACCCTAGGTCAGTGCGGTGGACTTCAGAAAAAGCTCCCACATGCATAGCTCCCTTACCACGGGTGCTGAGCTCCCAACCCCCTCCCCCAAAACCCACTACAGAGCAAAATTACAGAGCACAGCCGAGGACATGGATTACTGAGACCGAGTCAGCACGGCTTTTGTGTGGGGAAATCTTGCCTGACCAATTTACTTCAATTCTTTGAAGGAGTAAACAAACATGTGGACAAAGGGGAGTCGGTTGATATTGTGTATCTGGATTTTCAAAAGGCGTTTGACAAGGTACCTCATGAAAGGCTACAGAGGAAATTGGAGGGTCATGGGATAGGAGGAAATGTGCTATTGTGGATTAAAAACTGGTTGAAGGATAGGAAACAGAGAGTGGGATTAAATGGGCAGTATTCACAATGGAGAAGGGTAGTTAGTGGGGTTCCTCAGGGGTCTGTGCTAGGACCGCTGCTTTTTAATATATTTATAAATGATTTAGAGATGGGAGTAACTAGCGAGGTAATTAAATTTGCTGATGACACAAAGTTATTCAAAGTCGTTAACTCGCGACAGGATTGTGAAAATTACAGAAGGACCTTATGAGACTGGGAGACTGGGCGGCTAAATGGCAGATGACGTTTAATGTGAGCAAGTGCAAGGTGATGCATGTGGGAAAAAAGAACCCGAATTATAGCTACGTCATGCAAGGTTCCACGTTAGGAGTTACGGACCAAGAAAGGGATCTGGGTGTCGTCATCAATAACACACTGAAACCTTCTGCTCAGTGTGCTGCTGCAGCTAGGAAAGCGAATAGAATGTTGGGTATTATTAGAAAAGGTATGGAAAACAGGTGTGAGGATGTTATAATGCCGTTGTATCGCTCCATGGTGTGACCGCACCTTGAGTATTGTGTTCAATTCTGGTCGCCGCATCTCAAGAAAGATATAGTAGAATTGGAAAAGGTGCAGCGAAGGGCGACTAAAATGATAGCGGGGATGGGACAACTTCCCTATGAAGAAAGACTAAGGAGGCTAGGGCTACTCAGCTTGGAGAAGAGACGGCTGAGGGGAGACATGATAGAGGTATATAAAATAATGAGTGGAGTGGAACAGGTGGATGTGAAGCGTCTGTTCACGCTTTCCAAAAATACTAGGACTAGGGGGCATGCGATTAAACTACAGTGTAGTAAATTTAAAACAAATCGGAGAAAATTTTTCTTCACCCAACGTGTAATTAAACTCTGGAATTCATTGCCGGAGAATGTGGTGAAGGCGGTTAGCTTAGCAGAGTTTAAAAAGGGGTTGGACGGTTTCCTAAAGGACAAGTCCATAACCCGCTACTAAACGGACTTGGAAAAATCCAAAATTCCAGTAATAACATGTATAGAATGTTTGTACATTTGGGAAGCTTGCCAGGTGCCCTTGGCCTGGATTGGTGCTGTCGTGGACAAGATGCTGGGCTCGATGGACCCTTGGTCTTTTCCCAGTATGGCATTACTTATGTACTTATGCACTACCCACAAATGTACAACACTACCATAGCTCTTAGGGGTGAAGGGGGCACCTACATCTGGGTACAGTGGGTTTTGGAGGCCTCCCATTTACCAGCACAAGTGTTACAGGTGGGGGGGATGGGCCTGGGGCCACCTGGCTGAAGTGCACTGCGGTACCCACTAAAAGTGCTCCAGGGACCTGCATACACGCAGGCCTCTAGGACTGGTTGCTGCTATATAACATTGGCACACCAGTTGAAACCTGAAGACTAATCTCTCCGAAAATGTCCTTTATTGGAATAACCGCATTTACTCACAGTTAACTGCAGATCAGAGGTTGTGCCCCACTGGCAACGAGTCTCCCTGGTACTGAGATGAGCAGTAGGTCCAAGCTGGCAGAATGCTGTACAATGCCCTCTTTCAGCCACATTCAAGGGAAGAACTAAGTTGTCTAACGTGGCTAACACAGGAAAGGGAACTAAAACTGGCTTACAAAAATGGCCACTACTGCATGGACTACAACAGGAAACACAACAGGGCACACTCTGACCCAGTAGGCAGGGGGGAAAGCACCATGGGAGAAGAGCCTACCAACTACCAACATTGTGAGACTGTAACTCAAGCTAATGAAATCACGGAGCCCAATACCCTACACCCACCACATTGCAATGCTGATGTGACCCTGTAGTGCACCCGAGAGCCACATCTGACCCAGGAAAAGGCTGTGACAGGATCGAACACATTCTGCTGTCATGGAGGTGGGTACGGCATTTGACGCTGGCATACAGGGTGGAAAAAAAGTTTTTAAAGTTGGGTTTTTTTGGTGGGAGGGGGTTAGTGACCACTGGGGGAGTCCGGGGAGGTCATCCCCAACTCCCTCCAGTGGTCATCTGGGCAGTTGGAGCACTTTTTTGGGATTTGTTCGTGAAAAAAAAGGGTCCAAAAAAAGTGACCCAAAATCGCAGTAAAAACGCCTTTTTTTCTTCGATTATCAGCTAAAGACGCCCATCTCTCCTCGGCTGATAACCACGCCCCAGTTCCACCTCCACCACGCCTCCGACACGCCCCCGTCAACTTTATTCGTTTCCGCGACGGAGTGCAGTTGGAAACGCCCATAATCGGGTTTCGATTATACCGATTTGGGCGCCTTTGCGAGACAAACGTCTATCTCCCGATTTAGGTCACACTTTAGGCGTTTTTCTCTTTTGAAAATAAGCTGGAATATCAACCGGCTCACCTTTATCCACATGTTTGTTCACCCCTTCAAAGAAATGTAGTAGATTGGTGAGGCAAGATTTCCCTTCACTAAATCCATGTTGACTTTGTCTCATTAATCCATGCTTTTGAATATGCTCTGTAATTTTGTTCTTTAGAATAGTCTCTACCATTCTGCCCGGCACCGACGTCAGACTCTCCGGTCTACAATTTCCCGGATCTCCTCTGGAACCTTTTTTAAAAATCGGCACTACATTGGCCACCCTCCAATCTTCCGGTACAACGCTCGATTTTATGGATAAATTACATATTACTAACAATAGCTCCGCAAGCTCATTTTTCAGTTCTATCAGTACTTTGGGATGAATACGATCCGGTCCAGGAGATTTGCTACTCTTTAGTCTGTAGAACTGCCCCATTACAACCTCCAGGTTTACAGAGAATTCATTAAGTTTCTCTGACTCGTCAGCTTCGAATACCATTTCTGGCACCAGTATCCCACCCAACTCTTCCTCAGTGAAGACCGAAGCAAAGAATTAATTTAATCTCTCCGCTACGGCTTTGTCTTCCCTGATTGCCCCAATTCTTTTGCCGGCTTCTTGCTTTTAATATACCTAAACAAATTTTTTACAATGTGTTTTTGCCTCCAACGCAATCTTTTTTTCGACGTCCCTCTTAGCCTTCCTTATCAGCGCTTTGCATTTGACTTGACATTCCTTATGCTGTTTCTTATTATTTTCAGTCGGTTCCTTCTTCCATTTTCTGAAGGATTTTCTTTTAGCTCTGATAGCTTCCTTCACTTCACTTTTTAACCACACCGGCTGTCGTTTTGTCTTCTGTCCTCCTTTTTTAATACGCGGAATATATTTGGCCTGGGCTTCCAGGATGGTGTTTTTGAACAGCATCCACACCTGATGTAAATTTTTGACCCTTGCAGCTGCTCCTTTAAGTTTTTTTTCACCGTTCTTCTCATTTTATCATAGTCTCCTTTTTTAAAGTTAAACGCTAACATATTTGATTTCCTATGTATACTTACTTCAAAGCTAATATCAAATCTGATCATATTATGATCACTGTTATCAAGCAGCCCCCGTGACCTGATATCTCCCCCTTCTGTTCCTTCCCCAACCCCTTTCCTCAAAAATTACCTTTTTTTGTTGTTGTTTTTTAAAAGGTGGTAGTAACAGCGGCAGCAGCAATTCCCATAGGCTGCCCTGCTGGCAGTCCCGGCCCTTTCTCTCGACTGCGGCACACCTCTCTGATGTAACTTTCAGTTTCTCGGAGGAGGGTCGTAGTAAAGAGAAAGGGTGGGACCGGCGGCAGGACAGCCTATGGGAATTGCTGCTGCCGCTGAATGCAGTTGTTATACATTAACCAACGTGAACTGATGGCTGGAATTAATATTTGTATACTGAATGAAAATACACTGCCCTATTAAGAGGAAAATGATTTTGTCTATGCTTGGAAAACACCTTTTGCAATAGAAGAACCTAGAGGATGTGCAACATCAGAAATGTAAAAGTGAGTGGGTGGATCAATGTTCCCATGCAGAAAGAAGGGCAGCATCCTAGAACCTAAATCAATCTTCTTAGAAGCAAAATCATGTGACAGTGATGTCATAAGAGATTTCTTCTGATTTTATGTAATTTGTTCAATAGAAAAGCTTAATGCTTATATATATTTTATGAAAACACGACACACAAAATATAAGGATTTCAATATCAATGGGCCTTAACTGGAGATGTTTCAGTTTTATGACTGATCCTGATTATCAGTTCTTGCTTACAATTTGATAGAGCCTTATATCTACTTGCTAAAAATGCACAGATGTTGGATGTCTGGCAGTTTCACAGTCAGACAGTATTGATTTTACAGACATATCTAATTTTCAAGGATCTATATCCAGCTTGGTCTATTTTCAATTAACTGAGTAACAGAGCAAGCTTCAGTTTACCAAATGGCTCCAAACACGTAACTGTAGTATTTATATTAGAATTTAGACCTAGAGAAGGTATATTTTCCTCATGGAACTTTCCTAGGTACCTTTGCAATGGTTATGATTAGAAAAAATCCTCTCCCCTCCTCTAACATGAAAATGAATTTATAATTGGATGAATGATGCTAGACTTATCACAGAGAGAGTCCTCCCCTGTTCTTGAAGATGGTTTAGTGATTAACTGGGAAATACAATTTCTTATTATTCCAATAACATGGATGCTTATAATAAATTACTCTTGGCACAGAAATGGCATGTAAAACTTTGAAGCCTGTTTACTAAAGTATAAGAAGCAGTTAGTGCACATATTAGCATGTGCTGTTGGCATGCTGAAATGACAAAGCTAACATGGATTTAGTCAAGGGAAATTTTGCCTCACCAAAATTAAAGGGGTGACAAAGTACCTCATGAACGATTCCTGAGAAAATTAGAAAGTCATGGAATGCGAGGTAATGTCATATTGAGGGGCATAATCGAACAAAAACGTCTATCTCCATGGGCGTTTATCTCCGAGAACGGGTCCGTGAAGGGGCGGACCGAACCGTATTTTCGAAAAAAATAGACGTCCATGTTTTATTCGACAATATGTGAGCTGGGCGTTTTTGTTTTTCAGCGATAATGGAAAATGAAAGCGCCCAGCTCAAAAATGAATAAATCCAAGGCATTTGTTCGTGGGAGGGGCCAGGATTCGTAGTGCACTGGTCCCCCTCACATGCCAGGACACCAACCGGGCACCCTAGGGCACACTTTTACAAAAACAAAAAAAAAAGGTAAAAGAGCTCCCAGGTGCATAGCACCCTTCCCTTATGTGTTGAGCCCCCCAAATCCCCCTCAAAACCCACTGCCCACAAGTCTACACCATTACTATAGCCCTAAGGGGTGAAGGGGGGCACCTACATGTGGGTACAGTGGGTTTGGGGGGTTGGACGACTAATAAGCATTAAGCAGCACAATTGTAACAGGTAGGGGAGGGATGGGCCTGGGTCCACCTGCCTGAAGTCCACTGCACCCCCTAATAACTGCTCCAGTGACCTGCATACTGCTGCCAGGGAGGTGGGTATGACATTTGAGGGTGAAAATAAACAGTTGGGAAACGGCATATTTTGTGGTGGGAGGGGGTTTGTGACCACTGGGGGAGTCAGGGGAGGTCATCCCTGATTCCCTCCAGTGGTCATCTGGTCATTTAGGGCACTTTTTGGGGCCTTATTCGTGGAAAAACAGGGTCCAGGAAAAGTGCCCTAAATTCTCGCTAAAAACGCATATTTTTTTTCCATTATCGGCGAAAGGCGCCCATCTCTGATCGGCAGATAACCATGCCCCAGTTCCGCCTTCACCACGCCTTCGACACGCCCCCATCAACTTTGTCCGCATCCGCGACGGAGTGCAGTTGAAAACGTCCAAATTCGGCTTTCAATTATACAGCTTTATTCGCTTTTGTGAGATAAACGTCTATCTCCCGATTTGGGTCACAATATAGGCGTTTTTCTATTTCGATTATAAGCAGGATTGTAGATTAAGAACTAGTTAAAGATAGAAAACAGAAAGTAGGGTTAAATGGTCAGTATTCTCAATGGAGAAGGGTAGATAGGGGGTTTCCCAGGAGTCTGTGCTGGGACCGCTACTTTTTAACATATTTATAAATGATCTAGAGTTGGGAATAGCTAGTGAGATAATTCAAAGTTGTTAATACATAGGAGGATTGTGAAAAATTGCAAAAGGACCTTACGAGACTGGGATAGTTGGCATCCCAATGGCAGATGATGTTTAATGACTAATGTTGCATGAGGTAAATTTGCATACCATGGAGATAGGACATGCAAATCTCTCTCATGCATGTTCATTGTGGGTTTCCTGAAAATCCTGACTGGCTAGGTGTGTCTCAAGGACTGGGTTGAGAACCCCTGCTCTAGACCTATAGCTCCCCATCCCCAACCCTTGAAGATGATCAGGTCTCTGGTCTATGAATCCACCCAGCCCTCACTGACATGCTTTGAGGTTGATGTGAGAAGCTCAGTGCTGGCATTTTGAATTTGGTATATGGAAAAACGTCCTTACTCTTCAATAGATGAAAAGGGAAAACTCTAATCCCCTGAAAAGATGAACCACTCAAAAAATAAAATAAATATAGTAGAGGAAAAGACCCCAGTCAAAAATTCTCAACCTTAACCCACATTTAATCATTGGAAACATTTAATCATTGGTCAGAAAAAACTTCACTCCAAAAATCAACTTCAAAAAAATCACAAAAAGATGGGATGTCTAGATATTTAATACCAATAAAAACTGGTAAACAGCCAGAAAACAACCCAAAGGGTAAAGTAGATTTAAAGTTTTCAATTAACGGGTATAGCCCTCAGAGACCAGGGATAAGCCAAGGTCTGACCTGCCAGACTCCAGTATCTACAGGAGATGATAGTGTCTGCGGTCCTATCTCATTCATGGGGCTGTTATATACCCATAATGCTTTGCTTATGTACAAAAATCATTTGTTATATAATCATTCTCTTTTGTTGAATATTGCAATCTTAATAGACAACAGTAAAAGACTTGAAAAACAACACTTAGCTTTCACTGAAGTTACACGATACCCCCTCTGGTAAAATCAACAACGGGGCCCATATCGTTTCGCCTTCTTACAGGCTTCTTCAGGTTTTGCCCAGTCTAAATAATAAATGGGGTTTCACTTGACTGTGCAAAAGCACGGAGACCAGGCCTGGCCCGTTAAGAACTGGTCTCCGTGCTTTTGCACAGTCAAGTGAAACCCACGGAGACCAGGCCTGGTCCGTTAAGAACTGGTCTCCGTGCTTTTGCACAGTCAAGTGAAACCCCATTTATTATTTAGACTGGACAAAACCTGAAGAAGCCTGTAAGAAGGCGAAACGATATGGGCCCCGTTGTTGATTTTACCAGAGGGGGTATCGTGTAACTTCAGTGAAAGCTAAGTGTTGTTTTTCAAGTCTTTTACTGTTGTCTATTAAGATTGCAATATTCAACAAAAGAGAATGATTATATAACAAATGATTTTTGTACATAAGCAAAGCATTATGGGTATATAACAGCCCCATGAATGAGATAGGACCGCAGACACTATCATCTCCTGTAGATACTGGAGTCTAGCAGGTCAGACCTTGGCTTATCCCTGGTCTCTGAGGGCTATACCCGTTAATTGAAAACTTTAAATCTACTTTACCCTTTGGGTTGTTTTCTGGCTGTTTACCAGTTTTTATTGGTATTAGATTACGGAAGTAGGTGGAACAGCTCATACTGTTTTTTTCATACGTCTTTGATGTCTAGATATTTCCCATTTACAAACAACAAAAAGCAATCCATTCTTCATGAGTACAAATGAGTAGTCAAATCAAGCTCAAAAGCGCACTCAAAGAAGGGCATTTTAGAAGTCATCTAAGTCCAAATTGGGAAGTTATGCCGATAACTTTCAAAAAAAAATTTTTTTAATTAAATTAAAAAAAAAAAATACATTATATATATATAGTCCATCTGATACCCATTTTCAAACTGGAATCCAGTTTTCCTATTTGAAAATGGGCTATGAGAGAGATGTTTTAGCTTGAAAATGTTTTAAAAGAGCCATTTTTCAAAAGTGAAACATCCAACTTTTGGATGGCAAGAAAGCAGGCGCAAAAGTGTCTGACTGACATCATTTTGAAAGAAATAGCCACACAGAGCAGTGGGGCAGCCTAATGGTCAGTGCAGTCGACTTTAAACAATGGCACCCAGGTACACTTCCCACTATAACTCTTATGATGATGTACTGTGAGCCCTCCAGGAACAGAAAAAAAACCTCCTGTACCATACTGTACACCACTACAATCACCTTCCAGCTTGCAGGTGCCTCCTATATTTAGGTACTGCAAGTATTTGGTTGGTTCTGGAGGGCTCACAATTTCCACCACAAATGAAATAGGTAGAGCGGGATATGGACCTGGATCCCCTTGTGCACATTCCACTGCACTGACCAATAGGCAAATCCAGGGACCTGCTTGCTGCTCTGTTTGGAATGCTCATAATGGGCTAGATTCTATATATGGTGCCTAAATAATCCACGCAGAAATAGGCATATTCAATAAAATTTAAGCACAGTATATAGAATACGCCTTATCAATACTGCAGAGTCTAAATCTGTGCAAGTTCACTTATGCCAATAAAAACCTGGTGTAAACCCATGTGCATAGGTTTAGGCGCACTGACCCGTATTCTGTAATTACGCATGGAAATTTTGGAATGACCATGAAATGCCCATCAACATGCCCCTTTTCAGCTACGTGCATTTATTTTGAACTGTGTGCTTTGCAATTTAGGCGCAGTTCTTAATAGAATATGCTTAGTGAGTTCCGTGCATAAATTGTAATTATTGCCAATTGGCACTCATTATTGCTTGCTAAGTGCTTTTAAAAATGCTAATTATCTTGTTCCGCCAATTAAGTTATGCACTTATCTCCATGCGAATCTAGGTGCCATATATAGAATCCGGGGGAATACCTGCAGCTGTCAGACAGCCTCAGCTTGGTATCCACTGTCACTTTTACTTCTTGGGGGGGGGGGGGTAGAAGGGGATTGGTGACCACTGGGGGATTAAAGAGAGATCATGCCTTAATCCCTCCAGGGGTTATCTGGTCAGTCAGAGCATCTTTTTGTAATTTGGTTGTTTCTTCCTGTTCCATTATCACTAAAAGACATCCAACTTTTTGTCCCACCCTGATCCTGTCCAAGTCCTGCCCTTGTCACACCTCCAACACACCCCCTTGCTATTTGGATGAACTCAGTGAAAACATCCTATTTCTGCCTTTTTGAAAATCGCGATTTAAACGTTTTTGGTAGATAGATTATTTTCTGGTCATTTTGAAATATCCATCTTCTTTGAAAATGAGTGCCAAACTATGTCAAATCTGAGGCATCAAAAAGAAAGACCAGGAAAGCACGGGTAAAATTTTATATGGTCAGAGAGGATGTGACTGAGCCATGACTTTTGGGAGGGTGGAGAGATGGTGTTTGAAGTTCAGGGTTACCACAAATGCTTGCTTGATTTCAGAGGGATTGGAAGGTTTATGATGCCACAGGCCCAATCTCATTTTATTTATTTATTGCTCTTGTATCCCACATTTTCCCACCTATTTGCAGGCTCAATGTGGCTTACAAAGATCTGTTATGGCATCACCATTCCAGGGTGAAATACAATTGGTGTTATAAAGAGATAGAGGATGACAAAAAAGAGCTAGGCATACAGTGTAGAAGGAAGACATTCAGAGAAGGGGAGAGTAGTGAAGTATTATAATTAAGCTATGGATTCTCGTGATAGGTTTTCAGAGATTTGCGAAAGTGAATTATATTGTTAATTGTTTTCAAGTTAATTGGTAGTGCATTCCACAACTGCGTGCTCATGTAGGAAAAGCTGGATGCATGTACTAGTCTGTATTTTAATCCTTTACAGTTGGGGAAGTGTAGATTAAGAAATGTATGGGCAGATTTTTTGGCATTTCTGGGAGGCAAGTCCACAAGATCTAGCATGCAGGTCGGTGCATCTCCGTAAATGATTTTATGAACAATCGTGCATATCTTGAATGCAGTCCATTCTTTTAGTGGGAGCCAATGTAGTTTCTCTCTTAGGGGTTTTGCGCTATCGTATTTTGATTTTCCAAATATGAGTCTGGCTGCAGTATTCTGGGCTGTCTGAAGTTTCTTGATGGTCTGTTCTTTACAGCCAGCGTAGAGTGCGTTGCAATAGTCCAGGTGGCTTAGTACCATTGATTGTACCAGGTTGCAAAAAATGGCTCTTGGGAAGAAAGGTTTTACTCTTTTGAGTTTCCACATGGAGTAGAACATCTTCTTCGTTGTATTATTCACGTGCTTTTCGAGTGTGAGATTTCGGTCAATGGTAACTCCCAGAATTTTCAAAGTGTTTGAGACGGGAAGGGAAAAGTTTGGTATGTTTAAGGTGGTGAATTTACTAGTGTTATGTTATGAGGTGAGTATAAGACATTGTGTTTTTTCTGCGTTGAAGTTTTAGCTGAAATGCATCAGCCCAGGAGTGCATGATTTGGAAACTTTGGTTGATATCGTTGGTGATTTCTTTTAGATCATGTTTGAACGGGATGTAGATTGTGACATCATCTGCATATATGTATGGATTGAGGTTTTGATCGGCTAGTAACTTGGCTAAGGGTGTCATCATTAGGTTGAAGAGGGTTGGTGAGAGGGGGGATCCTTGAGGGACTCCACATTCAGGTGTCCATGGGCTAGATATAGCCGCATTAGTTGTTACTTGGTATGATCTTGTGGTGAGGAATCCTTTAAACCAGTTGAGAACGTTACCTCCGATTCCAAAGTATTCTAGGATATGTAGTAGTATTCCATGGTTGACCATGTCAAAGGCACTGGAATTGTCAAATTGTAAGAGAAGTATGTTGCTGCCAGTTGCCATTGTTTGTTTAAATTTATTCATTAAGGTCACTAGTACTGTTTTAGTGCTGTGGTTCGACCGAAATCCTGATTGAGATTCATGAAGAATTGAGAATTTATTTAAGTAGTTAGTGAGCTGTGTTGTCATCAAGCCTTCCATAAGTTTGGTTATCAGCGGGATAGATGCTACTGGACGATAGTTAGCTAAGTCATTTGTATTTTTCTTTGCGTCTTTGGGTAGTGGAGTAAGCAAAATATTTCCTTTATCCTTTGGGAAAAGACCATTTTGCAGCATGTAGTTCAGGTGATTCGTGAGATTTATTTTGAGTTGTTGTGGGGCAGATCTTATGAGGTTATTAGGGCAAATGTCTAATTTGCATTGCGATTTGGCGTATCTTCCAAGCGCTTGGGAGATGTTATCGATCGAGAGAGTGTCAAAGTTGGTCCATGATCGGTCTGCTGGGAATTCCCCAGGTGTTGGATCTAAACACTCAAGGAGGTTTACGTGTAGTCAGTTGTGTTGGTAGGTATCATGATTCGTAGTTTTATAATTTTCTCTTTGAAGTAGTTCGCAAGCTTGTTTGCTGATGGGGTGTCTATGTTGTTAGAGGTAACCAATGTGGTATTTAGTAGTTTGTTTACGAGTTGGAAGAGTTTGTGTGCATCCTTGTAGTCTGGTCCGATTTTAGTTTTATAATATGATCTTTTAGTTTGTCTGATGGTATATTTGTATTTTCTTTGTAGTTGTTTCCAGTTGCTGAGTGTAGAATTGTCACTTTTCTTATTCCATGCTCGTTCTAATCTTCTGACTTGTGTTTCTAATTCTTTCAGTTCATCATTAAACCATGGTATTGAGTTTTTTCTGTGTGATGTTCTGGTTTGACAGTAAGAATGTGGGAATCATGTGTCCAGTGGTACAGTCATAGTCCAGTGACATCAAGGGCTATTGTGTGTTCTATATTAAGTGGGGGGGCGGGGGTTGTGGTTAATAGGAGGAGCTGAGATTCAGGAGGTTCAAGGGGAGGAGGGATTGTGGACTATTGCAGGCAGAGGTTAGAGAGTCTTGAGTTGGTGTCACTGTCTTTTTGAGCAAGAGGGAGGTGAGGGATCTGTTGGCATGCATTATGATGGGCTAAGGAAGGAACAATAACTACATTTTCTAAGGTATGGTTAATTTTCCAGATTGAAGTAGTCTGTTTAACACATTTGGATATTAGCATTGGGTGTAGTTAGGTACCATCTGTGGTAATGTTTTAACAGTCATTAAAATGTATTAAATAAAGGACTGTGTAGTACATTGACTTCTAAATAAGGACGATAACTGTAGATATCTTTAGAGATTATTATCAAGTTTTTATGGCAACTACTAGCAGGGAACTTCTGTGCGGGGATCTGTGGGAGTACTGCTTGTTCTTTGTTTCACAGTAGGTGATGTAATGGTGTTTCACAGGAGGCAGACTACCTGAGAATTTTATAAAAAGCCTTATAGTAAGAGAACTTCTCAGGAGCCAGACTAACTGAGATTTTTATCAAAGGCTTCATAGAAAAAGAACATATCAGAAAGCAGACTATCTTAATTTTTGTTTTTGGTATTGTGTATTTTGGTATTTTTTTAGTTTAAAGACTGTAAGTTAGCTTAATAGGTCAACATCTCTAAAGGAAGTGCAACCAAAATGTTTAAGACAGCTAAGATCAACTAAGGTGCCAGGACTAGATGGTTTTGACATAAAGGGCAATTCTATACATTGGTGCCTAAACATGGGAGCCAATTTTGCACATAAGTTATAGAATAATAAAACTTATATGTGTGATTGGCACCACTAATTGGTATTTATGTGAATAAGTGCTAGACTCTATTCTATAGTATGTGCTCAAAAAATATTGAGGGGTCCTTTTACCAAGCTGTGATAAGCACTAGACCATGCTTACCATGGAGTACACTCAAGCATCCAATTCCCTACTCTTCAAAATCCCCTATCCACCTCACATCCCTCTTGCAACTTCCCCACCCCAAGCTGTTCCAAGCCTAAAAACTACTCATGTGCAACTGCCCCACCACCCTCAAACTGCCCTTCACAAAAAATACCCCACAACTATCTACCATCACACAAACTGTCCTATCCCCAAAAATGACACCTTACAAGTGCCTCACTTCCTTACACCCTGCCCCTACACACAAAAATTCCCCTGCATCAGTCATACTACCCCAAACTGCCCCACTCTCTAAAGCTACCCCTTGGAAATGACTCCACCCCAAAAAACTACACCCAACTGCCCCACCCCTGAAAACTACCCCTTGCACCTACCCCATCACACTGTGAATTGTCTCCACCTCCAGAAATTAACCTCCTACAATTGCCAGAAATTGCTCCACACCCAAAAACAATGCTTCATGCAAATGACACAACATGCAGCCTGGGCTTATGCTGGATCTTTCCCTCTGCCGCATTCCACCCCTCTGCATCAACTTCCTGTTTACTTGTGAGCATAGGAGCCGACTCTATGGGTGCTGTGGGTGCTTGAGCACCCCCAATATTGAGAAAATACCTTGTTTCGATAATATGGGTTTGCCCACCCCTTCGCAAGGACGTCCTGCGAGGACGTCCTCAGGAAAACTTGGGTGCCCTGTTCGATTATGCCCCTCCATGACTTTCACTGGTATATAGTAAACTTTCATTATAGAAGGATGTTCATTTTCTGGAGGATTCAACATCTCTAAAAATATATATATATTCTCAAAATTTCTTTTGTTCTTTATCAGTGCCAAATTCTGTTGAAAAATTGAGTCTGACTGGGATCTATTTTTTTGAATATCCACTTTCATTGAATCCAATATCAGGTCTGCTTCCAGTGCGACCAGCACTGAAGCCACATCCTGCTCTGCCCTTAAAGATCTCTCCACTGCAGGGTTTGGGGGGGGAGGTTGCCTCTCTCCCGGACAGAGAGATGTTTCTGTAGCCAACCCAGCAGTTCCAAACAGCTCCTAGGCCACTGTCAGCAGCATTAGTCCGGTTTCCAATGTTGATGCTAAAGACTGGAGGTGATGGTCCATTGAACCTGCAACATGGGGGTGGGGGGGGGGGGGGGTCGAGGGAACAGAACCCTGCCCCCAACCTACCTTTTTCCACTTCTTGCCTCCCATAAAGGATTGCCAAAAGTGCTCCAAGAAATGACCTCCTTCTCACAGCTAGACGCCATCTTGCTCCACCTCCATCAAATTATATGTTGATTGTACAGCTCTGAGCATCTGTGACTAAGTATTTTATTTTCTGCACTGCCTAGTCATGCCTTGAGAGCCAGTGTCAAACTGAATCTTTAATCAGAATTCTTCTCAAGGGGCTCACGTATCTCAGAAACAACTCAACAAAGAGCTGCACTAATTTTACATCTGTAAGGAGTGGTGTATCCTATATAGCTTTAATGTTCTCCCTATCTGCTTTCAGGACCTGAGAAGACAGGATGGTGCTTATTTTAGAAGTGCTAGTCATGTTTTAGATGTTCGTAGTGCATGAACATTTAAATTCCAATTTTTACAAATCTGGGATATAGATGCCTAACACTGAAAAACGGTGCAACCACGTGATGTGCTGAGCGGACTAGATGTGTTTCTGGTCTTCTCCAGGATTCCTGCCCCCTCTTTCCCTCTATACCTCTATGATGGGACTGAACTGCACTTAATAAAGATAATATTAGTTTACCTGGTATATGGACAACTTCGAGACCTGTGGAGATGATGTAATGACCGGGAAATCTACCAGGAAAGACACTGAGAAGGTGCAAGGCAGCAGTGAAGCTAAAATGGTGCCAGCAGTGAATATTGCACCCACTGCCTTTACTGCCACGCAGTTTTCTCAGCTCACAGAGGCGGTGGACCGTGTGATGGAACAGGGTTTTGGTCAGCTGTCGAGACAGTTATCAAATGTCGAAGCATTGCTAGCAGACACTACACGCCGTACTGGTGACCTTGTTCCAGTGTATACATGCTCAGTGAGGTTTTACTCCACACTGGAACTCTTGAGGCAACATTCCTTAAAGATCTTTCGAAAGACCATTCTAACACAGCCTTGTTTGGTACATTGAACTTTTTATACCAGAAGCAAAAGTTGTACTTGTGCTTCAAGACTACTGAAGCAGGCACATATAGTTGAAACACGATGCTGTGTCGAGTCTTTAATACACTTCAATAAAGACTGTTGTTTCTTCTTTTCAGTGTTCCATGGTTCGTTTGTGAAGTGCCATCATCAATTTCCTACTTTTATTTCTTGTTGTGTTCTCTTGTGGGATTTTGGTGTTTTCCACTTTTGTGGTTTCTGCATTTACCACAGTACTTACATGCTGCTGATTTAGTTGCAGGTGGGTTAATCTGCTCTGCTGTTGTTCATTGCAGTAGCCATGCACATCACACTGATGTTTACCTGTTTGTTTCAAGTTTCATTAAGATTTACTATCCTGCCTTACGGACCTGTCATCAAGGCAACTTACAATCTAATAAGAAATAGATTAAAAGTAGAGGTCTAGACATGACAGACAGAGTAGGGAAGAAGGCAGAACTCCATTACCTATAGGAAAGAAGGAGGGAGGTTCAAACAATAGGAAGACTCCATTGTCTTCTTCAAGGCTTACCTGAGTCCTGCACACCTGCACAGGGGGTTAGCAGTACGCATCGTCATTTTAAGATCAATTTTAAAATGGGTGACGAATGTTTGTATTCACAGAGGAGGAGATAATGAGTTCCATAGGTATGGTTCTTGCACAGAAAATATCAATGATCTGGTGTGCTCATGAACTATATTTTTGTAGCTTGGTACAACTAGTCAGTTTTGATTGAGGGACCTGAGAGTGAAGGTTAGAGAATAGTGGATGAGATACCAGAAGAGATAGTTGGGTTCTCTGGAAGATACTCTGAAACAGGGTTATTTACACTTTTTACAGTCTCTTGTCCATGCCTATCCCAGAGAATAGTATCCCAGAGACTGTGCTCCTCACTTTTACAGGTCCAGACCCTCCTGGCCTGACCTCCTTCCAAGGTGGCCTTTGCGTTGGCTTACCCTGGTTCTGGCATGGGCACTCCCTCCCTGGCTCTGATCCCACGCTCCCGGGCTGGGTCTCTCCACTGCCCACCTGTAGCACTCCTCTGTAACAGCTGTGGTTTTGCTGAGACACAACTCCTCTTTACAGCCAAAGGTTTACTTCTTTTAAATGGGATTCCCCTTCTCCTTCTTCAGGTCACATGGTAGGAGCTTGCAGCAGGTAACCAAAGACTCACAGCTACAAACAAAACCTCAACAGAAAAAAAAAACCCTAAAAGGGTAACTAACTCTTTTATTAACAGCTAACTCCACCTCCCCTATCACTTTTCCTTTTGGTGCGCTTTCTCTCTGCATTTCATTCCAAAGGTACTCCCCTAGGACTGGGCTTCCTCCCACCTGGGGACTTCCCAGTCATTCCCACCCAGTGACTCTCCACAGGGATTTACTCTGCTAGTAATCCCCAATTTAATAGGAGATTACACAAAAATATGTCACTTATATCTATTCATTGCTCTGACTTCAGTGTTTCCTCATTTTCATTTCTTTGATGTCAAACATTAGTCCATTCAAGGTGGAGTAGAGGAGTAGTCTAGCGGTTAGCGCACCAGCCTTGACATCCAGAGGTGTCTGGTTCAAATCCCACTGCTACTCCTTGTGATCTTGGGCAAGTCATTTAACCCTCTCTTGCCTCAGGTACAAAAATTAGATTGTGAGCCCTCCATGCAAAGGGAAATACCTTGAGCTACTACTGAAAAAAAGGTGTGAGCAAAAATATAAATAAATAAAGGTGGGGAGCAACATCTAGACTGCATTATCACAGCTGCTACCTGGCCACTTCTCCTGCTGCTTCCCATCATTGCTTTCCAGTCCTCATCATATCTCTCTGTACTTTAATCTCTCTGGTATCTAAACACAGTAGTTTTAACTGTCCTGCTGCCCGCCATGTGGCCTGTGGGCATGGTAAACATCATATCCTCACAGTGATTAAGACTGAAATAGATTATTATCTCACTTCCCCTTTCTAACTGAAAAGTGCTAGGGACTCACATAGTGCTATCTCTCTGCTCCTCATTTAATCTGCTGTGACAAGATCCCTTGCTGTGGCACAGCCTTATGCCCGACGACAGTCTAAGCATTATGGGTAAACTTCTCTCTACAATTTATACAGTATCTAAGGCTTCTGAATTTAGGTTTTAACCGAGTAGAGAGATGTGGTAGCCATGTTATCGGGTTTTAACTGATAAACAGTGATAATGTAACCCCCTAGCAAACAATTAAAAATAGAAGAACACCACTTCACTTAGGACTCTCTTTACCCTTCCCTTAGTTTGTCTTATATTCTCTGTTGTTATTTTTTCTTTTAATTTTTATAGAATTTTCAGTTATAAAAGTATACCAAAAACATAAAACATAGTAACATAGTAACATAGTAGATGACGGCAGAAAAAGACCTGCACAGTCCATCCAGTCTGCCCAACAAGATAAACTCATATGTGTATACCTTACCTTGATTTGTACCTGCCTTTTCAGGGCACAGACCGTACAAGTCTGCCCAGCAGTATTTCCCGCCTCCCAAGCACCAGTCCCGCCTCCCATCTCCGGCTCTGGCAGACCGTATAAGTCTGCCCTCCACTATCCTCGCCTCCCAACTACCAACCTCTCTTCCTCCACCTGCTCCGCCACCCAATTTCGGCTAACCTTCTGAGGATCCATTCCTACTGCACAGGATTCCTTTATGCACATTCCACGCATGTTTGAATTCCATTACCGTTTTCATCTCCACCACCTCCCATGGGAGGGCATTCCAAGCATCCACCACCCTCTCCGTGAAAAAATACTTCCTGACATCTTTTTTGAGTCTGCCCCCCTTCAATCTCATTTCATGTCCTCTCGTTCTACCGCCTTCCCATCTTCGGAAAAGATTTTTTTGCGGATTAATACCTTTCAAGTATTTGAACGTCTGTATCATATCACCCCTGTTCCTCCTTTCCTCCAGGGTATACATGTTCAGGTCAGCAAGTCTCTGCTCATATGTCTTGGAATGCAAATCCCATACCATTCTCGTAGCTTTTCTTTGCACCGCTTCCATTTTTTTAACATCCTTCGCGAGGTACGGCCTCCAAAACTGAACACAATACTCCAGGTGGGGCCTCACCAATGACTTGTACAGGGGCATCAACACTTCCTTTCTTCTGCTGATCACACCTCTCTCTATACAGCCTAGCAACCTTCTTGCTACAGCCACCGCCTTGTCACACTGTTTCGTCGCCTTCAGATCCTCGGATACTATCACCCCAAGATCCCTCTCCCCCTCAGTACCTATCAGACTCTCCCCGCCTAACACATAAGGCTCTCGTGGGTTTCTACTCCCTAAATGCATCACTTTGCATTTCTTCACATTGAATTTTAATTGCCAAACCTTAGACCATTCTTCTAGCTTCCTCAGATCCCTTTTCATGCTTTCCACTCCCTCCCGGGTGTCCACTCTGTTGCAAATCTTAGTATCATTCGCAAATAGGCAAACTTTACCTTCTAACCCTTCGGCAATGTCACTCACAAATATATTGAACAGAATCGGCCCCAGCACCGATCCCTGAGGCACTCCACTACTCCCCTTTCCCTCCTCTGAGCAAACTCCATTTACCACCACCCTCTGTCGTCTGTCCGTCAACCAGTTCCTAATCCAGTTCACCACTTCGGGACCTATCTTCAGCCCATCTAGTTTATTTAAGAGCCTCCTGTGGGGAACCGTGTCAAAAGCTTTGCTAAAATCTAAGTAGATTACGTCTATAGCACGTCGATGATTCAATTCTCCAGTTACCCAATCAAAGAATTCAATGAGATTCATTTGACACGATTTCCTTCTGGTAAAACCATGTTGTCTCGGATCTTGCAACTTATTGGCTTCTAGGAAATTCACTATCCTTTCCTTCAGCATGGCTTCCATTACTTTTCCAATAACCGAAGTGAGGCTTACCGGCCTGTAGTTTCCAGCTTCTTCCCTATCACCACTTTTGTGAAGAGGGACCACCTCTGCTGTTCTCCAGTCCCTCGGAACCTCTCCCGTCTCCAAGGATTTATTAAACAAATCTTTAAGAGGACCCGCCAGAACCTCTCTGAGCTCCCTCAATATTCTGAGGTGGATCCCGTCCAGTCCCATGGCTTTGTCCACCTTTAGCTTTCCAAGTTGTTGATACACACTCTCTTCCATGAACGGTGCTATATCCATTCCATTCTCAGGTGTACTTTTGCCAGTCCCTCGCGGTCCTTCTCCAGCATGTATAGTTGTATATCTTATACAGTATATGAAGTAACAAACAAATGTAATACATATATGTCTTTTCTGCACTGACTATGCCCAAGTGACACAAACATACATAATTTATTTTTTGTACCCTTGATGAACCCCTAGTTAGCTGGAAAATAAACATCTAAATTTACACGTTATAAACACCTAAAAATAGAAGACCTAACTATATCATATGTCCATGTATTATGCACATCTGGGTGACCTCTCCCTCTACCTTGAATTATCATACAATATGTAACCTGTTCACTGCCATTGCCTTCAACATAGAAGCCCTTTGGGGTACAAACTGATGTTGCAGGGCCCTAACATGAATTTCTGTCTTTAGAATGAGGAAGTTTCTGAATTCCCTGCTGCTAATCTGTGAGTGTAATATTGATATAATGGAAGATGGGCCAAGGTGTCACTGCTAGGGTGTTCCCATTCTGTGTTTTGGAGAGAACAATAAAAGGCCCTGTAAAACCAGGCAATAGGAAAATGGGGGAGCCAGCGATGACTGAGTGAGCTGTATGAGCACAGGGGCAACTACTACTACTACTACTACTATTTAGCATTTCTATAGCGCTGCAAGGCGTACGCAGCGCTGCACAAATATACAAGGAAAGACAGTCCCTGCTCAAAGAGCTTACAATCTAATAGACAAAAAATAAATAAATAAAAATAAGCAAATCAAATCAATGTGTACTGGAAGGAGGAGAGGAGGGTAGGTGGAGGCGAGTGGTTACGAGTCAAAAGCAATGTTAAATAGGTGGGCTTTCAGTCTAGATTTAAAGGTGGCCAAGGATGGGGCAAGACGTAGGGGCTCAGGAAGTTTATTCCAGGCCTAGGGTGCAGCGAGACAGAAGGCGCGAAGTCTGGAGTTGGCAGTAGCGGAGAAGGGAACAGATAAGAAGGATTTATCCATGGAGCGGAGTGCACGGGAAGGGGTGTAGGGAAGGACGAGTGTGGAGAGATACTGGGGAGCAGTCTGTGAAAAGGTAGCAAGGAACTGCCTTTCTGCATGGCCAGTTAGACCTTGAGAAAGACAGATTTCCAAGGCAGGCATCATGCATACTTTTAGGCATGATCCAGTTTGATAAGAGGCCTTTTACATGTGTAAATCAAAGTTGTATGTGCAAATAAAGGTTTATAGAATTAATAGATTAATAGCAAAAGTTAACCTGTAGTAATTGCAAAATCCATGCTGTAGTTGTTGAAGGTGTACGTCAACCAAATATATAATTACAGTTACAATATATCTTATATTCTGCTGTTAGCCTTCTGGTTCTACGTGGTTTACAGAAAAAAGAAGCTGGACATTACCCAGGAAATTACAAAGGAGAGAATTATGGTCAGAAATCAAACATTATCCAGGAAGTTACAATAAAAAGAGTTAGAGAGCCTAGGCTATCTAAATCATTTAGATAATAAAATAAAACTGATAATAACATTAAAACAACAAAAATAGCTTCTTTTAAAGTATCATTCTTTCAGATTCTGAACTAATTTCCTGAATGTGTCTTTAAAGATTATATCTAAAATGCATATAATTTTCAGCCAACAATAACATCGAGAAAAACTTTATCTAATCTTGCTGCTTGAAATGAAAGTAGATGATCAACCAACCTAAATCTCTTTTTTATTTTTCAGTGAAAGATACGCAAATAGATTAGAATGTTTAATTAGTCTAGATGGTACCTTGATTATAAAACAGTCAGATAAGTATGTTGGCGCAAATCCAAAAATAGTTTTGTAAATTAAACAGAGAAATTTGAAGATAACTCTCACATATATTGGTAACCAATGGATCTTTTGGTGGTAAGACGATAAACTATCCTCTTTAAAGAATAAATCAGATGTAAAGCAGTGTTTTGTATTGAAGCTTTTTAAATATTTGCTTAGAACAAGCCAGATAAATGATGTTGCAATAACCTAAAAGACTCAACAAGGGACTAGACTAATAACTGAAAATGTTCTTGATCAAAATATTTGTGCACCCGTCAAAGATTGTGCATGACTAAAAAAGCACTGGTAATGTTAACCTAGAATCCAGAAGTATCTTCCAAAGTTCCACAAAGACAAACGCACTAAACCTGCTATTCATTGCCATCAAGATGGTGTCTGCATTTGTTTTGCAAATTATAAATAGCTCAGCTGACCAATTCAAACCAATCAGCTTAAACCAGTGTCATCCTTCAATTTCTTCATATAGATCCCTACGGGTCACTGCATCCAGTTAAAAAAATCCAATTTTGTTCTTTGTAGTTGAGGATTCTTTCCAAGTCACCACCCTCCCAATCCTTCTCTACAGTTTCCAAAATTCCCCATTTAATATCTGATCACAGATGTGAAACTAAAGGAGCAGACTGCTATCCCATACGAATACAGGACTTTTGTTCTGTTAAGAGAAGTATGACTGGATGGGATGTTCTTCTAACATAACATAGCCCGCAATGGCACTGGATCAAATAGATTGCAAACATAGAGTCACAAGAAGTAATTTGCCTACACCCGTATTGTTTTCCAGTTAAGGGATGAAACCACACTGATTGCTGCGCATCTTATCTTCCGCCTAGACTGATATGCTCATATCACCCCTCTCCTCAAGTCACTTCACTGGCTTCCAATCAGGTACCGCATACAATTCAAGCTTCTCTTATTAACCTATAAATGCACTCAATCTGCAGCCCCTAATTACCTCTCTACCCTCATCTCCCCTTACGCTCCTACCCGTAACCTCCGCTCACAGGACAAATCCCTCCTCTCAGTACCCTTCTCCACCACCGCCAACTCCAGGCTCCGCCCTTTCTGTCTCGCCTCACCCTATGCTTGGAATAAACTCCCTGAGCCCATACGCCAAGCCCCCTCCCTGCCCATCTTCAAATCCTTGCTCAAAGCCCACCTCTTCAATGTCGCTTTCGGCACCTAACCATTATTCATCTATTCAGGAAATCTAGACTGCCCCAATTTGATTGACTGCACTTTTTTGTCCTTTAGATTGTAAGCTCCTTCGAGCAGGGACTGTCCTCTGTGTTAAATTGTACAGCGCTGCATAACCCTGGTAGCGCTTTATAAATGTTAAGTAGTAGTAGTAGCTGAGCTATATATAATCTGCAAAAAAATGTCAACGTCATCTTGATGGCAATGCATAGCGGGCTGAGGGGCCCTTTTACAAAGCAGCGGTAAGGGGGGTCACGTGATGGCAGGGACCTGAACGGACAACTCGAGGCTGCTCTCCTCTCCCGGGCTTGATAAAACAGCTTTTTACAGCGGCACTAGCGGATTTAGACCCGCGGTAATTGAAGAATAATAAAGCGCAGTACTCACTGACCCGACGTGGAGCAGGAGGAGATCCCCTGGGTGTGGAAACACCGGTATGCCGCCGAAGACTCCGCGGACACAAAAAAGAAGCGGAGCGAACACTGTGGACAAGATGGCGTCCGGGAAAGAGCAGGCTGCAGATTCCAATAGCCAAACCCCGCCAGTGATCGCGTTGCAGGAGGCGGCGATCAAAGAGATTATGAAGCACATGGCAGCGGTATTGGATGATAAGCTCTCTACCCTGCATGCCTTTATGGACGAACTCAAAGAGAATCTGGCAATGCAGGGGAACCGCATACAACAGGCAGAGGAACGGATCTCTCAGCAGGAGGACCTCGCGACTGGAATGTCTACTCAGCTAATCGCGCTGGACAAAAGGTGCAAAGTGCTGGAAGACAGAGTTGAAGATCAAGAAAATAGGAGCAGACGCAATAACATCAGGTTGGTGGGGGTCCCAGAAAATGTAAAAGAAAAAGGTTTATGGGACTTGGTTGAAACATGGCTACCTAAAGAGCTGGGCCTCGTGGTGGAGGGGCAGCGCCTAAAGGCAGAAAGAGTGCACCGCGTGGGAGTGCTGAAAGAACAACATAGCAGGCCGCGCCCTGTAATTGTACGCATTTTTAACTATGCGGACAAGGCCCAGCTGATGGAGAAATATCGCCAGCGCAGGAGTTTGGTCTATAATGGAACCAACTTACTGATGTTTCAAGATTTTTCCCCTAGAGTGTCGGAGCTCCGCCGGCGTCTGTCTCCTTATTGCTCTCAGCTCTTTAATAAGGGAATCAAGTTTTCACTGCAATACCCAGCCCGGGTGAGAGTGCTGCATGAGGGTCGCGTTTTATTCATGGAAAAACCTGAGGAGCTCCAATCATTCATGGAGCAATTGAAGTGAGAGGCAACTTAAGAAAGCAGCACCACAGTGGTCGACCAGTGGGGGATACAGATCTGGATTACTTGAGAGCTTATTCATGGACACTGAACGTTTGGCCAGAAGAAGGTACTCTCCAGTAGGGAACTCTGGCTTCTTGTCGACTGACTACAGCAATGGAGCGTTGGTGAGAGGAACGCTTACTTTTGGCGCCAGAATCAAGTAGGACTAGTGGACCTTATTGGGAGACTCGAGAACATCGCCTCTTGCTGATCAGACATGTCTTTTAATCTCTCTTCAGTGGCAGACATACGGGACTCCTTCGCAACTGTTCATTGCAATAGTTAAAGGGGCAGCGAACAATCAGCCTATACAGGCCTGTATACAACACATGGGGGAGGGGGGGGTGCTATGAAGACTGTGGTGGATGCTTCTGCTAAGGGGGGGTGATTCAAGTTGTTATAGTTAGCCTGTTTTATGTTAACCTTAGAAGTTGGTGCCTTATAAGGGGTGCATCGGGGAGAGGAGCAGCTTTCTTGATTAGGGTTGTAGCACTGGTTGTTCTAGGGGGGAGGAGGGGGGATAGCGGGGAGGGAGTTCTACGGAAATGGAAGGGGAGGGAAGGGGAACTTAGGGGGTGCGATGTTTGGGATCTGAATGTGGGAAGTGAGCAGTCTGATGAGAGTGGTTGTGGGGAAGCAATGTTGTGGGATAGGGCTGGAGGAGGGGAGGGGGAGGGAGGGGGAGATGGGAAGGGAGGGGGTGGGGGGGATGCTCCTGAAGAAACGGGGACCCAACCAAAAAAAAAATCCTGGATTTGGCAGAGTGTATTCCAGGGGAATAGAAGGGGGGTGGTGAGCTGGGACATCACCCCAAGATATTGTAAGGGCTGCTTGAACCCTAGAGTGATGCTGACTAATGAGTAAACTAAGAGTTGGGTCTTTGAATGTTGATGGGATCCATTCTCCTGTCAAACGTTCCAAGATTCTGTCTTACTGCGCTAAGATGCATATTGATGTTTTATTTCTGCAGGAGACTCATCTCTCTCAGATTGAACACCAAAAGTTGAAACGGGGATGGGTAGGGGAGGTGGTTTCGTCCTCATACAACAGTAGACAAAGGGGCGTGGTTATATTATTCCATAAAAAACTCCATGTAAGCATGCATAAATTAGTTCAAGACCCGGAGGGCCGCTTTATTTTGTGGTTGGGGGAGGTAGCGGGACAGAAGGTCGCCCTTTGCTCTGTGTATGCACCCAATGTGTATTCTCACTCCTTCTTCTCCAACCTGTTGGCGCAGCTGGTCTCGATCGCTGGATATCAGCTGATATTAGGCGGAGATTTTAATATCACGGCGGACCCCTCGATTGACTGCAAGCCAGCAAAAGCTAGAACATCTGCTTGGGAAGGCAGGGGGGTGCAATTTTTGATGCGTGAATTAGGGCTGTTAGATATTTGGAGAGTATTACACCCGGAATCCTATGAATACACTTTTTTCTCACAGGTCCACGGAGTCTACTCCAGACTGGATTACTTGCTTCTGGACCCATCATTTTTATCAAGAGTGGGAGGAGCAGATATAGTAGATGGAGCAGTCTCAGATCACTGTCTGGTATGGGTTGAGATACACTGGCGTCAGGGGGAGGAGGTGCGACAGTGGCGAATGAACCCAACCCTTTATTTAGATCTTGACTTTAGAGCGTTCCTGTTGCAAAAGTGGGATAACTACCTAAAAGAGAACGACCCTGAGTCGGTGGGCCCCATAACATATTGGGAAGCCGGGAAAGCAGTGATGCGGGGTCATATTCTGGCCTACACAGTGAAACTAAATAGGGAGAGGAATAGACAATTGATCACATTAACTAATCAATTGCAGCAGCTGAGAGGGCAGCATATCCGCACCAGGGAGGAGGGAGTAAGGCGGGAGTACTGGGCGGTGAGGAGGCAGATAAATGATATTTTAAATGCCAGGGCAGCTCACGACATTAATATGTATAAATATAATCTTTTCCGATGGGGAAATAAGGCAGGGAAGTTGTTGGCTGCGTTGGTGCGGCAGCGAGGGGCAAAGAAGATTATCAGCAAGGTTAGATCGGCCGACCGGGGAGTGGTGACATCGATAGAGGACATACAGGAGGAATTTGTCAAATTTTATAAAACATTATACAACAAAGGAGAGATAGATAGAGAGCAGAGGGAGTCCTTTTTCCGGGATCTTGCCCTCCCTCAGTTGACGCAGGCACAGCGAGATGTACTAAATGCCCCGGTGGTCGGAACGGAGGTTTGCCAGGCAATTAAGAGATTGAAGCTGGCAAAGGCCCCTGGGCCCGATGGGTTGGGTCCAGAGTGGTACAAAATTCTGGGAGAAAGGTTGTGCCCTCCATTTCAGGAGTTGTGCCATCACTTGTGCACTGCGGGAGGGGATGGTGGTGGAGGACTGACTCATGCACATATCGTGGTGCTCCCAAAACCGGGAAGAGACATGGAATTGTTGGGATCGTATCGCCCGATTTCACTCCTGAACCAGGATATAAAGCTCTTTGCGAATATCATGGTGCATAGGCTGGGAACAATCTTACCAGCATTAATACATACGGATCAAGCAGGCTTTGTGCCGGGGCGATACGCGTCATCCAACGTTCTTAGGGCCTTGTCGGTGTTGCAGAAATGGGGGACCATGCCGGGAGATGCCATTATCACCAGTTTAGACGCGGAGAAAGCCTTTGACAAGATCCTGTGGGATTACTTGTTCTGGGTGCTTCCTCAATTTGGCATCATGGGAGAGTTTCTAGGGGCATACGAGCATTGTATAGTAACCCTACTGCCCAGATCTTAATCAATGGCACGTTGTCCCAGTCCTTCTCTCTGGAAAGGGGCACACGGCAGGGGTGCCCGTTGTCGCCAATGCTGTTTGTGCTCTCGCTTGAACCCTTTGCTATTAAAATTCGGCAGTCCAGGGAGATTACAGGAATCAAGATGGGTGTCCAGGAACTTAAAATAAATATGTTTGCGGACGACATGCTCATATATTTGGATAATGCCACCGAAACTGTACCCAGACTAATAATGTTGCTTTTGCAGTTTGGCTCCTTTTCTGGGCTGCGTATAAATTTCGACAAGTCAGAGGCCCTACTGGTATCATCGCCCTGTAAGTGCCAGCAGTTGCATCCTTTTCCCCTTGCATGGTCCACGGGCACTCTAAAATATCTAGGAGTGTATCTACACAGAGACTTGAGAGTAATATACCGCAAAAATGTCCAGGACAAATTGGACAGTCTACGGAAGTTGTGTCATCAGTGGCGCGACCTCCCTCTTTCTTTACTAGGAAGGGCAGCATTGGTTAAAATGGTCATGCTGCCAAAGATATTGTACGCTATACAGATGTTACCTCTATGGATCATGAGGAAGGATGAATCCTACTACAAAGGGTTCATTGGAACCTTTCTATGGGCAGGGCGACGGGCGCGGATAGGTTTTGCCAAACTAACACTGGATAGAGCAAAGGGAGGGATAAATTTGCCAGATTTGCGCTTATACAACGTGGCGGCTATGCTGCGCTGGATTCATGAATTGCATTCGGGGAATTCCAAATTTGCGCCGCAGGCTATATGGCAGGACGAGCAGCTTCAGCAGTCGGCATTCAATCTTTTGCAAGGGGGGAGGAGCATGAAAGGAGGTATTGGGTTTTTGCTCCATCCTTTGAGTCGGGCTTGGGCTTGGTGGAGAAGGGTATTGGGGGGAGCGATGGGTGCGTCACCCTTCCTTGCAGCAGTTGAAAACCCTCAATTTCCGGCAGGACAAGGAGGGTCGCGTTTCAAAATCTGGGCCCGACATGGGTGCCGATATGTGGGGGATTTTACAGCACTGGGGGGCGGGCTTTTCCCTACATTCGAGCAGGCAAGAGTACAATGGAATTTGTCCCAAGCAGATGTTCTGCCCTTCTTGCAGTGGAGGCATTACTGTGCGTCCCTATCTCCGGTTCGGTCCCAGGGGCCGACCTTCTCCATGCTAGACAAGATATTCCGTCAATTGCCAGAAACGGCCAATAAACTGGCAGTGTGGTATGCGGTGGGGAGGGAACAGAAAGCAGCGCCCTTTTTTGCTGGCTTAGCACGATGGTGGAGTGAACAATTAGGGGAGGAAATTACTATGGGAATGCTGTCCAATTGCTTTCAGGGGGCGTTCAGGATAACCTCCAGTGCAAATCTACAAGAAATGCAGTTTAGGCTGCTCCATGGTGTTTTTATAACGAGGAAGAAGGGTAAACGAATGGGATTATGGGAAGACGACACATGTGTGCGGTGTAAACATAAAGTGGGGTCCCTTGTTCACACCTTCCTGGAGTGCTCGAAGTTGGGCAGCTTCTGGACGGGGGTGCTGGAGACACTGGGGCGTTTGCTGACAACGCAGATGGAGTGGTACTATAGGGTGGTGCTGCTGGGAGATGACGGCACTTTGAAAGAGCAGGGGCTATCCCCATCACAAGTGCGCTTTGCCTGTGTGGCGCTAATCCTGGCCAGGAAATCAATACTGGCGAATTGGGTCGTTGAAGCACCCCCAACTGTACAGCAGTGGAGAGGTAGGATGACGCAGATGGCGCAATGGGAGGAGGAACGCACTAAATCCTCCGGCCAGAGGGGTCAAGCATATAGAGATATGTGGCGGCTTTACGTGGCTTCGAATCCAGGTTCGCAAAGTTCTCCGGGAGCGGGTGGGGGGTTGGAGGGGGGACGGGAGTAGCGGGGAAGGGCTGTTACTGTGGGGCGGAGGGAGATAATGATAAAACCGGGTGAATGGAACACTGACTGACTGATCATTGGCACATGCAGGGGAAGCTTAATGGAGAAGTAGGTAACAGCATACTGAACTGCTCTATGCACAAAACAAACCTTTTTGCTAGTATGGTTACCCTTGCTTTGAAATTATTTATTTGCGTTGTAATGTAATGCTGTTGGTGTTCTAGTACCTTAATAAAAATTATTTATAAAAAAAAAAAACAAAGCAGCGGTAAGCCGACTGCAGGCTTACCTCGCACCAATCTAAGGCTACTACTGGGTCGACATGGGTGCCGGCGGTAGTCCCACCCCCAGCGTGCATCATTTCTGGCACTAGCAGAAATATTTGAAGTTCTAACATACTAATCACTAGTGGAAGTAGGACACTCAATATCACAACAGAGAAAAGGAATGAGACACACATTAGAATAACAAGAAAAGGCACTGATGTTAAAATAAAGAAACAGCAATTCCATGTCTTAGAGTCATAGAATTTTAGGGGCCCATTTACTAAAGGGTGCCAGACTTGCTGCACGCCAATATGCAAGTACTGCCAGGCTACTGCAGCAGCCCAGCAGTAATTCTGCCTGTGCTGCACGCCATTTCTGGCCCTACGGAAATTGATTTCTGTATTTTTAGTGCTGGGTTAGCACGGGAACCCTTACCACCACCTCAGTGGGTAGCAGTAGGTGTTGCCCTCAAAAATGCCCCCTGCCCAGATCTGGCTTGCACAATGGGCAAGACAATTGCTATTTCTTTCTTGGCTTTTTACCCTCTATGGTAAAAGGGGCCTCAGCACACAGCAAAAACACACACTGCCGCTAGTGCAGTGCTGCTTTTACCACAGCTTGGTAAAAGGGTCCTTTAATGCAGTAATCCACAAAGAACTGTTGTAAAGGTACATGGGTGGTTTTGCTTTGATAATAACCCCTGGTAAATAACCCACTGAGATTTGGACCTGATTTTTCTGTGGATAGGATTTCTGTTGAAAACCTAGGGATTTGCATTCATTTGAGATGACATGCGAATATTCCCCTCCAATAGTTAAAACCATTTAACCAGTCAGGAACAGCTCCTGGCCAGTTAAATGGCACTTAACTGGCTATCTGGCAATATTCAGTGGGAGATTGCCGATTATCTCCTTCTGAATATTGCCGGTTAGCATTTAGCAGATAACCAGTTATATTGTGCGATATAACTGTCTCTCCACTAATATTCAGTGCATCACCAAATTAGGCCACCAAAATAGCAGGAATATCATTGGCCTCTTTAAACTTAACTGGCTAGCGATGAATATCGGCTTGGCCGGTTAAATTTAAACCAGCCAAAAAACAATGCTGGTCACCGGAAACAGCCCAGCATGAGTATCCAGGCTGACCACTGATCGATGGAGTTAGCCAGGCTCCATTTCATGTTCTGAATATCGGATCCTTTGAGCCCATGTTGGTCAATATTTTTTTTTAACCCTGGCAAGCATAGGTTTTTCTATACCTTCATATTTAGCACCAGGTCATACTGAATACCGATAGCTGTCAGGAGTTACCTGTTACCACTGATTTTCAGAGGTGGCACACGGATATCTATGTAGTTAACATAAAACAACCTTTTCTCTATCCTAAGTTAACCGGGTAGATATCCGGATACTGCTGCTCTGCCCAGGTTCCATCTCCTGCCCAGATTTTCAGTAACACTATCTGGGTAAATGCCACTGAAAATCCAGGTTAGAGCCAGTCAATGTGATTCCCTGGGTAGGAGTCTTCCAGCCCTATTAAATCATGCTTAATATCAACTAGGGGCATAGCTAGGTGGGGCCACGGGGGCATGGGCCCCCGCAGATTTAGCCCTGACCCCCCTGCTTTCACCCCCCAACCGCCGCTGACCCTCCCCTGCCGCATTCGACCCCCCCCCCCTCCCACCACTGTCAGGTACCTTTGCTGGTGAGGGTCCCCAAACCCTGCCAGCCAAAGTCATCTTCAGTGCCGGTCTCCAGTGTGTTGCTGATCTGGATTCTGTTTCTGTGAGTCCTGACATCCTGTACGTAGCGAATGTGCCAGACTCGGAGACCGGCGCTGAAGGGGACTTCGGCTGGCGGGGGTTGGGGACCCACACCAGCAAAGGTACCTGGCAGTGGTGGGGGACGGTTGGCAGCGGCGGGAGGGGGAGTCGAAAGGGACAGGGGAGGGGCAGTGGTGCTGGGGGGGGGGGGTCAAAAGTTGCAGGAAGGGTGGCCTGGCATTTGAGTACCGGCACCTTTTTTGCTAGAAAAATGCACTGAGTAGGTCATTTTCAAACTCCCCTTTTCCATAGGTAAAATGCTTTTTATCTGCGGAAATAGCATTGAATATTGCCTTCTGCATAATATTTTAGGTTATTATGATTTACTAACCACCTCTATAAAGAGATTTACCCAAGGCAGTGAGTGTAAAATGAATTCATGTTAGTGCATAACATTCTACCTTAGACTGGTTAAGAACAGTTCCTAAAACATTCTGCTTGTAATCATGCCAAACTCAGCGTCAAAATGTTTTTCCTGGAAATTATGGGCTTCTCAAATGGATTCTGGGTAGTCAAACCGCCACACCTGTCTTTCCATCAGTTTCTGCATATGATTCAGTAAAACTCTTTCCCAACTTGTACCAGTTTGACACTGTTTACTTCATTACTTCATTATCTGCCCTCTTTCCAGTTCTTGTGCAGGACATACTGAAAACATTGAGTCACTGAGTGATTAACTAGGGCATCGATTTTAGGTTTTAACTGATAAAACATTCTGATGTTGGATAAACATCAGAGAAGCATCACTTTCTCTAATAATCTTTCACCTTTCCCCTGGCCAGCCTTGTATCTCCCACTCTGTTTTTTGCCTTTTCCATGCTGCCAACCACTGATCACCATAACAGGTACCCAGCAATAGTACCAACATTGCAAAAAAACCTGATAGGCACCAATTTTATATATTTTCTAATTAGTTGGAAAACAAACACAACAGGGGTCAAAACCCAGATAAATGCCATTCACCAGGTCCATACTCGGATTTTCAGCAGTATTATCCACATAATAATAGTCTACAAAAGCTTGAGTTTAACAGTGGATAATGTAACATCACGGTTTTCTCCATCATCCTAAGACAAGGGTTAAACACCAGTGAAAACTTGGATCCGGTTGATCATGACGAAAGCTTACACATCATGAACACCTGGGCAGATGCATTTCGATTGAAACTCAATGCAGAAAAAACTCAATGTCTGATACTCACCTCCCAATACAACAAGAAGGAATTCACCGCTATAAACACACCAAAACTAAATCTTCCTATTTCAGATACTTTAAAAATCCTTGGAGTCACTGTTGACCGCCACCTAAAACTCGAAACTCACGCAAACAACACAACCAAAAAGATGTTCTACAGCATGTAGAAACTGAAAAGAATAAGACCATTCTTCCCAAGATCCATCTTCCGCAGCCTAGTGCAATCACTCGTACTCAGCCATCTGGATTACTGCAACGCACTGTACACAGGTTGTAAAGAGCAAATACTGAGGAAACTCCAAACAGCCCAGAACACAGCTGCCAGACTCATCTTCGGGAAACCAAAATACGAAAGTGCGAAACCCTTACAAGAGAAACTACACTGGCTCCCACTCAAGGAACGAATCACTTTTAAATTATGCACACTAGTTCACAAAATTATTCACGGCGAAGCCCCAACCTACATGTCTGACTTAATAGACTTACCACCCAGAAATGCTAAAAGATCATCCCGAACTTTCCTTAACCTCCACTTCCCAAATTGCAAAGGCACAAAATACAAAGTGCTACATGCATCAACCTTCTCTTATATGAGCACGCAATTCTGGAATAAACTACCACGTAACCTGAAGACGACTTACTAGCTGACTGACTTCCGCAAGTCATTGAAGACTTATCTCTTCGAAAAAATCTATCGAAAGGATTAAAACACATGAAGGCCACGCACACTGTTAGTACTGCATCAATACATACTCATTTATACTTTCATCCCCCGAAATTCTAACACACTCAAACCTTAATCTACAGGTAAAAATGTTATACCAAACGTTCTTTAGCTATTGTTCTGTAATCCTATCAGTATCCGTTGTTTCTTCACTATTCCATTGTTCTGTTCCATTGTTCTATTCCCCTTGCGATACGTAGACTTTGTTTTTACTTTACTCCTCACAATGTAACCATAATCGAGTTGTAACAAATTGTACTTCCATCAATACAATGTATTGTAAGCCACACTGAGCCCGCAAATAGGTGAGAAAATGTGGGATACAAATGCAATAAATAAAAATAAATAAATAAATAAATGATGAAGTTTCCCAACCAGCTTACCCTATGGGCCTGGTGAGGCACTAGTTCAGGGTGCCAGCGCTAAAGGGTACTGTCACCATCCCTAAAGGTTAAGGCTTACCTGATGTGTTTGGACTTCTGTCCGCATGTTGCAGTGATGCCCCCCCCCCCCCATACCTCCCAGCCCAATGACACACTGCCGCTTGGATTGAATCTTTTCCTGTCTCCCCAACTACCTCAGCTTTATACCAACCCTTGCAACAGCCATATTGGAACCACTCCCTGCCTCCCCTCCTGGAAGACACGCTGCATCCAATCCCAGGGGGTCTGCGAGGAGGAGCGAGACACTGAAGAATTTAAACTGCTTCAGTGTCTTATCAAGTTCTTGCTTGTCTGCTGCATGACCTGAGTGAGTTCCCATGGACATCGACAAGGGTTTCCTGTGTTCTAAGTAAGGAATTGGAAGGAATCATTAAGGTGGGGGCCCTGATGGGGGAGGAGGAATCAGGAATCTTGCTAGGGGAGTGGTGTGAGAAAAAAATTAAAGTGGAATTTTTCTAGAGGGCTGGGCTGGACGAGGGTGCGGGTAGGGGTGGAAGTTGAAAGGTGAGAATATTCCATTATGTCAGGGGAGAAGAAAAGGTGGGAAAAGAGAAAAAATATTTGGGGGGGGAAGCTGGTAAAAGAGAAGAAAGTATTGGCGGGCTGGGGAATGAAAGCTGGGAAAAAAAGAAAACATTCAGGGGGCTGGAAAGACAAAAGCTGAGATAAAAGAAGAAAATATTTAGAGAGTTCTTGAAATCAGTGGCTGTTCTGGACTGTTGAGCTCATACTGCTGGATTGGCCCCAAGGCAGGATGCAGGGCAGGGCAGGTGGAAGTGGGGCATGGGGTGGAGCAGGGAGGGCACAAAAACAAAAGTTGGCTCAGGGCACCACAACCTCTTGAGCTGGCCCTGTGAAGGTTATGTATATACCTATAGGTGAATTTTCAATAAGCTACTCAGTGGCAAGACATTCAGTGCAGCACCCAGCCAAGAGCAACATACCTGCACAGACTGAATTTTCCTGTAAGTATTTGCCCATAGTGTGTACCCAGGGATGTGTTTTTAAAAGGAAACTATCCTTGCCTCAGGCTTAAATTACTGCAAATGAAAAGTGGGGGGAGGGGGGGGGAGAAGGCAGGTAAACTCATGCTATTACTCAATCTGTGTATTTGTCTATCAATTGTAAGGTAAAGATAAATAAACCGCAGATAAACAACTTCAGACAGGTGGGAAGAATGAAACAGGGATGCAGCCTGAGCCCCACCCTCTAACATCTGCAAATGATTACTCCTTCCCACTGGAGAAATCTTCAGCCCCAGGACAGAAACAAAACAGCTGAAAAGATTAAATGCTTGCTGTATACAGATGATCAACTCAGCCATTATCCCAAACAATTTAAACCTGCAGGACACCTACTACAAATCGTGCACCCCACAGGGAAATCTAGAAAAGACAAAGATTACCATTTTCAAAAAAAAAAATCTCTAGCACAAAATCAAATTTTACCTAATTACCCCCCCCCCCCCCCCCGTTAACTAAGCTATGCGGCAATGCTGACACAGCCCATGCAAAGTAAATGGGCTGCGTCGGCATTAATGCACGGCAGTCCCTTGCATGGCTTAGTAAACAGGTAGATAAATGAGAAGCTTGAGTTTACCCTAGAATATAGACACCGTCTCTTCATTTATCTTTTATTAGACTTAATATACCGCGTCTACTACTACTTATCATTTCTATAGCGCTACAAGACATACGCAGCGCTGTACACCATACACAAAAGGACAGTCCCTGCTCAAAGAGCTTACAATCTAGATAAGACTGGGGAGTTTTACATTGGTTACTACAAGTAAAACTGCTAAGAACCCTATGGGCAACAAACAAACCCTCAACCAGGTACAACCCCTTAGCAACACTAAAATTAAAATTCTTCAAGGGCAATTCTACATGTATCTATATTAAGGCACCAATTGCATGCCGATGTTTACAGAATTCTAGCACTTACGCAAAGGATTGACACCCTTAATTAGCAAATTCACTCATAAAGTGTTAAGCGCTATGTTATGTTATGTTATGTTATGTTATGTTATGTTATGTTGTACACTGCTTTTATTCCACAAATTCCATGAATGTTTCATTGCAGATTACAAACAGTTAACAAAAAAAAGACTAACACATATCATCTCACAATAACATAACTAGCAACCATATCAAAATGATTCTGTAAATAAAACTGTCTTTAGAGCTTTTCTAAAAGTAAGATAATTTAGCAGAACCCAAATATGTACAGGTAACACATTCCATACAGAGAGGAATCAAACATCCTACGTTTAGTGACCCGCTTAGTAGAAGGAAAGCACAATAACATTTGATTTGGGGTTCTAGATCCAGCCTTCAAATGAAGTAAAATAATCCAATTCAATCAAGTAGAGAGGAGCATCACTATATATAACCTTAAACATTAGTGTACACAGCTTAAATTTTGATCTACAGCGTACAGGAAGCCAATGAAGCCTCTGCAACAACAACGAAGCAGAGTCATTTACTTGATGAGCATATCAGTCTAGCGGCTGTATTCTGGATTAACTGTAAGCATTTCACCAGAGTTTTAGTATAGCACATATATATATTACGGTAGTCTAGTCTAGATAATATTAATGCCTGGACTAATAATCTAAAAGTATCTATTTCAAAATATTTGGGAATTGCCCTCAATTTTCTCAGTGTTAAGAAAGATTTCTGAACCAGCAATGTCACATGTTTAGAAAATGTCAACGAACTATCTACCTCAACCCCCCAATATTTTTGAGCATGACTCAAAAGTTAAGACATTAGCACCAATAGAAAAAGATTGTAAAAACTCCAGTGCATCAATAGGGGCTAACCATAAGAATTTAGTCTTAACACAATTTAACTTTAAACGATTAGAAGAAATCCAATGTTCAGTCAAATGTACACCTCTCAATGGAAATAACATGGTTAATGTGGTCCGCATAGATGTAGACGGGGATATAAAAACTTTCTAATAGTAACCCCAAAGGTTGAAGAAGGAGGTTAAATAAACATGGTGCATATAGCTTAGCACGCAGCTACAAGTGGGTTATACCTTGGGCAGCACACGTGCATTCCCTCGGATTCTATACAGAGCGCCTAGCATTCTGCACCGAAATCCAAATGTATTCTGTAACAACGCGTGTAACTTAATTGGCTTAACAAGCCAATCAGTGTTGGTAACAGCACTTAACAAGCAATAATGAGCACTAATTGGCAATAATTAGAATTTACGTGCATAACTTGCTAAGCATATTCTGTAACGCACTGCGCCTAAATTCTAATGCATGCAGGCAAACAGGGGCATGGTTATTGGCAGGGAAATGGATGTTCTGTGGATGTTCCAAAATTTACGTGTTTTGTTATTGAATATGGCCCAATGTGCCTACATCTATATGCCAGGATTTATGTTACATTTTCATTGGTGTAAATGGAGGTGCATAGTTTTAGGCACTAGGATATCAATAAAGCGTATTCTATATACTGTGTCTAAATATAGGCACCCTTATAGAATACGCTTACGCAGAAATGTTTTCCATGTGGATTTTCTAGGCGCCATATGTAGAATTTCCCCATTTCGCCTACTCATGTGCATAACATATAATAATATTATCAGTTGCCTATGCTGCAAGTTGCTCTTAGGTGTGGCAACTTACACCTTTCATTGACATGGCGTAAGCAGTCACACCTAGATTTTGCTATTCGAAAGCTGCTTTGTGCTAATATCCTATAATGGACTAGGTTTTGTCCTAAAGCCATTATACAATTGATGATAAGCATGCACCTTTCTGGCACCTATATTTAGGTGTAGCTTTAAGGAATTGCTGCCTTTGATAGCATCATTACACCAATTGTTTTAAATGGGAGAGAGCGCTAAAGTTTATCAGCAACTCCTGACTATATAGAGATGTTCTTATTAAGAACAAGAATATTATAATGCCTCTGTATCGCTCCACGGTGCAACCTCACCTTGAGTATTGCATTCAATTCTGGTCGCCATATCTCAAAAAAGATGTGTTAGAAAAGGTTCAAAGAAGTGCGACCAAAATGATAAAGGGGATGGTATTTCTCTCATCTGAGGAAAGGCTAAAGAGGTTAGGGCTCTTCAGCTTGGAAAAGAGATGGCCGAGGAAGGATATGATTGAGGTCTACAAAATCCTGAGTGGTGTAGAATGAGTAAAACTGAATTGATTTTTTTACTCTTTCTAAAAGTACAAAGGATCTTAATGAAGTTACATGGAAATACTTTTAAAACAAATAGGAGGAAATATTTTTTCATGCAACAAACAGTTAAGTTCTGGAACTTGTTGCTGGAGGATGTTAGCATATCTGGGTTTAAAAAAGGTTTGGAAATGCTCCTGGAGGAAACGTTCATAGCCTGCAATTGAGACAGACATGGACAAGCCACTACATGTCCTGGGATCGGTAGCATGGAATGTTGCTACTATATGGGTTTCTGCCAGGTACTTGTGATTTGGTTTGGCCAGTGCTGGAAGCAGGATACTGGGCTTGAAAGACCATTGGTCTGACCCTGTATGGCTATTCTTAACCCTATAGAAATCTAGCACCTGAAATTCTGCTAACACTCCAGAGAACTACGATGCTTCCCTTTATACCTCACCATGCAAAAGACATTTAAATTCTGTCATCTTAGTAACAGCAACACAGATTCCCTCTAGTAATAGGCAAAAACAAACTCTGCTCTTATGTATCAAAACTGCCACACAAAAACAACACTGAGGTCCAGAACTCAAACAGCAATGATTCTGCTTATGAAAAACAGCTCTATAAACATTGCAATGCACTCTACTAACATACCTCCAGTAGCAGGTGCAGATTAGAAAATAGAATAAAATGGATTACTACATGCTAACAGAATGTTTCACTCTGGTCACACATGTAGAGTATAAGTGACCTGTAGTTTAAAAACAAATAGGCAGACAGAAACTGAACTGTAAACCCCAAGAAATTTGTTTTGCATGCAGTGCAAAAACACACATAGGAGCAGAAAGGCATTTCCTCCTGTTACTGTACAAATATATTAGAGATGCACATTTCTCAAGACTAAAAGGAGAAACAAAGATTTCTCACAAAATAATAAGCAGGAGAAATTCTATATAATCCCAGGATAAATAGAAAGATGGACATCAATCCCATTTATATAATTCTATCCAACATTCTGTATTCTGGAAAACATAAAAAAGGAGCCATTAATGTCTCTGTATAGCTCATTGTGGCAGGGTGTGTACTATGAACCCAATGAAATGAACTCTAAAGATTTATATATGTATACAATACAGTAGTGGTTCTCCTCCTTGCCCTAGAGGGACGCCTACCCAGTCTGGTTTCCAGGATCTCTTTATTTCTGTTTTGATTTCACACTTATATCCTACCTGTAAACACCCAACAGAATTTTCAAAGCAACTTACAACAGATTCAAAATGTAATTCATAAAATATTGTGAAAGAACCATTCAAAATTCCATAAATATTTATAACAACAAAAAAATACTAATTTCCAGTTCTGAGGGTTTGTAGGTTAATCTCATCTAAAGGGCCTATGAACCCTTTACTAAGGCCTAGGCACCCTTCAGCCGAGGGCACATTGGACCAAATTCTATATATGGCGCAGAAAAATCTGCGCTGAAAAAAATGAGTGCTAAGCGTTATTCTATAAACGGCACTCCAAGTTGGGTGCTGTTTATAGAATAACACATACTGCTGGGATCCACTCCTTGGGCAGTTGAGTCCTTGGACAATTGAGGATGCAAGATTAATGCTGTTGAAATGCTCCTGAGCCAACTGCTCCCTGGACTCAAATCCATCCCTATGGAGGCAGTAAACTGGTTACTTGATGACCTCATTGAACTGTTAAAAACTGTCTCTCTTCCTCCTGATATGAGCAAAATTGTTCTCACTCCGCTGTTGAAGGAATTTGGGCTAGATGTAACATTGCCTGCAAACTACTGTCCTGTGGGAAGCAGACCAGTTTTTACTAAAGTATTAGAAACCTGTATTAGTAAACAACTCTCTTTATATCTGGAAAAATGTTCTATATTACACTGGGCACAATTTGGATTTAGATTGTCACATAGTATGGACCAATTGCTGCTAGTTCTAACTACATATGTCAAACAGCACCTGTGCAAAGATGACCAAGAGGCATATTTTCAAAGCACTTTGGGAGGCTAAGTTCCATAGGTTTCTATGGAACTTTGGGAGGCTAAGTGCTTTGAAAATGAGCATACAAGTAATTCTTCTCTAATTCGATATATCTGCAGCATTCGATGCAGTTCACCATACATTGTTACTCGAATGCCTGAACCAGATAGGAATAACAGAGACTGTGATCAAATGGTTCAGTGAATTCCTTTCAAATCAAAGCTATTCTGTCAAGCAAAACAACCAACTTTCCAACTACTGGTCTCCTAACTGTGGGGGTCCCGCAGGGATCTCTCCTCCCATCTATCCTGTTCAATCTCTTTATGTCATCCCTTGCCTCAATACACCTGGGTCATAATGAACTACTATTATCCTGCATCCTGCTTCTCTTACCATTGACGGCATCAGTCTGTAGCAAATGGCATGACTGCTGTTAGCACCTGAGCTCTGACCAATAAATTGAAATTGAATGCGCAAAAAAATAAGGTCCTCTGGTTCTGAAATCTGGAGTTGAAGTAGACTTACTGTTCTCAAAGTGATGAATCTGAATGGGAGCTGTTACGTCTTATGTGTCAAGATATAACAACGCTATATATAAGAGAATTTTGCAAAAAATGGAGCCAAAATATATTGTAAAATTCAGATAAAACAGTTGTGGCAATTACTAACAGCTGGTTTCTGGAGAAGGCCCAAGTATTAAATTGTAAAATATTTGCACGCATGAAGAGAGAAACTATTCTAATTTGGCATATATCATTTTGTATTGGATACTAACTGTTAATAAGAGACCGCTGAAACTAATGTCGGCTTCTGATAGAACGTATAAACTCCGGACTGTCTTAGCACTAAGTTAAATTCATAAAACCAAATATTTATTAGTTGTACCTTAATATAAAGACGGACAGACAAGGTAGGTGTTTACTGCATTGAGATAATGTAAACCCTTAACAACTACATTTAGAGAATGCTATACTACACTGCACAAGATAGAGTTTAAGAAAAGAACCCTGTGTTTTACCTTATGTCAACAGCGAAACTTTGAAGTTGAACTCGCAATTGAAGAACAGTAAACTGAGCGAGCATATGTGGTTTAATTTTTAAGGGCGCCAAAAGTGACATACACGGTGACGAAACACCTATCTCTGTACTGTTTTTAAAAAAATTATTTATTAAAAGTGGTAATGGTACACAAAATTATTATTATTATTATTTATTGCATTTGTATCCCACATTATCCCACCTATTTTCAGTCTCAATGTGGCTTACAGAGACTTGTTATGGCATGGCCATTCCAAGCTAACAGATACAGTTGGTGGAGCAAAAAGATTAAGGATGAGAAAAAAGGTCCAGGCCAATAGTTATTCATCCAATATAAAGACTGTCTATTTGAAAAATTAATATTGCTAACATATATAGTGGATATAAGAAGTGACGTGGTTATGAATATGTATGAGTTAGAATAAAATTGTCAAATAAACATTCATGGGATCATGTGAAGGCGGAAATTTAAGTTATAAAGTGGTGGAGGTCATGCAATGGAAATAAAAGGAAAAGAAAGAAAAAAAATTTTTTTAAGAAAATGATTGTGACGAGTGTCAGAAGTGATGTCATTATTTATCCACATAGTTGCAACCTCTGATGGTGCTACCAAACACTATGTAGATGAAGGGAAAGTCAATCTAACTACTTAAAGAAAGCATTTTCCTACCCTACGATAATCAAGAGACACTCAGATAAAAAAATAAAAGCAAATCAATTAAAAACTGAAGTGTAAAAATATATTTTAGGTTAATAATGTGTTTTGTGTGTGTGGATAATATGTGGGAAAGAAAAAATTATTATTATTATGATCCAAAGTTATTGGCTATTGAAAAACCAAATGTATTACGGCTAAAGGACTATACAAACATGATCTGAAGAGAAATAATCGTGGCTACTACTACTACTACTTTAATAGATTAATCATAATTTGGGAAGTACGATTCTTACTAGAAGTGAACCTAAATTCAACTAATCAGTTGACAAGGTATATGATTTTCACGAGTGATATCGTTATGTGAGAAGTGATCATTAATTCTAAAGATGTCCATACCAACATTAATAGACTGTGAGAAAAGTGCAAATTGAATTCTAAAAATGTCCAAACCAACATTAATGATATATGAAAAACGTATAAAAAGGAATGATTCCAATGAATTGGATACGTGACTGTTATTAATCTCATTAATATATCTGAATTTTCAACAGGTGCAAAAATATCAAAAAATAAAAATATCTAATCTTTTCACAGACAACTAATTATTTTTTTGAAAAATGTATATAGCAAAATGCTGAAGATACAGACAAATTGGTGTTTATGAGAAGAAAAAAACCAAAATATATAGCTACTATTAAATTGTTTTTGAAAACTGAATTATACCAAATGAAAAAATAATAAAAAATAATGAACATTCAAATCTTTTTCAAAACAAATTTTGAAACATTAAAAAAACATGAAATCTTCTTTGCAAATGATTGATCTCATATCCGGATATAGAAGATACATGCAGATTAAAGAGAGGTTGGATAATCTGATCTTTTAGACCATTTTTGTAAAGCGGGTAATGGATGGTATTATTGATATTAATGTTATGTAATAACATTGGATTAAATAGATATTATAAATATAAATGTAAAATTACAACAACTAAAAACATGTAAAGGATAAGAAATGATAATTATTCTGACCACTGTACACAGCTAGTATTCTTATGGGCAAGGAATTGCTAAAACTCCTTTTTCCATATAAATCTATACATGTTATATAGGAAATCCTAAACATGTAGGTATATATCTATTCAATAGGTTCTAAGATTTTAATGTTTATTAAATTTTAATTTTACAAGTATACAAACTTGTACAACAAAATTGGAAATATTGAGGTTACAAAAATAAAAGGAAATATGTCATTTTTAAAAATTTTCCTCAATCCAATACAAGTCCACAAAGGGGAGTTCAAAATTTTAACAACGTTGAAGATAATTACTAGGAAATAAATGTAATTCAAAAGAGTAGAGAGGTGTACAGAGGATGCTATATACAATTTCAAACATTATCCCCAGTTGGAACAACTGTTCCTACTAATCTTCTAGATGTAATGAATGTCTCTAGTTGGGAGGGTTCATAAAACACAAATTTTTTGGATTGGTAGGTGTCTAGACATTTGCATGGAAATTTTAAGAAGAAAGTTGCTCCCATCTGAATCGTTTCATGCTTTTTCTGCAAAAATCTTTTCCGAAGAGATTTTAATGTTTAATAGATAAAGAATAAAATAAGAAAGATTTTAAATGCATACTATTGGCAAAATTACACAACAATATTAATAGACCTGTATTATAAAAATAATATGGAAATATTAAAAATATCCATGTAAAAAAATAATAAAATAATAACTAAAAAATCTTATAGTAATAGATAATACATCTCCTATATAAACAGTATATATAAACGTTATTTAAAAAAAAATTTTAAACAGCTCAAAACTATGTAATCACCTACTATTTAAAAAAAGTTTTAAAATATCATAAGAAGGGTACAAGATCAAGTTCAGCATTTAACCCATAGGGGGTGACAGTATTAAACTTAAAAATTAAACGCTGTTCTTCTTTAAGTAAAATATTTTCTATATCCCCCCTCTCCATCTGGCTCTCACATGTTTTATAACACAGAACTTCAAATCTTCAATGGTATGTTGTGCCGCGTACCAATGAGGTACCAGCGGTGCCAATTGGACATTCCTACTAATGCATGAGCTATGTTTTATAAGTCTAGTTTTGACTTTTCTATTGGTCTTACCAATATACAGGAGTCCACAAGGACAGATTATCACATAAATTACATGTGTAGAGTTACAATCTGTGGAGTGTTTCAAATAGAAAATTTCTCATGTGCTCGGGTGTACAAATCCTTTCAGTGTAAGACCATGTTTACAAATTGTGCATTTGCCGCAAACGGTATGTCCAGAGAATATTTCTTCTGTACTACTTTCTTCTGGTAACCTGGAAGGAACTAGATATTCTCTAAGATTCCTATTACGAGAGTAAGCTATAACCGGACGTTTATCATGGAAACATGGATGGGTTTCTAAAATATGCCAATTTTGTTAATATAGCTCTGCGAAATTGGTTTGAATACCTGGAAAAATTTAGAGTACAAATAAGGTCTGGTGTTTCTTTATGAGTCTTTGGGCTCAACAAATTGCTTCTATCTTGTGCTCTTGCTTTATTGAGACACTAGGGAAAAATGCCCGTTTCTGAGTACAATGAAACAGGCGCTAGCAAGGGGCCCCCTCCCTCCGTCCCTCGGAGCTACTTGCGTTACTTGTTCGGGGTTCGCGTTCGCCTCGCGTTTCGGCCCTCGAGTGTTATAGCTCCGCCCTCGACGTCATGACGTTTTGACGCGAGGGCGGTGCAGACACTCCAGGGCACACCGGATATCTCGGGCGCCTCAACTTCCGTGGAGGCTTCAGAACGTTGGGGTTGCCTTTTATATAGAGAGATTCAATACACTTTTTTTGATAACCCCTTTACTTAAATCATTCTGACATCAATTTTGCTTGAAATTCAAAATCTTCAAAGATAGTGCATAGACGTCAAAGTCTCAAAAATTGTGAATATGGAAGGTTTGTTTTCAAGCTATGGTTATGGAAACTTTGAAAATGCAAATAGTTATTTTTATCATTAGGTTTTTTTTATATACTTTGGTTACGAATTGATATGAAGTTTTTGAAATGAGTATGTCTAAGTATGGAATCTCATATTTATCATAATGTATTTTAAAATGTAGGTTGGAATCCTGTCTGTTAAACCATTCAAAGAAATCCAGTAGTTTACTTTCTTCTCCTTTCCATGGCTTTAAGTTAAAGATCCAAAGTTTGGAAATAATAACCATCTATGGATTTCTTTCCCTCCAGTTTATTGCTAGTGATCATGAATAGGCATTTTTCATCCAATTTATATTTATTTACTACTACCGTGTCAATATATGGTTAATTTGTTTATAGGTTTGTTTTACTGATTGATTTTATGTGTTATTTTGTAAATAGACTCCTGATGCAGGCCACATAGGCTGAAACACAGCTGTGTCGAGTTTTAAGGAGCTAAAAACTTACAAAAAATAAAGAAATAAATAATAAAATAAATAAATAAATAATAAAAATTAAAAATAATACAAAAAGATAAAATCAAAATCAAAAATTAAGCCTTAAAAATTAAAAAATATAAACATAAAAATTAAAAAAATTAAAAATACTGAAGTAAATGTTGAATACAGTCTTGTGCATATATGAATAATAAACTAAAAAAGTGTATATATATCTCTATAATAAAAAAAAAAACAATAATAATAAAATAATACAAAAAAATAAAAATACTACAAAAACAAAAGGGGTCATAAAAACACCAAACTATTGAATCGGATCTGGGTAACGCTTACAAGAATAAAAGATAATAGCTAGCAGTAAACAAACTCACTTTATAGAAATGGTGCAAAATCAGTGTCTGTGTTGAGATCATTGGGTGCAATTGTATCCAAAGTGTATATTGTCCTTTGTTCCTCTCGTAGCAGCCTAACATCTTTATTGCCCCAACACCATGTTGTATGTATCTTTTCAATTACAAAAAACTTTGTCAGCTATTGTATGATCTTTCTGTCACCAATGCGTAACTAATGGAGCATTTTGAATGTTCCTTATTATACAACCCCTGTGTTCAATTATTCTAGTTTTAATAGCCCTCTTAGTTTTCCCTACATAGAGTAAATCACAAGGACATATAATAATATAAATGACCCCAGCTGTGTTGCAATCTGAGAAATGATTCAGCACGATGGTATTTTTAGTATTGGGACAAACAAAGGATGTCAAAGTTAAAGAGTTTTTGCAAACTGAACACCGTCCACACATTTTGTGGCCCTTATCATTGGGTCTCACAGCTTCTAATTCTGGAAGGGTTGATGGTACTAGGAATGCCCTCAAATTTTGATTTCTTGAGTATGCTATAACTGGTGACTTGTTTATGAAGCATTCATGTATCTCAAGAATATTCCAGTTTTTCCTAATGATTTTCTTAAAGCCTCCTAAAAATTGTGAAAATTTAAGTGTGCACACTAAGTCTGGTCTTGGTTTATCAACAATACAGTCCAAAAGGTAATTTCTGTCTTTCTCTATTGCCTTTGTAAGACTCTGACTAACACATTTATGAGGATAACCTCTATTTGTGAATCTCTTTGAAATGCCTATAGATTTGTCTTGAAAGTCATCAAAGTCTGTACATAACCTACGTAATGTTAAGAATTGTGAGTATGGTAGATTTTCTTTAAGTGACCGATTGTGAAAACTGGTAAAATGTAAATAATTATTCCTATCAGTGGGTTCTCTGTAAATTGTGGTTTTGAAACAATATGAGGTTTTGTAAATTAAAATATCCAAGAAAGGGATTTCTCTATGATGATGGTGTATCTTAAAATGTAAATTGGGGTCTCTTGTGTTTAACCAATTAAAAAATGAAAATAAACCATCAGTATCACCAGATGTAAATCATTCTTTTCCAACTAAGGGTGAAATATTCTGATTTTCCTCAAAACAAAGAATGAAATTCTAACGATAGTTTTGCAACAAAGATTATACCATAAGAACTAAAGAAAAACCATGCTGAATCACACCAAGGTCCATTGAGCTCAGCATTCTGTTTCTGACAATGGCCAATCTTGTTTATAAGGGAAATGAGACTTGATATACTGCCTTTCTGAGGTTTTTGCAACTACATTCAAAGCGGTTTACATATATTCACATACTTATTTTGTACCAGGGGCAATGGGGGGTTAAGTAACTTGCCCAGAGTCACAAGGAGCTGCAGTGGGAATTGAACTCAGTTCCCCAGGATCAATGTCCACTGCACTAACCACTAGGCTACTCATCTATAAGTAGTGGCAGATCCAAAAAAGCAGATCTATTTCCTGTAGTTTATTTCCAAGGATGACCAATGGCTTTTCCAATCTTTATGGAACTGGATCCAGAAACTACTCCCTTTTCTCTTTTGAGTCCTACTTTTTTGGGATCTTGCCAGGTACTTGTGACCTAGGTTGGCCACTGCTGGAAACAGGATGCTGGGCTTGATGGACCTTCGGTCTGTCCAGTATGGCAATACTCATGTTCTTATGTACTTATGTACTTTGTTGGTCTTCCTTACCATATCCTTGGCAACAAATTCCACTGTTTAATTATGTGCAAAAACATTGTTTGCATGGTTCATAAATTGTGCACTTTTAGAAAAAGGTTCAAAATGATTTTTGAGGAAATTGAACCATTAGTAGTTGTTCTGACTAATATTCCAAAACTGTATCAAACTGACCAAACAAAAGGCAATTCAATAATAGAGCGCCTCGTAGAAGCCTATTCTACAAAGGAAAGTAACAGGTAAACTTTACATGCGGCTTTTAGGTGCGACCACTGAAATCATACACAGAGCTGTCAAAGATATGCACATACCCCCAAATTCTATATTTTGTGCCTTAATTTCCATGTGGAAATCGAAGTGTATTCTATAACAATGCATGTAACTTAATTGATTAATTAGCAAATCAGCACTTCCAATTGAATGTTAACAATCAATTATCAGCACTAATTGACATTAATTAAGATTTAGGTGCACAACTTGCTAAGCGTATTCTGTAACGTGGCACATGTAAATTCTAAGTCGCATAATTGAAAAGGGTGTGTGGCCATGGGCTTGGTGGGGCATGGGCATTTCTAAAATCTATGCATGTTGTTATAGAATACACTCATTCTGCGCCTAATTTAGGCATCAAGTAAAGCATGGTGTAAATGGCTGCAACAAAATTTGGTTGCATGGAGACGCGCTCAGCATATTCTATATACCACGTGGAAATTTAAGTCTAATCTATAAAATTTAGGTGTACTTTAGAGAATTCCCCCCAGATTCTATATAGCATGCTAATGTTCTGCACCGAAATCCAAGCGTATTCTAAAGCAATGCGTGCAACTTAATTGGCTTAACAAGCTAATCAGCATTGTTAACAACACTTAACAAGCAATAATGAGCACTAATTGGCAATAATTAGAATTTATGTGCACAACTTGTTAAGCGTATTCTGTAACGCACTGTGCCTAAATTTTAATGCACACAAGCAAAAAGAGGTGTGATTATAGGTGGGAAAATGGGCATTTTGTGAGCATTCCAAAATTTATGCACGCTGATGTAGAATATGGCCCGCTGTGCCTAAATCTATGTGCCAGGATTTACGTCACATTTTTATTGGTGTAAATGGAGGTGCTAGGATATCAACTAAGTGTATTCTATATACCGTGCCTAAATCTAGGTGCCATTTATAGAATACGCTTAGGCGGAAATGTTTCTGTACTGATTTTTTTAGGCGCCATATATAGAATCTAGCCATTGTACCATTTTATGCCAAACTTTGGCTGAAATTTTAAATCTGGTCTCTATAACTCAAGCTGCAGTATCTAGGTCACAATAAAGGAAACTACGAACATTTAATAACGCTAGTTTCCTGTGCCCTATTGGTCAGGGCCGTGCCAATGTGGTAAGTGGGGTAAGCATGGCAGGGGGGCACCTGCCTTCGAGGGGTGCCGCTGCCCTGCCGTCCCTGCCTTCTGTCCCCTGCCGTCCCTGCCTTCCGCTCACTTGCAAAATCTTTACCTGAAGTTGTGATTCTCCTGTCTCCCCTGCCCTCCTTTTCATGGCAAACCGGAAGTGAAAGCAACACAGCAGTATTCATTGAGGCAGGCAGGCTCTTCAAGTTATTTGAGAGAATGCAACCAGATTGCTATATATGTCTTTGGGTTGGGGATAACTCCTCATCACTCAGGGTGAGCTTCAGAGCTTGACCAGCATTCAAATTAAAGAGAACCTGAAATTTTAAAAGTGCTAAAAATAAGTTTTTTAAGTATTTGCATTAAATCTAATTGCAGAATTCAGGTGCTGGGAGTCTGTACTTGGTTGTCATATGCTCAGATTTGTTTAAATCATATGCAAATTAGTCTGTTTTTGGGAGGTTCTCATTTGCATATTTATGGATAAAAAATTATGGAAATGTTTAAAGACTTAATGTTAGATCATGGCTCTGATCAAAAGTGTGAAGTTTGATCCAAAAACAAAGGGTTTATCTAGTGTTTTTGACTAAAAATTCCCATTACAGTGTCTGTATGTTAATCTGCATTCAAATAGAGCTCTCTGATTGGATGATCAGCTTCTGTTAGAAATCTGCCGGGAAGGGAACAGAGTGAGACAGCAACTGACCATCGGTTTGGCCAAGAGAGACATGCAGCTGTGAGTTCCTGTGTGTGTTGACTGAAATTATAAAAGAGTGCCTGATTATGTGGTAAATGAGAAAATATGAGTGAAAAGAGGTTGGTGGAGATTGAAGTTTGAGGTTTCTCTAGTGAGAAAAGGATCTGAATAGTTCAGGATTACTTGAAGTTTATGAAGAATAGAAAAGGGTGAATTTCAGTTTAAGAGTGTTTAAATCCTATAAGCTATATAAAGGCTAGGTAGATTTAAGTGACTGTAAGCAAGGAAACCTTAATATTTGATCTGAAATAATATTTGATCTGAGATAGTTGATCAGAGATAAATGTTTGTTCTGAATTATATCCTTTGGTGCAAAGAAGATTAGAAAAAGAATCTTTGGAAACTAAGAGGACTTTGCTCACATTTTGAATTAGCATTCCTATTTTGAGTTGGAAATCTTTGAAGTGTTATGAAAATACATTTTGCTTTAATGAAATTGCTAAACTTTAGAGTCAGAGACTTATCAATGAGGGATACATACAGTGCTATTTTTACCTGAGGTCCGGCTTTCTTGCCTGCTCCCTTCTGTTCCTGCTCTGCTAGACTGAGGGGGGGCGCCAACTGATAGTCTGCAGGGGGGGCACCAGAGACCCTAGGCACGGCCCTGCTATTGGTGTTCTACCACCTTGGTATTCCAGAGAATTTGCTAGCTCAGTCTCTGTCCCATATTCCTTCACATCTTTCCACCACCAGTGAAACTGGGACCAAGCCCATTCTGCTTCATGGGGGAGAAGGTCCTCTGAGGGGAAGAAGAGAGGAGGTCCAGGGGGGTTGTTAGCAACCTTGCCATGGTGATCTGTCAGTGTATGGGCCATTAAAAAAGACATGCAACCCACTAAGAACAAATTCGTGTTATTTCTCCATTTATTAATTGAGTTGACATTGCCACTTCCTTTTCCGAGCACAGTGGGGTCAGCGCTAGGTTAAAGAAGCACAAAAACATATAATAGCATAAATAATGTTCCAACAATTATATAGAAACAAAATATGATCATTCACACTGAAGAAAGGGAATTATTCTGCCCCTGAAACTCCTGCCACAAACTAGCTGCTGACCTCATTTCCTGTCAGTATGTATAAGCTCTAAGCAAGGTAAAGTGGTGGAAGCAGAGATGAATATTTGGGGATTACAGTATTAATAACTGTATATGACATCCTGAGATTCGGTTTCCTGTAGTCCCAGAATATTGTTTCTGTAGACGTCGGATTCTGTTCACAGTGTTGCTATAGATGGGTGAGTCATTACTATATAAAAGTGGTTTCTTGCCTTATTACTTTTGTTAGAAAAAAGTGCATTTCTTCATTGTTGCCCACCAACTGTTGGATTCTATATAGTGCTCCTAGAGATCTGCACTGAAATCCGGGCGTATTCTATAACAATGCACATAACTTAAGTGGCTTAACAAGCTAATCAAAATTGATAACAGCACTTAACAAGCAATAATGAGCACTAATTGGCAATAGAGTTTACGCACACAACTCACGCGTATTCTGTAATGATCTATGCCTAAATTCTAATGTGCGCAGTGCAAAAGAGGCATGGATATGGGAAAATGGGCATTCCGTGGGCATTCCCAGATTTACGCATGTAGTTATAGAATATGGCCCAGTGCGCGTAAATCTGTGCACAGGAATTTATACCATGTTTTCATTGGTGTAAATGGAGGTGCGTAGTTTTAGGCATTGAGATATCAACCAATTCTATATATCACGCCTAAATCTAGGCACCAGGGGCGTAGCAGCTATGGGGCCCTGTAAATTTGGCCCTGGACCCCCCTGCCGACGCCCCTCTCAACCCCCCCCCCCCCCCGCCAACGCCGTCTGTACCTTTGCTGTCGGGGGACCCCCAACCCCCGCCAGCCGAAGTCTTCTTCCTGCATTTGGTTTCTTCTGAGTCTGACGTCCTGCTGCATGTACAACGTGCAGGACGTCAGACTCACAGAAACAGAACGAAGCCCTGCAGATCGCAAGGCTTCGTTCTGTTTCTGTGAGTCTGACGTCCTGCACGTTGTACGTGCAGCAGGACGTCAGACTCAGAAGAAACCAAACGCAGGAAGAAGATTTTGGCTGGCGGGGGTTGGGGTCCCCCACCAGCAAAGGTACAGACGGCGTTGGGGGGGGGGGTTGAGAGGGGCGTCGGCAGGGGGGTCCAGGGTCAAATTTACAGGGCCCCATAGCTGCTACGCCCCTGGTGCCTAGATTTAGGCGTGATATATAGAATTGGTTGATATCTCAATGCCTAAAACTGCACACCTCCATTTACACCAATGAAAACACGGTATAAATTCCTGTGCACAGATTTACGCGCACTGGGCCATATTCTATAACTACATGGATAGAATTTTAAAAGTATACCAAGAGTGTTGTAATGAAAATCACAAGGCCATTTTAAGAAAGAATAGTGTAGAGAACAGCATATCACTGGGAATTAAGGCTCTAAGAAGACTCAAACTAAAACCCAGAAGTAAGGAATTCATGACAGAGGGATGTGATATTAATTGTGAAATCCCGGTGAGGCTTATTAGACAGAGAGTAGAGGTAAAAGGAGGAGACTGGGGCAGGAAGCTGTCAAGGAGGCAGAGGGCTACCACAGAAAAAGGAGCTGATTGGAGTGCACTTCCTGTATGCTGAGATCTACCATGCTAGGTGAGGATATCTCTATCAAAAGAATTGATTAATTTATTTAGGGTCCCTTTTACCAAGGCCCCCTTTTACCACAGTGGGGAAAAGGAAGGTCTTTCTTTTTTTAAAGAAATGACCGTGCAGCAAATGAAGCATTTGCTGTGCGGCCATTTCGGGGGACAGCCCTTACCGCCACCCATTGAGGTGGCAGTAAGGGCTCCTGTTGTAACCCAGCAGTAACCGGGCAGCTCAAGGCACTGCCTAATTGCCACCAAGTTCACAGCAGCGTTACAAAAATGAATATATTTTTGTAGCGTCTGATATGATGGCACGCTGGGGGTGGGACCTATCATCAGGCAGCTGTGGTAGCCTGGAGGTAGTTCCTTTTTAGAGAACGGTAAGCCCACATTGGGCTTACTGCCACTTGTAAAAGGGGCCCTTATTTATTTATAAAACCTTATGTCCTACTTATCTACATATCTAAGGGTAAGTTTGAATAAAATATAAACATAACATAATAAAATGTGCAATGCAAACATACATGACATAAGCACAAATTAAAACAAACTAAAAACTCAAAAAGTCTTAAAATAAAATAAAGCCATCTGTCTTAGAAATATCAGCATAACAGAAGACAGCAGAGAAGGATGTTTTGGTGTTGCATATGGTTTATCCTAGTCTGTGCTTACATGAATACATTTTTTTTAATGAAAGTTTTGTTTACCTGGAGGAGGGGAGGTTGCAGCAGCAGACAGAGTACCAGGAAGAGCACCAGGGCTTTAGATCAGGTCCAAGAGAATGAGAATCTAATAGCAAACAAGATAGAAAATACGACAAGACAGAAAACTGTAATTTAATTCTGATTAAACAGGCATTTATACCCCACTTGTACCCCCCAAGGTGTTTGAGGTAGTTTACAGTAATTAAAATAATTTCATTTTACTAATACATAGCAAGGGCCATTTTTAAATAGACTGTAAAGATTGGAATTAAGACATTCAATTCAAGAAGTGCTTAATTCCATAGTATTTTACAAAAGGCTCTGCCGAATGTGGAGCCCTTTATAAAATATATATTAGGACATAAGAACATAAGAATAGCTGTACTGGGTCAGATCAACAGTGGGCAATCCAGGTCACAAGTACTTGACAGAATCCCAAATAGTAGCAAGATTTCATGGTACTGATCCAAGGGAAAGCAATGGCCTCCTCCATGTCTATCTCATTAGCAAACTATGGACTTTTCCTCCAGGAACTTGCCAAACCTTTTTTAAACCCAGACAAGCTAACCGCTGTAACCACATCCTCTGGCAATGAGTTCCAGAACTTAACTATTCGTTGAGTGAAAAAATATTTCCTCCAACACCAATGTTCCCTCTAAGCTGTGCGGGAGTCCTGTGCCCTTAATCCTGTCTCTGAGTGTGTATGTGTGTGTGGAAGGCTTCAATGTCACATTTTAAATCACAATAGGCAATCAAGTTGTAGAGATCTGCCTGTTTCTCTTGATTAAAAATGCAATATTGAAGCACCAGCCCCACCAGCAGGAACAAAGGTGGAGGACTCCTGATATTCCTCCAAAAAGCTATTCATCACAGTCTGGTGGGGGTGGGGGGGAGATGGTAGGTGCTAAGCAAGAGAAGCCATGAAAGAAGTTCCTTTAATACCCTCCACTCAACTGGCACACCCTTCTAGAAAGACTGACTCTCCTATATAAACACACCTTTTATTCACATCTGCACTCTCACATACACAAATATATTTGCTCATGTCTGAGAGAGAGGTAAGTCCAGGCCCAAGTGCTGGCACAATGACATAGCACCCATTCATAGCATTTTTGACACTTTAAAACCTTGCTTATACCTTGAGAAAAAGGAAATGTAGCTGTAAGAAACTGTCAGTACATTGAGGGTACAGTTTCTTTAAGATATCAAATGTCTGCAGGAAAAGATTAGGGATCCTTTTACTAAGGTGCGCTGAATAACAGGCTGCACTAGTGTAGGTGCATGTTTTGGGTGCATTCAGATCCATTTTTCAGCGCACCTGTAAAAAAGGCCTTTTTTAAATTTTTGCCGAAAATGGATGTGTGGCGAAATAAAAATTGGCGTGCATCCATTTTGGGTCTGAGACCTTACTGCCACCCATTGACTTAGCGGTAAGGTCTCACGCGTTAATCGTGCGGTAATCATCTACACACGTAGAATGACGATTACCGCCCGGTTTCTGCCACACACCAGAAAATAAAAATTATTTTCCGGCGCGCATAGTGGACGTGTGTCAAGAATGAAATTACTGCACGGGTCACACAGTAGCTGGGTGGCAACTCCGAATTGACGAGCGTTGCCATAGGTGCCTATGCAGCTTCGTAAAAGGGCCCCTAAATTAGCTAGATTTATACATTCATGCAATAATACTGTATAATTATATTTAGATGATCTCAAGAAACAGATAAATTGCCATCAGATAATGAACCACTAGAACCATCAAGAAGCAGGCTGAAAACCAGGGTTCAAATTCTGCTAATACCCCTTGCCTAGGTGTAGTTTGCCTGCTTCCTTGAAAGGGGTGATGCAAAGGGTAAGGAAGTCCTATTGGCAGTGAGGGAGGGGAACCTTTATTATTAGCACCTGCCATATTTGAGGGGGCACTGCACCCAGGCCCACCTCAACCTATATCTATGGTTCCTTGTAACCTTGAGCGAATCCCTTCACCCTTCATTGGTGAAAAAATTGCCCCACCCCCTGATTTCTTTTTTAAAAAATTATCACCCTCCACCACCCCAAACACCGATCCTCTGTTAAAATTGCAATTGGTCCCCCTGTATTTACCCATTCTCTTAATTCTCCATATGTACAGTACTGTTTATTATTATACGTACAGTATACAGTCTCCGTTAACTGACATTAGGCTTACTTGAAGTAATCAGTTATAGTCCTCTGTACAATCTTGGGTCTGTGAGTTCCATAGACTACGTCTGCCAGATGGTAAAAACTGTCATAGCACTGACATCCAGTGGCCTCCAGATAGGCCCGCACGGTGTTGAGACTCTCCACAGCTCTTGCAAAAGTGACAGGAGGAGGTTGTTGAATTTCGTCAGCATGTGCCTCGCTGCCCATTTCATCATCTGTTCCATCATCAGCCGTTGCCTGCGTGTAGGTGCATATCTCGACATCAGTGTTGTTTTCAGCTGTTTGTAGATCGTAATCAACAGCTACGTAGCGATGGAACTCCTCTTCAGTAACACCGGCTGGGATATCAATAACCTGCTCATCTGATGTGTTTGCAACAGCTGCATCTGTTTCGTCCCTCTCCACATCCTTAACAAAACTTGCCCGCTTGTAGCAGTTCACAGTGGTTGCCCATGTAACATGATTCCAGGCTTCTTTCTGCATATTGCCAGTCTGGTCATCCATAATGCTCATCAGACGATGTAGCACAAGAGCCCGATAATGTTGTTTGAAATTGGCTATTATGCCCTGATCCATAGGTTGGATCAGAGAGGTAGTGTTTGGTGGCAGGAAGACCACCTTGACGTTAGACAACCTGACATCATCCCTGTGTGCAGCACAATTATCACAAAGCAGCAAAATCTGACACTTTTGTGCCCGTATTCTAATGTCTAACTTCTTTAGCCACTGCTTCCAAATTTCCCCAGTCATCCATGAATTTGCGTTAGCCTCGTATGACACAGGAAGTCGCTTAACTTTCTTGAAGCAACCGGGCTGTTTGCTCTTTCCAATGACAAGGGGTTCCAACTTCTCACTCCCATCCATATTGCAGCAAAGGAGGATCGTCAGTCAGTCCTTCGACGTTTTACCTCCAGTAGATTCGGCATGTTTGTATGCAAGTGTTCTATCGGGAATCGCTCGCCAGTAGAGACCATTTTCATCAGCATTGAAAATGTCACGAGGTGCAAACTCATTCAAGATGGTAGGAAGAACTGAAAGAACCCAATTTTTTTCAGCACCAAAGTCATCAGCTTCTTGTTTCTCACCATGCTGTTTCTTTAATTTTATGTTGTTCCTCTCCTTCCATCTTTCCAACCATCCAACAGTGGCTTTGAATTCAGTTAGTCCAAGACTTTCAGCTAGCTGGTTAGCTTTCTCCATAAGCAGTGGACCACTGACAGGAAACTGTGTGCTCCTGACTCGAGAAAACCACTGAAGAAGAGCATCTTCTACCTCCTCAGCTTTTCCTGCCCGTTTTCGTTTCCGTTGTGGATTTGTATTGTTTTGCCAGTCTTCCAGAAGCTGGTCTTTCTGCTTCAAGACATGTGAAATTTGACTGGGATTGACACCATATTCTTTAGCAATAGATGCTTGACTTTGTTTGTTTTCTAGTTTTTTAAGAACTTCTATTCGTTTAGCCAGTATTAAAGTCTTACAGTTTTGCCACCGCGACAACGATCCTGGTGTACGCTCTAACAACATTCTTTCGCTTATTCTGCCTGTGGCAGTTAAAGAGGCAGTAAATTTTAAATCTCGTTGGTTGTCACACGTCAATCGGCTTCCATATTCCATGCATGCGCTTATGCGGAGTCTTTCCTGCAGAGAAGCAGTCTTGAACCATGCATATAAGCGAATCTTGCACTTATCAGTGGTGCACTAAAATGAAGTTTGTCCCCATAGAAATTGATGGTGCCAAAAACGGAACCGAAGTACGGCATGCAGTTAAACAGAGCATGCACTTATCCAACGTGCACTTAAATGGAGTGCACTGTATATATATATAGAGAGAGAGAGAGAGTGAGAGAGAGAGAGAGAGAGCATATCCTAAATATCATACAAAATTACTAATGCTTAAAAATAATATGAAATGCAGGTGCTCAGTTTTCAATAGTGGCCTCAGCTGACCTAGCTCATAAGCGCTTAAGAAGCTGATAACCCCTCATTCAATCATTGCACCAACTCTATTTCTTAAATTTAAATTTATTTATACATAAGTAAATGCCACTTATCTGATTGAGGAGCACATAAATGATTCAGCTGTTCCATAGATGGACACCACCAAAATGCCATGTGTAATCAAATAATCATAGAATCCTCAATAAAGTGAAAAAAGTGCTTGAAAAATGTGCCTAGAAATAAGTGTCCCCATATAATCCATTGGATCATTCTTCAAGCTTCAGAATGCTCCTCCTCATGCTAGCCACACCAACAGGGGTATCTACCCTATTACAGAGTTTCTGCTCCTTGTAATCTTGGCCAAGTCACTTAAGACTCATTTGCCTCAGGTGCAAACAGATTATGAGCCCTTCAGGGGCAGAAAAATACATACTGGACCTTTATGTACCACCATAGCTTTTGGGCTTGTTGGAAGTAAATTAGAAATTAAACAAATAAAATTAGTAGGGAACAGCAATTTACCTTTAGAAATAATATTAGAATTTAGGAGACACTACGACATGAAATGGGAGCAGATTTAAAACAAATTTAAGAATATTTTTTTCAGCCAGCATAAATTAAACTGTGAAATGTGTTGATGGAGGCTATGGTCAAAGAAAAAAAGAAAAGCTGGATATATAAAAAGATTGGGACAATGTCTAGAAGACAGATTCATTTACAATTATTAAGCAGATAAAAGTTAGAGAGACAGGATGATGCGCTGACCCTATAAATATTCTACTTCTCTTTTCCTCCCTTCCCCTCCCTCTGCTACCTGGCCCCTACTTGTCTCATGGGGAGCAAAATGTAAACGTTCTCAAGTATACTGGTAACCAGAATCTTATTATGTTGTTACCTCTGTTTTTCCATCTGTTAGATTTGTACTTCAGCTTTCCAGTACAAAGAATACCCAAAGATGCTTACAAGAAACTCAATCAACAATTTACAATGCAATATAAAATTGTAATAGAAGAACATGCTTTATATAAAACAAATAGCAATAATCATTATAAGTCCATGCATATTAACAGAGAGAATCCTGAAAAATAGTGTTATGCATGTGAATTTCTCAAGCTGATGCTCCGTGATGAGTACTGAGGCATGGAAAATGTACCTAGAAGTCTTTATCCCTGCTTCTATAAGTAAATGTCTGTTTTTGGATTTGACCTTAGATTATATTAATTGATGGATGCATATATTTAGTTGATATGTTCTATAATAACACTGGTATACTGGTAGTTAGCATTACAGGTTTCAGCGCTATTTAGATTTGATTGGCACCTTTCTGGAGCAGGAGCCAAGAATATTCTTCATGCAACTGCAAAGGAAAGCACATTTTAGAAGTCTGTGGCATACGATTAGGAAAAAAAAATCTTTAAGTAGAATTATGCCACTGGAGAACTAACCTAATGGTTCGACCAATCGGCTGAGAATCAGGGAAAAAGAATCAGGGAAGTCTAGCTCAAATCCCACTGCTGCTCCTTGTGATCTTGAGTAAATCACTTAATCCTCCATTGCCTCATGTAGAAACTTTAGACTGTAATCCCTCTGGGGACAGAGAAATACTAATTGTACCTGAATGTAGCTTATCTTGAACTACTGCTGGAAAAGTGTGAGCTAAACCCAAATCCTTTAAAAGAAATTCATTGGCAAAAACAATATTCTGAAGGGTGAAGGGATTTATCTTTAGTTCATTCTTTTCTCAGTTCCTCAAGATGAGTTGCAGTTTGTGCAAGTAAGGGGCCAGGCTAAGGAGCCCGTACACACCCCAAGGAAGGCATATGAGGAGTTTGTGGACCCTGAAGCAGCACTAAAATCACGTCAGTAGCACGGGTAGACTATAAAAACATCTTAGTCATATGGCCACTTCTGTATCCTGGCTGGGTAGGGCATGAGTCTGAGGTCCTTTAAGAACAACCTACTCAGGGATAAAGAGGGAGAGGAAATAGAGCACGTAGTGGAAGCAATTAAGCCTATGGCTATTTTTGAGGATGCCAGCAGAAGAAATGTGCTATCATTACAAAAAAAGTAACATCAATTTCCCCTCCCATCATCTCCAAATGCCTTGGAGAGTATGATGCTTAATCCAGGGCCCAGCTGCAGTAATGTCATGTTATAAGTGCTGTTCGTGCACTCTAACACGGCATTTTTCTCATGTGATCTGTGCAACCAACAAACTGTTTTCAGTTATACAAAGTACAGTAATTGTCTTCTTAAGGGTTTTTTGTTTTGTTTTGTTTTTTTGGCAAGAAGGCCATTTAGTCACCAATAAAAAACTTAACTTATGTTCGCTGTTCTTTCCTTCTGGAGTGAAACAAATTTCCATTGCCCTACCCAGTATGTAACCACACTCCATTTCACACCTATAAATCCATGAAACAATATCTGTGTGCAGGCTGATCCATTAACCAAAACAGTTTACTTCCTTATTTGAAGAGTACTAGCCCTAGTATTGTCTGCATTCAATTTTCTTTTGAGCATTATCACAGATAAGAGGGAAATGTGAGCATCATTTATTTCACAAGTAACTAAATCTTCTGGATTGTCTTACTCCTGTTTCATTTTCAGTCCAATCAGCAGACAAAATAGATAGAGTCTAGCACCAGCCCTCCAGCTTATTTGGGCCTGCTCCTATGTGGTCATTAGATCCATCATCCTCATCTCTTCCAAAATTAGTGTAGAGACCCTCTAGAATTGTGTTAGATATATGGTCTATATTCAGTCTCTTTCCCTATCTGTTCTTTCAGGCCTTCCAATTTCCCCCTTTCTCCCCCTCCAAAGACAATGAGAGCCCCTGCCTGAGCCCCCATCCCTATAAGCCCCCCCCCCCCCGGACTTACCTCAGTCATCCTTGATGGTCTAGGGGGTTCTGTGCGTAGGAGCGATGCCCACTCGCTCTTGCTCATCACAACTCTGGTCTCAAAATGGCCACTGTGACTCATAGCAGCAGTCTCATGGTATTCACCAGATTTATCTCTACCCTCTAGTTCCCATATTTCCCCCACAATTGGTCAGTAGCTTGGAACCTTTCCTTTTTACTTACTGCACCCTCCTCCTCCCCTCCCCCATCTAATAAGGTGCCCTACTATGACTGTTTTAAACCCATTCCATATAGAGGGGCATAATCGAACGCGAATGCCCATGTGTAAAAACGTCCATCTCCGGAGTCGGCTCCGCAAAGAGGCGGAGCAAACCGTAAAATTGAAACGAGATGGTCGTCCATCTTCGGTTTCGATTATACGGTTCGGCCCGCTGAAATCCCATCATTTGTGTCGACTCTAGAGATAGACGACACAAATGGTGAGATCGCTGGACCTAGAGATGGCTGTCCACGGTTTTCAGCGATAATCGAAACCGCTGCAGGCCATCTCAAAAATGGACCTAATCCAAGCCATTTGGTCGTGGGAGGGGCCAGCATTCGTAGCAGGGGCGTAGCCACGGGTGGGCCTGGATGGGCCTAGGCCCACCCAGTTTGGGTTCAGGCCCACCCAGCAGCGGAGCGGAGGGAGCAGGGAGCGCTGATCCTGCATCTGCCTCCTTCTCTCTGGCGGCAGCGCTTCCCAGGCGCTGCCTACCGCCGCCACGATCTACCTCCTCCCTCTGTCTCATCAGCAGCGGTAGCGTCACGATTCAAACACGCTGCCTCCTGCCTCTAACCCGGAAGCGTCTCCTCTGCAGAGGAGACGCTTCCGGGTTAGAAGCAGGAGGTAGCGTGTTTGAATCGTTACCGCTGCTGTTGAGAGTGAGACAGAGGGAGGAGGTAGATCGTGGCGGCGGTAGGCAGCGTCTGGGAAGCGCTGCCGTCCAAGAGAGGGCAGGCAGGTGGAATGGGAGGGAAGGATGCATGGGGGTGAAGGAGAATCGCTGGACACATGGATGGGAGGGGAGAGAGGAGAGTCACGGGATGGATGGATGGAGGTGGGGGTCAGGGGAGAGAGGAGAATTTCTGGGGATGATGGATGGATGGAGGTGGGGGGTCAGGGGAGAGAGGAGAATTGCTGGGGATGATGGATGGATGGAGGTGGGGGCAGGGGAGAGAGGAGAATTGCTGGGGATGATGGATGGATGGAGGTGGGGGGCAGGGGTGAGAGGAGAATTGCTGGGGATGATGGATGGATGGATGGAGGTGGGGGTCAGGGGAGAGAGGAGAATTGCTGGGGATGATGGATGGATGGAGGTGGGGGGGTCAGGGGAGAGAGGAGAATTGCTGGGGATGATGGATGGAGGTGGGGCAGGGGAGAGAGGAAAATTGCTGGGGAAGGATGGATGGAGGTGGGAGCAGGGGAGAGAGGAGAATTGCTGGGGATGATGGATGGATGGAGGTGGGGGCAGGGGAGAGGAGAATTGCTGGGGATGGATGGATGGAGGTGGGGGGCAGGGGAGAGAGGAGAATTGCTGGGAATGGATGGATGGAGGGGACAGGGGCAAGAACAGAATTGCTGGGGATGGATGGATAGGGGCAGGGGAGAGAAGAGAATTGCTGGGTATGGATGGATGGAGGGGAGAGGAGAGTTGCTGGACATGGGTGGATGGAGGGGAGGGAAGAGGAGAGAGGAAGGTTGCTGGACATGGGTGGATGGAGGGGAGGGCAGGGGGCAGAGGAGGGTTGCTGGACATGGATGGATGAAGGGAAGGGCAGGAGAGAGGAGGCTGCTGGATATGGATGGAGGAGAGGGAAGGGAGAGAGAAGAAATGCTGGACATGGATGGAGGGAAAGAAAGAGTGAGGAAGGAGATGAGATGAGGGGAAAGGAAGAGAGGAGAAAATTGCACATGGATGAAGAAAATAGGCAGATGCTGGATCCACTGGACAGTCAAGTCTACGGAGGACCCAGAGCAAGAAATGAAGAAGAAAGGTGAAAAGTAAAGAAATAAATGGAAAGGAAGCCCTGGAAACGGAGTAAAGAGGACAGATAGCAGCAGAATCAGATACTGGGCCAGTATGATCAGAAAAACAAAGTCACCAGACAGCAAAGGTAGAAAAAAATAATTTTATTTTCATTATAATGATTGGAACACGTCCACTTTGAGAATCAGGTGCTCAACATTAAAAGTTTATATTTATTTACGGCATTTTATCCCACATTAAACATGAATTAGATTGGAACCTGGGATCATTTAATGTTTTTTTTCCTGGAGAGAGTAATGCATTGCCTCCCCCACCCCCCAGGCTCTCTCCCTGGCTATAGCCAGCTCTGCAATTTTGAGGGGAGGTGCACAGGTGGACGGGGGGGGGGGGGGGCGCAGAGGTGGACCAGGGAGAGAGCCTGTTGTTAAACATTTACCAGCACACCACTGTCTAGTGCCCACCCATCCAACCTGTTGGCCCACCCAAAAATTGACTTCTGGCTACGCCACTGATTCGTAGTGCACTGGTCCCCCTGAGATGCCTCTATGCCAGCCTCAAATATCATACCTAGCTCCATGACAGCAGTATGCAGGTCCCCCGAACAATTTTAGTTTAGTTGGTGCTGCGCGGGACCCATGCAGAGAGCAAAAATCGGAAGAAAAAAAATATGCAAGTGCAGTCAGGGACGTCCAAATTAAAACAATAGTAATAGGGGGATTTGAACCAAAGCAATTTTAGTTTAGTTGGTGCTGCGCGGGACCCATGCAGAGAGCAAAAATCAGAAGAAAAAAAACGTCCAAATTAAAACAATAGTAATAGTGGGATCTGAACCAGCCACCTTCTGATTACAAGACCTGTGCTCTAACTACTGCACCACTTATTCAGCTGCTTAAACTTCCTTCCCTTTCCATTAAGTCCCTCCAAGTTTCTGTCAGCCAATCACAGCTCATTTAGCTGACACCGATGTCAGGTAAATGAGCTGTGATTGGCTGACATAAACTTGGAGGGATTTAATGGAAAGGGAAGGCATGTCTAAGCAACTGAATAAGTGGTGCAGTGGTAAGAGCACAAGTCTTGTAATCAGAAGGTGGCTGGTTTGAACCTTCCTATTACTATTGTTTTAATTTGGACGTCCATGACTGCACTTGCATGTTTTCTTTTTTGGGGGACGTCCCTGACTGCACTTGCATGTTTTTTTTTCTTCTGATTTTTGCTCTCTGCATGGGTCCCGCGCAGCACCAACTAAACTAAAATTGCTTTGGTTCAAATCCCCCTATTACTATTGTTTTAATTTGGACGTCCCTGACTGCACTTGCATGTTTTTTTTTCTTCTGATTTTTGCTCTCTGCATGTGTCCCGCGCAGCACCAACTAAACTAAAATTGCTTTGGTTCAAATCCCCCTATTACTATTGTTTTAATTTGGACGTCCCTGACTGCACTTGCATGTTTTTTTTTCTTCTGATTTTTGCTCTCTGCATGGGTCCCGCGCAGCACCAACTAAACTAAAATTGCTCGGGGGACCTGCATACTGCTGTCATGGAGCTAGGTATGGTATTTGAGGCTGACATAGAGGCTGGAAAAAATGTTTAAACAGTTTGTTTTTTAGGGTGGGAGGGGGTTAGTGACCACTGGGGAAGACAGGGGAGATCATCCCCGATTCTCTCCGGTGGTCATCTGGTCAGTTTGGGCACTTTTTGGAAGCTTGGTCGTGAAAAAAACAGGACCAACTTTGTGTGGACTAAATGCTCGTCGGGGACGTCTTGCTTCTTTCCATTATCAGGCACGGAGGTCCATCTGTTAACCACGCCCCGGAACACCCCTGTCCCGCCTTCGCTACTGTTCAGCCACACCCCCGAGAATTTCGCCCGTCCCCATGACGTAAAGCAGTTGGGGCCGTCCAAATTCAGCTTTCAATTATATCTGTTTTTGAGACGGACGTCCATCTCCCGATTTTTGTCGGAAGATGGGCATCCGTCTCTTTTGAAAATAAGCTGGATAGTGTCCCATTTCACCCCACCATATTGTTAAGCTCAAAATATTCTTCTACTGTATGTCCCCCTCTACCACTATGACTATCCTTTTATTCACTAATAAACTGTTGGCCAGCCTATAAAATCATCTCCACCTCTTTACAAGAACATATTTAAGTCCATCCATGCCGGAGCGTGGTTCAACCAGGTTATATCTAGGGTTGAGCAGCCAGAAACTTTTTGTTTCCCCTCTTTTCCTGTGTCATTTCTGGGAATATTTGATTTGTTTATATTTTTTCCAAGCATTTGTTTGATACGGGAGCTATGTCATCAAGAGTGTGCACTCTTTGCAAAGAGGACACTCTCTTACTAAAGAATGCACACAAACTGCAAAGAGATTAGGAAGACTGTGATTTCCTTGCAAATAGTCCGCACTATTATCGGCAAACAAAAAACATGCCATGATTTTTCTTCTCATTTTCATTTTGTTTAACGACATGCAAGAATATGACATGTTATTGACATTTCCATGCCATTACAAACAACAACTCATTCCTAGTTAAATATCCTATTCCAGCCCCCTCCACCTGGGAGATCAGGTCTTTTGCTACTAGGATATAGTCAATTCTAGAGTAAGAGTGATGTGGCTCAAAATAAAATGTATAGTTCCTATTACTGCCAAAGATCTACTAACTCCCAATCCTCCACAAACTACGTCAATCTCCTCCTGTCCCCCTTCATTCTCATCTCCCCCCCCCCCCCCCCCCCCCCCCCCCCCCCCCCAGAATGATCCAAGTTGGGAAACAGGGTTAGATTGAATTCACCCACCACTTGCAGCATTGCACTTCCTGATCTCCAAGCTTATCCCCCATTGATTTAAAGTCCCTCACATCCCATTTGGTACATACAGATTTAAGATATGCACTTCCTTTTGATTGGCTTGTCCTTTGATCAGTAAGTATGTACCCTCCTTGTCCCGCTCTGACCATAGTATTCTTCTCACTATCAAGATACCACCCCATTTCTAGTCCCCACAATGCTGGATGCAAAATAGCCATCCTAATACTCTTATTCACTTATTTACCACAGCTTGATATACCGCATGGGCTATTGCTGGTTTCAAAGTTGTTTTACAAAATACATATGTTAAGGGAACGGAAAGAAAGCAGAAAGGAACATAAGTACAGGTAGGTATCATGTGTTAAGAAATGGAATAGGCAAGAGTAAAGAGCTTGGAACCTGCATAGCTGATTGCAGATGAATGAATAGCGTCCAGGCAAATAATAGAGGGAGAGGGAAGCACAAGCAGACCCAATTAAAGTGAACAAAGGGTGCGGGGAGCAATATACGGAATAAATAAATGAGAGAGATAGTCGGGTGCATGAGGGAGATGACCCTTGAACACAAGCATTAAGGTTTTAAATTGAATACGCGCTGAGAGAGGGAGCCAGTGTTCTTCCTGGAGAAGGGGGGTGAGTGATCAAAAGGTTTTGAAACGGGAAGGAGATGAACTGCAATGGATTGAACAAGCTGCAACCTCTTGAGGGACTGCAGTGGAAAATCAAGGAAGAGCAAATTACTGTAGTCAACTAGTGCTAAAAGAAGAGAGTGAACAGCAGTGGAGGGTAACAGCACACAATGGAAGGCAAAGAAGGAAGTGTGAAGAACATTGTCGATGTGAGGTTTGAAGGTGAAAACAATCTCGAAGGTGATACCAAGGATTTTGACAGAGTTCTGGAAAGGTAGATGATAATTATTAACAGAGAGAAGTGATAGCATGGGAACCCATAGTTTGGGAAAGTAAATGGCTATGCACTTAGTAGCACTGAGTTGACAGTGGTCAAGGACTCAGGAAGAGACCTTCTGTAGGCAGGCATTAAGTTGTGAGAGATCAGAGGGGTCAGAAGGGACACGGTAGAGAATCTGAATGTCATCAGCATAGCAGAATCAGAGACAATGGTAGGATTGGATGAGCATGAGGAGAGGTGCCAGAAAGATATTAAAGAGAGTAGGGGCCAGAATGGAACCTTGAGGGACACCCGAGACGCAGGGAAGTGTTGGGGAACGTGAAAGACCATGAAAAAGCTGAAGAGAGGAATGCAAGGTGGAGACCTTGAGACAATTGAGAAGAAGAGCATGATCAACAATATCAGAGGTAGAAGAGAGATCCAGAAATACCACCACCATGGAGCAGTGCTGGTCAACAGCTGCCTTTAGTGTGTCATAGAAGAGACAGTACTATGATGTTTCCTGAAGTCTGTCTGGTATAAGACAAAAGTTTTTTTCCAGAATGTCACACAGTTGTTCATCAACTATTTTTTTCAAGGAGCTTTGCAAAGAAGAGGAAGTTAGATATGTGTCGGAAGCTAGTCGGGTCAGAAGGGTCCAAGGTAGGTTTTTTAGATGGGAACATATAACAGGAGAACTTCGTGTTCAAGGCCAGGGGTCAAGAGGAGAATCTGAGGGATTCATAACCTGCAGGATAGCTGTGATGGAGGGGATGGTGATTAAGCCATGAAGAAGAAAGAGTGGAAGACATGGGATAGAGAGAGGGCAATGACAGGGAAAAGGAGGAAGAGGAAGGGGAAGGGGAAGGAGGAGAGTGATCAGTAAGAAAGGAATGCAAGGTACAGACATTGTTCTGCAAGAAAGAAGCCAGGGTAGTATGGAATAAAGTGGAGGGGTTATAGGCTGGCAGCTCAGAGGTTGGTAGAGCAAATGTCCAAATAATTTTGAAGAGAGTTTGAGGCTTGTTAGAGGTCGAGTGAATGAGCTTAGTGAAATAGGTCTTCTTCGCTGCATGAAGGACTGAACAATGGTGACATAGATGGGCCAAATAGGCTGTGCAGGTGGATACAGAATGGTGTCTGCACCAGGACTATTCATGATACCTGAGCTGTCGCTTAAGCAACTGAAGTTCAGGCGAAAACCAGGGATTGGAAGGATGGTGAGAATGGATAGAGGTGCAGATAGGAGCAACTATTTTGAGCACTGTGAGAAGAGAGTCATTGAACTTGGACAACTGTGGTGACAAGGGTTCAGGGGAGGGAGCAACAGAAAGGGAGAGTAAGGAAGACAGAAGAATTGAAATGCTGGTTTCAGAGAGTGGACGATAAGTCCATGGGGGGCTCTGGAGGGAAGAAAGAGGAAAGGCTAGCTGGAGTGAGAGAAGGGCGTGATTAGTCCAAAGGAACCAATTCAACTTGACAGTGAAAGGCTTAAGAATTGAGACAGAAAGTGAGAAGATAAGATCTAATGTGTGCCCTGCAGTGTGAGTGGGAATGTTCATGTGCTGGGTGAGTCCCACTGACTGGACAAGAGAAAGGAGAGAGAGAAATTTGAAGGAGGCAGGTTAAAGTCACTAAGAATAATAAAAGGAGCAAAGAGGAAACTGACCTTGATGAGAAAGGAAGAAAGCTCATCTACAAAGAAGTATGAGTGGGGAAGGGGTGATAAAGCAATGCAAAAGGACAGTTCAACAGAGTGAAAATGAAGAATTCCCACATTGGAAACCGAGAGGAGCATAAAAGAGCAAGAGCAGATATGCAGCATATTAGAGAACAAAAGGGCCATGCCTCCATCCCTCCGAGCAGGGTGAGGAAATTGAGAAAATTATAGTCAGATACACAGGCTTCAACAAGGGGGGCTTTGTCACTTGGCCCAGCAAGGTTTTGGAGAGAAAGAGAGAGTATATCCAAAGAGTGTGAGCAAATAAGTCAGGGGAATAGCCAGACCTCAAGGTGGGAGGGGGCACATTTTGGTCCACCTCCCCACCACACACCCCCACCGCCGCTGCTACTGCACATACCTTGGCTAGCGGGAGGTCCCCAACCCTCGCCTGCTGAAGCACCGCCGCCATCACCACCACCACCGCCGCACATGCGTTAGCTAGCGGGGATCCACAACCTCTGCCAGCTGAAGTGCATTTTCCAGCGCTGATCTCCGGTGCCACCACATTTCCTGCCCTGCTCTCTCTTCCCCTCATGTCATGTGTGGCATGCTTGTTTTAATGAGACAAATCAAAAAAGCAAACACTGGGCCTTCAGGATTGAGAAAGATGTAGTCCTTTATTGTAATGAAGACCCGACACGGGCCGTGTTTCGGCATACAAACGCCTGCATCAGAGGTCTAACATAAAAAAACATTTAAAAATACATAAAAATCTATCAGACATAAAATTATTAAATAGCAATATAACAGTGGAGGACCAACATAAAAGCAGATGTCTAAAAATCGTACTTACATCTACACATGTATATCTGTACACATCCACATTTACATATACTTATTCATTAATATGCAAATATATACATATACATACATATAAATGTACACAATTAATCATGTGCAAAAATCTATAAAAAACGTACCAAATAAAAATGGGCATGACAAACAAAGACAGAAATATGAGGAGCAAAAAAACTCAAAAAGAATTCCAACCTTATCAATAAAATTTATAAATAAATAAAATTATAAACTCATAATGCATATGCATATATACACACACCTACAAACATTCATACAGAATTTTAAAATACCAAGTACACAATTCCAATGTAATATCGCCAACTGAAAGTGGACATGAAAAACAGAGTAAGAAATATCTATAAGAACATCAAGCCTTACCGAGACTCCTATAGGTCAGCTTATGGACTAGTATGCAAGGATATGAAAAGAACAATCAGGATATATTCCCTAATGTAAAGAAATAAAATGTTCAGAGTCAACATTTATAAATATCTGAGATGACAACTGCAGACCCATATGCATAATGTACTTCTGCCTATAACATCCCGAATTCGTGAAGATTTACTCGTCGTCTCTACATTACATAACCACTTACGACGTCAGAGCATCCCTCAAGAAACAGATACATAATGGCATGTGGTTAAATGGAAATTATGTGAGTGTCCAAAGAGCAGGTCCTGCTCTCTGTGCATGCTCCTTTGGCACACACATGTGACATGTGCCTGTGGTACAAGCACCTTAGTGGTATGTGGATTAAGTATACTTCTGGGGATGATATCACCTCTTATGGGTCGGGAAGCAAGGTCAGTAATGGAGTGAGATAGCAGCAGTAAACAGAGATAAAGTGTCTGTGCAGGTTGGGAGGCAAGGTCAGTAACAGATGTAATACCCAAGAGCCAAAAAGATGGAAGAATCAAGCCCAATGTGATTACAAAGTAGATATCAAATTAGTTGTGATTGACACAGTTTGGCAAGAACCTCATTTTTAGGTATAACTTGTCTGGAATGTTTTTACGTTTGGGGAGCGTGCCAGGTGCCCTTGACCTGGATTGGTCGGTGACAGGATGCTGGGCTAGATGGACCTTTGGTCTTTCCCAGTATGGCACTACTTATGTACTTATGTACTTGTCTCTTATACAATTGTGGATACATGACAGTCCTAATCATTTCCTGCTTTTCTACTAGAGCCCAAGGCATGCTGAGATGGTTCAGGGAAATTACTTTACCTTTGACCTTGTGTCTTGTAGTTCCTAAATGGGACATTTTTAACTAAGTTGTTAATACACCTTATGACTTAAACATTAATTACATATCTTCTTGATTGGCTGCTGACTGTGTTGTTGATGTCATAGAAATGTGTTCAGTACAGGTGCCAGTCTCAAACGTACATTTTCTTTTAACTCTACAGAATGCTTCTTGTATATTCTGATTACAGATAATCCAAGTTGTTTTATTGGCCCGTTATCATGCTTTTTCGATGCCCACATATTAAAAAACAAGTTAAATCCTGCTGTACACCGCCTTAGGTGAATCTCTTCATAAAGGCGGTTAATAAATCCCAATAAATATATTGTAATGAACCAAGCTGTTGGCTAGTTTCAGTGGCAATGATTCCCAAATAAAGAGGAAAAAATTTTATGTTTTAATATTCTTCTTGACAGTTATTTAATCCCTTCATTTAAAAAGTGCTTATTATGCTGTCCCAGTCATCAATTAGTTTGTGGATCATAAACTTTATGACAGTACAAAACTGTGCAAGGGTGGGGAAGAAAATGTGAGGCGATGAAACCTGTTTTTACTTGTGACCCATATGAGGGCAGGGCAAATCTACAGAGGTCAAAGAGCATCAGTTGTGTCCTTGAAATGAATCATATATTAGAAAAAGGATTTTTTAAATATAGGTAATTATAATATCATAAAACAAACTGTCAGTTCTTTTTTCCTTGATTATTGCTTTCTGTCACTGACATGGCCTCTATATATCAGGTAAGCAGGTCCAGGAGCTGGAGGTGATGAAGAGAGCACAGAATCACGTCAACACAATCTAGCACCACCTACAGCAGGGATGCAGCCAATACACCCATGATCTTCTATTAAGGGCTCTCACTACACAGCTGGGCTATAGCAGGAGGAAGCTGAATCAATAAAAACTCAGGACATTACAAATGCAAACGTATGATGGCACAGGTGTAGCTGGTGCAAATTCCAATTGAGCTGGAACCACAATAAGTGAAAGAAAGCTGTGAGACTATAAAGAAAAAGTGTTTTCCATAAAATAGTAACCCATTCAAAGGTTTGCTTTCAGTACATAAGTATTGCCATACTGGGACAGACAAAAGGTCCATCAAGCCCAGCATCCTGTTTCCAACAGTGGCCAATCCAGGTCACAAATACCCGGCAAGATCCCAAAAAATGTACAAAACATTTTATACTGCTTATCCTAGAAATAGTGAATTTTCCCCTAGTCGATTTAATAATGGTCTATGGACTTTTCCTTTAGGAAGCCATCCAAACCTTTTTTAAACTCTGCTAAGCTAACCGCCTTTACCACATTCTCTGACAACGAATTCCAGAGTTTAATTACTCGTTGAGTGAAGAAAAAATTTCTACGGTTCATTTTAAATTTACTACATTGTAGTTTCATCGCATGCCCCCTACTCTTAGTATTTTTGGAAAGTGTAAACAGACGCTTCACATCTACCCGTTCAACTCCACTCATTATTTTATAGACCTTTATCATATCTCCCCTCAGCCGCCTTTTCTCCAAGCTTAAGATCCCTAGCCGCTTTAATCTTTCCTCATAGGGAAGTCGTCCCATCCCCTTTATCATTCTCGTCGCCCTTCTCTGCACCTTTTCTAATTCCACTATATCTTTTTTGAGATGTGGTGACCAAGTCTTTTGTTTTTGTAAGAATGATGTTAAATAAATTTAAATAAAGGATAAACCACTTATGTAAAATTGAATAACAATGATATGCACCTCCAAACAAAATGACACAATTTAAGACAAATTAAGGAGTCCTTTTAATAAAATGTGGTGAAATCTGGGCTTAACGCATTGGTTCCCAAACCTGGTCCTGGAGGCACCCCAGCCAGTCAGGTTTTCAGGATATCCACAATGAATATTCATGAGAAAGATTTGCATGCACTGCCTCCACTGCATGCAGATCTCTCTCATAAATACTGATTATGGATATCCTGAAAACCTGAATGGCTGGGGTGCCTCCAGGACCAGGTTTGGGAACCACTGGCTTAACACGCTATAACCCAGAACTTTATGGTACATTAAGTCAGATTTAATGTAGAACTTTTAGGGCTTTTTCCCTTTTTCTATCTGCAGCTCATGGGATGATGTTCCCATCAGCACACAGTACCTGAAGAAACTTAACACGAGAGCACTTAAGGTTAGATTCTGTATTTGACTACGCAGAAAAACATCATGCCTAGATGTATTCTGTAAAGTACACCTAAATTTTAAAGAATAGTCTTACATTTCCATACAGTATATAGAATACGCCAAGCGGCTCACCACGTGACTAAATTTGGTCATGTCCATTTAGGCCACATTTTACTTGGTATAAATCCTGATGCCTAAATTAGGTGCAGGTCAGTCCTATTCTATAATAATGCACATAGATTTCAGAAATGCCCTTGTCCTACCCGCAGCCACTCCCACTTTTCAATTATACAACTTAGAATTTAGGCGCACCATGTTATAGAATACACTTAGCAAGTTGTCACATAAATCTCAATTCATGCCAATTAGTGCTGATAATTGCTTGTTAACATCCAATTAACAATGCTGATTAGCTAGTTAACCAATTAAGTTATGCACATTGTTATAGAATACGCTTCGGTTTCCGCACGGATTTTCAGGCGCCGTATATAGAATCTGGGGAGTTAATGCCTCCTATTTAGGATTCCCGGTGGAGGTTGTGGAGACGAGGCCTGTGTCAGCTGGAGGGGAGAGGAGGGTGGCTGGACATGGGTGGCTGGAGGGGAGAGGAGGGTGGCTAGAGGGGAGGGAAGGGGAGAGAGGAGGGTGGCTGGACATGGATGGAGGGCAAGAAATGAAGAAGAAAGTGTGGGAAAAGCATGTGGGATCCTTTAGGAAAAAAGGAGCTAGTGGTTACTGAGGAAGGGCAGACTGGATGGGCCATTTGGCCCTTATCTGCTGGCATGATTCTATGTTTGTTTCTACATTTCTAGGTGCCAAGTCCTCCTGTGTTAACTCTGCTTTAGCCAGTTAGTACATGCTAATTATAACACGCTAACTGGTTAATGTTTCCATATCCATACTTTGCCCATTCTACACCCCCCCCCCCCCCCCAGTATGTTTATGATACTGTATTGTAAAATTGAATTCTTACAACAAATTACTTTCTTATGCATTATTCTTTGTTATGTATCCTATACTGTTTATTGTAAGCCACATTGAACTCAGACTTGTTTGGGATAATATGGGATATAAACGTCACAAATAAATCAATAAATTCTAAAAAAATTAAATAACATTCAGTTTAGCATGCGGAAACAGGAAAAATACTGCAAAACTCTTCAATGCATTTATGCTGTAGCCTGTTTTCACATGCTAACCAAGTGTTAAGGGCCAGATTCTATATACCGCGCTTTAAAAATCCACACAGAAAGCATTTTGGTGAAAGTGTATTCTATAAGGCGGTGATGGCGAACCTATAGCACACGTGCCAGAGAGGGCACGCAGAGCCCTCTCTGTTGGCATGCACGCTGCCGGTCGCCTCACCCAAAACTTTCAGCCCTCCCTCCCACCCGGCACCAGCCCGCCCAGCCTCCATCCATCCCTCCCTCCCTCCGAACCCGAAGAAATTTAAAACTCTTCCCTTGTCCGTCCAAGTAGGCGGCGTCAGCATCAGCAGTAGCAGCGAAAAGCGTGCTGCTGGTTCGGCGCATCTTCAGCCTTCCATCTCTCAAGCTCTCTGGTCCCGCCGTAACAGGAAATGAGGGCGGGACCAGAGAGCTTGAGAGACATAAGGCTGAAGACGCGCCGAACCAGCAGCACACTTTTCGCTGCTACTGCTGATGCTGATGCCGCCTACTCGGACGGACAAGGGAAGACTTTTAAATTTCTTCGGGTTCAGAGGGAGGGAGGGAGGGAGGGATGGAGGCCGGGCGGGCTGGTGCCGGGTGGGAGGGAGGGAGGAATGCTTGACACCGGGTGGGAGGGAGGGTGCCCTGGTGCCTGCTGCTGGGTGGGTGGGAGTGAGCGAGGCCTGGTGCTTGGGTGGGTGGACTGCCTGGTGCTTGGGTGGGTGGCCTGCCTGCCTGCCTCCCTGGTGCTTGGGTGGGAGGGAGGCCTGCCCGGTGCTTGGGTGGGAGGCCTGCCTGGTGCTTGGGTGGGTGGGTGCCCTGCTTGGTGCTTTGGTGGGTGCGTGCGTGGGTGGGTGGCCTGCCGGGTGCTTGGGTGGGAGGGTGGCCTGATGCTGGGGTGGGTGGGTGGGTGGGAGGGAGGGAGGATTGGTGCTGGGTGGCCTGGTGCTGGGTGGGAGGGAGGCCTGCCGTTGGGAGGGCGGGGGGAGAGGAGGGTGGCTGGATATGGGTGGCTGGAGGGGAAGGCAAGGGGAGAGGAGGGTGGCTAGAAGGGAGGGCAGGGGGAGAGGAGGGTGGCTGGAGCGGAGGGCAGGGGGGAGAGGAGGGTGGCTGGCACATGGGCGGCTGGAGGGAAGAGGAGGGTGGCTGGACATGGGTGGCTGGAGGGGAGAGGAGGGTGGCTGGAGGGGAGGGCAGGGGAGAGAGGAGGGTGGCTGGACATGGATGGAGGGCAAGAAATGAAGAAGAAAGGAGGAAAGTAAAGAAATAAATGGAAAGGAAGTCCTGAAAACGGAGTTAAGAGAACAGATAGAGAGCAGCAGAATCAGCGACTAGGACCAATATGGATAGAAAACCAAAATCACCAGACAACAAAGGTAGAAAAAATAATTTTATTTTCATTTTAGTGTTTGGAATATGTCCAATTTGAGAATTTACATCTGCTGTCTTATTTTGCACTGGGTATACTGGAGCTGTAACAACTTACAGAAATGATTTATAATGAAAGAAAATCATGTTATTTTTTTCTCCTATACTAGTATAATATTTTCAATTTATTTTATTTATTTTATTTATGTTAATTTATATACCGTATCTTATTGCAACTGCAAAACAGAACGGTTTACATTTGTATAAAAACAATTAGTGTATACAAATAAACAAACATAGGAATTCCATTCATGACAGGAAAGCACAGCAAACCAGAATAAACTACATAATAAAATCAGTACAAATTAAAAATCTAATATACAGTTAAGCTACCCCTTTTTTTTCTTTTTCTTTTTGACCTTATCTCATTATGCTAAGTTCTGTTCTACATAGCTTATAAAGAAAAAGGTTTTCAAAAGTTTTCGGTAATGGAGATAAGATTTCTCTAATCTGATCTCCTTTGGAAGGCCATTCCAAAGGGAGGGTGACAAATAGAAAAAAGCCGATCTCCGTGTAGATTCCCATCTAGCCTTAGCAAGAGGGGGAATAACTAACCTGTTATCTGTTAGGGATCTAAAAGTTCGCATAGCGGTGTAGGGAATTGTTAAATTCGACAAGTAGCTAGGATTTAATGTGTAAAAGGCTTTGTGGGTCAGAACAAGAGCCTTAAACTTTACTCTTGCTTCGACCAGGAGCCAGTGCAGACGATGCAGTAAAGGTGTTACTCTGTCATCCCTCCGGGCCCTGCAGATCATACGTGCTGCTGTATTTTGAATTCTTTGTAATCGCTTTAAGTTTGCTTGAGTAATCCCAGCATATACAATGTTACAGTAGTCTAAACGTGAAGTAATATATGCAGATGTCAGTGTTTTGAGAGAGTCCTTACTTACTGAATTTCTAACTGACCGAAGCCGCCTCAGATGAAAAAAAGATTTTTTCACAACATCGGATACTTGTTCCTCAAAAGGCTCAACATGACAATTGAGTACATAAACTGTTGGACTTCTAACGTATGTTTTTTCAACCATGCAGAAGGTATAGGATCCAACGAACTATAAGTGGGCGATAGACCTGCAACCAAGGTATATAATGATTCGGCAGACGGAATTTCAAAATCCTTCCAAGGTACAAATAATTGTGAACTTGGGGAATTGTCGGTATGACTTAGCCCTGGTACCCTTGGGAAGAGAGCTCTTAATTTCTCGATTTTAGAGCTAAAGAACTTTGCTAGAGTTTCAGAGTCAATAGCAGGCGATTCTCTATTTTCGTTAGTTATTGTTGTCAAGCGTTTCATAATGTGAAACAGTTTTTTCTGCGAACTGGCTGCTTCTTTTATCTCTTCTGAGAAGTATGCAGTTTTAGCATCCTTTAATTGTGATAAATAATATTTTTTACACTGTCTGTTTATATGCGCCATGGCTGCTGTAAGGGGGTGTGGCTATCATAGGGTGGAGTCATATGTGGTGACCCCGCCCATAATGAGTACCAGCACTTCGCGATAAATAATTAGATTTTGGGATTACAATTTACAGTGGGAGGTCAATCCCGGAGAGTGTCACGGCTGGGAGAGGCATGGACTATATTGAAGGATCTGGGCTGTAAGGATTTACCACCAGAAGCTTCTGGATCATCCTCTGCAATTGTGCATCAGTCACGCAGGGCATCCACGTGGCACAGAGTGGACTCCAGAAAGGAAACAAGTCCTCGAGGATCTCCACAGAAGAGTGGGACTTGAATATATGATAGTGAGAACTAGATGCACACCATACAGTGTTAATCTTATCAACAGTTGGTTGAACATGTCTATTTTAGGCGATAGTTTTATGTCGCTCCTGAAATGTTGTTAATACATATGTTTTATGTTGGCTAGCAATAATACTAAGAGAAGAATAGTGAGAGGGATAAGGATTGAAACAGTGTATAGCAATTGGGGTTTTTCACATGAAGCCCAATAATAGTCTGCTCTGGCGAGGAGTTACTCCCTCAGAACCTTCTGCTGGCAGATTCTCTACCAGCTACTTTGGGGGGGGGGGAGGGGAGGGGGAGGGGGAGGGGGGGTCAGGGGTTAAAAGTGGGTACATGGAATGTCAATGGGTTGAACTCCCCATCAAAACGCAGTCTTGTATTTCGGGAGGTGCAAAGGCTTCATTGGGATATAGTAATGCTACAGGAAACACATATTAAGAGTGGTGATGCTCACTTGCTCAAGCACAAATCTTTTGATGAATGTATAGCTCATTTTGATAACAGAGGAGGAAAGGTGGGAGGGCTTGTAATCTATGTTCGGAAAGGTATACCATTTATAATTAATGATATTTACAAAGATGTCCTAGGCAGGTGTTTGGCGGTGAAGGGACTTATATATGGCAAACCTGTGACTATTGTGAATGTATATGCCCCGAATGTGGGGCAGGGGGACTTTTTCGATAATATGACAGAGGAACTTTCCCAGTTCCAACAAGGCCATATGATTTTGGGAGGTGATTTCAATACATATATGACACCAATGGACCATTCTAGAGGAGGAGGCAGTATAAATGTGACCCACAGTAAAAAACTAAAACAATTGACGTCACAGTTAGATTTAGTAGAAGTTTGGAGGCTCAGACACCCAGGCCAAAAGACATATACATTTTTCTCTCATTCACAAACTACATATACTAGAATAGATATGATTTGGTGCAGTCGCACACTCTGGGATAATGTGATAGATTCTGAGATTAGCCCCATTAGTATTTCAGATCATGCTCCAGTAGAACTTGAACTGAAGGGGTGGAGGGAGGAAGATAGGCTCCTCTTTTGGAGATTAAATGAGTCACTACTGGGGGATCACAGAATTTGTGCTGATATTCGTAAAGTGATTCAGTCTTACTGCATAAGCAATGACACGGGGGAGGTTTCAGATGGAACTCTCTGGGACGCATTGAAGGTGGTGGTAAGAGGGCACCTCATAAAGTGGGGGGCTCATAAAAAGCGCGCCAGAGAAGCTGCGGAACTCAATCTGAGATCCAGACTGGTTCATCTGGAAAGACAACACCAGGCGAGGGGTTTAGCAAAAGACCTGCAGGAGCTCAGGAGGTGCCGGATGGAATTGGAAAAGCTACAAATAATGCGGGTGGAATTCATGAGGAAGCTTCTCCAACATAAATTTTATGAATATAGTAATAAGTCAGGGAAAATGCTGGCCAATTGTCTTAAGGCTAGGCAGAGAAATCACACCATTACAAAAATTAAAGGCCCAGGGGACCAACTATATTACAGGGATGAAGAAATTAGAACTCAATTCTTAACTTTCTATAAAGAGCTCTATAAAAGAGAAATAGGGTTGGAAGATGCTGAGGTGCGGCAGAGTTTCGAGGGACTTGGGCTATCCAAATTGACTAGCGAAGAGAGCCGTAAGCTGGAAGCTCCATTTCGTCTTGATGAAATCACAGGAGCTATTAAAAATCTTAAGGGAGGAAAGGCCCCAGGAATGGATGGCTACTCCGCCAAATTCTACAAACTTTTCACGGGGGAAGTGGGACCCTTGCTGATGAGAGTGGGTAATGCCTGTTTTGAGGGTCAGTCTTTGCCCATTAGTATGCACGAGGCGGGAATATCCCTGCTTTTAAAGCCAGGAAGGGACCCTGCAATATGTGGGTCCTATAGACCAATCTCGCTGATCAACCTAGATATAAAAATATTATCAAAAGTATTGGCAGACCGGCTAGGTGCAATCCTACCAAAATTAGTACATACTGACCAATCTGGGTTTGTTAACGGCCGGCAGGTAGCAGATAATGTACGCCGAACACTGCATGTTATATGGGAGGCTCAGAGACAAGATATACCGGTCACTTTGCTAAGTACAGATGCAGAAAAAGCATTTGATAGGGTGGAGTGGCCTTATCTCTGGGAAGTTATGGAAAATATGGGAGTTGGGACTGGTCTACTGGGATGGCTTCATAGGCTATATGAAAGGCCAATAGCTCGATTAAAAATCAATGGGGGGTACACGTCGACATTCCCGATAGAACGAGGCACTCGCCAGGGCTGCCCACTGTCGCCGCTGCTCTTCGCGCTCTATATAGAGCCGTTAGCGCAGAAGATTCGAGAATCTGCGGATGTAAAAGGGATAGTAATTGGGACTATAGAACACAAATTAGCATTATTTGCGGACGACGTGTTATTTTTTGTGGGAAATCCTGCATTGACCCTTCCGAACTTGATGGTAATTCTATCAGAGTACGGACGCATGTCAGGCTTTAAGATTAATTATGACAAATCAGAGCTGTTGGGGATTTCCCTTACACAGGCCTGGATGCAAGAGCTCATGCGAACATACCCATTCCGTGTGAGGCACGATAAGATTAAATATCTGGGGGTCAGGATACCTATGGAGATTTCTCAAGTATTTTCCCTGAACTATATACCACTTTTTCAACAGGTACGAGCAGATTTAGAAGCATGGACGGGGAAATGGCTGTCATGGTGGGGGCGTATTGCAGTTGTCCGAATGAATATTCTACCCCGAGTACTATTCTTCTTTCAGACATTACCAATATTAGTGCCAAAGGGGGAGTTGGAGAAATTGCAGAGAGCGCTATTGAGATTTATTTGGGAGGGCAAAGCGCCAAGGCAAAGCAGAAAGTTGTTATGGAAGGCAGTTGACTTGGGGGGAAGAGGTGTTCCAAACCTTAAATGGTACTACTGGGCTGCTCAATTAAAGTTCATTTCCGCATGGAGTCAAGACAGGCTGTCAGTGGTGGCCCAACTTGATCAACTTATGGTGCCGAATCAATGTCTCAAATCAGTACTTTGGGCCTCCTATCCACGTAGAATGTACACAACACTGACTTCCAATCCTTTTGTGCAACACCTCTTAACATTGTGGGCAGTGGTTAGGAGTAACCAGTGGCAGTCCAGGCTCACCTCATCTTTTGCATACATTGGGGGAGAACCAGGGTTTCAGATAGGAATGGGACATCCGGTGGCAAGGAGATGGGCAGAGAAAGGGATAATTTGTTTTAGAGATCTAATGGATGATGGACAAATGGTGCCCTTTGCGGAGCTTAAAGAACAAAATGGGATCTTAGAGACTGAACAATTCTTTTACATACAAGTCAAACATTATATACAAACACAAGGGTGGTTGAAGACGGACCCGGAAGAGTTTGAGGGCCTAGAGAATATGTGGAGTTCCCTGGGGAAAATGAAAGGTACTATTTCGATATTGTATAAATTTTTAAGGGGTAGGACCTTTGAGAAGTGTCCTTATATGCTTCAGTGGGAACGGGATTTGAATAAGGAATTTACAGCACACGAGTGGAAGGCAATTCTGGCTGAGGTTACTAAAGCCTCAACTTGTGTGCTGATAAAGGAAAATGCTTTCAAAATCCTGTCACGATTGTATTATACCCCACACAGACTGCATGTTATGTTTCCAGGGACATCACAATGTTGTTGGAGATGTGGAGATGAGGAAGGGACCTATCTACACATTTGGTGGTCCTGTGCCAAAATACGGGTCTTCTGGGGAAATGTCGCAACAAAGATAGCAGCCCACACGGGGAAGCCCTTCCCGTGTGAACTTCAATGGTGTTTGCTTGGATTGGGTAATAGACGAGGAGCTAAATGGCAGAGTCGGTTTAAAAGAATGTGCTTGGCAGCGGCAAAAACTGTAATAGCAAAGCATTGGAAACAATTAGAGGCACCCTCAGAAGAGGATTGGCTTTTGAAGTTATCTTTGATTGGCGAAATGGAGAAATTTACGGACAAAAGATTGGGACGTTATAATGAATCTTCAGAATTATGGACTCAATATCGGAGTTTAACCCGCATGACATAAATCTTAAACGTATAATTTGTTGAGGGGGGAGGGGGGATGAGGGAGGGGGATGGGAACATTTTGGATTGTATCAGCGAATGACTGCTTGATATGCAACATGTTTGTTATTACATAAAACCAATAAATAAATACAAATTAAAAAAAAAAATAATTAGATTTTGGGTAGCTGTTTGGGCACACGGTCTCTGAAAGGTTCGCCATCACTGCTATAAGGGGCACTTAGATTTATTTATTTTTTATTTTTATTTATTAGGATTTATTTACCGCCTTTTTGAAGGAGTTCACTCAAGGTGGTGTACAGTAAGAATAGATCAAACATGAGCAATAGGCAATTACAACGGTAAAAATATTCAAGTAACAATACAAAGTATGGCATGGTATACTAGCAATGTCAACACAATACGTAATAGAACATTATAATTGGTAGTGGAGGGTAAGGCAAAGTTGTAACATATAGATGGGTAAGAAAGTAGGAAGAATTAGAAAGTAAGGTGACTGATTTGAAGAAAGTTGCACATGGAGGAGTGGATAAACATGTCCCGCTGCAGTATGTGCAGCCCGAGTCACTCCTTGTGTGTGTGTGTGTGAGACTAACAAGTTAGTTACTTCTTCCATTAAAGGCTTGGTTGAAGAGCCAAGCTTTCACCTGCTTCCTGAAGTACAGATAGTCTTGTGTTAAGCGGAGTCTTTCAGGCAATGCATTCCAGAGTGTGGAGGCTCCTCCGGAGAAGGCTCACTTGCAGGTATCACATCGTGTAATGTTTTGGAGAGGGTGTAGTTAGTGAAAGTCCTTGGGAGGACCTTAGTGTCCTTGGCGGTGTGTGGAGTATTCAGATACTCTGGGCCATTTCCTTTCAGGGCCTTGAAGATCAGACATAGAGTTTTAAATTTAGCCCTGTATTGTACTGGTAGCCAATGAAGTTTTTGCAAAAATGGTGTGATGTGGTCACGTTGCTTGCAACCTTCTATTTACTACTACTACTACTTAGCATTTCTATAGTGCTGCCAGGGTTACGCAGCGCTGTACAAGTTTAGCATGGGGAAGGACAGTCCCTGCTCAAGAGAGCTTACAATCTAAAGGTTACAAACTATGTAGCCAGTGTAGGTAACTTACAACTTAGGTAGTCAATGTAGGTAGCTTACAATCTAAAGGTTATAAACTATGTAGTCGGTGTAGGTGACATGAATGGGGAAGGTGGTTAGGCGCCAAAAGCAAGGGAGACGAGATGGGCTTTGAGTGAGGACTTGAAGATGGGCAGGGAGGGCGCATGGCGTATGGGCTTGGGAAGTCTGTTCCAGGCATAAGGTGATGCGAGGCAGAAGGGGCGGAGTCTGGAGTTAGCGGTGATAGAGAAGGGTACAGATAGTAGTGATTTGTCCTGAGAGCAGAGGTTACGGGTGGGAACATACGGGGAGAGGAGGGTAGAGAGGTAAAGGGGGGCTGCAGATTGAGTGCACTTGAAGGTCAATAGGAGAAGCTTGAACTGTATATGGTAGCGGATCGGGAGCCAGTGAAGCGACTTAAGGAGAGGGGTGATATGAGAGTATCGATTCACGCGGTAGATAAGACGTGCAGCGGAATTTTGGACAGATTGAAGGGGGGATAGATGGCTAAGCGGGAGGCCAGCGAGAAGAAGGTTGCAATAGTCAAGATGAGAGGTAACGAGCGAGTGGACGAGGGTTCGGGTGGTCTGTTCAGAGAGGAATGGACGAATTTTGCTAATATTAAAGAGGAAGAAGCGACAGGTTTTAGCTGTCTGCTGGATATGGGCAGAGAAGAAGAGGGAGGAGTCGAAGATGACTCCGAGATTGCGGGCTGAAGAGACGGGGAGGATGAGGGCGTTGTCAACAGAGACGGAAAGTGGGGGAAGAGGAGAAGAGGGTTTGGGTGGAAAGACAAGGAGCTCGGTCTTTGCCATGTTCAGTTTCAGATGCCGGTTGGACATCCAGGCAGCGATGACAGAGAGGCAGGCCGAAACTTTGGCCTGGGTTTCGACTGTGATGTCGGGAGTGGAGAGATAAAGCTGGGTGTCATCAGCATAGAGACGGTACTGGAAACCATGTGATGAGATTTAGGCATGGTATATAGAATACGCTTAGTCAATATCCTAGCGCCTAAAATGATGCATATCCATTTAAACCAATGATAATGTGGCATAAATCCCAGCATGTAGATTTAGGGGCAGAGGGCCATTTTATATAACAATGCACATAAATTTTGTAATGCCCACAAAACACCCACTTCCCCGCCTATAATCATACCCTTTTTTTCCTGTGTGTATTAAAATTTAGGTGCAGTACGTTACAGAATATGCTTAGGGAGTTATCTGCGTAAATTGTAATGACATAGGAGCCCTTTTACAAAGGCGTGGGAGGGCCTACAAGCGCACAGCATGCACCAAATCAGCACTACTGCCCGGCTAGCACATGAGCCAGGCGGTAATTCTGAATTTGGCACATGCCGAATCCCATGGTAGAAGGCTGACAGTCGCTCAAAAGCGCATGGTTCGGGATAAGGTATCTTCCAAAGATATCACCAAAACAGGGAAGATAGGGTATCCTGATAGTGAGGTTGCAAAAGAGACCGTAGTAGATCAGGTGTCCCTAAATAAAAATAAAAATCAGACAAAAGATTGCAAATTAGTACTGTCAAGTACTAAGCATGATGTAAATAGGAGCAACAAACACAGTTTGAAATGTCTATATGCAAATGCCAGGAGCCTAAGAAATAAGATGGGAGAGTTAGAATATATTGCACTAAATGAAAATTTAGATATAATAGGCATCTCTGAGACCAGGTGGAAGGAGGCTAACCAGTGAGACACTGTCATACTGGGGTACAAATTATATCGTAGTGATAGGGTGGATCGAATTGGTGGAGGTAGCATTGTATATTAACGAGAGCCTTGAATCAAATAGATTGAAAATTCTGCAGAAAGCAAAACACTTCTTGGAATCACTGTGGATTGAAATTCCATGTGTAAAGAGGAAAAGGATAATTATAGGAGTGTACTGTTCAATGGCTAGCAGGATTGCTGAAGTCCTGCCAGCCAAAAAAATTCTCTGCTTGAACTGCGCTTTTCCTCCTCATACTGCCTCAGGAGCGAGGAAGTCAGCAGCATGTCTCCTGCCACCGATGCCAGCATTCCCCAAGCATGCTCAGTTCGCACATGAACTGAGCATGTTCCGGGAGTACCAGCGTCAGCAGCCGGAGGCACACCACTGACTTCCTCACTCCCGAGGCACTACATGGAGGAATGGGCAGCTTGGGCAGTGGATTTCTTTGACTGGTGGGGCTTTGGCATCCCCACCAGCAAAGGTATGATACCTAATGTGGTGGTGGTGGGGGGGGGGGGGGGAATATGTGGCCTCCACCAACCCACCCCTGTGTCTCCTCAATGGACTTCTGGCTATGCCCATGCCTTTAATCATGCAATTAATCACGGTTAAAAATTTTAATCGAAATGCAGCCATAATTACTATGTAACTCCACACTATCATTGCAATCTCAGACTTAAAAGTTTCATTATACTTTGCCCCCTGCCATGCTCATCTGGATTCTACTAAGAAGTCTGATTTTATATTATTGCTCCACTTCTATGGAATTCACTCCCCTGGTAACTCCAAGCTGAATCCTCCCTAATCAAGTTCAAAGCTGTCTTTAAGGCTTTCTTTTTCACTCAGGCTTTTGGTGATTAAGTGCCAGGGCTGAGGGATGGTTTGGTGATCATGAGCAGACCAATTTTTTCTTGTTTTTTCTCCTATATCCTTGTTTCCTCTTCTCTATTATTTTCTTTCTATCTATTACTGGTTTATTATTTTGTAATGAAGCACAAATAGCAGTATATTAAGATTTGAATAAACATAACATAAACCAATATTTTACTCCTGGAGATAAGAAACCAAGTCACCAGTACCCTTTAGATAAGAACACCAGTGATTCTATACCATTACTACTTCTCTGCATTCCAAATACATCGAACGCTGCTCTAGTCTGTGAAACTGTTCAAACATCTTCAGACTCTGCAAAATAGTGCGGCAAGGTTGATATGTCATGAAAAAAAATTGAATGTGCCAGTCCTTTATTAATGAAATGCCATTGGATGCTTGTGCAGGCTCATTTTTTCATCAAAGTCTGTTCGCTGGCTTTTACCACTACTACTACTTATCATTTCTAGAATGCTACTAGACGTAGGCAGTGCTGTACACTAAATATGTAAGAGACAGTCCCTGCTTAACAGAGCTTACAATCTAATTAAGACAAACAGGACAGGCAAGGGATGAGGGAATTACTAAGGTGGGAATGATAAACAGACATGGGTACTGAACAAGTGAATAGGAGTTAGGAGTTAAAGCAGTCTCAAAATGGTGGAGCTTGACGTACTGACTCAGGAAGTCTATTCCAAGCTATGGTGCAGCAAGATAAAAGGAATGAAGTCTGGAGTTGGCAGTGGAGGAAAAGGGTACAGATAAGGGAGATTTACCCGATGATTGGAGTTCCTGAGGAGGAGTGTAAAGAGAGATAACAGTGGAGAGTTTCTGAGGATCTTCAGCGTGAATGCACTTGTAAGTCAATAAGAGGAGTTTGAACTGTATGTGGAAATGGATAAGGTGCTAATGAAGTGACATGAGGAGAGGTCTAATACGAGCATAGCGACACTGGTGAAATGTAAGTTATTAAGCAGAATTTTGAACAGATTGACGGGAAGAGAGATGGCTTAGTGGGAGACTTGTGAGATGCATGTTGCAGTAGTCTAAGCGTGAGGTGATGATAGTGTAGATAAGGGTTTTGGTAGTGTGCTCAGAAACGAAGGGACAAACCATGGTGATATAGAGAACAATATGACAGGTTTTATCAGTCTGTTGGATATGTGCAGAGAAAGAGAGAGATGACCCCAAGGTTACGAGCTGATGAGACAGGGAGGATGAGAATGTTATCCACAGAGATATAGAATGGGGGAAGAGGAGAGGTGGGTTTAGGGGGAAGATAAAAAGCTCAGTCTTGGCCATGTTTAGCTTCAGATGGTGGTAAGATATCCAGGCAGCAATGTCAGACAGGCAGGCTAGGGCCTGGATTTCTGGTTTGGAGAAATAGATCTGGGAGTCATCAGCATAAAGGTGATACTGAAAACCATGGGAGAAATCAGAGCACCAAGGGAATCAATATAGATATGGAAAAGAAAAGGTTCCAATACAGAGCTCTGAGATACCCCAACTGATAGTGGGATAGAAGTGGAGGAAGATCCACCAGAGCATACAGTAAAAATGCTATGGGAGAGATAAGAAGAAAACCAAGAAAGAAGAGAGTCCCAAAATCCTAGTGAGGACAGCGTATCAAGGAGTAGGTGGTGATCAACAGACACGGATAGTCTCCTGGCTATGTTAAAAGCAAAAGAGCAGATCTGAAGAAAATCTTACACTTAAAAAGATTGTATTCACTCCAGTGGCTTAGCCACAGGTGGGCCTGGGTGGGCCAGGGCCCACCAACTTTGGGCTCAGGCCCACCCAACAGTAGCACATGTTTAGCGGTAGCTGGTGGAGATCCCAAGCTCTGTCAGCTGAAGACTTTCCCCTGATAGTAACAAAATTCTACTCTCCACAATACTGGCACCTGCGCATGCTCAGTTTTCAGCGCATGCCTGCTGCAGACTGCCAAGGTGGAAAGAAGCATTTTCCTGCCAGCTGAGATATTTTTTTGGTGGTGGGGAGAGAACATTTGGTGTCCACCCACTTCTTATCTAGGCCCACCCAAAATCTGTTGTCTGGCTACACCCCTGATTCACTATAATAGATAAAAGAACCAGATGCTCAACAAAGGAAACGTCTTGTCTCTCTCCAGTACACAGTACAGCTACAAGTTGGGCTGCAGAATGTGCTAGAGAGAGAGCTACTGTTTTATCACATGGGTGATACCCATGTTTTCCACCTAGTGGTCTTAAATGCACCTGACGCAACCCTGCAAAGGGTGAAACATAGCCTGGGTCAGGCATCTGGCTTTTTTATCTATTGTAGTGAATAAAATCTTTTTAAATAAAATATTTTCTTCAGATCTGCTCCTTTGCTCTTACTACATTGGATCTTGTGGATTGTCTGCCCTATTGGGTGTTTTTTTGGTCCTATGTTAGCCATTTTACATTTTTTTTCTGAGGAATGTAGACTCTTGTGTACTAATTGATTGGTGCTTCAGTTAAAAGTGTTACATATAGGAGATGTGCCAACAAAAGATTACCATATCAAGTAGAATTAATGTGGAATTCACGTCCTCTTTATGTTACTTTAGAAATAAATTACCCACACTTTCATAAGAAATTGAAAACACATTTATTTGGAAAATTTTTATCTGGTCAATAAGATATTGCTTGCTATTTTTTATTTTCTTTGACTATTTACATTTCATGGGGGGTTTTGTGTATCCTATTAATGGTTAGATTGTTTATTGTGATCCGTTGAGAATCAGTCCTCGAATCCTGCCGCATATAAGAAGAAATATTGTATTGTAATGTATTGTACCCTCCTTAAAAGGTGGAAGCAACAAGAGAGGTGCAGAGAACATTTTTCGTTTTCCACTTCATGTGTAATTCTTCGGACCTGACACTGGGATCCCTGACACCTCCCTCAGAAGGGCTCGCGGTAGCATCTGGTGAAAATGACTAAGGACTGAGGCAAAGTTATTTGATGCAGTGGAAAATAAGAAGTAGGTTTCTTTGTTTATTTTGTGGTTGTAGAATAGAAGGGTGAGGTTCTTGTAAAGGAAAAGAGTAAAGGGAAGTGTTTTCACATACCACAATAACGGCTTGTTTTTCCTGCAGGGTCTCACTGTGCAGAAAGTGCCACCTGCCATGGAGTCAGGTTTCTTTTTTTTTAAGTAGAGATAGGGATTTTTTTTTTAATCACAATTCAGAGATTCAACTGTAAATTTTGCCCCTTGCCTGGGTATTGTTTTAGGGACAAGTTACTTTTTTTTTTTATTTATGACAACTTAATTTTACAAGCACTAAAATAACTTGCCAGAAATACAGAGAAAATAAAACACAAGAATTATTTCAATGAGGTAATTCTATACTCTTCCTTAGACCACAAAATAGGGAGAGTGAAACAAGACAAGGAGATCAATTAAACAACAGTAAACAAAGAAAACGTGGTATTAACCTGATTATCCCCAGTTATTATTTATCTGAATCATTATTCCACATTGATCGTCTGGTTGGCTTCTTCAAACCCAAAACGGTATATAGTCAATTTATTTTGTTGGAAACATACTTATTGTCCAATATTAGTGGAAATAATACACCTGATTTCATTTTTTTCTCTTTTAAAACCAGAAATTATTTAACAATACAAACACTTAAGTCTATAATCCAATTCCCACTGATTAAGGTAATCCCAGTTTCACAGGCTTCACTCCTTTTGAATTAATATACTAAGAGGAATCATTTCAGAGGAAACAAACTTTAGGAATCATACCCGGAACTCTGGGAAAACAACAATCTCGATATTAATCATCTGTAATAATATTCACTTTGTTCAAATTTTTCTGGTCTATTATCATTTTCAAAATTTTAACCGTTTCCTACTCCTGTAGAACTTCATTTGCTGTATCAATTTTTCATTCTCAAAGGATTTGATTAGATTATCCGTGTGGCTCACTAATAAGATTATATCTGAAGCAAAATTATTTACTACCACCGTTAGGACCGGGAGCGCCTTCCAGATAGTAACATAGTAGATGACGGCAGAAAAAGACCTGCACGGTCCATCCAGTCTGCCCAACAAGACAAACTCATATGTGCTACTTTTTGTGTATATCTTACCTTGATTTGTACAAGTCTGCCCAGCACTATCCCCGCCTCCCAACACAGGCTCTGGCACAGACCATATAAGTCTGCCCAGCACTATCCCCACCTCCCAACCACCAGCCCCGCCTCCCACCACCGGCTCTGGCACAGACCGTATAAGTCTGCCCAGCACTATCCCCGCCTCCCATCAATGTAACCTCCACGGGAGCCAAAAACTCCAAGCTGATAGTTCTTACAGGTTTAGGAGTGGCACCGCCGACACAGGTTCAGCTGTAAACGACTTCCGTTTCAGCATACACTCCTAACTTACTCCTCCACTCCTTTGGACATAGTGGTTAAATGATTCAGGAGTGATGAAGTTGTTTCCAGGTCCAAGAGCATCGACGCTCCTTCGCCGGCACTAATCAAAGGACTCACCAACCCAGTCATCTGTGGGCAGCTTGTCGCGCAGTGGTCCCACACTTGCTGCACAGGGGACAAAACGCTGGCTATTGGCAGCTGACCCCCCATTGTCCCCTTCCTCTCAGTTAAGGCAACTGCAGGTGCAAAGAGGAAATTTCAAGTAAACAAAGACAGAACTTCGTAGGACAGCTGGGCCGTTGAGCGTATGAGCTTAAGGTTGCCATCTTTCCACTCTCCCTAGTTTGGGACACTCTTTGTCTGATTTCTTCTCAGATGCCTGTCTGATATGGGTAACCCTTCAGCATAGCCCTCTGAGTCATTGAAACACAGAAGCCCCTCCACCACTACAAGGTGGTGTCCCTTCAGAGGGGGGGACAAGTTACTTTTTTTAACCATTTTTTTGTAAATGTCCCACATCCCCAGAAAATATCCAGATGGTGGGTAGGATTTGAGATATCAATTGATTTTTGCAACCCATCTCTATTTCCAAGTGCAATATGCTGTGCTGTTCTTTTTTGGCCAAAAGGTAGAGTTACCACCTTGTTCCATTTTTATGGAAAAGTAAAATCCAGTTTCAATCATGCATTATTATATGCATGGGCTTGTTGCTCTGATCCCCCTAAGAAAAAAAGAAAAATAGGACTACAAGTCTGTGCACGCAGTAGGGTGAAACCAGGATTGGCTCAGCTTCTCTTAGAAAAAAAAAAGACATAGAGCCTTCTCCTTAACTTACCCAATATAAGGGGCTCCCCTGATGCCTCTTTCTAATGCTGTGTCTGTCTCCTTTGAGGGCACTAGAAATGACCATATTCTGGGTATGTTGAGACAGGTATAGGAGGGCTCTCTCCATGCTAAGATGATGCCCAGGACGGTCCATCCTCCACCCCACCCTTATTATGCTATTGCTTGAAACACGAAGAACCACTGAAGAAACTGAAGATACCTAGGTAAGATCCTGGGAAGTAGGCCCCACTAAGGCCCAGATGCACAAAACTTAACGAGCCAGCAACATGCTTTTTATACTGGTTGTAGCCAGTTTAGCGAGCATGGAGTTCAGTGAAACATAAACAAGGGGGTTCTGAAAGGTCTTTTCCTGTCACGGTAGCAGCTAACAATGTATGCAAAATTATTTTAATGAGTTAGTTACTATTCAAATGTACAGTTCAAGTGATACACAGCTGTTTTCCTAGTGATGCACAGAAAGGACCGGCTACCTCTAGGATGGAATTTTTATGAGTGGTCAGGAGCTGTCGGTACTGCTGTTTCTGTCCCATTACCATTGAAATGGCTAAAGAGAGCTATGGCATCTCTAGAGCCTGCCTCCCCTCCACCACCACCACTCACCAAGCATGCAGGTACAGCCCTTCACTCTCTCCTTCACCTTGCTCTCCCTTGCTTCCCTGCCTGCCTGCTTGCAGAGTCGGCACCAGCTCCCTGGTTCTACTGCTGCCAAGGGTCAGATCAGATCAGGCAGGTCTGGCTGCAAGAAAGTGAGTGCTGCAGAGGCTGGCAGCGATAAAAGAAAAAAGTTTGAAAAAAAAAAAGCTACACACTGCTTTCATACACACAGCTTGTATGCGTGTAGAACGATATCTGTAGCATGCGCAGAGCAGCCACACTCATAGGAGCCAACTTTTCAAAATGATTGGGGGTGCTAAGCCTAATGGAAATAACCCCTCCCTGGACACATACAAGGAATTTTCTCAATATTAGGGGTGCTTAAGCACCCACAGCACCCACAGAGTCGGCTCTTATGGCCACACTTAGCGATTGGCTGTTCTGCGCATGCTCAGGTGACCAACTGGTTTCCTCCCTTCCAAGCGACTTGCTGTCTTAGCGAGCAGCTCGTTTGCATCCCGTTTCTTTTGTGCATCCTTTGCTATTTCCAACTTAGCAATTTTTACCAAGGTGGAAATAGCAATTGGTGCTTTATCGAGTCTTTGGTGCATCAGCCACTGAGCTGAGAAAAAAGTGTGCAAAAGGATCCAAGGAAAATGACACAGAAGAGTAGTACCTTAACGAACACTGCTTCGATATCTTTCAGGCTTGTAAGTGGTATATAAATAATAATAATGATAATAGATACTAGGGCTAGACATCAATCGCTTGTTTACTTTTTCCACAAATACTAGAACTAGAGGGCACGCAATGAAGTTACAAAGTAGCAAATTTAAAACAAATCAGAGAAAATATTTCTTCACTCAACGTGTAATTAAACTCTGGAATTTGTTGCCAGAGAATGACGTAAAAGCAATTAGCTTAGCGGGGTTTTAAAAAGGTTTGGATAACTTCCTAAAAGTCCATAAGCCATTATTAAAATGGACGGGAAAATCCACTGCTTATTTCTGGGATAATTTCTTTTGTGCGCTACTGTTCAAAAATTCAAACACTGTTGGAATAAATTTAATTATAGTACAAAAAACTAACAACGATACCGGAGACTCTATTAAAGTCTGATGAGCTGAACTCTGGAAATGCGATAAGCCTAAGAAGATTAAAACATGGCTTGCAACTACCAGAGACATTAAGATAAGTTGATTTTTTATACTATAATTACCGTATTTTTCGGACTATAAGATGCACTTTTTCACCCAAAATTTGGGAGGAAAATGGGGGGTGCGTCTTATAGTCCGAAGGTAGCGTTTTTGGATCGCCGTCCCGTACTTACGCGATGCCATGTTCCGTGGTGGTCTAGTGACGTCGGGGCAGGAAAGAGCCCCCTCTTTCCTGCCCATCGCGCTGCTCTCCGTGCTCCTCACTGCTTTCTGACGGTCTCAGCGATATTCAAAATGGCCGCCGAGATTCTCGGCGGCCATTTTGAATCTCGCCAGACCGTCAGAAAGCAGTGAGGAGCACGGAGAGCAGCGCGATGGGCAGGAAAGAGGGGGCTCTTTCCTGCCCCGACGTCACTAGACCACCACGGAACATGGCATCGTGTAAGTACGGGACGGCGGTCCAAAACTCGAACAAGACGCACCGGAGCACCTAGGTTTTAGAGGAGGGAAATAGGAAAAAAATTTTTTTCCTATTTCCCTCCTCTAAAACCTAGGTGCGTCTTATGGTCCGGTGCGTCTTATAGTCCGAAAAATACGGTAAATTTATTCCAACAGTGTTTGAATTTTTGAACAGTAGCGCACAAAAAAAAAATTTAAAAAAAACATTTATTTGAGCAAGAGCACGGGTATATGGACACTGATGTTTTCATTATAGGCAGATAGTGTGAACTACTGGTTGGCTGGAGGTGGTCTATGATTATACAAAGTCACAAGCATACAAGCTTGAAAGAAGTATGACATAAATATGTCTTTGTGACAGTATGAGACGCCTTCAATAATTAATATATCTCTGTTGTAATAAATTGCTTTGTCTTTTAAATGTTGTGTATTTCTACAAAGATATATTAGACAAAGCGGAGCCATTCCTGATTTATTTTTTGTATTTCTGGGATAAGCAGCATAAAATATATTGTACAGTTTTGGGATCTTACAAGGGGCTTCTGACCTGGATTGGCCACTGTTGGAAACAGGACACTGCGCTTGATGGACCTTTGGTCTGTCCCAGTATGGCAGCACTTATGTACTTATGGCTGTACTGAATATTCATATTCAATTTTATTTGGCCCCAAATAGTGCCCCAAATACATTATTTGAATTAGGATGAATAGTGATTTAAATTCGAATATAAATAATCTGGGTCTCTACCGTGATGAATTCTACTTAAACACTTGCTCTCTGATTTCACGTTGCTTCTTTAATTTTTTGTTATGTTAAAGTTCAATGCCCATTATTCATATTCAGTATTCGTATTTGAATATCATTTTTCCTTTCTCGTATTCAGCAGAATAGTAAAATATGCTATTTGGTATAGCTCTAATAGAGGTGAGGTACAGTTTTGAGGGCCCAGAGGATTATGGGAAACGAGAATCTAAATAAAATAGTTCTTTTTTTCACCTAAAAATAACAGAAGGAGGTACACCTGTTTGAAGAAAGAGCCCAGCTGTGTGCGAGAGCCCAGAGGCACAAAATTGTCCAGGACTGTAGTTAACAATGTTGCAGTATGTTCTATGGTGGTTTATGACTTATGCTGCTGAAATAGTACCATAAACTGTGTTTTGACTTGTATCAACTTTGTGCAATAAATTTAAGCCACTGTTTTGGAACATCATACGAGGGCCTTTGAAACTTTTTTTTGTGAAGAGTAACTATGCTTAGATGGGGGGGGGGGGGGGTTATCTCCTCCCCCATCCCCCCATCCAAGATGAGGAAGGGACTGGAACCTGAATTCGTGACACCCTCCCCCCCCCCCCCCGCCTCATTTCTAGAGGGAGAGCTCAGTAAGATGACTATACAATATCCTGTGACCGTGTTCAGCAGTTCTGCTAAAAGTTTAATTTTGGAGATCAAAGAGCTCCATGTACTTGAATCTGGTATTCTTATGTTTTTCAAATTTAAAAATGAGTAAATCCCACAGTTTTATATTCATGCTTTTATTTTCAGAGTTTGCTGTAAAGGTATTACAACCTACAAATAAAGGGGTCCTTTTACAAAGGCACGCTGAAAAAGAGTTTGCGGTAGTGTAGGTGCGAGTTTTAGGCGCACGCCTGTAAAAAGGCCTCTTATTTTTGCCGAAAATGGACGTGCGGCAAAATGAAAATTGCCGCGCGTCCATTTTGGATCTAAGACCTTAAAGCCAGCCATTGATCTAGTGGTAAAGACTCACGCGGTAACTGGGCAGTAATGACCTATGCACGCCAAATGCCACTTAGCGCACATCCATTACGCGCGCCCAAAAATAAAAAACATTTTTCAGATGCACGTATCGGACGAGCGCCAAAAATGAAATTACCACAAGGGCCATGTGGTAACTGGGTGGTAACTCCGTTTTTGCGCACGTTGGGCACATGTAGGCGTCTACGCAGCTTAGTAAAAGGGCCCCCAAGGATTCCATTTCAGAAGGGCTGATCTTAGAGATATGAGGCTGAAAATTCTTGTTGGCTCTTTGAGCCCACTACAACTAAAACACTACCTGCCTTTGACCATTACTGCTATAAAAACAACATTTAAAATTACATACAAATAAAGATCAAACTAGTTATAATCAGCACCTTTTTGAGTTGTGTCATAATACATTTGTGACTAACTGTCAAGAGCTGTGCATGATCCCTCATCAGGTCAGAGAAAAGGCAGCCTACAACTGTCATTTTTGGGAGTTGCTCTTTCCTAGAGGAAGTGACAACCTGACTAATTTGTTGTAGGATGTAAGGAAAAAGAAGAAAATTCCAAATCCATGACCACAATACACCAGGCACAGGTGAGGTATGCTGCTGGCAGGGCTAGGCTGAATCATGTGCCGATGTGCTATGTAAATTCAGGCTTCAAAACAAAGGATGACAGATTTCTCACAAATAAGCAGCCAATAACATACGGCACACCACTCTGACATTAGCACCACTGTTCTATGTGCAGGCAAAAAAGGAGTAGCCATTTTGGGGGTAATTCTATAAGAGACACATATTTTGGGTCAAGAAGTATGTACCTAACTGAAGGTTATTTTAATCATTGGCACATGTAAGTGGTAGTACACGCATATAAATGAACTCTTACAAAACTACAACCAGCATACAGTGCGTACGATGTGTGATGGTGCGTACTTTGAATGTGGGTGTGTGCCTGGGCAGAGGCTGGGTGGATTATAGGCAGATAGAAAACACTATCATTTACACTCGTCCTAGCTAACATCTAGGGGTGGGCATTTACACCAACTCGAGGGTGATGCAAGCGATCGTGCCTTAAATTAAGGCATGTTTTCGGCCATGTGCACTAGTAGGTTTTTAAAGAAAATAAAGCATCTATCTTTCTTTATAAAATCGGTTTAAAATAGGTGTCTTAAAAAGTGCTTTCATAGACGCCCTGCTATAACATGTCACACATGAACTTTACCTTACTACAACTTCACTCTGTATTTTGTTCATACCAGAATTGGCGATCGCCTAATGGTATTATGTAAGCCGCATTGAGCCTGCAAAAAGGTGGGAAAATATGGGATACAACTGTAACAAATAAATAAATAACATTACCCTCCACTTGCACAGGAATGTCAAGAATGCAGTGCCCACATGATATATATCTGAACATGACAGAACATGTTTGTTTTATGAACAGTTCTTCATCACATTCTTAACATCTTTTGCATTATTTTATTGCAAAATGAACAATAAAACTGTTGATCAAAGTGTTTAGTTAATCTTTCTACTCTTTTGTTTATCGATCAGTGTTTTTCTGTGCAGTAAAAATTACACTTATGATACTGTCCATGAATTCTAGGGCTGTCATTTGCAATGACATATCCCATGTCCTTGCCAAATAATTCAAGCAGAAAATACACATTTTTTGTTCGCCAATGAGAGTACAAACTATGGGGGCCCTTTTACTAAAGTTTTACACTTACACTTAATGCAAAAATTAATGTAGTGTATTAATTCAGGGCAGGGCACACCCTACGCAGTAAATGCAGAGGGTGTGCCCTACGCTGAATTTACTGCACAGAGCACACAGTGTACAGGAGCACCCATTCTATTAGGCACTGCATGTAATATGGTACAGGGCCCCCCACAAATAAATAAATAAAAAAGACAAATGTCATGACAGCACACCCAACCACACACATTCTCTCTGCACATCCAATCCCCTCCCCCTCCAATCCCCTCCCTCTGACACCCCTGATACTTTTACAGCATCCAATCCCCTCCTCCAACACCCCCTACACTGCCACAGCCTCCAATTCCCTTCTGTCGACACTCCTCTTTAAGCTCTCAACCCCAGGTTTTAGACTCTGTCCTTATGCAAAACCCCTTCACCCAGGCACAAGCCCTCCAGCTGGAAATGCCAATCCTCCCCCACCTGTGACCCCTTCCCACATCCTACCTAAGTTCAGCATTGGAGGTTAGCGGTGCCAGACGAGAGCAGGCTCCCTCTGCTTCTGACTGGGCCTCAGCTGGAATAGAACGTGGTCGCCATGACCCCTAGCAGTAGCCCTGGTACTACTGCTAGGGGGTCATCCTTCCATATAAAGATACTTTTTTTTGGGGGGGGGGGGGAAATATCTTTATTAAGTCCGAGTACAACATTGACATTCATAAAAGAACACATTGCTGCCAATACAAAAGAGATTCGTTTGCAAATAGTGGCTTAGCCTATGTGTGATACACACTATTCAGAAGGAAACAACATAAAAGACTCATCTGTACTCAATTTTTGAACTAAAATGTCCCCCGTCCCCTCTCTCCTGCCCCTCCCCCCCCCCCCCCCGGTCCGTTCACCACATCTTTAGGAAGCATCCCCTACCCATTAGTATCTGACGGAATCAGGATCACCCCCTTTCAACCCTCACCCATGTGGCTAGGATGACTATCAGAGAATAGCATCTTCAGCTTGATGCTCTGCCATAAGCAAAGAAGAGACTCTGCTCCACAAATCACGATACTGGCGTTGCCCCATTGAGGTAGAAAACCTAAGGGAACTAAGTAACCAACTGGCCATTTCGTGCATGAGGCTGTACCAAGCAACTATTGAAGGGGGTTTGCTGTCTGCCCAGGCCTGTAGAATCCATTTTTTAACAAGTAAGGTGGCTACCAGAATAAACTTACATTGTGCCTCTCCCAATCCCTGATCTCTGAGAGTAGCCGAGCAGCCCAACAGTATTGCTGAATATGACCACTCGGGTGTGCATTGCAGGGTATTCTCAATACATAGGCGGTCGGTGGCCCAACTGTTTGAGGAGGCTAAAGGGGGCGTGTTTAGGGGTGGGGCCAGGGGTGGAGCTTAAATCCATAATTGTCTGATAACACATAGAAATAAATAAATAAATAAAAATAAAAGTCACAATTAATACCTTTTATTAAATTTAGATATTAGATATGTATCATATGTCAAAGAATAAAGTGGTTGCTCAAAGCATATTCTAAGCACAATCGCTCAACTGCAAAACACTATGCACAACTTTGTGCAAAAACACACTCAGAACCTTACTGTACCATAAATATTACACTGGGCAGAACCTAATACACCAATATACCACCCATAAGGAAAATGCAGACCGTCAACAATATGAAACAAGGGATCATATCATCACAATTCTCATGTAGAGCCACAAAACACCCTAATTCATGTTTAATGTGGGATAAAATGCTATAAATAAGTAAATAAATATAAACTTTTAATGTTGAGCACCTGATTCTCAAAGTGGACATATTCCAAACACTATAATGAAAATAAAATGATCTTTTCTACCTTTGTTGTCTGGTTGTCGGATTCTGCTGCTATCTGTTCTCAGTGCAGGTCAGGAAGCCATCCTCGTTAAATATTTCCCTGGCAACCCAGCCAACCCCCTCCTCCCCCTGCTCTCCCAGCAGTAAGGTAAACAAACCATAAACCAATTTCTACAACTGCTTACAAAAGGCTAGAGGGCTTTCACTGCAGCTCCTGCTGTGAGGATGGAGGTAAATCAACAATTTAAACCTCTCAGAGCACAGCAGGGGAGGCTTAGCCTGTCCAAGCCTCTTATACCGGGCGCCTATGCTCAATAGTCCCCAGAGCACCCAACCAAAGCGGTGTCAAAGTGTGTAGAAAAGTGCCCACATGCGCCTTGCATTTGACACAAGTATCATCTGCCCATAACCCCATGACTCTCCCTTTTTGTTTGGTGATGTGTACTCTATGCATGATGCGATATTGGATGTCCTGGAGCGCAGCATTAGGCATCACGGAGTGAAAACTCCTGAATGTTGCCCCCAACATGTCCTCTGATACAGGATCTATTATGTCCTTGTACCAAGTCTCAGCCATCTGCGCCAGGTAAGGGGCCTTCCTGGTGGTACGAATCAGCTGGTACCATTGTGACAGTTTGTTTAAGCCAGTGGCGTACCAAGGACGGGGCGGGGGGGGGGGGTGGTCCTCCCAGGGTGCACGCTGCTGGAGGGTGCAGAGAGCAGCCGTGTGCCTGTCGGCTCCGCTGATTCCCTGCTCCTTCTGCCCCAGAACAGGTTACTTCCCCAAATATTTGATACCAGTCTTAGCCCAGGATAGAGGATAGCTGAGCACTGTAGTGATGACACAAGGATTGCTAATAGGTAAGGCCTCCAACTTCCCAAAATTTATACTATGGCCTGAAAAAGTGCCAAATTCTCGGATAATTTTCATCACCAAGGGTATGTTCGAAGATGCATTATCAAGCAGCATTAACATGTCATCCGCAAATAAGTTTATTCGGTACTCCTGCCCCCCCCCCCCCCCAACAGCAATTCCCTTCAAAAATGGGTCTTGCCGGATTCTAGCTGCTAAGGGCTCCAGTGTAAGGATGAATAAAAGAGGGAACAAGGGGCACCTCTGCCTAGTACCACCTCCCAGGGAGAGCACCTCCATCAAAGAGTCATTAAGAATAATCTGTGCTGTGGGGTTACTATAGAGCACCTGAATCCATTCTAAAAATCTCCCCTCGATACCGAAGCACTGTAACACCCAAAACAGATATTCCCACACTACTTTATCAAAGGCTTTCTCTGCGTCTAAGCTGGCCAATATCTTGTCCCCCGCCTGTCAGCTCCCCTCAAGTAGGGCACGACTCACTTTCAGAATATTAGCTGAGGCGAACTGCCCCGGCACAAAACCCACTTGATCACAGTGAACAAGTTGGGGAACCAGCATGCTCAGCCTGGCCGCCAGCACTGCTGCCATAATCTTGACATCCTAGTTCAAAAGAGAAATTGGGTGATAAGAGCCCACCAGTCCTGCGTCCTTTCCTGGTTTGGGGAGGACCTTAATATAAACATGATTCATTGAGGGCCCCATAGCTTGTGAATTCCGTAAGTCATCACACATAGAGACAAACAATGGGATCAGTTGATCCTGTAATATCTTATAAAACTCTGTGCCCAGACCATCTGGACCCGGTGCCTTGGCCAACTTCAATTGCTTGATGACCTGCTGCACTTCTTTTCCCTGCAATGGCGCGTTAGGGCCCGCCGATTGCTCTGCTGTCATAGAAGAGAGATCCATTTTAGTAAAAAAAGTCTGCACAACTATTAGCAGAGAACGAACCCATTTTATAAAGTAACTAGTAAAAAAGGCCCGTTTCTGAGACCAATGAAAGGGGCGCTAGCAAGGTGTTGATCGTAGTGTGTATGTTTGAGAGAGTGTGTGTGAGAGTGACTGTGTGAGAGAGAATGACAGAGTGAATCTTTCTGTTTAGAGGGGGTTGGGGGAGGGAGTGTGTGAGTGTATGTGAGTTAGAAAGAGAGATGCTGTGTGTATGTTGGTGTGGTTTTTTGGGGGGAGTTTGTGAGTTGAAGCGGGTGGAGTCACATGGGGTCTGTAGGTGTGTGTTGGTGTGTCAGAGAGTCAGATGTTGTACTTCACTGTTACTGTTTCTATATAGAGGGGGTTGGGGGAGGGAGTATGTGTCTGTGAGTGAGCAAGACAGATGCTGTGTGTCCATGGCAGTGTGTGTATGTTGGTTTGGGGGAGTTTACAGTTTGATTGGGCAGTGTGTGAGTTGCATGTGCAATTGTAGCTGCCATTTTTGTTTTGGGGGTTTGTTGTTCCAGTGAATTGTATGTGTGTGTGTTGTTTGTGTAGAAGTTGGGAGTGCAGAGTGTGTTTGTGGGTAATTGAGGTGCTAAGGTGTGTGTGTGTGTGTGTGTGTGTGTGTGAGTGAGAAAGATGCTGTGTGTGTATGACACAGTGTGTGTGTGTGTGTGTGTGTGTTTGTGTGTGTGTGTGTGTGAGTGAGTGAGTGAGAGAGCTGAAGGTTTTAGCAGTAATCAGGTTTGTGTATGATCCCGTTTTTGAGGAAGGCTGGTGCATTTTTTTTGGGGGGGGGGGGGGTGAGTCACATACCGACAGCAGGAGCATGGGCATCCAAAAGGTTTAGTTCTTTCAGCGATGTTCCTGCGTGTTATGTGTGGTTCCATTGCCTTGCATTGTTAGGTTTGTGCATTGTTCAGGTTTGTGTATGATCCCGTTTTTGAGGAACGCTGGTACGTTGTTTTTTGGGGGTGGGGGTGGGGGGGTGAGTCACATACCGAGAGCAGGAGCATGGGCATCCAAAAGGTTTTCTTGTTTCACCGATGTTCCTGCGTGTTATATGTGGTCCCGTTGCCTTGCATTATTGCAGCTCGTCGATTGGTCCACGTCTTATGTGTGGTCCCGTTGCCTTGCATTATTGCAGCTCATCGATTGGTCCTTCGTGCGTGTTCTGTAGCAATGTTTGCAGGTGAAATGGGTGAGCGATTCCATGCGGTCAGTGTAAGTGGTCCGCCCTTGACGTCATGACATTTGACGCGAGGGCGGGGCATACAGTCATGGTGGAATTCCAATCTACACCATGACAGAAGTTGGAGATTAGGAATTTGACTTCATTAGAACGTTGGAGTTGTGAATTATGTCCGGAAGGGGCGTGGCTGAGGGTGGGTCTATGACCGAGGGTGAGTGGTGCTGACAGCCTAGGAGGGTGAGTGGTGCTGACAGCCTAGCCTAGGAAGAGTAGATTCAGTGCTTCACTGAACATTGGAGGTGAGAATTATTTATATAGATGAGTAAAACTGAACAAATTCGCGCTTAATAGCATCCATCCCAGAATGTGAGACCCCTTTTGCATCCCTAATGCTACTAATGTGATTTTTTGCAGTCCTCTGCCTTACCAAAGAAGCAAGCAGCTTGCCAGTCTTGTTGCCCCACTGGTGTAAACAGTACTTATAAAGTTTAACACTGTAAAGCGCCCTGGCGTCCAATACTGCCTGCACCTGCTTCCTTGTCTCAAAGTATTCCTTACGGGAGGTTTCAGAAGGAGAAAGAATAAAGAGTCTCCGGACTTCTTTCAACTTAATCATAAGATCCCTGATTTCCTGCTCTCGACGCTTACTTAAAGACGCAGTATAAGCAATAATCTTACCGCAGAGCACGGCTTTGGCAGCTTCCCAATAGGTTCTGGCACTTACTGACTGGGCATCGTTCTCAGCTACATAATCAAACCAACTCTGCTGCAAATACGTGCGGAAAGCTCGGTCCTGATACAAGGCAGGGTTCATTCACCAGCGAAAGGTTCCAACCCTCTCTCCCCACCTCAAAGTGGCCCATACCAGTGCATGGTCCGAGATGACAGGCTCCTCTATCCCGGTGCGATCAGTCACTTGGGCCAGAGAGTGGGACAAAAGAATATAGTCTAAGCGTGCATGAACCCCATGTGGGTGGGAAAATAAAAGTGTAATCACATTCATCTATATGCTGGAGCCTCCAGATGTCTACTACTTCCAATTCCTTAGAAATAAAATTCACCCCCCATTTTTTCATGATGTTTACCTGGCTTTTTTGGAGGTCGACAATCTATCAAAGTGTCACTAGTGATGTTAAAATCGCCCTCTAAGATTAATGGATATTCATCAAAAATCATATACTGCACAAAGCCACCTTGACCCCCCCCCCCCCCCCCAGGAACCCCGCAACAATCACGTAGCGGCCTTCTGGATCTTGATAAAGCCTATGCATCTCAAACGCTAATGACTTCTTTATTAATATAGCCACTCCCCGCTGCCTGCTATTGTAAGTGGCAAAATATAGGTCTCCCAACCATTCCCGCTTTAATTTAAGGTGCTCTGACTTCCCTAAGTGTGTCTCTTTGAGCATTGCTATATCAGCATGCTGCCTTTTGAGTGCCTGCAACACCCTGGTCCTTTTTATGGGGGAATGGATGCCATCAACATTGAGGGAAACAATCTTGAGGCTAGCAATATGGGAGCAATGATAATAAGGTTCTAAGCAAGATTACAGACTTTGAATTGCCCAGAGGGTCTCCCAGCTGGACCCTCCCAACATTGCTATAACCATCTGGGTAGATCAGTAGGAAAAGTGCTCCTCCTGACACAGTAAGTTGCAGCTCCCTTTTTTACCAATTTGTATATCCGGACAAGGAGATACTGGACAGTCCCGCCCAACTTCCCTACTCCATCCCTCCCCCCTCCCCTCAGAAGAAACATACCACCCACGTTCCTCCTCCCTCCCATTATTAACTATAACAACCTGAAACAGCCCCAGCCACACATACAACCATATCGCAACATTCATCCCCCCTTGCCCCCCACCCCACCCCCCAAATCATATATAACACTCCATAAGGAAAACTCCTCACCCCCTATCATCTCTTCTCCCCCCCACATCTGCTTTATAGTATCATCATAAGTAATAAAACTGTAAATCAAACTTTAAATATTTCCAGACTGACTGGATAGCCGCCGATCAACCTAGATCCAACAACATCACTGCTGCAGCAAACAGGCAAAGTCGGTTCTGCAGGGTCGCTTCCGGTCGCAAGGTGTAAGTTGTCATGCCTTGCCTCAGAGGCCTCTTGGGAGCTACTCTTCCTCACCAGCTACCGATTTTAAGGCTTTAGTTCTCCAGAAAGATCTCAGGGTTCGGACACCTCTCCAAGACCTCCAGTCCTTCCAAACTCGGCAGTAAACTAGCAATGAGTACACAAACTCAGCAACTGGCAAACAAACTAACGTTAAGCCGCAGACCTTTCAGTAGCATTTACGACTTCCACCAAGGCTGCTCCAGCAACAGTGGGTATATACGTGGAGTCACTGTAGTCTATCCACAAAAGCCCCAAGGTCCTTGGGATCAGTAAAGTACAGTGCTTTGTTATCCTGTAGAACTCGCACTTTAGCTAGATACATGCAACCCACCCCCCTTGGCAGGCTAGATCCGGTCTAGTGTATGGGTCAGAATACCTGTTGTCGGTGGTCCTGCCAAGCACTCTGAACCACACCGCCTGACACCGGGAGAGAGGCACAATACACTAACCTCGTCTCTCACCCTCAAAGGGTGAGAGAGGAAATAAAACTAAGATTTAGGATTTGTCCTGATGTTAGAAGAATCAAACTTAACAGTTCACGAGTATTTTCTTTTATTTATATTTCCAAATTTTGGTAAATATTTAACCGTATAATTTTGCTATAACAATAAAAAATTTTAAACAACGAACTGGCACATTCAGGAAATAAGATTCCAACAAAGTTATTTTTTTATTTTGTTTACCCAACAGATCTATCCTGCATTCCTAAGGAAAGAACAATAGACAGATAAGTATTTGTTTCTATTTTAAACATGCAATGTTTAAATGTTTGGATTTTCTTTCATTTCCCTTAATATTGTCGAGGTTTTGATACTTTGTGTGAACTTTTTATATCTTCACAGAGACTCCACAAGAAAGCTAATTTCAGAACATACTCAGGTAAGTATCTCATATAGTCTTTTCTTGTCCAAATTAGATTTTGATAACATTCTCTTTAAGATGTTACTTAGCTATAGCAGGAAACTTCTCTATCTCCTGTCGTGATGACTTCTTTCTTGCGTGGGGGCCCAAGGAAGACTTCAATAGATTAATCTGTCATGGTTTCCTTCTTCTTCCTACACCTCAGTTACATAAAAAAAAACTGGAAGCAAAACCCTTACTCATTATTTTTCGGTTAAATTCTTCTGGGTGACATTAATAAACTCTTCAAAACACTGTGGCCAGATAAACTACTTCAAAATAAAATTTTATTAAAATCACTCACTTTCAGGCCTGTGCTTTACTGAAATTTCCCTATTCTAAATGGGCTACATTCACTATTCCAATGAAGCTCATACAGCATATCTTTCAACCTTCCATTCCACAGGCTACCTTTTAGGCACCTGGTATATCACATTACTATTGTTAGAAAGCAGTTTCCTTTTCCTTGAAAACTGAATGATAATCAGTTTGCTTACTGCTTTCACAAGTATCAGGGCTTTTACCCCTTTATATATATATATATATTTTTTTTTTAATTTGTACCCCACACTTTCCCCACTCACAGCAGGCTCAATGCAGCTTAGGTACTTATTTGTACGTGGGGCAATAGAGGGTTAAGTGACTTTTGCCCAGAGTCACAAGGAGCTGCCTGTGCCTGAAGTGGGAATCGAACCCAGTTCCCCAGGACCAAAGTCCACCACTCTAACCACTAGGCCACTCCTCCACTCTGCCAAGCAACTGTGCCAGTATAGCTAACGTATCCTATCATTTTTTTTTATTTGACAAGATTTAATATGGACAGCATAACCTATCATCATCAGCAGCCATACTAGGGGTGTATCTGCGTGGGGCCACGGGAGCCTGGGCCCCCGCAGATTTCACCCTGGACCCCCCCTGCCACCATCACCTACCTTTGCTGGCGGGGGACCCCAACCCCCGCCAGCCGATGTCCGCTTCCTCCTGCCGCTGCCTTTAAAAATATTCCTTCGGCTGGCGGGGGATCCCAACCCCCCCAACCCCCGCCAGCCGAGCCGAGGTCTTTTAAAGTTCTTTTTCGTCCTCCGTAGTCTGTGCTATCAAAGCTGCTCCTTTCGCTGACGCCTCTGGAGGAAATCTCGCACCCATACCGATTTTATTTATTATAAATTCATGCTATCCTCCTTCCAGTCCTCCCTATTCCTCGCCAAACAGGACTATTACATCTAATTGACTAACTCCCTCAGCTCTAACCCCCGTCGTCTCTTCGCCACCCTCAACTCCCTCCTCAAAGTGCCCTCCGCTCCCCCCCCCCCTCCTCACTCTCTCCTCAATCACTGGCAGACTACTTTCATGACAAGGTGCAGAAAATCAACCTCGAATTCACCACCAAACCATCTTCCCCTCCTCCTCACCATATAACACACTCCCTCAACCAACCAACTCAGGCCTCCTTCTCCTCTTTTCCCGATATCACCGAAGAGGAAACCGCCTATCTTCTCTCCTCCTCGAAATGCACTACCTGTTCCTCAAACCCCATCCCCACCAACTTACTTAACACCATCACTCCTACTGTCACCCCTCCCCCCATCTGTCATATCCTCAACCTCTCTCTCTCCACTGCTACTGTTCCTGACACCTTCAAGCATGCTGTAGTCACACCACTCCTCAAAAAACCATCACTTGACCCTACCTGTCCCTCCAACTACCGCCCCATTTCCCTCCTACCCTTCCTCTCCAAGATACTTGAACGCGCCGTTCACAGCCGTTGCCTTGATTTTCTCTCCTCTCATGCCATCCTCGATCCGCTTCAATCCGGCTTTCGCCCCCTACACTCCATGGAAACGGCACTATCTAAAGTCTGCAATGACCTGTTCCTTGCCAAATCCAAAGGTCACTACTCCATCCTTATCCTCCTCGACCTATCCGCCGCTTTTGACACGGTCAATCACAACTTACTTCTTGCCACACTGTCCTCACTTGGGTTCCAGGGCTCTGTCCTCTCCTGGTTCTCCTCTTATCTCTCCCACCGTACCTGCAGAGTACATTCTCAGGGTTCTTCCTCCACCCCCATCCCGCTCTCTGTTGGAGTTCCTCAGGGATCTGTCCTTGGACCCCTTCTTTTCTCAATCTACACCTCCTCCCTGGGTTCCCTAATCTCCTCTCATGGGTTCCAATATCATCTTTATGCTGATGACACCCAGCTTTATCTCTCTACACCAGACATCATTGCAGAAACCCAGGCTAAAATATCGGCCTGCTTAGCCGATATTGCGACCTGGATGTCCAACCGCCACTTGAAGCTGAACATGGCCAAGACCGAGCTTATTGTCTTCCCTCCCAAACCCATTTCTCCTCTCCCTCCACTCTCTATCTCTGTTGATAACACCCTCATCCTCCCCGCCTCATCTGCCCGCAACCTCGGTGTCATCTTTGACTCCTCCCTCTCCTTCTCTGCGCATATCCAGCAGATAGCCAAGACCTGTCGCTTCTTCCTCTATATCAGCAAAATTCACCCTTTCCTTTCTGAGCACACCACCCGAACTCTCATCCACTCTCTCATTACCTCTCGCCTTGACTACTGCAACCTACTCCTCACTGGCCTTCCACTTTGCCATCTATCCCCCCGTCAGTCCATTCAAAACTCTGCTGCACGTCTTATCTTCTGCCTGAACCGGTACACTCATATCACCCCTCTCCTCAAATCACTTCACTGGCTTCCGATCAGGTACCGCATACAGTTTAAGCTTCTCCTTTTAACCTACAAATGCACTCGATCTACAGCCCCTCCCTACCTCTCTAACCTCATCTCCCCTTACATTCCTACCTGTAACCTCCGTTCTCAAGACAAATCCCTCCTTTCAGTACCCTTCTCCACCACCGCCAACTCCAGGCTCCGCCCTTTCTGCCTCGCCTCACCCCATGCTTGGAATAAACTCCCTGAGCCCATACGCCAGGCCCCCTCCCTGCTCATCTTCAAAGCCTTGCTCAAAGCCCACCTCTTCAATGACGCCTTCGGCACCTAACCACCATACCTCTATGCAGGAAATCTAGACTGCCCCTATTTGACATTTCTCCTATTAGATTGTAAGCTCCTTGGAGCAGGGACTGTCCTTTTATTAATCTGTACAGCGCTGCATAACCCTAGTAGCGCTCTAGAAATGTTAAGTAGTAGTAGTAGTGGGTCCCCCGCCAGCCGAAGAAATATTTTTAAAGGCAGCGGCAGGAGGTAGCGGACCTCGGCTGGCGGGGGTTGGGGTCCCCCGCCAGCAAAGGTAGGTGACGGTGACGACAACGGCGATGGCGGGGGGGACGACGGCAGAGGGGCTATAATGTGCCCCCTCACTCTGGCCTTGGTCCCCCCCTACCGCCACATTTCAGATATGCCTCTGAACCATACACAGTGGCGTACCGAGGGCGGTGGGGGCGGACCACCCGGGTGCAACCCAATGGGGGGGGTTTAATCTGTGCTCCATCGTCAGTTCAGCCTGCCTTCACACTGGCACGTGCCTAACATCTCTGCCGCTCGCTGCGTGCGTCTCCTCTCTTCCACTGAGACCCGCCCATCTCGACCGACGACCGCTCAGCCTTCCTTTCTCTGCGGCACCCCTTGCGCCAGTGCGCCTTGTGGACTGATGTCTCTTCCGATGGCTGGCTCCTCTCCCCTCCCCTCCTAGCTCGCGGCTGCCAGCCGTCTTCAGTGCAGCCGCGAGCCTGCGCCTTCCACTTTCTGCTGCGCTTGCACTCCATCCCCGCCAAGTCACCGGTAGTATCAGCACTCAGCAGAAGAATCTTGGAGGCCACTTCCATCCCAGGTCCGGAGCAGAGCCAGGTAATTAGGCCCCGCAGTGCGAGCGTAGTATTTATTTATTTAAAATTGTGCTGCCTTGACTTGTTTCTTTAACATTTTATTGCATTCTCTGCTGCTGCTGCTGCTGCTGCTGCTGCTGCTGCTGCTGCTGCTGCTGCTGCTAGTTTGGCAAGAGCATTAAGCTGCAGCAGGGGGGCATAAAATGTGAAAAGTAAGGACTGGGGGGGCCAAGAACACTAGTCTGGATGGGAGAGAAAGAGGGCATGCTGGCTGGATGGATGGAGAGGACAGACAGAGGGGCGGACGGTGCTGGAAATGAGAGAAGAAAGGGCAGACCAGATGCTGGGTGGAAAGGGGCAGAGAAAGGAGACAGATGCTGGTTGGAAAGGGGCAAGAGAGAGAGGGCATAGGCTGGATGAAAGGCAAAGAGGGTGAGAAAGGGCAGCAGATGCATGTGCAGTTAGATGGAAAGGGACGGAGAGGGGGCAGACTCTAGATGGAAAGGGGCAGACGCTAGATGAAAAGGGACAGGGGCAGGGAGAGGGTCAGACACTGGATGGAAAGGGGCAGAGAGAGGGGGCATGCACTGGATGGAAGGGAGAGAAAGGGCAGACGCACATGCGGCTGTATGGAAAGGGCCAGAGAGGGGGCAGACAAGGATGAAATGGGACAGGGGCAGACACTGGATGGAACGGGGCAGAGAGAGAGGGTGCAGATACTGGATGGAAAGGGGCAGAGAGAGTGGTTATATGCTGGATGGAAGGGAGAGAAAGGGCAGATGCACACACGCAGCTGAATGGAAAGGCACAGAGAGAGGGGGGGGGGTGTTAAAAAGAGGTCGGCCCCGGGTGTCAAGTATGTTAGGTACGCCACTGTCCATACACAGTCTCACTTTCATCACATTAAAGCTTGCTAAAACTATTTCAGTCAGTTCAGAAAAAGAAAAATTTCAGAAAAAGAAATTTTTCTCTGAGGTAATCCTTCAGTGTATAATACAGCACACTCTTCCACTTGAATTAACAATACGCTCCTTTACAGAGTACCACAATCAAAATAGCGTCACACTGCACTGACTTCCCTTTAAAACAATTTTAACCTAACTTTTTTTTCCTCCTCTTGTCCCAACACTCAGCAAATGCTTCCTCTCACACCAATTACTTCAGCCCTTCTCAACTGCCTGATGTGCTGTTACCCAGGCAACTCAGACTCCGCTTGGACACCTGACGTCCCTTAGTCAATCACATTAACTATTTGGAACCCCCTTTTTTTTTCCTGTCACTTAGAATTCTGACTGACCAAACTGAATCTCCATTTTAACTTTTAATTTTACCATAGAAAATAATGGGGAAAATGCTATTTACCAACTTTTTAAATGAATTTTTAGTCCAAACTGTACCAAACTTATTAATCCATCCATACATTACAAAGTCCACCGTACCATGGTTTTATTTTTTAAAATTAAGCCCTTTAAGTGATGTTCCCATTTTTTAAAATAATTTAGCCCCCTTAAAAATTCCAAAGTAAATCAGAGTACGCATTAAAAATCCAATTAACCCTTTAGTCACCCATTCCGTCAAAAATTTATGTCTAAACCCTGACGAAGACCCTATTTTTTACCCTTCTCTTAAAACTACTACTTAAACTTTTTTTTACCAATATTAACTCCCCCAGTAAATGTTAAGAGACCCTCACAAACCCAAAATCACAAAAAAAAAATTAAAATCACATTAACCCTTAAATTTCGGTCAATATAAATCCCAAAACTTACAATTTTAAATCAAATCACATAAAATTTTGGGTCACTTGACCCCCTACCTAACTCTCCAGAGTCTCCTGATGTGGTGATCATCACTGGATCCGGTCCCGGAGACCCCCCACAAAAATCGTAACCAAAAACAAAAACCCCAAAAAGCCGAAAATCTCTGGAATTCCAGCTGGGCAGCTCCAAAATCGAGCCCCAGGCTTCAACGAGGCCCAACTGTAGTTCTGCTCCAATGCCACGATCCTCACATCCACCGCTTCCGTTCGGTCTTCCTGGTGCAAGATGCGGTCCTCAGCCTGCTGCAAGCGTGCACCTTGCCTCTCCACTGACACTCAGATCTGGTCCACTGACGCCTGGAGCTTAGACAATTTCTCCTCCAGTATTGTGGAAATCTGTTGGATCAGCTCCTGGATGGCCTCCACCGGCAGGCCTGTCTCCTGAGTGCCCTCCTGCATCTCCGCCATTTTGAAGCGTGAGTCCTGTGTGCGGGGCTTCTTGGCGCAGGGTCTTCACGGGCATAACAAACTTCCAAGACATCCAAAGCCGCCCAGATTTGGTGGAAAAACCCACTTCCCCTCGCTTCTCATTCGTGTGGCTATGGAGACTCCCCAGGAGTTTTTTGCAAACAAATGTTAAAGAATTCGGGGTGGAAGGAGCGGAGCCAGGAATAGAGACGTCCGCTCAGCTACAGAGCATCACGTGACCTCCCGATACTTCTTTCTTATATGGAAGGATGACCCCTAGCAGTAGTACTGTGAGACTACTGCTAGGGGTCATGGCAGCCATCTTGTAATCCAGTCAAAGCCCAGGTGGGAATAGAGGGGGCCCGCACCTACCTGGCACCATTAATCACCAATGCTGAACTTAGATAGGACCAAGGGAGGGGTTGGAGGGTTGAGGAGGACCAGCCTTTGCAGGGGTGAAGGGAAATGTGCCCTGAGTTTGCCTTAAAGGTATCACAACCTGTGAAAAAAGGATTCCATTTCAGAAGAGCTGACCTTAGAGATATGTTTATGTGGCTGAGAATTCTTGTTGGCTCTTTGAGCCCACTGCTGCTAAAACACTGCCTGTCTTTGACAATTACTACTACAAAACAACTTTTAAAATGATCTGGAAGCAGGGTTTTCAATGCGGGTGGGGTCTAAAACAGGGGAGAGGTGGGAGCTTAAATGGGGTTGTTAGGGGGAGGGGATCGGAGGATCGGAGGCTGTGACTGTGTCAGGGGCATCAAGGGAGGGAATCGGATGAGCAGGGAGGAGGCGGTAAGTGCACCTCTGCCACTAGTGCAGGTGCACTTACCATCTCCTCTTGAGAACGTGACCTGCACACTACCTGTCACAGCTGACCACACCTCTACTTGCCCATGTCACACCCAGATCCCCCTCACTCTCGTGTTAGGCAGCTAATGAGGGAATTTAAATGCAAATGTTGCCTGTTTAGTACAGAAGATAGTAATTTGAGTCCACACTACTGTCTACTGTGCTGAAAACCCCATATTAGCTGCTTAACGCAGCTTTGTAAAAATGGTTCCTATATGCCAAAGAATATACTGGACTAGATTTTATATATCCCGCCTAAAAATTTGTCTCTAAAATGAAATTCACCTAAGTGCATTCTATAAAGTATGCATAGATTTTAGAAATGCCCATGACCTGCCCATTCCACGCCCGTGGCCACACCCCCTTTTCAACTATGCGACTTAGAATTTACACACAGCACATTATAGAATATGCCTAGACAGCTCAGCGCATAAGTTCTAATTAATGCCAATTAGGGTCAACAATTGCTTGTTAATTGATAATTATCAGTGCTGATTGGCTTGTTAACCAATTAGGTTGTGTGCATTGTTATGGAATACGCGTCGATTTCCACGTAGAAATCTCAGCGACATATATAGAATCCGGGGGACTATGTGCAAAAAGTGTGAACTATTTGGAAAGAGTGCACACTTTTTACTGTACACATGGAGGGGCATAATCGAACGGGGTGCCCAAGTTTTCATGAGGGCGTCCTCGCAGGCGGCCACGTGAAGGGGCAGGGAAACCCGTAGTATCTGAACAAGATGGGCGTCCATCTTTCATTTCGATAATACGGTCAGGGATGCCCAAATCTCAACATTTAGGTCGATCTTAGAGATGGTCGACCTAAATATTGAGATGGTCGACCTTAGAGATGGTCATCCCCGGTTTTCGGCGATAATGGAAACCGAGGACGCCCATCTCAAAAACAACCAAATCCAAGCCCTTTGGTCATGGGAGGAGCCAGAATTCATAGTGCACTGGTCCCCCTCACATGCTAGGACACCAACTGGGCACCCTAGGGGGCACTGCAGTGGACTTCAGAAATTTCTCCCAGGTGCATAGCTCCCTTACCTTGGGTGCTGAGCCCCCCAAAACCCACTCCCCACAACTGTACACCACTACCATAGCCCTAAGGGGTGAAGGGGGGCACCTACATGTGGGTACAGTGGGTTTGTGGTTGGTTTTGAAGGGCTCACATTTACCACCACAAGTGTAGCAGGTGGGGGGGGGGGGGATGGACCTGGGTCCGCCTGCCTGAAGTGCACTGCACCCAGTAAAACTGCTCCAGGGACCTGCTTACTGCTGTCATGGAGCTGTGTATGACATTTGAGGCTGGCAAAAAAAAAAAAAATATTTTTTTTTTAGGGTGGGAGGGGGTTAATGAGCACTGGGGGAGTAAGGGGAGGTCATCCCCGATTCCCTCTGGTGGTCATCTGGTCAGTTCGGGCACCTTTTCACGGCTTGGTTGCAAGAAAAAATGGACCAAGTAAATTCGGCCAAGTGCTCGTCAGGGACGCCCTTCTTTTTTCCATTATCGGCCGAGGACGCCCATGTGTTAAGCACTCCCCAGTCCTGCCTTCGCTATGCTTCCGACACGCCCCCTTGAACTTTGGTCGTCCCTGCGACGGGAAGCAGTTGAGGACGCCCAAAATCGGCTTTCAATTAAGCCGATTTGGGCGACCCTGAGAGAAGGACGCCCATCTCCTGATTTGTGTCGAAAGATGGGCACCCTTCTCTTTCAAAAATAAGCCTGATAGTGCGCGAATGCGCATTTTCATCTGTACATCTCATCTCCCATGCCCACCCTTTTTATAGATAATGCACCCTTTTTTAGAAATAGTATCCATCCTATATGCAGAAGGGGGGCACTATGTGGTATAAGAGCACACTCTTTCCAAGTACTGCATCCGTTTTTGCATGCAGGGCCAAATGCTATATATGGCACTAAAAGTTACACATGTTAAATTGGGCATGCACCCAATTTAACATTTGTAACTTAATTGAGTAATGAACCAATCAGCACTGATAATTGGGTGATAACAGGGCCGCTGAGAGGGGGAGCAGGGGGGTAAGATTCCTTGGGTCCATCCTCCCAGGAGGCCCGGCGCTGGGGTCTGTCTCTCTCCTGCTCCTTTGTGTCGGGACCCGGGTGATTATGTTAATGCGATTATCTGGGTCTCAGCACACAGGAGCAGTGAGAGTGACAGACCAAAGGAGGAAAAGAGAAGATGCAGGAAGGTAAGGGACAGGGGGCAGCGGTTGCCCCTGTAGGGGGAAACGGGGGCAGTGGCAGTCCGAGTGCTGGGGCAGGGTGGGGTGGCAATGGCGGCCCTGCCCAGGGCCCGGCTCTGTCTCTCGGTGGCCCTGGATGATTTCAATTATCAGCATTACTTGGTAATAATTAGGATATACGCACTTATTGTATTCTATAACGATGTGCGCACAAATCCTAACGCACATACATATTTGGGGGCATGAATAGGGGCATTTCTGGGGATGTTCCCAAATGTTATGCGTGTTAATATAGAATATGGTCAAACTGTCCCTAACTGTAGGCACCTGCATTTAAGCCTGCTCATAGCAGGCCTAATTATAGGTGCCTTCAGTTAGGCGCAGTTTATGCCTAAGTGTGATTCTATAAAGGACGCCTACTCTTTATAGAATCACACTATGCGTGTTACATTTTTGGTGATGATTATTAGGCGCTATTTATAGAATATACCCCATAGTGTGCATTATTGTCAACATTGTCCCCTGAACTGACAATAGAGGTAACACAGTAACATAGTAAATGACAGCAGATAAAGACCTGAACTGTCCATCTAGTCTGCCCAACAAGATAAACTCATTTTACATGGTAGTAATACTTTATATGTATAGCTGAGTTTGATTTGTCCCTGCCTTTCTCAGTAGACAAAACAAAACATAACGAGCAATGCTGCATCTGACAAGGGAAACAAAATGAACATTTTTGTGCAGCTCATCACAAATGGATTCTAGTAATGAATGCATTGTGCTGGTGTATATTTTTAAGGTCTACATTTGATATACAGAGCTTGGATTTATATAGTACCCTTTGAGTACAGCATTTCATTGAGTTTCATAATTAAACCAGTTTGGAGTCTCCCAGGATACCACCTCTAGAATGAGTGTGTTGGTAGCACCTTGTCTGCAGCTGATCTGACTTGCATGGTAGCATTATTCCACCTCTGAAATGAGTGTGTTGGTAGCACCCTATCTGCAGCTGATCTGACCTGCATGGTAGCATTATTCCTCCTCTGGAATTAGTGTGTTGGTAGCACCTTGTCTGAAGCTGATCTGACCTGCATGGTAGCATTATTCCATCATTCCTTCAAAAGCTCTCATCAGCACTGGCCAATTTAGAGCTGAGTAAGCTGAGGCACATGGCTCTTGTTAAAGGAAGAGTCAGTGGCAAAGCAATGATTCAGATCAGGATTGCCACCTCAACTGCAGAAACTCAAACAGACTTATCCAAAACACGGTTTGCCCCATTCATGCTTCTATTTCTGATTTCTCTAAGAAAAGATCTGCCTAGATTTGTCAGTGGTTGGCAGGATAAAAGTATTTGTAAAGAAACAAAGACTATGGGCCTGATATTCAGTCGGTGGCAATTAGCGTTTTGCTGACCGCTGCCGGCATTATATCCAGAAATTCAATGCCAGGCCACGTCCAGGCTCTGGCATTGAATATCCAGGTATTATGGACCTGACAAAAGCATAGCTGGTTAAGTGCAATATTTGGCACTTAACCAGCTATGAAGACTCACATAAAAATGGGACTGCATTTAATGCGGTCCTATTTATGTGGTTATTTTAACCAGTTAAAGTGATAAAAATCAGCACTTAAGTGGCTAAGTGCCTACTCTGCCCCTGCAAAGCCTCCAAAATAGCTGGTTTCAGTTTGGGCACTAACTGGACATTTTTCTTTTTTGTTACATTTGTACCCCGTGCTTTCCCACTCATGGCAGGCTCAATGCGGCTTACATATTATATACAGGTACTTATTTGTACCTGGGGCAATGGAGGGTTAAGTGACTTGCCCAGAGTCACAAGGAAGCTGCCTGTGCCTGAAGTGGGAATCGAACTCAGTTCCTCAGTTCCCCAGGACCAAAGTCCACCACCCTAACTGTCCAGTTAAGTGCTGCTGAAAATGCCTGGTTATCCCCAGACAGGAGATTTAAATGGCCAGGAACCTCTCTTGGCCGTTTAAATCATTTTGAATATCAGGTCCCGTATCTCTATGTATTCAATGGGGCAAAATTAAGACTGGATCATCCTTTCTGAGCTGGTGCGGGTGAGTTGGAAACCTTAACTAGAACTCATGCATCCCTTAGAATTCTAACTGGTAGTTCTGCTGTCTAATCACTAAGACATACCACCTCGTGTTTTAAAATTAGTCTAATGTGGCTACATCCAGCCACATCTACCTTACATTTATTTTAGTTACATTTGTACTTCACGCTTTCCCACTCATGGCAGGCTCAATGCGGCTTACATGGGGCAATGGAGGGTTAAGTGACTTGCCCAGAGTCACAAGGAGCTGCCTGTGCCTGAAGTGGGAATCAAAATCAGTTCCCCAGGACCAAAGTCCACCACCCTAACCACTAGGCCACTCCTCCACTCCATGATAGATTCCATATTGTTCTATTGAAAGGTAAGAAGCCTGGTGTAGCCAGGGTCCACTGGAGTGGTGGTTTATGCTCGCCAAACCTTATGGGGTACAAAAAGGAATTTGTGCAACTCTGCAGTTGGGTCCTGATGGACAGGGGGAGACAAAGTGCCCCAAGGTCTGCACCGGGAGACTTTAGGAAAATACAAAGAACTCAACTCAAAATCAAATGTCTACTCCAGTGTGAGCTTCTAAATGAAACCTTCATCTTTATTTTGGTGAAATCTCCCATTTAAGAGTGCACACAAAGGATTCACAAACAAGTTAAAGGAATCGCTTTCTGTTAACTTAAAGTCCTCTTTCAATATCTCTTCAAAATCAGAAAACCAATTCCTCTTTAAGTAGTCCTGTTCCTTCCTGGCTCACTTCTTCATGGACTACTCTTGTCTCTCTTCAGTGCGGGCCCAGCTGAGTACCTTGGACTCCTCATTCTTTCTTTGAAAGACAATAAAAAAATAGCACCTACAACAATCATCTCTCTGGTTCTTAGTTTCTACACCTGTATCTTCTCCAAGGCACTTCTATTAGAGCAATCCCTATTTTTTTTTTTAGGGAAAAAAGTGATATCCTTGGGGAAAGGCACCAGAAGGAAATTAATTTATATCTCTAAAGACAAAAAGAGGCAAAACACTTGATTATCTCCTTGGATTCAGCCCCTCAAACTGCAGTTTGGACTTTGTAAAATGTTAATTTGGGTTGTACTCTGTAGGTCAGAGGTGGGCAACCTCAGTCTTCAAGGTCCACAACCCAGTTGGGTTTTTAAGATTTTCACAATGAATATGCATGAGATCTGTTTGCATACAATGGAAGCAGTGCATGCAAATCAATCTCATGCATATTCAAATCTTGAAAACCTGACTGGGTTGTGGCCACTTGTGTGCTGGTAAATGTTTAACAACATGCTCTCTGTCCAAAAAAAACCAAAACTGTATATATGAATGTACTGTATGTAGCTTTATTATACATTTTATTGGTACAAAGGATTTCTGTAGCAACCAATTAACAAATAGTATTAAAACATACAATATTCTTTACTGTAAAATCTATATAGCCATGGCCAATTGATGCAGAATGATTTGCTTGATTTTTGTCGCACTCTTGTATCTGTAGCAAACCTATGATGCACTTTTATTAAGGCACGGTAGTGCTAGTGATGGCCTACAACACAGTAAAAAGACATTACTAGGGAATGTGCTGAGGTAGTTTGGCCAGCAGCGCATGATACTCCTGCGGTAAAAAATGTTTTTAATTTTTTGTCACGGGAGGCATGTCTGGGGGGCAGAGAGTAGGCATGCCTGCACTAATTGGAAAGCACAGGAATATTACTGTGCAGTACCCAAATAGTGCAGGAACCCATCCCCTCCTAAATAGATGGCTGTAAGGGCTCCTGGCAGTAATGGCCATGCGCTAATGGGGAAATTAGCATGTGGGATCTAAGCTAAATCAACAATAGGGTGAAACCCTCCGTCAAAAATCCACAAAATATGTAAATCAGTTTAGAGAGTTCTGCAATTGTCTGACTCAAAATATTGTGTATAACAAGAGGAAAAAGCCTCACAAAGCTCTAGGAGTCACTAAAAGCAACAAGAGCAGGGCTGCTTCATCATTGGCTTTGAGACGGCATAAAAAACCTCCTGATAGAAACTCTACTTGTTTTGCTTAATGTAGTGGAAAAAAAGCTAAACCTATAAGTTATTTAAATCTCCATTCCATCATAGTAATCTGTAAAATTACTTAACTCCAAGCTGATCTTCTTTAGTCATTAATCTTTATTCTCCTCTTGTTCAAGTTAACAGACCGTGACCTACGAAGGCAAGCGTTTGGTTGCCTGCTTCAGGGTTCATCGGTCAAAATTTTAAATCTATCAGAAAAGTAGGAGAAGAGACATGGAATGAACAATCAAAAAATTCTCCACTCTACTATTTCAGAAAAACAATTTTCCACTTACATAGGGAGAACCCGACACACTTCTTCTCGCCAGGGAGATTACAGGTCAAAAAAATGGCGCCCCTATATAGGACTGACCTCAGACGCTGGAGAAAGCAACAACCAATCATTTCGGCTTCTTAAAGGTATATGGCGTAGTTGACCATATTACTTACAGCAGAACTTAAAGACAGCTGGTCTTACAGACCGCTAGTATCATTCTTTCATGGCCAAAAGCAGTGTCCTTGTTTCTTCTTAATACTGGTAATCAATAGAAATAAAACAAAATAAAACAGGGAAAAGAAAATAAGATGATACCTTTTTTATTGGACATAACTTAATACATTTCTTTATTAGCATTTAAGTTACGCTTTCGAAGGTTGCAACCTATTAAGTTATGTCCAATTAAAAAAAAGTATCATCTTATTTTCTTTTCCATGTTTTATTTTGTTTTATTTCTATTGATTACCTTTAAAAGTGGACTAACACGGCTACCGCACCTCTCTTCTTAATACTGGAAAGCGTGATGTTGTTTGCCTCTTCTCACTACCAGTCAGAAAAAAATGTGGTATCATTTGCTCCTTCTTGATACCAGTTAGAAAAAATGACACCACTCTACCTTAGCATTAAGTCCCTCTGGAATCAGCGTGTTCAACCTGAAAATCCACTGTTGTTCTTTTTGTAGAAGAAATCGTTTCTTATCTCTGCCACCTCTTCTTCCTGGGAGGTCTAAAATTTGTTGCAATACACAGCATTGTAGAGAACTAAACGGATGCTGTGCCATATTGCAGTGTTCTGCAAATGGAGATGTGGACTTAGAGGTCTTGATAGCGCTCTTGTGCTCAATCATTCGTATGAACAACTGTCTTGAGGTTTGCCTTACGTATATTTTGAGTCAGACAATTGCAAAACTCTCTAAATTGATTTATATATTTTGGGGAAATTAGCATGTAGCCATTTAAAAAAAAAAAACAACCATGGCCATTTTTCAGCCGTGCTAGAAAGTGGTGAGAGAGTATAGCAAACCTATGTTTTAACTGCAGTGCCAGCCACTTTCTAGCGTGGTTGATAAAAGGATCTCTATGTTTGCTATTCATCCAAGATTTAACAAATGGAGTTGCATCCCAATCTGCTAACTCTTTTCCCAATAAATATATTGACATTAAATGTGATATAATGGACCTGCAAATTAGGGAAAAGAAATGAATCTTGAGAAAGAACAAGAAGACGGAGAGTTTTGGGGAAGTTCTGGGATGCTGGTGGGTCCAGAATGGAGACAGAGAAAAAATGTTCCAAAAGTAAGGATGAGCTTAGAAAAGTTGAGAAGGATTTCATCCCTACATACAAAGAACACATCAGTAAGTGTATGACTGTGAGCCTCTCAGTGACCACCTACCTGCACAGAGTCCTCCATGATGTCCAAGTACCGCCTCTTCCTCCTCCTCCTCCTCCTCCTCCTCCTCCTCCTCCTCCTCCTCCCTTCAATAATTCAGTGCACCCACACTTGCTCTCTGCCTGGGCTGATGCAGCAACCCTCACAGTGCCACAGCATGGACCAGCTGCATGTGGAGAATGCCACATGTATGTGTCAGTAGATCAGGTGATCTCTGACGATGCTGGCCTGTGCATGCATCAGTGTAAGCCTTGCTGCATCAGCCCGGGCAGAGAGCAAGTGCGGCTGCGCTGAATTATTGAAAGGAAGGAGGAGTTGGTACTTGGGCGCCTTGGAGGACTCTGGGTAGGTAGGTGGTCACTGAGAGGCTTATACAGTCCCGAACCCCACGGACCTACTGGGGATTCCCGCAGACTCCTGAAAACCTGACTCCTGGCTTGCAAAATTCATGGAAACTTAACAACTGGCTCCAGCACACTGATTGTGGCCCTCAAGAATCATGGTTGCCCACACCTGCTCTAGATTCCAGATGCTGTCCCCTCCCCACTGCTCTCTGGTCTTGCTTATGGCTGCCAACATCTTAAATCCAGCTCTGCATTTGAGGCTACAGAAATCCTTCTGCACATGTGACCTACTGAATGTTACACTTATATGGTGCTTAAAGCTTATTTATTTATTTTTACATTGGTCCAATAAAAGGCATCACAACATACAAAGAATCTAGTTTTCTTCATAACCTGTATGACTAATAGAACACTGCATTTGTGGAGAATAATGTTATAACAGGTCACCTGGGTTGGGACTTGGCACCTATTTTAAGGGCATAAGGCCCCATGCTCAAGGGTTCGGCATTAAAGCCAACAGCCCAGACTCCATCGCACAACAACAACAACAACAACAACACAGAAACCTATCTCTGCAATGCTCAAAAGAAATGGTATTCAAATTATATGCAAACTATGAAACCGAAAGCAAGGGAGAGGAATGTGCCTGGCAAATACACACAAGAGTGATACACACAATTTGACCGCCCCTATCGGACTGTCCGTTCACTTGTCTCTTAGATTGTAAGCTCCTTGAGCAGGGACCGTCCCTCTATGTTAAATTGTACAGCGCTGCGTAACCCTAGTAGCGCTTTAGAAATGTTAAGTAGTAGTAGTAGTAGTAGTGGTAAGCATAGCTCTTATGCACATGCCCACGCAAAACTGGAAGTACAAGCACTTATCAGCACCATTGTTTTCACTTGAAAATCTCATATTTAAGCGTGGAAAAACAGGTGCTAATGTGTGCTTGCACTTTCTGATTTGCTCGGACTTGCTTACATTTGTTTTTCACTATCAGCGTTTATAGGCTGCACAGGCTTCCACTTCTAAGAGAAGACAAAATCAGCAGTTTAAAGTGAGAAATTCTGAAGAAAACCTCTCTTCAAATCCTTCAACTCCACCCTTGAGCTGATGCTAGAGCCCTTTGAACATTCTGTGCACAATAAAGTGCGTTCTAGTTCAGCACTACTTGTCTCTAACGCTGGCATTAGGTTTTGAACATCGGCCCCATATGTGTCTCTGTCTTACAAAAGCTGAAGACATCAGGGCTAAAACGCAGCCATGAAAATTTTCACCTGCTCAGGAGTTAGTGTAAATATACACAGATAAAATATGCATGTAGGTACGTATTCTTCAAAGTACTGGTGTACATTGTGACTCTTCCTACACTCAATCCAAATTTGGGACCCAAACCATCCCATGCTTCCAGTTAAAGAAATTACAGTCTCTTCAGAATACAGCAGTCAGACAGTGTGAGACCTCGAGCGAGGAAGTGGGCCAGTGGAATAATGCAGCCAGACAACAGGAGAGCACCGAAAAACAAGTATTTATTTACACAAATCCCTAGGCCCGTTATTTCACAGGGCCCGAGTCATAGCATGGGTGAGCCTCTACGGTTCCAAAACACAGTTATTAAACAGGCCTTGTGACTGACAGGGTTGCCACGCCCCCAAACACAGTCTTTAGTTCTTGTCTGGCTTCAGCCTAGGGTTACCATATGTCTGGTTTTACCCAGACATGTCCTCTTTTTAAGGACACGGCCGGGCAACCAGGCGGGTTTTGCCAGCCTGCCCGTTTGTCTGGATTTGCAGACAAAAGGACAGGCAGGCTGGCAGGCAGGCAGGCCTAGTGGTGTTCTATCCTCCCCTCCCCTTACCTTACTGTACTGCCCTGGTGGTCCAGTGACCTCTTCAGGGCAGGAAAGAGCCCCCTCTTTCCTGCCCAGAGCAGCTGCAGACTGTCTCTTGCTGCCTCCGGTCCCGGCGCCAATTCAAAATGGCCACTAAGAGTTGACGCGGCAGCCTCACAAGACTTCTGCAAAAGTCTTGCAAGGTCAATCTCAGTGGCCATTTTGAATCAGCGCCGATACAGGAGGGAGCAAAACAGTCTGCAGCCATTCCAAGCAGGAAAGAGCCCTGAAGAGGTCACTAGACCACCAGGACAGAACAGTACAGTAAGAGGAGGGGAGGACAGGACACCTTTAGGGGGTGTGACGGGGCAGGGTGGGGTGGGAAAGGGGTGGGACGGTATGTGACAGGGGGTAGGGTGAGGGTGTGGCGGGGGCAGGGCATGTGTCCTCTTTTGGGGGGGAACAAATATGGTAACCCTACTTCAGCCAGACCTCAAAATAAACATGCAATATTCAGTTCAGTCATAGGCGGTCGGTGGCCCAACTGTTTGGGGAGGCTAAAGGGGGCGGGGTTAGGGGTGGGGCCAGGGGTGCAGCTTAAATCCATAATTGTCTGATAACACACAGAAAAAAAAATAAAAATAAAAGTCACAATTAATACCTTTTATTAAATTTAGATATTAGATATGTATCATATGTCAAAGAATAAAGTGGTTGCTCAAAGCATATACTAACCACAATCGCTCAACTGCAAAACACTATGTACAACTTTGTGCAAAAACACACTCAGAACCTTACTGTACCATAAATATTACACTGGGCAGAACCTAATACACCAATATACCACCCATACGGAAAATGTAGACCGTCAACAATATGAAACAAGGGATCATAATATCACAATTCTCATGTAGAGCCACAAAACATCCTAATTCATGTTTAATGTGGGATAAAATGCCATACATAAGTAAATAAATATAAACATTTAATGTTGAGCACCTGATTCTCAAAGTGGACATATTCCAAACACTATAATGAAAATAAAATGATCTTTCAAATACTTTTAAAACTTAATTTTAGCACTTTTAAAATTTCAGGGGTCAGTGCAACTCTCTTTGGTATGAAGTGCTCATGTGCAGGAATTCAGCCTAGTTAAATATCTCCATGGCAACCCAGGACAAGTCCAGCCAACCCCCCCCCCCCCCCCCCCCCCCCCCCCCCCGCTCTGCTCTCCCAGCACACACAGTGGACACCCCGGAGGGAGTGGAAAACATGAAAAAGGATCTGAAAAAGCTAGAAGAATGGTCTAAGGTTTGGCAATTAAAATTCAATGCGAAGAAATGCAAAGTGATGCACTTAGGGAGTAGAAATCCAAGAGAGGCGTATGTGTTAGGCGGTGAGAGTCTGCTAGGTACGGATGGGGAGAGGGATCTTGGGGTGATAGTATCTGAGGATCTGAAGCCGATGAAACAGTGTGACAAGGCGGTGGCCGTAGTTAGAAGGTTACTAGGCTGTATAGAGAGAGGTGTGACCAGCAGAAGAAAAGAGGTGTTGATGCCCCTGTACAAGTCTTTGGTGAGGCCCCACCTGGAGTATTGTGTTCAGTTTTGGAGGCCGTATCTTGCTAAGGATGTAAAAAGAATTGAAGCGGTGCAAAGAAAAGCTACGAGGATGGTATGGGATTTGCGTTACAAGACGTACGAGGAGAGACTTGCGGACCTGAACATGTATACCCTGGAGGAAAGGAGGAACAGGGGTGATATGATACAGACATTCAAATATTTGAAAGGTATTAATCCGCAAACGAACCTTTTCCGGAGATGGGAAGGCGGTAGAACGAGAGGGCATGAAATGAGATTGAAGGGGGGCAGACTCAAGAAGAATGTCAAGAAGTATTTTTTCACGGAGAGGGTGGTGGATGCTTGGAATGCCCTCCCGCGGGAGGTGGTGGAGATGAAAACGGTAACGGAATTCAAACATGCGTGGGATAAACATAAAGGAATCCTGTGCAGAAGAAAGGGATCCTCAGGAGCTTACCTAGAATGGGTGGCAGAGCTGGTGGTTGGGAGGTGGAGCTAGTGTGGGCAAACATATACGGTCTGTGCTGGGGCTGGTGGTTGGGAGGGGGGACTAGTGCTGGGCAGACTTATACGGTCTGTGCCGGGGCTGGTGGTTGGGCGGCGGGGATAGTGCTGGGCAGACTTATACGGTCTGTGCCAGAGCTGGTGGTTGGGAGGCGGGGATAGTGCTGGGCAGACTTATACGGTCTGTGCCAGAGCTGGTGGTTGGGAGGCGGGGTTGGTGGTTGGGAGGCGGGGATAGGGCTGGCCAGACTTATACGGTCTGTGCACTGAAGAGGACAGTACAACTAAAAAAAGTAGCACATATGAATTTATCTTCTTGGGCAGACTGGATGGACCGTGCAGGTCTTTTTCTGCCGTCATCTACTATGTTACTATGTTACTATGTAATCAAATTACAACTGGTTACAAAAGGCTAGAGGCTTTCACTGCAGCTGCGGCCTGCTGCTATTTAAACCCCCCAGAGCAGCGGGACTGCCAGAGAACTACTACTACTACTACTATTTAGCATTTCTATAGAAACAGCTGATCCATCCTGCTGTGGCTGGGGAGGCATAGCCTCCCCAAGCCTCTTATACCGGGCGCCTATGAGTTCAGTATTAGCAGTGGCTTACCTCAGCCAAGTCCCATCGGCTATACATCTTCAAATAAGGGCACAGGCTTGGGCTTCAGTTCCTTAACTTCCTTCCTTGCTGGGCCCACTTAACCTCTGTCTGGCCCTGTCTTTTGAACTTCTCGGTAGTGACTCCGTCTATCCCGGCTTCCTTCCTCCTGGGGCAGGATCTGCACTCTTAAGGTGACCCAGGCTAATTAAAGAGGGACTTTTCTTAAGGGTGAGGGGCAGTGTCCTTTGAACCCCATTATAGACAGGTTTACCAGTATATCTCTCATCTCTCATGATTCCATATTCCCCAGACTGTTTACTCCGTAAATGCTTACTGCTTAGTGTTACCTGGTCCAAAGCAGTGGCGTAGCCAGATCCAGGATTTTGGATGGGCCCAGAGCTAACTTAGATGGGCCCTTCCACAGCACGGCATGGCACTCCGCCCCAAGATATCAAAAAAATTATAGCCTTTTTTTTCACCTACCCCACATCAACATCTCTCCTCCTCCATGGCGTTACGGCATTTGACCGCCCATCGCTAAACCCCATCCCTCCCTTGTGTACTTTACAGACATCCCCGGCACCTGCAGTGATTCAATTACTTCTGCCTGTGCTGGCTCGGCAGGCTTCCATCGGTCGGGTTCCGCCAGACAGGAAATGATGAAAGCGAGGCTGGGACTCTGCCAATGGAAGCCTGCAGGACCAGCGTAAACAGAAATAATACATCACTGCAGTCTCTGGGGATGCCTGTAAGGTACACCAGGGAAGGACGAGGTTCAGCGACGGCGGGCAGATGCTGGGACGCTGCGGAGGAGGAGAAATGTTGATGTGAGGTACCACCGCTGGGTGGGCCTGAGCCAAGAATGGGTGGGCCTGATCCCACCCAGGCCCACCCATAGCTATGCCACTGGTCCAAAACAGACCTCTTTGGAATTGACTAGACATTGTGCATTCTTTTTTGATGCTCCATCATTGTGGAATTTTTGCCTTTAGTGATATGGACAGAAACACTGCTGCTTAAATTTAAATTCACCTTGAAAACCTGGCTTTTTCACTGTGCTTTTGACTCTACTTAGTCTGAGTTTGGTATGTATGTCTGTCATCGAGGTGACCTCTCTCCTTTGACCTTATACCCTACCTAGTACCCCCTCCCTTATCCTTCTTCACTCTTGCATATATGATTGTCTTTCTTTACTATCTAGTTTTGTAGTTCCTTTTCACTTTATTTTATTTAGTTTTTGAATTGTAAACCACTTTGGTATACGAGTAAGCAAAAGTGGTACAGCAAATGTAAATAAATACATAAAAACAGAGGGGTTGTGGAAATGTAATTTTATAAGAAGCTTTTTATGGGCATAAAACAGTGTTTATGTAAGAAACGGCCTTTATATAATAACCCTCAGAGTGTAGTAGACTGGTAAAAGATAATCATTAGATTTGCTGTTTTCAGAGTACTGCGTCTGCTTCTGGCCTTTCTCTGATATTTGGTAGCACTTCAATGAGCACACAAAGTGGTCCCCACCCTACCAACGTGTCTCCTATAACCACAAAAAAAAAAAAAAAGAGAGAGAAAGAGGAAAAAAATAACAGAGGAACCCTGGTATTGTGAACTCTTTTACAATAATATGGTAAACATTTCCTTAAACCATCTTTCTATCCACTATGTTTGATTTTAGCAAAAGCTTTATGTTAAAAGAAATATTTTTTATAGTAACTTTCTTTCTGTAACAGAAGACTTTTCTGGTAGGTAATGGCTGAGCAGTACAGGCTATTTTAAGGAAATACTATTTTTGTTCTTTTTATCACAATAGCATGAAAAGCATAATCTAAAACAGTAATGTTGTATAATGACAAGAATAAGTCTGATGTAAATGCTTGTTTACGACTATGCCTTACTGTCCTATCCCAACCCTTTCTGTCTCTCTTTTCCTTGACACTTCCAACCCCTGCCCTGTCCACATATATATGCAATGAGCCACGAGCTAGCCTGACGACCCAGTGGCAGGATTTCTGAATGACTGACCCAAATTTAATTATAAACCTAATTCTTCTGTGATTTGGCTGGGGCTGGGCACATTCTGCAGTGTTCACAACTCAAAGGAGAATGGAAGCCCTGGCTATTGTGTCCTAGTGATGCTAAGGTTCCCACAAACGGGGTAGGCAGTGACTAACTAGCTCCCGCATCTCCCCTTCCTCCCCCCTCCCTGTGTACCCCCATTCCCCTTCGGGAAATGCGCATACATCTGCATTAATGCTTCCGAATGGTTGAATTTATTACAATGGCTGCAACATAGTTACAATACCAGTTTTTAAGAACAGTTTACAAACTTCAACAACATTAACAATATCCCTGCTTAACTTGCTAACAATTAGAACTGACTAATTGGCTAAGGGGAGGTACCCTTGCTCTGTTCTCTCTTGTTACCTGGGGGGGGGGGCATCCAAGTTGCTATAGCGAGATTAAAACAATTCTATGTTGTACTTTTGCTCAGTATAGGTACCGCAGTCCAAGCTGGTTACTTTCTACTGTGTGACTGTTTGCCAGAGTGGCCGTCTAAGCCTACCCAGTTCTCCACCTTTCTCCCCCATCCTTGACCATCCAAGTCAGGGTGATGGTTTCAGTGGTCTCAGCTGATTGCATTATCTTTTACAATTGGGTCCTCCCATCCGTCCAAGACAGGTGGCCCCTGCACCCTTAACTTCTGACAGCTGGAAAAAATTATATGGCATCTGCACACCTCCCTTACTTTTAAAACTCTTTTCTTCTTTTTTATTGGCTGGCTCTGCTTGCTCCTAATTGGCCAATCCTATCTTTCCTTTCCCCTCTGTTGTCCATATACCTTGCCTACCTCTCTTCCTCCCTCCCTCTTTTCTCTCCTCCCCCCCCCCCCTTCCTCCTTTCCTTTGTAACTCTTGTGCAGCCACTCCTTTTGTGGGAGCCCTGCTTTACTTGACTGGGCCCTCCTTTGTGTCTGAAAAGCAAGATGCAGGTTCTAAACTAAATGTGCCATTGTCTTTCTTTCTTTCTTTCTTTACTCTTGGTAATCCTAAAACAACACCTATTGGCTGCGGACCAACCCTGTGAAAGCCACACAAGGGGGAGAGACCTAGCAAGCAAAAATCTCAGTAGCTGCAAATGAAGGCTCATGAAACCAGGCAAGGCTGCCAGAGCTTGAAATCCCACAATGGGCAGCTGTGAAAGCAGTCAGGCCTTAAAAATATAACATAGGATAATAGTTCACACAAATCCTATGAACTAAGGAAGGGCATGTGACAGCTTTATTATAACTTTACAATTCAGAAAACATTTTGAATATTTAAAATGTTCCTCAGTTTGAGAATGACTTACCACCCAGATATCAATGCATTAAATTAGCAGACGTTACAGATGTCATCTCTGCCTTTCCTGTTATCAATATTAGTCAGGATCATCTTCACCCATCTGCCCTACTGCATTTTGAGAAGCTGGATCTCACACCATTTACCTTTATGTAATATAAGATGATAAAATTATACACTAATTGCATTAAATTAACTTGAATTCACATCACACAACCTTGCCTGACTGCTGCTTTGTTAAATTTGGTTCACGCACTATGATTTGCCCTTTAACTCTCAAGTCTCCCTAACAAACAGGAGCCTACATGGCCCTCTTTTAGGATAGCTCAGTCACGCATATATTTTCAAGGAAATAAAGGTTAGGGTAGGCATTTGCAATTGATATAGGAAATTTCAATGACATCCTATGTCACTGCATGTTGTTATCAAATGAGCAGTACACTAAAATTCATGTTTTAGTGTTTCCCAATATATTTGTAATAAATAGAAATAAATCAAAACATAGAAAATAAAATAAAATGATACCTTTTTTACTGGACTAGCTTAATACATTTTTTGATTAGCTTTCGAAGGTAACCTTTCTTCTTCAGATCGGAAATATATACATGAAACATACAAGCATTCCAATGACAGTCTCACAGGAAGAGGGGAGGGGTAGGTTAGGTGAGAAACAGGGAGAGCTGGGTGGATGAGAGACAGGGAGAGATGGATGGCTGATAACAGGGTGACAAAGCAGTAGAATTTTATGGTTTATAGTTATCAATAGAAATCAAACAAAATAAAACATGGAAAAGAAAATAAGATGATACCTTTTTTATTGGACATAACTTAATACATTTCTTGATTAGCTTTCGAAGGTTGCCCTTCTTCGTCAGATCGGAAATAAGCAAATGTGCTAGCTGACAGTGTATACAAGTGAAAACATTCAAGCATTACTATGACAGTCTGACAGGGTGGGAGGATGGGGGTAGGTAGGAGGTATGCATGGGGACATCAAAGCATATCATTGATATTCTAACAGGATGGGTGTGGATAGGTGAGGGGTGGAGAGAAATACAGCTTAATGGGCTAGGAACCCCAGATCCTTGTTAAGTCCTTTCTGTTGGGTGTTAAAATATTCAATCATTCTGACTTCAAAGGTCTTACGTTCTATCCACACCCATCCTGTTAGAATATCAATGATATGCTTTGATGTCCCCATGCATACTTCCTACCCACCCCCATCCTCCCACCCTGTCAGACTGTCATAGTAATGTTTGAATGTTTTCACTTATATACACTGTCAGCTAGCACATTTGCTTATTTCCGATCTGATGAAGAAGGGCAACCTTCGAAAGCTAATCAAGAAATGTATTAAGTTATGTCCAATAAAAAAGGTATCATCTTATTTTCTTTTCCATGTTTTATTTTGTTTGATTTCTATTGATAACCTTAAGAGTGGACTAACACGACTACCACACTCCTCTACTTAAGATGGTTTATAGTGAGATAGAAAGCCCAGATCTTTGTAGTGAGATAGAAAGCCCAGATCTTTGTTAAGGTGGGTGTCAAAATATTTCATCATTTTGACTTCAAAGGTTTTACGTTCCTGCATTGACTTAAAATTTCCTTTTAGTATTCTTATCATAAGATCATTGATGCAGTGTTCTGGTTTTGTAAAGAGCTGTCCCACAGAGGTGGCATCCTGTTGGAATGTTCAGTGTTGTGGCTATGAAAATTGAGCCTGGTCTTTAGCATCTGGCTTGTTTCTCCAATATAGCACCCTTCTTCACACGTTTTGCATTGAGTGATATATAACACATTTGAGAGAGAGCATGTTTTTGTGTTTGCAAAGAGGACACCTATTGCGCATATGTGAACTATCACTCATGCGCAAAGCATTGTACATGTGCACATACTCCCAGATACTGCATAGGGCACCATCCCAGATCTGTACACAAACTTGTTAATGAGTCATTAACAATCAATAATTGGTGTTAGTTGGCACTCATGTAGGTTTACATGAGGATCTGCCCTGCACCCTATTCTATAAAATTCACATCTAAATTTTATATTGTGCGGCTCAAAAGAGGGTGTGGCCATGGGTGGGTCAGGGGCATTCCCAGAAATTAGGGTAATTTATGCACCCAACTGCCATTAGTGGCACATAAGCATTTACACCAAGTTTCAGCTGGCATAAATGCCGATCCCAAAGTTAGACGCGAGATCCTTTGCAGACTACGAGATCCTTTGTGCCCTTTGCAGAATACTAGTTTAGCAAGGCTCTTTCCTTGTGGACACCATTTATCAAATTCCTCCCATAGTGCGTATTCTTTCAGAAAGAATACTCCCTCTTTGCATGTAGTATGGACTCAATGATTTTGCTCCTGAGATAAAAACAATGCCAAAATGAAATAATAAAGATTTTTAAAGACCTTCCCAGAAACATGGGAAACAGTATGCGTAGTGAAGGAGTGGTCCAGTGGTTAAAGCACAGCTCTTGACATCCAGATGTGGCTGGTTCAAATCCCATTGCTGCTCCTTGTGATCTTGGACAAATCACTTCACTCTCCATTTCCTCAGGTACAAATTTATGGCCCTGCTTACTAAGCAGCATTAAGGGCCCCCATAGGAATATATGGGTGTCTCTAGTTAGCACACATTTAGTGTCTGAGTAAACAGGGCCCTTAGATTGAAAGCTCTCCAGGCACAGTTAAATACTCAGTGTACCTGAATGTAACTCACCTTGAGCTACTACTGAAAAGGTGTGAGTAAAAGCTGTGCATGACTGACTCCAAATTCCTGTGCCCGCTGGTAAGTTAGCCCCTACAGTAAAAATAAAGAGAACACTACAGCATTAAAGAAGGTCTTCTGCTTCTGCAGGAAACATCTCTGATTCCCTAATGTGGCTGTGCCACATGAACTTGATCTTACCACAACATCACCCTGTATTTGTTCACACCGGAGCCTGCAAAGGCCTCTCTGGTACTATGTAAGCAACATTGAGCCTACAAATGGGTGGGAAAATGTGGGATACAAATGTAACATATAAATAAATTGAATAAATAAATTAAATTTTAAAAAATGAACTGAAAATTTTCTGACTCCCATCCCTCCTCCCAAACACAAACAGCAAGGGCCTGACTACTGAGAGTCCATTTGCTGTTACAAAAATCCTACATGCCTCCTACTTCTTCTATTTTAAATCTATAGCCTCACTCTCCATCAAGCAGGAAGGTTCTTCAAATCCACGTAATGAAAGTAATATAACTGTCCCTGCTCATGTCATTTGAAAGCTCTGATTGGTGTCTCCTTCCATATTGTCTTTTTGACTGCTGTAGCTTAATCACAGTCACTTTTTCTTGTTTCTCTCTTCTTTGCTGTCCCTGAACCAAATTGAACTAATCCCAAGGAGATATACTGGAAGAAGAGTGAAGAGACGGGGCATATAAGTCTACCAATAGGTCTAGCTCCATCTCTCCTGTTTTCAAATCTATGCTGAAAACCCACCTTTTCACTGCTGCTTTTGGCTCCTAGCCACAATTGCCCTCCCCTTGTCCCTTCCTCCCTTCTCACCCATTACTTCCCTCACCCGTAACTGTCTTGTCTGTCTGTATTATTTAGATTGTAAGCTCTTTTGAGCAGGGACTGTCTCTTTGTATCAGGTGTTCAGCGCTGCGTGCGTCTGGTAGCGCTATACAAATGCTAATAATAATAATAAGTTATGCTTCTTATAGAGCCAGTCTTACAATACATGTTCTTTATTCCATAAACTGCACAGCTGCTATGCTTTTCTCATATTTCCAACACTGATTGGTAGCCCAACTGCTCCTCTTAATACAATGAATTCATTCAGACTGGATCAAGTCGGAGGTGGAATTAGGAAAATCTGTACTAGCTACCTGAAGACCAATGTTCTTTTTTTAAACCAGCTTACAGTGAATTACATTGTCAAACCTGTGAAAAGCATGCCCTTGTACAGAAATAATCTTTCAAATTTTCAAAATTCCAGAATACTTTGTAGAGCTGGTTTTCCTACATAAGCACACAACTATGGAACGCATTATCAAAAGCCGTGAAAACAACTTATGATCACCTAAACTTCTGGAAATCATTAAAAACTAACCTGTTCAAAAAGGCATACCCTACCGACCCTACTTAAATGCCTGTACCCTGCAACACAACGAAACCAAAGCTCGTAATGGACATATAATAACTCTTCCTCTCTACAATTCTCTTCCTCTCTACGATTCCCTAATGTGTCTGTACACACGAACCTTATTCTACCACAACATTACTGTATTTGCTCATACTGGAATTGGTGAACGCCTATACGGTACTATGTAAGCCACATTGAGCCTGCAAATAGGTGGGAAAATGTGGGATACAAATGTAACAAATAAATAAATAAATATTGAGACAGACATGGGAAGCAACTGCTTGCCGTGAGATTTGTAGTATGGAGTGTTGCCATGATTTGGGTTTCTGCCAGGTACTTGTGACCTGGCTTGGCCACTGTTTAGAAAACAGAATACTGGGCTAGATGGACCATGGGTCTGACCTAGTATGGCTACTCTTATGTTTTTAAGAAGATCCACAATATGGAACAGACTAAATTACCCTCTTACCCTTAGAAATGGTACCTGAAGAATAAGGTTCAGGTATATATTTTGGATTTATTCCTCACCTTTTCCTAGTTGAAGCTCAAACTGTTTCATTCAGATACAGAAGTTATTTCACTGCTCAAATGGCCTCACAATCTACAAGCTCTACCTCTTCTTTAGAAATGAAGTTATGGGAGGCAATGTCTTATCATGAATTAATAACTAGATAAAAGACAGGAAACAGAGTAGGACTAAATGGTCAGTTTTACAAAGGTCAATAGTGGAATGCCCCAAGGATTTATATTGGGGCCGATTCTGTGTAATATATTTGTGAGAGACATTGCTGAAGGGTTAAAAGGAAACGTTTGCCATTTTGCGGATGATACGAAGTTAGCCAATAGAGTGGATACCATGAAGGTAGTAGAAACCATGAGAAGAAAGCTCCAAAAGTTGGAAGAATGGTCAAGGATCTGGCAGTTAAAACTGAATAATACTCAAAAGGACTCTAGACAAATTATGTAAATATCAACACTCCTTTACTTGTATCAAACAATACCTTACAGTTCACGTACATACACAAACTCTTCTTTAAAACCACACTCACACTCCATACACCACGTTGAAACAGCACTAATTAATCAATACATCTATTCCCGTTAAAGACTATGTATCATTACTTTAAATTGTCTTCACACTTATACAATAAACTTAATCTCAGGTCATAATCTGGACCATAATTGGGAACAGTCTGTGCAAATTATGCACATCATCAGCATTGGAAATAGTCTTTACAAACTGTGCTTCATCCTTGAAATGTAGATGCGACCCAGCTGACTCATAGACCACATGTTCACGAGTCGTACACTTATCTCATATTCCTTGAGAGATCCGCTCACAAACGGATCAAAGGAACCGAAGGAACAACAGCAGGCTGATTAATGTGGAGGTGGATTCAGTAACCCCTCACCCATGACCCACTGTTGAAACTGCGGTTGTTTTGTGGCATTGGACTTTGAGTTTATAGCATTATCCAGCGACTGTCTCGTCGGACATGTGGTCTATGAGTCAGCTGGGTCGCATCTACATTTCAAAGATGAAGCACAGTTTGTAAAGACTGTTTCCAATGCTGATGATGTGTATAATAAGTTTCATATGTCCATTATTGAATGTTTTACAAAAATGTTTTTATAATTTTATTTCATATGTCTATTATTAATTGCTTTTCGTTTGCATTTTTCATGTTTTATATTTGTTTTTATAGACTCTTGAAGAAGGCACTACGGTGCCGAAACACGGCTGTGTTGAGTCGAGTTGTTGGAATAAACATTACTTTTTATTTACAATCATACGTCTTCTCCATTGTTTGAAAAGAGCCTCTCTTCCCCACCCCCTCTTTGTTTTTCCCTTACTTTGTTTCCTGGGGATTAAGTGCAACTCCACACTCAGTGTGGTACTCCCACACCTAGTACGTTTTTTTTTACAATGAGCAAAAGCCACTCAAAAGCATTTCACTTAATGTCTAGGACTGCTTACATCCTATTAATATTTTATTTACTCACATCATGCTTTGATTGATAAGAAAGACTGGGTATGCTGGCTCTGAGTTTTTTAAAAGCTTGCAGTGGGAAATTGACATGTCAACAGAGAAAGGAGTTTTTCAGGAGAATGTGAATGTCTGGGGGAGGTGACAGTGCAAACTATGAGAAATGCATACTTTATAAATAGCCAGGAAGAGGACTTGGAGGAGTGATGCTAAGAAACAAATACAGGAAGAATTTTACACTGTCACAGATCTTTCCACAATCCTCATCCTCTTCCTATGTAAGTTTTAAAACTTAGCTAATTCTGTTAAAAACCTTAGATTGTCCCCTTTATTTAGAAATACATTTCCAGGCACATTCCCAAGTCAGGGCCTTTAGCCTGAAAGAAAGCCCATCCCCCTGGATCTTTGAGACAACATCCTTGGCACATGTTTATTTTGCATACAAATTCAACGCTGTCCTGTGACTGACAAGAGCGAAATAAAACAGAGACTATGAGGCAGAAATGCTAAAATGTGAAAGTGTTTCCAAAAAGCTAAAAGCCAAAATACATTTATTTATTTATTTATTTATTCATTGCTAGATCTGCTTCTGTCAATTTACTTACAATTTCTTCCCTCCTTTCTTTCTGCCTTTCAGTATCTCCTGAGACCAGTTTCAGTTTTCTAGGACCTTCTCTTTGGAATTCTCTCCCACCCAACATCTGTTTAGAACACTCCTATCCCAAATTTGAGGCCTTACTCAAGACACCTCTCTTTACTGAATCCTTTGGTTCTTCCACATAATTGTCTCCCCTCCCCATATATCTGTTTCCCTTTTATAATGTAAGCCACATAGTCGCCATATGGATAATTTGCGGTATATCAAGTGATGGACATTAAAAAATAAATAAATATTCATTCATTTCTTGTGATTTATTGGGTACTATCCAAATAAACACGTACCACCTTTACAGAAAGATTCATCTATAGTTCCTTTTACTAAGCCGCTGTACAACGTGGCCTGCGGTAGTGTGGTCATGTGTTTTGGACATACGCTGGGCCATTTTTTTTTTTACCGTGGCTGGTAAAAAGGGCTTTTTTTAATGGGCTGGGAAATGGGTGTGCGCTGAAATTAAAACTAGCGCGTGCCTATTTATGGCCTGAGCCCTTACTGCCACCCATTGACCTAGCAGTAAGGGTTCACGCGCTACCTGCATGGTAACCATGCAGCGCGCACCAACTGCTGATTACCACTGGGAACGCCCCCTATTTTCTACCGCGGAATTAGGCGTACGCCAAACTCAGAATTACTGCCGGGCGCATGCACTAGCCTGGCAGTAGTGTCGATTTGGCACATGCTACTCGTGCATTAGCCCTCCCATGCCTTAGTACAAGGGCCCCATAATGCAGTGCATGTTTATTTGGATAGTACATATTTGGGACTGGATTAAGTAAATGGAGCCAAAAATCAGCAGTCAGCGCTATTCTATAAAGGGCTTTCCAGGATGATCATTCTTTATAGCAGTGTTTCCCAAGTCCAGTCCTGGAGTACCCCTTGCCAGTCAGGTTTTCAAGATATCCATAATGAATATACATGAAGGAGATTTGCATATAATGGAGGCAGTGTATGCAAATCAAGTTCATGCATATTCGTTGTGGATATCCTGAAAACCTGACTGGCAAGGGGAAAGGGAAATGGGACTTGATATACCGCCTTTCTGAGGTTTTCCCAACTACATTCAAAGCAATTTACATATATTCAGGTACTTATTTTGTACCAGAGGCAATGGAGGGTTAAGTGACTTGCCCAGAGTCAGAGGAGGGCGTGCACAGGAAGAAGGAGAGAGACGTCGGTGGAGGCAGAAGGGAGTGACGATCCGTTGTTTCATCTCGTGCAGCGCCTTCACACAAAGGTGAGAGGCGCTGCACGGCCGGTAAGGCAAAGAGGGGGTCCTTTGGAAGAGGGGAACGGTGGCGACGAACTCGGGGGGGGGCGGAGCAAGGGGCGGAGGATGGCAGGAGGCGGAGCAGTGTTGGGAAAAGAAGAAGATCAACACAGGAAGGGAGGGGGGCCTGGCGCTGCTAAAGTTTAACTTTTTATATTTAGTTTTTAATTTAGTGAAGGGCGGAAGCGTGGAACAGCGGCGATCTGGGGGGGGCAAGGCCGTCCATACAGGACGCTTCTGACGAGCGCCTTTGCCCCCTCCTGATCCTTTTTTAAGGTATGTTTATTTTTTCAGTGATGCAGCGGGGAGTGGGAAGCCACGTGTTTGTGGGGGTTTTGTTGTTGTTGTTCTGACAGTTCTGTCATGCGCAGAACAGCCAGCATAACGCTTGGCTGCTCTGCGCATGATTTAAGGGCCGATTACCGAACAGAATTACGAATCATTGATACATTGTACTTTTTAAATCCGCACCGAACTTGTGCAACTTGTTTTTTTTTGAGCATTGTTCGTTTTTTTAAATTCGGTTCGGACTTTAACGTTTGTAATTTTTTTACATATGGTTGATGCATCTGGGAGTTGCAAATACAAACGGAATCACACTCAATTTTTTTTCAACGACCTTTATAGAATCCGGGGGTTGGTGTTTGAATATGCAAAGTACCATTTCCAAATTGTTTTGCATTCACAAGGAGATAAATTTGATATGTAAAATTAAAAGTTAATGAACTGCTGCAATGCAAAATCATGCAAAGCAGCTCAATAAATATAAGCGTGCAGTAAAACTACGCATGAAATTAGTTTTGCAGACCAAATTTTGAAAAGAAAAATAATCATAACTCTATGAGGTGTAGTTTCTCCTTTTGCAAAATTTCTTATAGGAAACTTCATCCCCTTTATCATTTTCATCACCTTTCTCTGTACCTTTTCTAATTCTGCTATATCTTTTTTGAGATGCAGTGACCAGAATTGCACACAGTATTTGAGGTGCGGTCACACCATGGAGTGATACAAAGGCATTATAACATTCTAATTTTTGTTTTCCATTCCTTTCCTAATAATTCCTAACATTCTATTTGCTTTCTTAGTTGCTGCTGCATGCTGAGCAGAGTTTCAACGTATCATCAACGATGAGACCTAGATCCTTTTCCTGGGTGGTGACTCCTAATGTGGAACCTTGCATCACATAAATATAGTTTGGATTCCTCTTTTCTACATGCATCACCTTGCACTTAGTCATATTAAACGTGATCTGCCATTTGGATACCCAGTCTCTCAATCTCGTAAGGTCCTCTTGCAATTTAATAACGTTGAATAAATTGCATCATCAGCAAATTTAATTACCTTACTGGTTACTCCTATCTCTAGATCATTTATACATATGTTACAAAGCAGCGGTCCCAGCACCAGTGCATATTTTCTAGCGAAAAAGGTTCCGGTACTCAAATGGCAGGCCACCCTTCAGGGGTGGGAGTGATCACTGAGGGACCCACCCCACAATAGCCAGGCCCCCTGCAACCAGTAACAGAACCTATGCCAAGGCAGAATTGTTGTGTAGAGCCTGAGCTCTTTCATTAAAACTTGGAGTCCATGGGTCAATTTTAGCAGACAATGGAAAAGGTGCCGGTACTCAGTACTCCCAAGTACCCCCTCAAAAAAGCCCTGTCCAGCACAGACTCCTTGGGAACCCCACAATCTACCCTTCTCCATTGAGAATACTGACCATTGAACCCTACTCTCTGTTTTCTATCTTTTAACCAGTTTTCAATCCACAGTAGGACATTGCCTCTTATTCCTTGACTTTATACTTTCCTCAGGAGTCTTTGAGATATTTTGTCAAATGCCTTTTGAAAATTCAGATACATAATATTGACTGGCTCACCTTTATCCACACGTTTATTAGTGTTATTAGGAGAGTTGGTAAAGTGGCACAATTGTAATATTGGAATGTGAAATGTATGAACACGAAGTCTACCACCAAATAAAGTATTAGATTCAAATTCCTCTAATGGTATGAGACAACAAATCCGTAATGCTACAGAAAGGGGCAAACATTTTGGGATTTTCACTGAAAATGAACATCACTATTTGAAATATAAATTTTTCAAGGTTTCCATTTTTTATATTTTACCTAACAGTCACAAAAATCTAGATCAGCCACTGGGGTGTTCCATTGTTTCTGCTGGTTCATGGCTGTGCACTACTGTGGTTCGATTTCATATTTACAATCCAGGTGTTTTTCATGGCAATTATTTGGCGTCTTCAGATTGAGCACTGTTTCATTGCTATTTCATACAATTCCATTGTGTACCTTTTTAAGACCCCCTGATGCAGACAATTTTGCCAAAACATGGACTGTGTCAGGTCTGTTCAATAAATTTGAGTTGATGCTCCCTGTCTTGAAGGCTCCTTGTATTTTTGTTCTCTGCTCCTGAGACTTTATAATGTGTCAATTTGGGAGAAGGTGAGTCAAGGACAGCATGATAGAGAGGGACATAGGAGTTGTTTCCAATATACATCATCTATTGCAGACAATAACTACTTGTGAGTTAGCAAATGTAATTTATATTTTACAATGATATTGTGGTCTTCCCAGAAGATGAAGATATGTTTAACCGAGCATCATCATTGTGTGAAAGGTAAAAAAGTGATGGAATCTTTAGTGTCTCGCATTCTTTTGATACCTTTCAGTGTGATGTATTGCAACCACTATCAGTGTCTGAGAGAAGAGGAAGCATTGGACGACAGTTGCGTCAAAAGCTACAGAAGTGGATTTTTACTTTAAATACAGTTCAACCCAAGGGATTAAATGTTGTAGTAAAGTGGGTGGCATTTTTTAAAACTTAACCAATTGTGATTGAGAAGCAGAGTAAGGATGTCATTTCCGGTGATTTTAAAAGGAGGCATTTCTGTTTGTTACAGCCATATTGCATGCAGTTTGTAATGAAGAAGGAAGGTGAATTCCCCTGATGCAGCTTTGCAGCAAAACAGGGGACCTATGTTGGGATTGGATTGAGCACCCCTCTCCTTTATGGTTAAAAGAAGTCTTCAAAAGTTAAGCATCACACAAACAGCTAGCTCTGGCGACCTAAGCTGGAAAATGACTGGAAATTCACCAGGAACCTAGCTGGAAATCGACCCAAGCAGACAGATATACCCGAGAGTTGCTTGGAGCTAATATTGAACCGGAGCCTCCCGCAGGTCTCTTGCAGGCATACAACTGTCGTGTGACCGCGGCCAAGCTATGTGCCTGATCTCCACCCTGTTCAGGGCCACAGACATCCCACAAGTACCTGGTCGAGGTGGATGCCACCGAGCATCGGGTGCGACATCTATACTACTTAGAAATGCTACGGTAGCTGAATGAGAGAACCATGCCTACTGCTGATACCGCCAGTGAGCACTGAGTGCCGCTGCTGCAAAGCGCCATCGCCGAGGCTTCCACCCTGTGGATTGAAGCTCTCACCGCTACTCTGCAAAGTGGCTTATTACAGTGGACTGGACCAACCCAGAAGGAGCTAATACATGGTCAGACACTTGTTGAAGGTATTGAAGCGAGAGGAAGCACGAAAACCGACACGGTAGAGTGCAGGTTCATAGCCGTTAAGCTAGTAAGTGCAGACGAGCGAGTCAACGGTCACAGGCGTTTGCAAGGCCAGCCCACATGGTGCCAAATTGTTAGTGCCATTGGTAGAGGGTCAAACTTATTCATAGGAAGCAGTTTTGATATCGTTGCAAAGAATCAACAAAGTGATCCAAAGAACTTCAGACCTTTGATCTACCTCCCTATTCTAAACCCATTAAAATGATCTCCTAACCTTTGCTTTTGACTGGCTGAGGTTTTCTAGCCATCACCTGCAACTCACCGCTGCCCTAGCTTTCACAATTGGCCTGTTTATAGTAATATAAATGAGCAGTAAGGAGATCAATACCTTTTATTGCTTTATCTTAGTTCTTTGACTTTTTATTAACTCTTACTGTCTTATCTTGCTGTTAACTGTCTCTTAATTGTTTATACAGCATCACATGGTATTATTTTGAATTGTATTAATGACTTGTATTATTAGTTCTGCCTCTAACTGCCAATATTGCATCATACTTCATTATACTGCATTGTAATACTGACCTGTATTATTGATTACTGACCTATAAGTACCTATATTGCATCAAATTGCATTATATTGAATAGCATTACTGTTTGTTAAAATCCTATTAGCTACTACTGCTTCTATTGCATTAGATTGCATTTTACTAAATTATACTATTAATTGTAAGTTACACCAGTCATACTACCCTAAACTGTTAGCCATTAATTTCCATTAACCTTACTGTATTATACAAATCAACGCCAAAATGAATATTAACAAATTGCTCTTAATAATTTACTCCCTATCCCTGATCTCCCACGTACTGACCATCACTCCCACAGACAACAGTATTCCCACAGTACTTAATCCTTGCAGATTACCTAATTATAATACTCCTCACCAGAAGACTAACAGCCAATTAAAAGGAAAATCTACTACGTATGGTTACAACCAATTTAAAGGAAAGAAAGGTCAAAATAAGACCAGATTCCAAAAGGATAGACAAGTAATAAAAAATTAATACATCTTCGACCCTTACTGAATCCTACCAACCAATCCAACTGGGCTATATAAATGCCAGATCAGTAGTCAATAAAACAACAACTATAACAGACTGGATCGTATCAGACAATCTTGATCTTCTTTTTATCAGCGAGACCTGGCTTCATGATCCTAAGGACCCTATAATTCTAGACTTGTGCTCCCCTGGTTACAAAATTACCCACTGGACAAGGAATGGAAAAAGAGGAGGAGGTATAGCTATAATCCATAGATCCCACTTTACTGTTACTACCATAACCGAATCCATACTTCCCCAACTCGAAATTGCCTCAGTCAGAATTAATCATATAAATCTACTTGACCACCTTAATGTAGTCCTGTTTTACAGACCTTCAGTAAATTGGCTTGATTGCCAAACACACTTTATGGACTTTATATCGAACACATGTATTTCTACCTCCAACCTTATTATAGTAGGGGATATTAATCTTCACCTTGAAGACCCTAACTCTATTAATGTGCTTGAATGCATGGATCTCTTCCTATTATTGGGATATTCATTGGCCAAATATGGAACTAACCCATATTAAGGGACACACACTTGACATCATCACGTATAAATTCTCATTAGACGTAAATCTTTTATTAACATCTACAAAATGGACAGCTGTACCATGGTCTGGTCTGATCATTACAAATTAAATCTTCTCCAATGGCAAAAAAATGACTTACACCATATTAAAGAACGCTTATCCTATACCACGAGAGGTCAAATTAACCCGGTTATATTTTGGCAACAATTTTATAACGATGAATGGTCAGCTCAAACGGATTCAAATCACTTTCTTCAAGAATGGGATAACAGGTGCAGAAGCATTTTAGTCAACATAGCACCATTACAAACTAGAACCTCACGTAGAAAGAACTCAATACTGTGGTTTAATGAAGAACTGAAAAAACTAAAAACCCAAGTTAGAAGGTTAGAACGAGCATGGAATAAAAAGAAAGACGACTCCACATTCAACGCTTGGAAACATCTACAAAGAAAATACAAATATACCATCAGACAAACCAAAAGAGCATACTAGAAAACTAAAATTGGGACAGACTACAATGATACACATAAACTCTTCCAACTTGTGAGCAAACTATTAGATACCACACCGATTACCTCTAACAGCACAAACATCCCTTCAGCAGATAATCTTGCGAATTACTTCAAAGAGAAAATTGTTAAGTTACGACTCAGGTTACCTATTAATTCCACAGACTACGTAAAATTTCTTGACTGTCTAAATGCATTCTCCGGTGAATATCCAGCAGATAGAACCTGGACTAACTTTGATACACTCTTGGATGATTCCATCTCCCAAGCGCTCAAAACGTTTGCTAAGTCCCACTGCAAACTTGATATCTGCCCTAACAACCTTATAAAATTAGCTCAACAATTCATATCTGACCTCACACTACATTTGAATTATATGCTACAACATGGACTCTTCCCAAAGGATAAAGGAGATATTTTACTCATCCCTATACCCAAGGACTCAAAGAAAAGCACAAATGACTTAACCAATTATCGTCCAGTAGCGTCTATCCCCCTGATAACAAAATTAATGGAAGGTATGGTGACCAAACAACTTACTGAATACTTAGATAAATTCTCAATTCTTTACGACTCTCAATCAGGATTTCGGTCTAACCACAGCACCGAAACAGTATTAACTACTCTTCTTGCTAAATTCAAACGAGTAATTGCAACTGGCAACAACATACTCCTCCTACAATTTGACATGTCCAGTGCATTCGACATGGTAAGCCATAAAATATTATTAAACATTCTGGAATACTTTGGAGTTGAAGGTAACATTCTCAATTGGTTTAGAGGCTTTCTAACTACAAGATCATACCAAGTGAAATCTAACTAGAATACGTCAGCTCTATGGATACTGGAATGCGGAGTTCCCCAAGGATCTCCACTCTCCCTGACCCTCTTCAACCTAATGATGACACCCCGACCAAGATGTTATCCAGTCAAGGCCTTAATCCGTACATATATGCAAATGATGTAACGATCTACATCCCGATCAAATATAATCTAATGGAAATTATGGACGACATCAACCACAGCTTCCAAATTATGCATTCATGGGCGAATGCTTTTCAATTAAAACTTAACGCTGAAAAAACACAATGTTTTATACTTACATCACAACATAGCACAAGTAAATTCACCTCCATAACCACACCAAACTTTTCCCTTCCTGTTTCAGACACCCTGAAGATTCTTGGAGTTACCATTGATCGAAATCTCACACTTGAAGAATACAACCAGGAAGATGTTTCAGTCAATGTGGAAACTCAAAAGAATAAAACCTTTCTTCCCAAGAGGCATTTTTCGCAACCTGGTACAGTCAATGGTGCTAAGTCATCTAGACTATTGCAACGCGCTATATGCAGGTTATAAAGAGCATATCATCAGAAAACTTCAGACAGCCCAGAACACCGCAGCCAGACTCATATTTGGAAAGACAAAATACAAAAGTGCTAAACCATTAAGTGAGAGGCTGCATTGGCTTCCAGTTAAAGAGTGTACTGTGTTCAAAGGTTGTACTCTGGTTCATAAAGTCATTCATGGAAATGCTCCGGCCTACATGTCAGACCTTATTGATTTGCCACCCAGGAACACTAAGAGATCAGCACGCACATTCCTGGGACTTCACTTCCCAAGCTGTAAAGGTCTAAAATACAAACTAGTACATGCGTCCAGCTTTTCCTACATTGGCATGCAGCTGTGGAATGCATTGCCACTTGATCTGAAAACTATTCATGACCTAACCAACTTTCGAAAATCACTAAAGACTTTTCTTTTTGACAAGACTTACCATAATAATCAATAATAGGAATTCTAACACATCACTACTTACTTGATATTCTGATTGTTTTCTGATTTACTGAATTGATTACAGTATATCCATTATGTTACACTTGTTCTTTATGTAACCAATTGTTTATCTGCTCTTGAATGGCGCTTGCCATGATGTAATATTGTAAGCCACTTTGAGCCTGCAAATAGGTGGGAAAATGCAACAAATAAATAAATAAATAAGCAGGATGGTGCCATGTTTTTCCCTTCAACCATAATTTGCTTTTGAAATACAGTATATTGTGTGAAGTTTTTTTGACCAATACATGTAGAGGGGCAATTTCGATATTACATCTAAATCTGATTTTGGACATTTGGTGGTTATCAATAGAAATCAAACAAAATAAAACATGGAAAAGAAAATAAGATGATACCTTTTTTATTGGACATAACTTAATACATTTCTTGATTAGCTTTCGAAGGTTGCCCTTCTTCGTCAGATCGGAAATAAGCAAATGTGGTAGCAGATAGTATATATGAGTGAGACATCCAAGCATTACTTTGACAGTCTGACAGGGTGGGGGTGGGTAGGAGGTATGCATGGGGACATCAAAGCATTTCATTGATATTCTAACAGGATGGATGTGGGTGTGTCCAAAAATCCAGCAGATAACATGGCCATTTTCAACTAGAAAAATGTCCAACTTTTTGTTTTGAAAATGGCCTTTTGATAGATGTTTTTTGCTCATTATGTCTATCTTTTTGGACCATTAAAAATATGTCCAAGGGGAAAAATACACATAAATAAGCCAATTGCATGTATTGGGGGGGGGGGGGGGGGGGGATGACGACATTCTTAGTAGACTGGCCACACAGACATCCCAGCAGTGCAGTGGGGCACCCTAGGGGCCACTACAGTAGACTTCATATAAAAGGTCTCAGGTACACATCTCACCGTTACCACCTTATATTGTATGGTGAGCCCTCCAAAACCCACCAAAAATCTACTGTACCCAATTACACAACACTATAATAGCCCTTGTGTCTGCAGGTGTCACCTGTCTGAGTACAGTAGGTTTTTGGTGGGTTTTGGAGGGCTCACACTTTCCACCATAAGTGTAACAGTTATGTGGGATATGGGCCTGGGTCCCCTTCTCTACAGTGCACTGCACCGACCACTAGGTTACTCCAGGAACCTGCTTGCTGCTCTCATAGAACTGGCCGTAATATCTGAAGCTCTCATAGAGGCAGGTATATACTGATCCTTTCAAATCTTTGGGGGTTGGAGGGGGTCATTGACCACTGGGGGAGTAAGTGGATCATGCCTTAATCCCTCCAGTGGTCATTTGGAGGTAGTGGAGAGGAGGATTGTGTCTGAATTTAAGAAAGTGTGGGACAGGCACGTGGGATCTCTTAGGGAGAGGAGGAGTTAGTGCTTGCTGTGGATGGACTGCAAGGGCCATTTGGATCTTATCTGCTGTCAAATTTCTATGTTTCTCTGTTTCAATTTAGGGCACCTCTTTGTGACTTAGTCGTGATTGAAACAGATCTAGACCAAAATGTCTAACTTTTAATCCTAGATGTTTTTGCTTTGTTTCATTATGACAGAAAAACATCCAAGTTTTGGGAACACCCAAATCCCACCCCAACACACCCCCTTGTGATTTGGATACACTTCATATAAACTGCATAGAAAACTGTCCTAAAAATGGGTTTCAAGAATGATTTGGACATTTTGGCAAAAAAAAAAAATCATCTATCTGCCTCTTTGTTCTGCTTTTTGGACGTTTTTCTGTTTTGAAAAAAAGCAAGACCTGAACAGTCCATCCAGTCTGCCCAACAGTCACACTCATTATCAATTTATGATTTAACCAACAATGTATGTGATATAAAATACTTGATCATGTTCTTTCTTTAGCATATCTGGGACATAGATTGTAGAAGTCCACCCAGCACTGTTCTTATGTTCCTACTACTGGAGTTGCCGTCGAAGCCCACTCCAGCCTATCACTATTTGTCATATATACTGGCAGGTTTTGCCTAGCTGATGTCTTTTTGCTCCACATTTTTTTTATAAGATACAGTTGAATACACTCTGGGGTTGACATGATACAGCACAAATCGGAGCAGTTTTGAAATATTTTCTTGATTGTATACTGCTCTAACTCTATTAAGTAGTTTAATTTCTGAGGACCCTCATCCTGACCCCCCCCCCCCCCCAAAAAAAAAAAATGTATTCTGTGATGTAGACCAATATCCAAAACGTTTCTGTAATGAAAAAATAGACATCATGCAAAAATAATAAACATGTTTCACACACTTATTCTTCCTTGTACAGCAGTCCACCAACATTCATGTTTCCTGACCCCCTTTGTTTCCCCTTGCCAGGTTGAAAGGCGGTATATGGAGGATTTGAATAAACTAAACTATTCAACAACAAAGAGCTGTTCCTAGTGAACTCTTGTTTCAAAAAATAAAATCTGCATTCTTCTGCAGTCCTCAAGTTCTGTAGTAAATAGTTCTGTGCAATAACATATTACTGTACAGTTTCCAGTCTGCAAGAAGACAGTTGTTTATCTCATATGCATTATTTCAATCTATAAGAACAATGCTGAAAGATTGTTGACAATCCCCTTCAAGCACCCATTTTTAATAAGGAAGAATGAGATTCATGTTTCAGGCTTACTTGCTGAGTTGATGGACTTTACTTCCTGTAACTTCAGGTAGGGAAATGAAATCAACAGGAAAAGAAAACTGTACAAGCCTAAACTTCTAAAAACATATACAGTGTGACCTTTGAACAAAACTTTAATTTTATCCAGTCTATTGATGTTAAGCCTGATATTAAATCCTTGAGTTAACACAAATATCTATATTTTTATTTATCTTAATCTTATACAGCCAGCAATTAGTTATGAACTTTTCATTTACAATGTTTGGATAGTTACTTGTCGAACATTGTCATTGTTCTGTTAAAAAGAGTATTTGTACAGCTTGTAAGCCTGATTAAATACTATTTTTCTTTTGGTCCCATACTCAGCCCTACCATATGTAGGAGCTAATATGTGCTGTACACAAAAGGGAGCTGCCCCATGAAAGTATTGAGGGCAGTTCAGTTTTTGATAGCACTGATCTTATTGTGCTAATGCCAGGGCCGGTCCTAGGGTCTCTGGCGCCCCCCTGCAGACTATGAGTTGGCGCCCGCGCGCCCCCCAGCATCTCCTTTCTCTCTTCTCCCACCCTGCCCCTGTCCAGCGATTCTCCTTCGCCCCATCCCCCGCCGCCCTTGGTGCTTTAAATCTTTCATTTACCTCCGTTCCAGCAGCCACGTCATTTGAAAGCCTTGCCCCGTCTCTAGGGCGGGGCTGCAGAACGAAGGGAGGGAAGGCTAGAGACGGGGCAGGGCTTTCAAATGATGCGGCTGCTGGAACTGAGGTAAATTAAAGATTTAAAGCACCAAGGGCGACGCAGTATGGCGGCGCAGCACCGCAGCGGTGCCCTTGAAGGCAGGCGCCCCCCCTGCGGCGCTTACCCCGCTTACCAGGTTTGACCGGCCCTAGCTAATGCCCATGTGAGTACTCCCAGGTAAAGAACCGAGCATCTCCTTGTGCAGGCATTATTTAATGTATCAAATAATTACAGCAGTGCACAGTGAGACAATCTTTTATTCATGTACAACCTTATAAAGTAGGATTGCAACATAGATTTAAATACAGACCAAACCCCTTTTTGCCATCACCAGCAGTATACCACACATATGTAATCATAGGAAAGACCAGTTCATATCTTTATGTGTCTCAACTCTTTTGAAGGACTCCAACAGCATATGATGCTGTTTAATAGTGCTTTAGGCTTCCAGATGACAAATAGCCACAAAACCTCAGCAGCAACTGGGAAATATTCAGCAAAGAAAAAGAATACTCATCACAGCCAGAAAACAATCACATTTCAGGTCATGTTTACTAAGCTGCTGTAAGAAATTAACAAGGATGGTTGCATATGGTAGCCATTAGCACAGACCCAAGTTAAAGGCTACTGCACACTAAAACTAGCTGCTGCGATAAAAATGCCACGTTAGCTCTTAGGGGCAGGACCCAGGCAGGTTATGGAGGGAGATGGGGTGGGGCCAGCAGAAACAACTAGCATGTGGGACATTGCCAGAGTGATTGCCCTTTTTTGGCAGTAGCACTGAAAGACTATCACTAGGGGTCATAGATGTCATTTCGAACCATAGAGGCTCCAGAGCAGGAGCCAAGGGGGACCACTAGTATAACAGGGTAAGTCCCAGAGTGGGAGGTTTGAGGGGGATGGAGGGAAGATCTAGGTATGATTTCTTGGGAAAGCTTTGACTCAGGGGGGTCCTGTGGGAAAGGTATGCTCTTGGGGGGTTCCTGCTAGGGGAGGTGATCTTGCGGGAGGGGCTTATCATGGGGCTTCATTGTGTGGAGGAACTACACAGGGGTGCTGATCAGAGTGGGAGATTGGTCTTCAATGAAGGGTCTTGATTTGGCGGTGCTTTTAAGAAGGGATGCAGTGGGGAGGGGGGAGCAATTGGTCTGTGCTACTACGGTAGCAATATATTTTTGTTTTTTTGCACCAGGGCCTGCATCCCATTCCTCAGCAGGTAGCATGAATGCACCAGCTCTATATGCCAAGGCATGGAACACAAGCCCATGAGATATGTGTGATAAATACAGGACAGATGCTGGATATGTCCCTTACATTTACCCCATTGGCTTTGTTATACTCCAAGGAACGACGGTATATCAAATGTATTACAGGATAATATCCCCACTATCTTTATAAATGGAGCTCTGCCCTTTATACCCAAATATTCAGTGCAGATATTTAAAGAGCAACCAGTGCTAAATATTTGGATATAATTTCAAAGCCCCTGCTGGCTTTCAAATAAAACGTAGACTACAGAGTTTGAATATTGACTTTCTGTTCAAGGTTCATAGTCACTTTTTCCATTCTCATCTGTCCAAAGTTATCTGGATAGTTATCAGAAACTGTGCACACCAAAAGACAAATTCCATATATTCAATTGGCATGCCAGTTGTATTCCAAGAAACTTAGTGAACTTGCTAGTATTGATTCCCTGAGAACCATAAATCTCACAGAGGCTGAACTTGTGAACAATGGTGATAAAACAGAAGATAACAGTTTAACAGTGACCATCTTGCACTGTTTGACTAAGGACTCAGGAGGTATTGTTGTCTGTATATAAGCTACCCAGTCAGAGTTGACTTGTGAATGTAAAGTGGTGGTTGCTGGCATATACAGGGAGAATAAGTAGCTTTCCAAGTGAGGAAGTGAGCACCATGACCCAAAATGCACAAATACAACATGATCAAAAATGCCAAGAAAACAAGAAATATCCATCCATAAAAAAGAAATGAGCATATAAACAAGCTGTAAAGCATTTCAAGTACAAGAGAGGTAGAGATAAACCACAGAAGTGGAACAACGTGAAATACTATCAGGCTCGTTTTTGAAAGAGAAGGATGCCCATCTTTAGACACAAATCGGAAGATGGGCGTCCTTCTCACAGGGTCGCTGAAATTGGCATAATCGAAAGCCAATTTTGCGCGTCCCCAACTGCTTTCCATCACGGGGATGACCAAAGTTCACGGGGGCGTGTCAGAGGCATAGTGAAGTCGGGACTTGGGCGTGCCTAACACATGGGCGTCCTCGACCCATAATGGAAAAAAAAGGGCGACTTTATCTGGTTCTGTTTTTCTTACAACCAAGCCACAAAAAGGTGCCCGAACTGACCAGATGACCACCGGAGAGAATCGGGATCACCTCCCCTTACTCCCCCAGTGGACACTAACCCCCTCCCACCCTCAAAACACATCTTTAAAAATATTTTGTGCCAGCCTCAAATGTCATACTCAGGTCCATCGCAGCAGTATGCAGGTACCTGGAGCAGTTTTAGTGGGTGCAGTGCACTTCAGGCAGGCGGACCCAGGCCCATCCCCCCCCCCCCCCACCTGTTACACTTGTGGTGGTAAATGTGAGCCCTCCAAAACCCACCAGAAACCCACTGTACCCACATCTAGGTGCCCCCCTTCACCTTTAAGGGCTATGGTAGTGGTGTACAGTTGTGGGTAGTGGGTTTGGGGGGGGGTTGGGGGGCTCAGCACACAAGGTAAGGTAAATTTAGGTCATCCCTAGAGATGGTTGTCCCTAGACTTGGTCGTTTCTGATTTTCGGCGATAATGGAAACCGAGGACACCCATCTCAGAAATGACCAAATCCAAGCCCTTTGCTTGTGGGAGGAGCCAGCATTCGTATTGCACTGGTCCCCCTCACATGCCAGGACACCAACCGGGCACCCTAGGGGGCACTGCAATGGACTTAAGAAATTGCTCCCAGGTGCATAGCTCCCTTACCTTGGGTGCTGAGCCCCCCAACCCCCCCCCAAAACCCACTCCCCACAACTGTACAACACTACCATAGCCCTTAAAGGTGAAGGGGGCACCTACATGTGGGTACAGTGGGTTTCTGATGGGTTTTGAAGGGCTCACATTTACCACCACAAGTGTAATAGGTAGGGGGGGTGGGCCTGGGTCTGCCTGCCTGAATTGCACTGCACCCACTAAAACTGCTCCAGGGACCTGCATACTGCTGTCAGGGAGCTGGGTATGACATTTGAGGCTGGCATAGAGGCTGGCAAAAAATATTTTTAAAGTATTTTTTAGGGTGGGAGGGGGTTACTGACCACTGGGGGAGAAAGGGAAGGTCATCCCCAATTCCCTCCGGTGGTCATCTGGTCAGTTCGGGCACCTTTTTGAGGCTTGGTCATAAGAAAAAATGGACCAAATCGGGAGATGAGCGTCCTTCTCCCAAGGTCGCCCAAATCGGCATAATCAAAAGCCAATTTTGGGTGTCCCCAACTGCTTTCCGTCACGGGGACGACCAAAGTTCCCTGGAGCGTGTTGGAAGCATAGCGAAGGCGGGTCTTGGGCATGCCTAACACATGGGCGTCCTCAACCCATAATGGAAAAGAAAGGGTGTCCTTGATGAGCACTTGGACGACTTTACTTGGTCCTTTTTTTCTTACAACCAAGCCACGAAAAGGTGCCCGAACTGACCAGATGAATACTGGAGGGAATCAGGGATGATCTCCCCTTACTCCCCCTGTGATCACTAACCCCCTCCCACCCTCAAAAAACATTTTTTAAAATATTTTTTGCCAGTCTCTATGCCAGCCTCAAATGTCATACCCAGCTCCATGACAGCAGTATGCAGGTCTCTAGGTGCCCCCTTCACCTGTAAGGGCTATGGTAGTGGTGTACAGTGGTTGGTAGTGGGTTTTGGGGGGCTCAGCACACAAGGTAAGGGAACTATGTACCTGGGAGCAATTTCTTTTTTTTTTATTTTTTATTTTTTTATTTATAACCATTTAAATTTTTACAAGCGATAAAACAACTTGCCAGAAATACAGAGAAAGTAATATATAGGAATTATTTCAGTCAGGTAATTCTATTCTCTTCCTTAGACCATAGGGAGAGTGAAACAAGACAAGGAGATCAATTAAACAGTAAACAGAAAAAAAAACGTGGTATTACCTGATTATCCCCAGATATTACTCGTCTAATTCATTATTCCACATTGATCATCTGGTTGGCTTCTTCAAGGCCAATACGGTGTATAGTCAAATCATTTCATTGAAAACATACTTATTGTCCAATATTAGTTAGAAATAATAGATCTGATTACATTCTTTCTCTTTTAAAAACCAGAAGTTATTTAACAATACATATACTTAAGTCTCTAATTCAGATCCCACTGATTAAATAATCCCCAGTTTTCACAGGCTTCACTTTTAAAGTAATAATTGAGGAAATATTTCTGAGGAAAACTTTAGGAGTCATACCCGGAACTCTGGGAAAAACAATAATCTCGATATTAATCATCTATAATAATGTTAATTTTATTATTCAAAGTTTCTGGTCTATTATCATTTTCAAGATCATAGCCACTTCTTGCTTGTGTAGAATTATTTGTTATATCAATTTTTCATTCTCAAAGGGTTCAGTTAAATTGTCCATGTAACTCTCTAGTAAAATTATATTTATTTATTTTTCTTTATTTGTTACATTTGTATCCCACATTTCCCCACCTATTTGCAGGCTCAATGTGGCTTACATAGTACCGTAGAGGTGATCACCAGTACCGGTTTGAACAAATACAGAGTGAGTTTGTGATAGAGTAAAGGTCAATGTGTGAACTTCTGTTTTTTCCTCCCTTTTCTTTTTTACATTGAGAGATGTGGTAGCCATATCTGAAACAAAATTATTTACTGCCACCATTAGGTCCCGAAGCGCCTTCCAGATGGTATTCAATGTAACCTCCACGGAAGCCAAAAACTCCAAGTTGATTTCTCTTAGGTGTTTAGGAGTGGTTCCGCCAATTCGGGTTCTGATGTAAACGTCCTCCGTTTCAGCATATGCCTCTAACTCACTCATCCACTCCTTTGGACATGGTGGTTGAATAATTTGGGAGCGATGGAGTTGTTTTTTCCAGGTCCAAGTGCGTCGACGCTCCTTCACCGGTGCTAAACAAAGGACTCGCCAACCCTTTCATCTGTGGGCAGTTAGTCATGCAGCGGTCACGCACTTGCTCAGGGTACAAAACACTGGCCATCGGTGGCTGACCGCCGGTTGTCCCCTTCCTCTCAGTTAAGGTAACTGCAATTGCAGAGAGGAAATTTACGTGAAGAAGACAAAACTTCAGAGGGCAGCTGGGCCGTTGGGTATACGAACTTCAGGTCACCATCTTACCACTCTCCCAGTTTGGGACACTTTTTGTCTAGTTTCTCCTCAGAGACCTGTCTGATATGGGTAACCCTTCAGCATAGCCCTCTGAGTCATTGAAACACAGAAGCCCCTCCACCACTACAAGGTGGTGTCCCTTCGGAGGGGACTGGGAGCAATTTCTGAAGTCCACTGCAGTGCCCCCTAGGGTGCCCAGTTGGTGTCCTGGCATGTCAGAGGGACCAGTGCACTATGAATGCTGGCTCCTCCCACGACCAAAGGGCTTGCATTTGGTCATTTCTGAGATGGGCGTCCTTAGTTTCCATTATCGCCGAAAATCAGAAACGACCAAGTCTAAGGACGACCATCTCTAGGGATGACCTAAATGTCAAGATTTGAGCATCCCCTACCGTATTATGGAAACGAAAGATGGACGCCCATCTTGTTTTGATAATACGGGTTTCCCCACCCCTTCGCCAGGACATCCTGTAAGGACGTCCTCAGGAAAACTTGGGTGCCCCCTTCGATTATGCCTCTCTGTGTGGACTATCCAGTCTGCCCATCCATGCCATCTACTCTCCTATCACTCCCTTAGAACATTGTACTTGTAATAGAGCTTAAGCATGGAGTTTTGTCAGTATTATAATTAACCAGAACAAAACAATTACTTTTGGATGGAGGACCATGGGTGTCATATTTGTGAAGAGTAAAGGAATGGGCTAGTTAAAATAGAAAGGCAAGTGCACTTGTTTTTCATGAAGATTAAATTGCAACCACAGTATGATGGCAAGAGTGAAGATCATGACCTAAATCAGAACCTATGCACAATCAAGTCTACTGAGCGCAAAAAAGAACCATCACATGTGTGCATCAGTAAATAATACAAGTAAAGAAGCCCAGGATTATACTGATAGCCTAAATGCAAGCAGTAAGAGGACTTGACTATGAAGCAGCGAAGCCTACCAAATGTTACAACTCAAAGGCAAGTCAGCCATTTCCAAAGCAACCACTGACAGAGGAGATGAAGGTGAACACATGATCTTTTGATTTCATTTTGACAAGCAGAGCTGGGGTGAAGCAAGGTACATCTTTAGCATCATTCACAAAGCAAAATGCATGCATGTCTTCATTTTGTGCAACAAGAAGGTATTCCAAAGAAGTTCAAGGAGTAGATACAGAAAGCTGAGGGATAGGCTCAGAAGCCCCTGATGTTCTGTTCCAGAGTCTGCAATACATTCAGTGCTGCAAATGGAATCATGCACAAGCACACAATGGTATATAGACCACAGCAGTCTGCATTCTTAAAGAGCCTTCGATTGTATATGAAGCGTTTGTTTACATTCCGAAACAGAAGAGGAAATCCAAACTGACTTCCTAAAAAGGTACAGTTGTGGGATATGTCCGACAAGGACACAGCTGGGGGATAAGGATGTCTGAACAAGCTCATGTTGTTGATCATGGGACTGTATCTTTAGGCATAAATCTGTAAGTAAAGTGATACATCAATAAGAAAGCATATCTTCTATTAAGTACTTTAGTGACCTCTTGTTGAAGGGGAGGAGAGATGAATATGAACTGAAAAACTAAAATAGGAATGATCATCACTAGAATGATCTCCAACATGCTGAGTCAAATGACGTTCGTTTATCTCTTATAACAAGATAGTAACACTCCGTAAACCATTGTATGCAATTAATTTGGTATTCGATGTCAGCGATCCTACCTCTTTTGCTTGTTCAGTAGACAAAAGTTGGGTTATCTTTTCATGAGGTTACACTGGAGAAAGTAAGAATCTAGAGCTGTTAACTCCTTTTGTTGTTTGGATTGTTATCCAAATACTTTATTGAAGCGACCTCCCATGGAAGTTCTATTATGGATAACAGGTTTTATGAATTCCATTTTACAACTTGGTTATTATTCTACAGTACCTAAGATAGTTTTAACTCTGATTCCAAAATCTGCAAACTTAACACTATCTGAACCATCTTCATATTGTCCTATTGCTAGTATTCCATTGTTTGCAAAAATACCTGAATTATTGGTGGCTAGCCAATTGATAGAGTATTTGGATAAACATGCAGTTTTGGAAAATTTTCCATATGGATTTAGAAATATACATAGTATGCACACATTGCTTCTCTCATTGATTACTTCAGTGAAGAAAAGTTTAAGCAAAGGAAGTCAGGCTATGTTATTACAATTTGATTTATTGGCTACATTCAACATGGTTGACCATGAAATACTTTTGCATAGATTGTCTGAATGTGGTATTGGAGGCACAGCGTTTGACTGGTTTAAGAAATTTTCAGTTAATCATGCCTATGCAGTGAAAAATGACAGAAATGTTTCTGATTATTGGTGCCCACCATATGGAGTTCCTCAGGGCTCCCCCTTGTTGCCTATTCTTTTCAATATTTATATGTGCTCTTTAAGGTCAGTGAAATTGGAATTGGGGGAATACCTGTACTCCTACATGGATGATATATTTTTAATACTCATGCTTTAAGGAGATTATTATATTATATTCCGCCAGAGTCGCTATACTCACGTTAGCCCTCTCCTCAAGTCGCTTCACTGGCTCCCTATCCGCTTCCGCATACGGTTCAAACTTCTCCTTTTGACCTACAAGTGCATCCACTCCGCAGCTCCTCAGTACCTTTCCGCTCTCATCTCTCCCTACATTCCTCCCCGTGAACTCTGTTCGCTGGGTAAATGTCTCCTGTCGTCCCCCTTCTCCCCCAGTGCTAACTCCCGGCTCCGTTCCTTCTATCTCGCTGCTCCCTATGCCTGGAATAGACTCCCTGAGCCAGTACGTCAGGCTCAGTCTCCAGCTGTCTTCAAGTCTAGGCTTAAAGCCCACCTCTTTGCTACTGCTTTCGACTCCTAACCATGACTCTCTTACTCAACACCCTCACTTATCACCCCTACCACTGCAATTTCCCCACCCCTAGCTGTTTGTTCGTCTGTCCAATTTAGATTGTAAGCTCTGTTGAGCAGGGACTGTCTTTTCGTGTTGATTTGTGCAGCGCTGCGTAGGTCTAGTAGCGCTATAGAAATGTTTAATAGTAGTAGTAGTAGTATTATTATTATAGAAATCTAAAATCATATCTTGTATTGAAAAGATTAAGGCTTGGGCTTGTTTTAATAAATTAAAGTTGAATGCCACCAAGACTAAAATCCTTTGGTTGGGAAATAATTCTCCTACGTTTTCCTCTATTCTTTTGAATGGGAAAGATAGTTTGGATATACTTAATTTAACCAAGGTTTTGGGTTTCTTGGTTGATTCAACTTTCTCTTGGGAAGCACAAGTCACTTGTACAAAAGTGTTCCCTTAAATTGAAGCAACTGAGGATTGTCCACGTTTATTTTCATTATCCAAAATTTACGGTCTTGGTTCAAACTTTGGTCCTGTCTGAACTAGATTATGCTAATTCTCTTTGTTCTGGAATCTCAACTAAGATACTGAAAAAATTGCAACTGTTGCAAAACACTACAGTAAGGCTAATCAAACTTATAAACGGCAAGTGACTGACTCACCTGCAAATGCGCAGTAGAGTTGGAACGCTGAGAGGTAGAAGTCCAAGCCCCGCCTCCACCAGCAGTACAGCCCAATAGGGAGGAGGGCTTGGACATGGGCGTGGAAATTGGAGGAGGAGGGAGCAGGGAGGGAAGGAGGGGCGGAACTGAGGGAAACAGACGCTGGGGGTAGGGCAGGGGAGAGAGCAGGGTTGGTGGATGGGGGGAGGGGAGGCCATAGGAAAACAAAAAACTAGCCCGTTGTTACGGGCTTAAAGGCTAGTTTTCAAGAAATCAAGATAAGAGCATGTGGTTCCTTTGTTAGCTGAAATTCACTAGTTTCCAGGAAAGGCTCATACAATATATAAACTTGCTTATTTGACTTTTAAGATTCTGTATAGTTTGGCCTTAGTAAGCATTACAGAACTGAATCAAATTTCATCGGGTAGAAGTAATGCTAGGTTACGGTTAAATGTGACATTGATCTTTCCATCCTTCAAGGGAGTAAGATATAAAAGATTGTTGGAATCTACTTTTTCTTTTTTTTTTAATGTTTGAATATTTTTATTAAGCATCATTACAATACAACAATGTAAACGTATTCATTTTTCCCCACGTTTCCCCCCCCCCCCTCCCCTCCCTCCTCCCCCTCCCAGCTCTATTTCAACTGTCCTTATTGGGTTAATCGCTGAAATCGAGACCACAGTTCAGAAGATGGGCTGTACCTTCCCATTCTTTTGTCCTTTAGTTGCTCCAATTTGGAATCTACTTTTTCTTATACAGCTACAGAAGCATGGAACGGACTTCCTTTTTCAATTAGATGTCAGCCATTTTATGAATTATTTCTCAAGCTTCTTTAGACTGTATTATTCCAGAAATTTTTTAATTGAATGATTTGTAATTTTGATTTTTAGATTTACTTTCAAGAGGTACTTCTATATGTAGTTGTTCTTATCTTTTGTAAACTGTTCTGGATGCTAGTTGGGGATGATATGATATATAAAAACCCAGATTAGATTAGAGAAGAAAGAGCCATAATAGAATGCCTCCCATGAAAATACAGCAAGTCACCAAGCTATCACCCTTTGAAAGAAGAGGAACTCTCTACAGACAGAAACAGAGTGTTCTGGAGAAGTTAAAATTCCTGAGCATCTAGAGGCTGAGCCTTCCAAAGAATGGCAAGTACACCATTCACAGAAGCGGGAAGTAAACAGCAATTGCATTCAGCATGATAGAAGCTAATCATGTGGCCTACTCAGCATGTCTGAGTAAGGTAAGCTGGTTATAAAATTCTTTCAGATAGACAAGGCACAGTTTGCCCCAGCTTGACAAAATTAAGATGTAATAAACCATTACTCATTAGCTATATGGACAAGTTTGGGAAAAATCATATCCCCATCAAACACCATGAAGGAGAAAGTCAAAGATGAGAGGCAAGAGAGCTGATATTAGGAGTAACCTACTGTGGCAAAATGCAATTTGCATTGAACTACTACTGAAAAGGTATGAGCTTAAACCAAATATAATACCTTCATGCCAACTGATTGATGCATTATGTCATTTCTCAACAAACCACTAATGAGATCCTCCAGGAGAAGTTAGTCAGCAAATAAAGTGATTGTAAGGTACCCTACATAGAGCAATGACTTAACTGAGTTCTGTAACCCCTGAAGCAGGTGGCTTGTCCGCCGAAACACGGGCCCGTGTCGGGTCTCACTTTGGTGCCTCAATAAAGACTTTTTTACTGCTACTCCCGTCTTGAGAGTCGTGAGTCATCCTCTACTCTGTGTTGCATTTTATTTCCTTATAGAGGTTTTTTCCTGTTTCTCCTGTGGATTCTGTGTTAAATATGTGACCAATATTTAACAAAAAAGCAATTGAAGGAAATTAATATGAAAACCATAGACATAATTTACTGAATATACAGCAGAAAATTCAGCAGGACTTTGTTTCTGAAAGAGAATATTCAAGGTTTTTTTCTGTAGCAGCTAATAATGCAAACAACTGGCACCCAGGGCCAGATTAAGGCCAACTGATGTCCTAAGCACAGCCCAACAATGGTTACCTTCAGACCTTCCATTGCTTAAAAGATAAGACATTAAGGCTCAATAAATGCTCACAAATATCATTATTGAATGAAACAAAACATCATATATATTTATAATGATTAGAAAAACACTGTTTAAAAATACCATCTTGGAAACCCAGACCAGATGCATTCCATGATTTTACAAAGGGGGAAAGAAGAGCAAACGACAGCCAGCATGGTTAAAAGATGAAGTGAAAGAAACTATTCGAGCCAAAAGAATATCATTCAAAGAATGGAAAATGGACCCAAATTCTCTGTCATAGGCAGCCAACTCTGGAACGCCATACCTCGACACATCCGAAAAACCACTGAACACCTACTCTTCCGAAAATTGCTGAAGACTTACCTCTTCAAACAAGCCTACCCAAAAGACCCATCTTAATTCTCAAACATAATTCCACACATAATTCCACACCATTAGTATTACCCACACTCCAATCCCTTCCCCACATCTCTTATTATTGTCCTACTCTATGTAATTATGTCATCTCTGCAACACTTTGTTCCATACTTTGTATCATCTCTGTGATACTTTGTACCATACTTTGTATCATCTCTGCGACACTTTGTACCATACTTTGTATCATCTCTGTGATACTTTGTACCATACTTTGTAAGCCGCACTGAACACACTCTATGTAATTATGTCATCTCTGTGATACATTGTTTCCATACCTGTATTATCTCCGTGATACTTTGTAAGCCGCACTGAACCTGCTATCGAGCGTGAAAGAGCGGGGTATAAATGCCACAAATAAATAAATAAATAAAATAAGAAGCAACATAAGCACTGGCAAGTTAGATGCAAAGCATTGATAAGGAAGTCTAAAAAAGAATATAAAGAGAAACTTGCCACAGAGGCTCAAAATTCAGGGTTTTTTTTACTAAGGCATGCTCACATTTTTAGCACACGCTAAAATTGGGCATGCACTAAATAGAGACGCCCATAGGAATGCATTGACATCGTTAATGTTTAGCACGTGCCTAATTTTACCATGCGCTAAAAACATGAGCGCGCCTTAGTAAAAGGGGGTCTTACAGTAACAACTTTTTCAGGAACATTAAAGCAGAAAGCCATCAGACCATTAGATCATGAAGGAGCAAAAGGGTCACTCAGGAAGGACAAGGCCATAGCAGAGAGACTGAATGAATTATTCGCGAAGACATAAGACATATGCTGTAGTGATCTGTAATCTGTTTTTAAAAATTGTCCATAGTACCCAAAGATTGGAGGGTGGCCAGGGTTGATTTGGGAAATCACAAACCGGTAAGCCTGGCGTCAATGCTGGGCAAAATAGTGGAAACTATTATAAAGAATAAAATTACAGAACACATAGATAAACATGGTTTAATGGGACAGAGTCAGCATGGATTCGGCCACGGGAAGTCTTTCCTCACCAATTTGCTTCATTTCTTTGAAAGTGTGAATAAACATGTTGATAGAGGTGAGCCGATTGATGTAGTATATCTAGATTTTCTGAAAGTTTTAGACAAAGTTCCTCATGAGAGACTCCTGAGAAAATTAGAGTCATGGGATAGGAGGCAATGTCCTTCTGTGGATTAGTAATTGGTTATTGAACAGAAAACAGAGGGTAGGGTTAAATGGCCATTTTTCTCAGTGGATGAGGGTGAATAGTGGAGTGCCACAGGGATCTGTACTGGGACAGGTGCTATTTAACATATTTATAAATGATCTGGAAATCAAAATGACAAGTGAGGTGATTAAATTTGCAGATTATACAAAACTATTCAAAGTAGTTAAAACACATGCAGACTATGAGAAATTGCAGGGAGACCTTAGGAAATTGGAAGCCTGGGCATCCAAATTGCAGATGAAACTTAACGTGGACAAATGCAAAGTGATGCACATTGGGAAGAATAATCTGAATCATAGTTCACCTTGGGAGCCAGCACCTCAGAAAAAGATCTAGGTGTCATTGTAGACAATACGCTGAAATCTGCCCAGTGTGCGGTGGTAGCCAAGAAAGCAAGCAGGATAACATACATAGAGGGGCATAATTGAACGAAAACATCTATCTCCATGGGCATTTATCTCCGAGAACGGGTCCGTGAAGGGGCGGACCGAACCATATTTTCAAAAAAAATAGACGTCCATGTTTTATTCAACAATTTGTGAGCTGGGCGTTTTTGTTTTTCAGTGATAATGGAAAATGAAAGCGCCCAGCTCAAAAACGAATAAATCCAAGGCATTTGTTCATGGGAGGGGCCAGGATTCGTAGTGCACTGGTCCCCCTCACATGCCAGGACACCAACCGGGCACCCTAGGGGGCACTTTTACAAAAACAAAAAAAAAAGGTAAAAGAGCTCCCAGGTGCATAGCACCCTTCCCTTGTGTGTTGAGCCCCCCAAATCCCCCTCAAAACCCACTGCCCACAAGTCTACACCATTACTATAGCCCTAAGGGGTGAAGGGGGGGCACCTACATGTGGGTACAGTGGGTTTGGGGGGGTTGGACGACTAAGCATTAAGCAGCACAATTGTAACAGGTAGGGGGGGGATGGGCCTGGGTCCACCTGCCTGAAGTCCACTGCACCCCCTAACAACTGCTCCAGGGACCTGCATACTGCTGCCAGGGAAGTGGGTATGACATTTGAGGGTGAAAATAAAAAGTTGTGAAACATCATTTTTTTGTGGTAGGAGGGGGTTAGTGACCACTGGGGGAGTCAGGGGAGGTCATCCCCGATTCCCTCTGGGGGTAATCTGGTCATTTAGGGCACTTTTTGGGGCCTTATTCGTGGAAAAAACAGGGTCCAGGAAAAGTGCCCTAAATTCTAGCTACAAACGCATACTTTTTTTCCATTATCAGCGAAAGGTGTCCATCTCTCCTCGGCCAATAACCACGCCCCAGTTCCACCTTCGCCACGCCTCCGACACGCCCCCGTCAAATTTGTACACTTCCGCGATGGAGTGCAGTTGAAAACGTCCAAAATCGGCTTTCCATTATACCGATTTATTCGTTTTTGTGAGATAAACGTCTATCTCCCGATTTGGGTCGAAATCTAGGCGTTTTTCTCTTTCAATTATAAGGTGGATAGTAACATAGTAACATAGTAGATGACGGCAGAAAAAGACCTGCACGGTCCATCCAGTCTGCCCAACAAGATAAACTCATATGTGTTAGTTTTTTGTGTATACCTTACCTTAATTTGTACCTGTCTTTTTCAGGGCACAGACCGTATAAGTCCGCCCAGTACTATCCCCGCCTCCCACCACCGGCTCTGGCACAGACCGTATAAGTCTACCCAGCACTATCCCCGCCTCCCAACCACCAGCCCTGGCACAGACCTGGCACAGGATGCCAGGAATTGTTAGGAAAGGGTTGGTAAATAAGACCAAAAATACTATAATGCCTCTGTATCACTCCATGGTGTGACCTCACCCTAAGTATTGTGTTCAGTTCTGGTCACTGTATCTCAAAAAACATATAGCAGAATTAGAAAAGATTCAAAGAAGCGTGACCAAAATGATAAAGGAGATGGAATTCCTCTCATATGAGGAAATGCTAAAGAGGTTAGGGCTTTTCAGCTTGGAAAAGAGATGGCTGGGGGGAGATATGATTGAGGTCTATAAAATCCTAAGTGGTGTAGAACGAGTAGAAATGAATCAATTGTTTACTCTTTCAAAAAGTACAAAAACTAGGGGACACTTAATTAAGTTACATGGAAATACTTTTGAAACAAATAGGAGGAAATATTGTTTCACTCAATGAATAATTAAGTTCTGGAACTCATTGCTGGAGGATATGGTAACAGCAGTTAGCATATCTAGGTTTTAAAAAGTTTGGACAAGTTTCTGGAGGAAAAGTCCATAATCTGCTATTGAGATAAACATGGGGGAAGCCACTGCTTGCCTTGGGATTAATAGAATGTTGCTACTATTTGGGTTTCTATTAGGTACTTGTGACCTGGATTGGCCACTGTTGGAAACAGGATACTGGGCTAGATGGACCATTTGTCTGACTGAGCAGGGGCGTAGCCACGGGTGGGCCTGGGTGGGCCCAGGCCCACCCAGTTTTGGTTCAGGCCCACCCAGCAGTGGAGGCAGCGGAGCGGAGGGAGCAGGCTGAGCTCCGATCCCGCATCTGCCTCCCTCTCTCTCAGGCACCATTGGCGCCCCGTACCAGCCCGCCACTGCCCCGCCCCCCGCCGCCGCCCGCCGTACCTTTAAATATTACAGTTTTGCTGAAGTCGCGGGCAGCCGGCATTGAAGACATCGGCAGGCTTACGCCGGTTCCAGCAGCCTTCCCTCTTCCCTCGTTGCAAGTCAGATGATGGCTCCGCCCTCTTCTGACGTATTTCCTGTAGCTACGAGGGCGGAGCCATCATCCGACTTGCAACGAGGGAAGAGGGAAGGCTGCTGGAACCGGCGTAAGCCTGCCGATGTCTTCAATGCCGGCTGCCCACGACTCCAGCAAAACTATAATATTTAAAGGTACGGGGGGGGAGGAAGGAAACAGGGCAGACGGGAGAGGAGGGTTGCTGCACATGGTGGAAGAAGGGGAGAGGAGGGTTGCTGGATATGGTGGAAGAAGGGGAGAGGAGGGTTGCTGGATGGAGGGAAGGGGAGAGGAGGGTTGCTGGACATGGTGGAAGAAGGGGAGAGGAGGGTTGCTGGATATGGTGGAAGAAGGGGAGAGGAGGGTTGCTGGATGGAGGGAAGGGGAGAGGAGGGTTGCTGGACATGGTGGAAGAAGGGGAGAGGAGGGTTGCTGGATGGAGGGAAGGGGAGAGGAGGGTTGCTGGACATGGTGGAAGAAGGGGAGAGGAGGGTTGCTGGATATGGTGGAAGAAGGGGAGAGGAGGGTTGCTGGACATGGTGGAAGAAGGGGAGAGGAGGGTTGCTGGATGGAGGGAAGGGGAGAGGAGGGTTGCTGGATATGGTGGAAGAAGAGAGGAGGGTTGCTGGATGGAGGGAAGGGGAGAGAAGGGTTGCTGGACATGGTGGAAGAAGGGGAGAGGAGGGTTGCTGGATGGAGGGAAGGGGAGAGGAGGGTTGCTGGACATGGTGGAAGAAGGGGAGAGGAGGGTTGCTGGGTGGAGGGAAGGGGAGAGGAGGGTTGCTGGACATGGTGGAAGAAGGGGAGAGGAGGGTTGCTGGATATGGTGGAAGAAGGGGAGAGGAGGGTTGCTGGATGGAGGGAAGGGGAGAGGAGGTTTGCTGGACATGGTGGAAGAAGGGGAGAGGGCAGGGGAGAGGAGAGTTGCTGGACATGGGTGGATGGAGGGGAGGGTAGGGGGGAGAAGAAGGTTGCTGGACATGGAGGGGGAGGGAGGAGTGAGGAAGGAGATGAGATAACAGAAAAGGAAGAGAGTAGAAAAACTGCACATGGATGAAGAAAATAGGCAAAAGCTGGATCCACTGGACAGTCAAGTTTGCGGAGGACCCATCTTTTACTTACGGATGTAGGACAAGAAATGAAGAAGAAAGGCGGAAAGTAAACTAATAAATGGAAAGGAAGCCCTGGAAACGGAGTTAAGAGGACAGATAGCAGCAGAATCGGATACTGGGCCAGCATGATCAGAAAAGCAGTCACCAGACAACAAAGGTAGAAAAAAAATCATTTTATTTTCATTATAGTGTTTGGAATATGTCCACTTTGAGAATCAGGTGCTCAACATTAAAAGTTTATATTTATTTACTTATTTATGGCATTTTACCCCACATTAAACATGAATTAAATTGGAACCTGGGATCATTTAATTTTTTTTTCCTGGAGACAGTAATGCATTGCCCCCCCCCCCCCCCCAGGCTCTCTCCCCGGCTATAGCCAGCTCTGCAATTTTGAGGGGAGGTGCACAGGTGGATGGGGGGGTGCAGAGGTGGACCGGGGAGAGAGCCTGTTGTTAAACATTTACCAGCACACCACTGTCTAGTGCCCACCCATCCAACCTGTTGGCCCACCCAAAAATTGACTTCTGGCTACGCCACTGTGACTGAGTAAGGCTATTCTTACCTTCAAGTTGGATATTGGGTGTGGCAGATGTCAATGAAAGAGTTAAGGGCATAATAGTTAAGCAGGTACTTATTTTGCTTAATGGTTAATCCAGAACTGTTGGCTCCAGGAGTCATTGTCTTGTTATTTATAGATTCTTGACAGTCCCCACCCCTTCCATCACCCACCTTTTAGTAGTCTAAAACAGTGTATAGATAGAATAACTCAATCAAGACCAGTTTCAAGCAGAAGGCTGAACTGTCATTTACAGTTTGTTTTTACTTTCAAAAAAGGTGCTTATACTCAAATGTCAGGCTATCCTTCAGGGGTGGGGTGAAGGACCTACCCCACAATAGCCAGGCCCCCTGCAGCAAGCCACAGAATCTATGAAAAGGCAAAATTGAAATGTAAAGCCTTGACTCTTTCATTAATACTTAGCTGCAATGGGTCAATTTTAGCATGCAATAGGAAAGGTGCCGGTACTCACTACCCCTGAGTACCCCTGAAAAAAAAGCCCTGCTCATGTATAGTTTACATGAGTAACGCCAGTGCATACTCTGTAAAATATTTGAACAAACGTCCTGCAGAGGTTTGACTTATAAACATTGTAGTTGACTGATTTTATACAGACCTCAATTTTCTATTTCATGGGGAGACGTTTAAGAAAAATGGGTTAGTCCAGGGGTCAGGAATGTTTTCAAAGAGTCAAAAAACATGCACCATCATTCAAGGGAAGGGTATTCCCCAATGATGTTTTGAATCCTCAGCAGTGGGGGTACTGACGAAATTCTGCATTGTTTGCCCACCAACCACACTTCTACCCCTGAAATTCTGACACCATGGTTTCAATACAGGCAGAGCCAGCTCACAAATTTTGAAAATGAGCAATGTGCTGACATATTGTAGAGGCAGCGCTATGCTAGAAAGGAAGTCTATGGACCACCCATGTACGATATATACTAGTGGTTGCCATGCCCAGCTTAAACTTTATTTTAAAGGTTTAGTCAAAGATTATCAGAACAGAGAAATCTTTTCCTCTGAAGCAGTTCTGCAGTTTATACTTTTTCACCATTCCAATCTATCAGTTATAGAAAGAAGAAGAGATGTTTCATTTTAACTCTTTTTCTTTTCTTTCTTTTTTTGTTTTGTTGTTGTTGTTGTTGTTGTTGTTGTTGCTGTTGTTTTAAGAAATCCATGACTATGACTTGTAGATTTAGGTTTCTGATCGTTGTGATGTCATGGTCACACAGAGAAATAAAAACTGCAAGTAATTTAAAACAGTGGATGAATTTCATCCCCAAAAAAGGTTAAATCAAGAAAACTACAAAAAAAAAGACCTGTCTCTTTTTAAAAACTGTTTTTATGCTCTTAGGGGCCCTTTCACAAAGCGGCAGTAAGCCCAACATGGCCTTTCCACTTGCTAAAGAGGAAGTACTGTCAGGCTACCGCAGCAGCCCAGTGGTAGTTCTCACCCCCAGCATGCCGTCATATCAGGCGCTACAAAAATATTTTTATTTTTGCAATGCCGGTGTGTATCAGACAGTAATCGGGCAGTGTCGCATGCTGCCCAGTTACCGCCGGAGTAGTGCAAGAGCCCTTACTGCCACCTCAATGGGTGGTAGTAAGGGCTCCCCCCTGAAATGGCTGCGTGGCAAGTCTTCACTTGCCGCGCGGCTATTTGCTCAAGAAAAGAAAGACCTACCTTTTACCCACTGTGGTAAAAGGGGGCCTCAGCGTGCGTCAAAAACACAGGCAGTCACCAGCACAGGCCCCCTTTTGCCACAGCTTGGTAAAAGAGGCCCTTAATTTTAAAAATTTGATGAACATTTCACATCTAAATATAAAACTTTTACAATAAGAAAATTCTGTAGTTCTGAAATATAACAAAGAAAAAACAGTATTGTAATGCTTCAAGAAAATGTTCTATGCATGGTCAGTTGATATGTTCAAATAATGTTTACCGCATGAAATGTGTGAGCACGCACATACTCATATACACTTTGTGTGTGTTTGAATCTCTCACACGTACATTGGCAGCTATCCAAAAGAAATCCACACTGCATAATGTGTTCCAGTGACTGCTCAGTAACCTTCTGCTGAACCTGCTGGCTCAGTGCTTGCTTGAACAGGATTTGTAAGAACAAAAGAAGAATTAAGAGGCATGTTCCCTCTTTGTTCTTCCACAAATGTCATGTTCAGCTTATATCAGTCTGGGACAAATATATAGCGAGTCCAGTCTCTTAAACACTCAAAAACTACAGTATGTCCTAAGCAGGAGCAAAATGTTGCACTTTTGTGACCTAATTAAAGTCCTGAATTTCTAAAGCATGTCTATTCTTTACCTATTGGGGGGGGAGGATGGATTCAGCTTAGTTAATCACACCCTAAATGTTCCAACACACCCATCCATATTGTTTGTCTCAACTGAACTGTTTAAGAAAAAGATTATCAAAGATGGTATGTCTTGAACAGAAAGCTGTTTGTAGTTGCTAATGCAGGAAATGAGGGCAGAAGTTCAGCTTTTGTTGTAACAAAGGTCTCAAGGAATTGATGGCATTTTGAATATTTAAATAGTTGATACAGGGCCGGTTCAAGGGACCCTGACACCCTGAACCAACTTTTGGTTTGGTACCCTCCCTTCGGCACTCTCCATTGGCAAGCCCCCCTCAGGGCCCCCCCCCCCCCCCCCGGGATCTACTTTTAAAGGTACTTTTCCCCTCCTGAATGCCGACAGCATTTCACCTAACGCTATCCACATTGACCCCTGCATCTTCCCTCTGCTGCGCCCCTGTGGAAACAGGAAGTTATATCAAAGGAGGGGCCAGAGCTCGGCAGGAAGACACTGAGATGCTGATGTGGGTAGCATTAGGTGAAATGAAGTGTTTGGGAGGGGAAAACTGTCTTTAAAGATAGGTGGGGAAAGATGGCCTGAGACAGAAAGAGGAAGGGGTTGCTGGCTCTTTTTTCCCTTCGTATGCAATGCCACCAGGTAAGCTCTGAACTAGAGAATGACACGGGGACAAAGTTTGTCCCCGTCCCCACCCCATCTCCACAGGTTCTGTCTCCATCCCTGCCCATCCCCGAAGGCACTGTTTCCGTCCCTGCCCCGTCCCCGCAGGTTTTGTCCCTGTCCCCGCCCCATCCCCGTGGGCTCTGTTCTAATCTAGAAAAGCCACGAACAATTATGATTTTATATTTAAATCTTTTTATTAAAGTATAAAAAGGAACAATATGCTGTGCAACTATCAAACATATAAACGGCAAGTGACCAACTCACCTGCAAATGCGCAGTAGAGTCGGAACGCTGAGAGTGTAGAAGTCCAAGCCCCGCCTCCACCAGCAGTACAGCCCAATAGGGAAGAGGGCTTGGACATGGGCGTGGAAATCAGAGTAGGAGGGAGCAGGGAGGGAAGGAGGGGACGGAACTGAGGGAAACAGACGCTGGGGGGAGGGCAGGGGAGAGAGCAGGATTGGTGGACCGGGGTGGGGGGGAGGCCATAGGAAAACAAAAAACTAGCCCGTTGGTACGGGCTTAATGGCTAGTTATATATAAATTACAAATAGAAAACAATAATAACAGCAAGCAGCTATAATAACCCTCCTCACTACCACCCTCTACCCTTCCAACCCCAACTATAGCTAATTTCTACTACCCCAAGGAATCCTAATGAACCCTGTTAAAATGTCCAGGGGTACAATATACAACCCGTTCTCTATGCCCTAGAGGGGAGAAATATGCCCTATGAAGCACTGTTATGATTTTTTAATCTGTGGATGAATAAGAAGTCATCAAGAATCTCAGGATTCAGTCTAGCTCTCCTGTCTTCCACAGTCCTTCCCGCAATAGAAGATGTCCTCTTAGAAGATGTGCTGGTAACAGGATGTACAGGATCCCACATGCAAATTTTGCTAGTTGTGGCCAGCATGTTTGCTTGTTTTCCCCCCAAAATCAAAATATCATTTTCTGCTTCACTCAAACATAAATAACAGTCCAGTTCATTAACAGGCTTCAAAGTAGAAGAGGTGGGCTTTGTCCCCGTGGTGGGCTTTGTCCCCATCCCCGCCCCATCCCCATGGGATCTATCCCCATATGGGATCTGTCCCCGCCCCTCCCCGCAAGCTCTATCCCTATCCCCGTCCCCATCCCCACAGTTACTGTGGGTACCTGTCCCTGTGTCATTTTTTACTCTGGACCAGCTTAATCTATAGGGCCCGTGACATCAGGCCCTGAGTTGATATACAATATCATCAAATGCAAATATTAAAATACAGTGCATGTGTTTGGATAACAACCGGGTAATATAGAGGGGGTTACATTATATAGTTCAGCCTAAGGCCCCAGTTCTATTAAGGATCAGATAAACACCCTAATTCATGTCATCTTCTGGGGACTTTTACTATCAAGAAATTCTTAAGATATGTAGGCTCAAAAATGCACAAATATTACTCCAATAGTGCAAAATGCATATACACGGAAATCTAAGTAGGAACATATCTCTCACAGAAATAGGTCTTTCTCTTAGGAATATCATCCCCTTTCTGAAGCTCTTTTACTAAACCAAGTTAAGAAGCTAGCATGGGTTTTACTGCGAAGTAGACATTAGCGCAGACCTGTGATAAACATGGAAACAGAGAAAAATGAAGGCAGATAAAGACCGTGTGGCCTCTAGGTTACATCGGATTTTACATTGATCTTTTCATCCTTCAAGGGAATACAATTTAAAGGATTATTGAAATCAGCTTTTTCTTATAAAGCCATAGAAGCATGAAACAGTCTTCCTGTTTCAGTTAGATGTCTGTCATTTTACAAATTATTTCCCAAGCTTCTAAAGACTATTATTCCAGAGATTTTTAAATTGAATGATTTGTAATTTTTGTTTTTAGAGTTACTTTCAAGAATGGTTTTCTTTTGTAAACCATTCTGGACCTTATCTAGAGATACTACAATATATAAAACCCAGATTAGATCTAGTCTGCCCATCCATGCCCTTCCTCTCCGTTAGAGATCCTACCTACTTGACCCAAGTTTTCTTGAATTCAGATACACTTTTCATCTCTACCACCTCTACCAGGAGGCCGTTCCACAAATTCACCATCCTTTCTGTCCCCTTTCACCTTCATTCTATGGCCCCTCATTCCAGAGCTTCCTTTCAATTGAAAGAGACTCATCGCCTATGCATTTATTCTACATAGATATTTAAACATCTCTATCATATCCACCCTCTCCCTCCTTTCTTCCAAAGTATACATATTGAGATCTTTATGGGTGAAGGGGGGCACCTAGATGTGGGTACAGTGGGCTTTGGGGTGGTTTGGAGGGCTCCCATTTACCAGCACAAGTGTAACAGGTAGGGGGGGATGGGCCTGGGTCTACCTGCCTGAAGTCCACTGCACCCACTAACAACTGCTCCAGGGACCTGCATACTGCTGTGATGGAGCTGGGTATGACATTTGAGGCTGGCATACAGGCTGGCAAAAAAAAGTTTTTAAAGTTCTTTTTTTTTTTGGTGGGAGGGGGTTAGTGACCACTGGGGGAGTCAGGGGAGGTCATCCCCGATTCCCTCCGGTGGTCATCTGGGCAGTTGGGGCATGTTTTGGGGACTTGTTCGTGGAAAAAAAGGGTCCAAAAAAAGCAGCCCAAATTCTCGCTTCTGCCGCCCTTCTTTTTTCCATTATCGGATGAGCGCGCCCATCTTTCCTCGGCCGATAAACACGCCCCAGTCCCGCCTTCACCACGCCTCCGACACGCCCCCATCAACTTTGTTCATTCCGGCGACAGACTGCAGTTGGAGGCGCCCAAAATCGGCTTTCAATTATACCGATTTGGGTGCCCACGGGAGAAAGGCGCCCATCTCCCGATTTGGGTTGAAATATGAGCGTCTTTCTCTTTCGAAAATAAGCCTGATAGTCACCTCAGGGATCACTTATGGCAATGGTTCCCAAACCTGGTCCTAGAGGCACCCCAGCCAGTCAGTTTCTGAGGATATCCACAATGAATATTCATGAGAGAGATTTACATGCACTACCTCCTTGGTATGAAAATCAGTCTCATGAGTATTCATTGTTGATATCCTGAAAACCTGACTGGCTGGGGTGTTTCCAGGACCAGGTTTGGGAACCACTGACTTATGGTATATCAAGTGCTGAAAATCAATCAACCAACCAATCAATCAATCAATAAGTGCCACTGAGTATATGCCTGGTTGGCCCCAGAGAAGCAATTTAAATGGCTAGAAGCACAGATAATGCTTTGTTTGTTTGAAACCATGATCAACCCAGTTAGTTCATTTCAATATCTGGGTATCACCACTGATTTTGCATTTCTAAAGCAGATCTCTAATGTCCTAAAATCTGGCTTTTTGGCACCATGACGTATTTGTTCCCTGCACTGCATACGTTAGTACATTCACTTGTTCTGTCACAGATTAACTATTGTAATTCCAGCACCAGGTTACCTCAATATCAACAAAACAGCTGCAGACTTTACAGAATGTGGCAGCCCGATTATTATGTAATGCTAAGCGATTTGATCGACCCTCACCTTTGCTGCTTCAATTGCACTGGTATCAGTTTAAGATACTGTGTCTGAAACAACAAGTCTACTATACTGGTACCCCTTCTTACCTTACTGTTTGCGCTATCCCTTATACATCCACATGTATATTATAATGTAGCTCTTGTATCCCGCTAGCTCGCACAAAGGTGGTTCAAAGCGGGTAACAATTAAGAAAAATAATACAACCAAATTAGCCTAAGAGTATCTTGAAAAGTTAAGTTTTCAAATTTTTACAAAAAGAATAATAAGAGCGCAGAGAATGCAGAACAGATGGAAGGGATGAAAGAATCCTTAAGAGAACATTTATACCTAACGCCTGAAAAAGAAGGAAGAACAAACAAAATGGATCTCTAGTTCTGTTAATACTGTTAGCTCACATCATCTGGTGTTAACCCCTTCTGTCGGGCCCATTGGGAATCCACAAGGAATTCAGCTTTCAGAAATTCTTCTTAGCTCTACATCTGTGAAATGACTTACTCCCTTAGTCCGCACAGATCAGTTGTTCACTAGATTTAAAGCTTCTCTTGACTCACTTTTTTTGAGGCTGATTTTAACCATATGCTTTAATGGTGCACATACACGCATACAGTTGTCTTACAATTTTAATTTATTAATTTAGTGTTAATCTATTTTTTTTATTTATAGGTTTTATTGATAAAAAAACATCTCAATTACAACATAGAGCCTCTGGCTCTCCAGCCAAATACAACATATATGATGTCTTATCTCTAAACATTACATTACAATTTTCCTCCCATATACCCTCCAATATTCCCCCCCTCCCTTCCCAACCACACATCCTCCAGCCCATATAATCTCCCTCTTCCCCTGCATCCTCCCCCTTCCCCTCCCTTAGTGTTAATCTATTTTGATATGAGTAGTTGTATTTATCCTATCATTGACTATGGAGTTCATCTTTCATAAGTACATATAAGTACATAAGTATTGCCATTCTGGGAAAGACCAAAGGTCCATCAAGCCCAGCATCCTGTTTCCAACAGTGGCCAATCCAGGTCACAAATACCTGGCAAGATCCCAAAAATGTACAAAACATTTTATACTGCTTACAGTGGCGTACCAAGGGGGGGGCGGAGGGGGCAGTCCGTCCCGGGTGCACGCCGCTGGGGGGGGTGCCGCGGTGCGCATCTGTTGCCCTGTCTCAGTCCGAGAAAGTTTGCAATTCGCATGTGTTCACTGCTCCCTCTGAGTCTGCCCCGGAACAGGTTACTTCCTGTTCCGGGGCAGACTCAGAGGGAGCAGTGAACACATGCGAATTGCGAACTTTCTTGGAGACAAGGCAACAGGCGCGTGCCACGGCACCCCCCCCCCCCCAGCGGCGTGCACCCGGGGGGGTGTCATTTCACCAGGGGGGGAAGAGGTGTCATTTCGCTGGGGGGGGGTCACGCTGCACCCGGGGGGGGGGCACATCAGCGATCCGCCCTGGGTGTCAGCTAGGGTCGGAACGCCACTGACTGAAATAGTGGATTTTCCCCAGTCCATTTAATAACAGTCTATGGACTTTTCCTTTAGGAAGCCGTCCAAACCTTTTTTAAACTCCGCTAAGCTAACAGCCTTTACGTATTCCAGAGTTTAATTACACGTTGAGTGAAGAAACATTTTCTCCGATTCGTTTTAAATTTACTACATTGTAGCTTCATCGCATGCCCCCTAGTCCTAGTATTTTTGGAAAGCGTGAACAGACGCTTCACATCCACCCGTTCAACTCCACTCATGATTTTATAGACCTCTATCATATCTCCCCTCAGCCGCCTTTTCTCCAAGCTGAAGAGCCCTATCCACTTTAGCCTTTCCTCATAGAGAAGTCGTCCCATCCCCTTTATCATTTTCGTCGCCCTTCTTTAACATGTTTTTACTTGTTAACCGCTTTGACCTGCTGGATAGATTAGGCAATATACCAAAGATATATAATACATATACACATAAACATAAACTTTGAACATCGACCCCTTAGTTCTTAACTGTTATTTAATGAATATAAATAAACAGATACTGCATCAAGCGTAGTTGAAACATAGTTCTGCCCAGGTGCAGGAGGGGCTTGTCTGACACTTTCAGTTCAGACCAAAGGACTGTTGGCATAGCTACTAAACAGTGGCAAATGTTCATGTTGGATAAGGTAAAAAGGTAATAGGATTGCAAAGGAGAATGGAAGGAAATAAAAGGCAGAAAATCTTGATTGCAGGGCTGAAGTACAGATGGCCTGTTTTCTTCTGGTCGGCACACAAAGGGAGAGGTGAGCAGGTCTACCCAGAAGACAGGAGAGAAGTAGGCCAGGGCCAATCAGGAAAAAGCATGTAGGTGACACCTGCAGACATAAGGGCTATTGTAGTGGTGTACAGTTGGGTACAGTTGGTTTTTGGTGGGTTTTGGAGGGCTCACCGTACAATATAAGGGTGTAATGATGAGGTGTGTACCTGGGGCTTTTTATGTGAAGTCCACTGGTCCACTGCTCTGCCCCCTAGTGTGTCCCATTGCTCTGCTGGGATGTCTATGTAACTAGTCTACTAAGAATGCTGGCTCCCCCATACATCCCAATGGTTTGGACCTTTTTTTTTTTTTTTTTTAATGGTCCAAAAAGAAAGACGTCAACCACAAAACATCTAGAAAATGGACATTTTTGAGACAAATATTATTTTTTCTAGTTCAAAAATCGCTATGTTCACCACTTGATTTTTGGCTGTTTTCAGCAAAATGTACAAAATTGGATTTAGATGTCATATAGAAAATGCCTCTAAATTGCACATGCATTTGTCCTCCTGAGTGCCCAAATTTGTGTGTCCAACTTTGGGCGACCTATATAGAATCTGGGGGTGAGTGTTTAAACAACTTCTGTATTCTTATTATTTGTGAAGTCTGCCCTATGTAGATTTTCTGGCTGGGGCACATAATCATAGGGATCTCAAAAGTAGATAAACATGATTTAGTATATTTCAATGATGTCATCTCAGGGTGATATAATAACCATGAAGTACATATGATCCACAAGAATAATATTCTTCCACTTCCATAGAAGCATTTCTATTCTCAGAGGAAAACATAGATTGGCAAAGGGGTGTAGCCACAGGTGGGCCCACCCAGTTTGTGCTTAGGCCCACCCAGCCATGGTGCATATACTTGACAGCAAAGGCTCTTGAGGTCCTGCAGCTCCCTCCTTAGCAGTGGCAGCGATTCCGACAGGATGCCTGTGGCTGACCGGGAAACCTCTGCTATGTCCCGCCTGTGAAAGGTTCGTTTGCATGTAATTTCCTTCGTACATGCCCGACTTTTTAAAAATCAGGAATCAGTAAGGTAAGAGGTAATTGTGGGGAGTTTAGTGCATCTGGATCCAAGTGCTGAATATGGGCACTTAACTGACTGAGTGCTGACTCTGCCCCTGGAATTCCCACAAAGTAGCCAGTTTTAGCATAGGTGATAACTGGGCATTTTCAGGGCAATATCTGGTACATCAGGTACAATATATAACTTACTCCCCCCCCCCCCCCCCATTTACAAAGCTATGTGGCAATGCCGACACAGCCCATTCAAAGTGAATGGGCTGTGTCGGCATTACCGCACTGGCAGCCACTAGCGCAGCTTTGTAAACAGGGGGGGGTTAGATTGTGAACCCATTAGGGATAGTGCAAAGTACCTGTAATAGGAATTGTAAACCACATAGAGGGGCATAATCGAACACAAACGCTCATCTCCATGGGCGACTATCTCCGAGGACGGGTACGCGAAGGGGCGGGACAGACCATATTTTTGAAAAAGATGGGCATCCATCTTTTGTTTCGATAATACAGTTGGTGCTGGGCAAATGCATTGGATTTGGGCGGATTTCAGCTGGGTGGTATCGGTTTTCAGCGATAATGGAAACCGAAGCCGCCCAGCTCAAAAACGAACAACTCCAAGGCATTTCGTCATGGGAGAGGCCAGGATTCATAGTGCACTTGTCCCCCTCACATGCCAGGACACCAAACGGGCACCCTAGGGGGCACTTGTAAAAATTAAAAAAAAAATTTAAAATACCTCCCAAGTCCATAGCTCCCTTACCTTGGGTGCTGAGCCCCCCAAAACCCACTCCCCACAACTCTACACCATTACCTGATTTGCCCATTACATCATAGAACACCAGTGAAGTAAACCAACATATGCTGGCATTTGCTCTTTGTCTGAGGGTCCCTTTTCTCATGTTTGGGTGGGATTTTTCACCTTTTTTTTCCTCTAATAACTTAATCACATTCTGATTATTTGATGACAATATCCCCCACCCCTCACCCCCAGCTTCCATTTCACCTCCTCGTTCTAGATTTTTTTTCTAGTTTTAGGTAATGGCAAGCAAAGACTTAGATGCCCAAAAAGAATGACATCATTGGATTTAGTGGTAAGAACACATTCCCTTGGATTCTATTTAGTGCGACTTAAGTTGCGCAAACAAATCCAGTCGTATTCTAGATTTGCACATGCAACTTAATTTGTTAACAAGCCAATCAGCACCAATAATTGTCAGTTAAGCAATTATTGACACTAATTGGCATTCATTAGAATTTACATGCAGAACTATCTAAGTGTATTCTATAACGTGATGCATGTAAATTCTAAGTTGCATAGTTGAAAAGAGGGTGTGACCATGGGCATGGAATGGACAGGTAATGGGCATTTCTAAAATCTATGCATGTGGTTACAGAATATACCCGGTCCGCGCATAATTTAGGCATCGGCATTTACACCAAGTTTTACTTGGCATAACTGCCTGCGACTAAATTTAGTCACATGGATGGACACTCGGCATATTCTATAAACCACGTGGAAATTTAGATATTCTATAATAGAATATGCCTAGATGTATTTTGTTTTGTGCCGATTTTTCAGGCATCATATATACAATCTAGTCCATTATGCTGAAAACAGAGCCTCAGCTTTCAGTTTAAGAAGCTTTTGAAGGCACAGCTTTTTGTAACAGCTTTTTTTCATGCTGAATAATTATGTTTAGATCTGGGGAAGAAGGAGTAGTATTGATTTATTTTTTACATGTGAACTTATTCTTGCTGTTTTTGATATTATTGTTCTTAAGTATGTTGACTTGGAAACCTTAGGCGGTGTACAAATTTCTAAAATAATTAAATAAACTCTTTTTAAAGTACCTGCGGGAAGTTGAGAAACTGTAAATTGAACCTCCTCACCTGATTGTCCGCTGTCTCACTCTCCTATGCATCTTCAATTGATCTCTGATCATTGCTGAAGACCATTCCTGCATAGCTATCTCCTGTTTCTCAAATCCCTCCAATTTCTCCTCTTGTTTAATTTTGCAATTGTCATGCTGTTGAACCTGGCTCTTTAGCTCATTTATGCGTCCCCAAAGACTGATCAAACATTTACTGGATCCTATATCTATGGAAATGATCGCAGCTAAAAACATTTCCAACACTACCCACATTGAGGAACATGTAGGCCTAGACAGATGATCTCCTACATTCTTCATGGTGTTCCCCTTCAATTGGCAGGAAGAAACTGCTGACCAGTTGACTCAAGTTGTCTTCTTGAGTGCTTTCCTTGAGGCACATAACTGCACTGGCATTTAGTTGATTTTCACAAATGCCCTCACATGGGAGTCCCCCTGCCGCACTAGGTAATAATGCAAGTTTTGTAGTTGCCCCAGGCAAGGGTGTAGCTACCATTGAATGACCTCAGTAAAATGTCCAGGGATGCCCAATGGTAGGGGTCACATGTTTCTAAACCTAAAGCCTACCAAGTGCCCTCCCCAACACACACACACAGAGTCAGTAGTTCTCCTCCTCTTCCCTCCTTCCCTGCCCGCCATCTGGTTCGTACTAGGGCTGGGGAAAAGGTCTGATGCTAGAGCTCTGAGAAGACAGCTTGAGCTAACACAGGAGCTGGGGATGGGAGGATAGGCAGATTTTAGTGGATGGGTGTAGGAGAATCTGCAGGAGAGACTCCGCATAAGCGCGCACATGGAATATGGAAGCCGATTGGCGCGTGACAACCAATGAGATTTCAAATTTACTGCCTCTTTAACTGCCACAGGCAGAATACGTGAAAGAATGTTGTTAGAGCGGTGGCGGAACTGTAAGACTTTAACAGTGGCTGATCGAATAGAAGTTCTTAAAAAATTAGAAAAAAAACAAAGTCAAGCATCTATTGCTAAAGAATATGGTGTCAATCCCAGTCAAATTTCACGTGTCTTGAAGCAGAAAGACCAGCTTCTGGAAGACTGGCAAAACAATACAAATCCACAACGGAAACGAAAACGGGCAGAAAAAGAGGAGGAAATAGAAGATGCTCTTCTTCGGTGGATTTCTCAAGTCAGGAGCAGACAGTTTCCTGTCAGTGGTCCACTGCTTATGGAGAAAGCTAACCAGCTAGCTGAAACAGTACTGTACATACTGTATGTTTATCAGATGTCAAGCTTCTTTGGGTCACAACGGTTAAGTGCACGCTCTGGTTAACTGCATGCATTTCTTTGGTCCCAGACCCTTGCACTTAAGTGGATTGCACTGTATTCCCTCAAATAACAGAGCTCTTTTTCCTAAATTTCAAAAAATCTTTCTCAGCCCTCAACAGTTCTGGTAATCTCTTCCACAAATTAGATGCAGCACAGGAAAATGCAGCCTTCGTAAATTGTTCATGCTAGAAGCCACTAACAGGTCCTGACTCTCTGAAAGAAATAGTCTAGTAGTGTGGTACCTTTACAAAACATTCAGAAAGAAAACTGGTGAAAGACTGTTCAGTCCATTACTATACCTATCTGTAAGAAAGCTGCATCAGTGACCACATGTCAATTTCTACCATTACCATGCATAAAGAAAACATTAAGGCCTCATTTCCTCTCTGTCTTAGATTTCTCCTCTTTCTCAACCTTTCCATGCTTATAATTATCTCCACCTTCCACTTCTCTTCCTTTCTAAGGTCAGGTTATAGTTTTCTTCCTCCAAGGATGGTCTAATGGTTAGACAATGGGCAGCAAACCAGGGTTCAAATCCCACTCTCTCTCTCTCTCTCTCTCTCTCTCTCTGACATGTCTTGTGACATACAGCACGTCACTTATAAAGCAACTTTATCCTCTTAAAAAGGTCTCTTATAAAATTAGGTCATGCCTTAAAGTACATGCCGTATAAGTAAATGCACATTTGTAGGGAAGTAGTTGGAACACACCATGGGCAGAATTGTCATTTGCACATGTACTTTATAAAACATGTACATACATATATGCATATTTTATGTGCCAACATTTAGGTCTGTTCCTGAACAGGCACAAAGGTCAGCAGCCACAATCTAGGAGCTATCTCTGCGGAATTTGTACTAGTATTTTATAAAGACACATAAGCACAAAGTAAGCACTTCCCTATTAATCTAGGCATTCTGTACTATAATTACCTCTCTATGTCTGGACCTCCAACCATAGAGCCCATGTCAACAGGGGCAAAGCCAGGGTTGGCACATCTTCCTCCCAAGCTACCAATGCTGTTGTTTCTGGCACCACCCTCAGCCCCAGCTGCTGCTGCTTCAACCTTCAGTGCCACAACCACCACCATCCTACTTCTAGTGCCAAGTGACGCAGGAAAGAACTCCACTACAAATCTTGCAGTTTCTGAGGACATGCACTGGAGTACCTTCCCGCACCATGTGGCTTAAAGCAAAAGATTCAAGTCATGCAGTGCAGACAGAGCCAGTGCAACAGAAGAAAGAGTGGTGCTCACAGTAACTTTTGGCACCCTCCTGCAGTGCGTACTTGGCTTACCATGTCATGCCAGTCCTGTGTACACCAGGGATAAAGAAATATTTTATTTTTATTTATTTCCAACATTTGATATACTGCACAGGGTCCTTCAGGCGATTATTGGGCTTATTTTCAAAAGAGAAGGACGCCCATCTTTCGACATAAATCGGAAGATGGACATCCTTCTCCCAGGGTCGTCCAAATTGGCATAATCGAAAGCCAATTTTGGATGTTCCCAACTGCTTTCTGTTGCAGGGACGGCCAAAGTTCAAGGGGGCTTATCGGAGGCATAGCGAAGGTGGAACTTGGGCGTGCCTAACACTTGGACATCCTCGACCTATAATCGAAAGGAACAAGGACATCCCTGACGTACACTTGGACGACTTTACCTGGTTGTGTTTTTCTTATGACCAAGGCACAAAAAGGTGCCTGAAATGACCAGATGACCACTGGAGAGAATCAGGGATGACCTCCCCTTACTCCCTCAGTGGTCACTAGCCCCCTCCCACCCTCAAAAAATATGTTTCAAAATATTGATTGCAAGCCTCTATGCCAGCCTCAGATGTCATACTCAGCTCCATCACAGCAATATGCAGGTTCCTGGAGCAGTTTTAGTGGGTGCAGTACACTTCAGGCAGGCGGACCCAGGCCCATCCCCCCCGCCTGTTATGTTTGTGGAGGAAACAGCAAGCCCTCCAAAACCCACCAGAAACCAGCTGTACCCACATCTAGGTGCCCCCCTTCACCTGTAAGGGCTATGGTAGTGGTGTACAGTTGTTGGGAGTGGGTTTTGGGGGGCTCAGCACACAAGCTAAGGGAGCTATGTACCTGGGAGCAATTTATGAAGTCCACTGCAGTGCCCTCTAGAGTGCCCGGTTGGTGTCCTGGCATGTCAGGGAGACCAGTGCACTAGAAATGTTGGCTCCTCCCACGACCAAATGACTTGCATTTGGTCATTTCTGAGATGGACGTCCTTGGTTTCGATTATCGTCAAAAATCAGAAACGACCAAGTCTAGGGACGACCAAATCTAGGGACAACCAAATTTCAGGATCGGGACATTTTGCAAGGACATCCTCATCTAAATTTGGGCGTTGAAAATGGCCCTCCACGTGATTTACAATCACAAAAGAAAAATAGTCCTTCTCAATAAAGACCTTTAATTTCGCAGCAGAGGAGTGGCCTAGTGGCTAAAGCACCAGTCTTGACATTCAGAGGTGACTGGTTCAAATCCTGCTGCTGCTCTTTGTGATCTTGGGCAAGTCATTTCACTCTCCCTTGTCTCAGGTACAAATTTAGATTATGAGCCCACCCTGTTTAGCTGAATGTAACTCACCTTGAGCTACTACTGTAAAAGGTGAGAGCAAAATCCAAATAAATAAACTCTGTTCAGTGTATGGTATACATATATTAGGTCAAAAGATATGCACCTGGTCCAGGCTAATAATGCTCAGTGCACAAAGCTAGAAAGACTGATAACAGCAAAATAAGAAAAATATATTAAAGGCAATATAAAAAGATCACATTATTTCAGCGTTGACTGCTTCTTGGCACATACTTTTACTCAAATTATTTTACCAAGATAACTTATTCTGTCAGAGATTTGCATTTTATTTTTGGCACTAGGGTGTGTATACTTTATTATGGCCACAGCCCTGTTTTAAAAACCTCCACCCTAAGGTCACCCTTCAGCAATTTATACTGTATTTATACACTGTATGTGTCAAGGTGGAGCTAGCATAGGTCTCAGATGACTAGCAGTGTCCTGATTTAATTAAACCCATAATGGTGGGAGTGGTAAAACATAAACACATGTTTGAAATACACATATTTCAAATATATGTTCTGGCAAATGTCAGGAAACTGAAAAGTGGAATACAATTCTTGCTTTCAGTGTTCAGTTGGCTGCTTTTAAGAAGAAATGGTCATCTGCTGATACTTTCACAGTCACTCTATCCTTATCATTCTCTACTGCCCACCCTTTTCACCAGGGGGTCCCAGAGGAGTCAAGCCTGGCCCCAGTGGTTCTCAACAGCCTCATGTCTCCACTAGTCACACTAGTCCACAGTCTCAGTTTTAGTTCATTTGTTATTCTAATGAGGTTCAGATAATTGCTTACTTTGAGCTGTCTGAATTTGACTTACCCATGGAATGAGTGCCTTGAGATTGTGGCACATTAGCTATCAGACTTAGGGCCGCCGAGAGACAGAGCCGGGCCGGGGCAGGGCCACTGCAGCCGCTACTCCCCCCCCTTGGGTTGCCGCTACTGCCCCACCCCATCACCCCGCCCCCTCACTCAGGCTGCCGGCGCCCCCCACCCCCTTACCTTCCTGCATCTGCTCCTCTCTCGGTCTGTCACTCTCCTGCTCCTGTGTGCCGGGACCCGGGCTATTGAGTTAATGCAATCACCTAGGTCCCGACACAGAGGAACAGGAAAGAGACAGACCGAGGAAGCAGAACCTTCTGGCACTGGGCACCTCCTGGAAGCTGGGCCCAGGGAATCTTGCCCCTCCCTCTCAGCGGCCCTGTATCAGACTATACAGTGATGTGAAAAATGTTTTGTCCCCTCCTGATTTCCCCTATTATTGCATATATGTCATACTGAATGGCTTCTGATCTTTAAACAGAATCTAATATTAGACAAAGGGAACCTGAGTAAACATGTAACACAGTTTTAAATTATTATAAGGCCCTTTTACCAAGGAGCAGAAGGGCTACCGTGTGAGTAGCACACAGCAAAACAGCACTACTGTCGGGTGCACCCTGTGGTAGTTTTGGTTTTGCCGAGCACCATTTCCCACACTAGAAAATAATTTTTATTTTCTAGCTTGGGGGGAGGGGAGTAGGCATTCTCAGTGGTAATCAGGAAGGGCAGGCACATTGCCCGATTACCACATGGGTAGTGCGTGAGCCCTTACCACCTGTTAAATAGGAGGCAGTAAGGGCTCAGGTGGTAATGGCTGTGCGCTAATTTGGAAATAGGCACGTGACCATTAATAGTACAAATTGAAATTTGTGGGGAAAACACGCTATAACTACTGTCAGCCATTTTTTAGCACAGCTTGGTAAAATGACCCCCTACATCATTAAGAAACAAAGTTATCCAACAGCCATATCATCCCTGTGAAAAAGTAACTGCCCCCTTAATTACTCAGTCAACCAATTGACCAAATTTAATTGATAATTAGATTCAGCTGATTGAGCACAGCAGGCATGATTGCAGCCAGCCCTGCGAATTCTAAACCTCATTATGGGGTCTTTTACAAAGGCGTACTAGCGTTTTTAGCGTGCACTAATTATTAGTGTGTGCTAAACGCTAGAGATGCCCGTAGGAATATATGGGCATCTCTAGCATTCAGCGCATGCTTATTTTTAGCGTGTGCTAAAAATGCTAACACGCCTTTGTAAAAGGGGCCCTATATATTCAACTTTACCATGAGAGTGAAGTAGTCACTACGAAGTTTCTATAAGAATGCTATGCCACAATCAAAGAGAATTCCAGAAGTGATAAGGAAATAGGTTATTGAAATATATCATTCTGGAAAGGGTTACAAAGCCATTTGTAAAGCTCTAGGACTCCACCAAACCACAGTAAGAGCCTCACTTTCAAAAGAGAAAAACGTCTCATAAGCAACAGATGGACATTTTTCACAGGAAAACGTCCAGGTTGCGATTTCTGAAACTCAGATTTCTCCACAGTTCATCTAAATCATAAGGGGGCATGTTTTGGGCGGGATTTGGGCAAGCCCAGAATTTGGACATTTTTCAGGGATAATGGAACAAGATAAAAATGTCTAGAGCAAAAATTGGGATGTTGTTATCTAGACCTGTTTCAATCATGCAGGGGCAGGAGGGGGGTCCAGAGCCCGAGGTGAGGGGGCACATTTTAGCCCCCCCCCCGGCACCGCTGACCCCCCACCATTGCTGAACCCCCCACCACCAACTTTGACCCCCCCCCGCCGACAACCCTCTCGACCCCTCTCCCGCTGCCACCTTTGCTGGAGGGGGACCCCAATCCCCGCCAGCCGAGCCAAGGTCCTCTTCTTCCCAATCCCGCGCAAGGCTTCGTTCTAGTCTGACGTCCTGCACGTTGTACGTACAGGACGTCAGACTCATAGAAACAGAACGAAGCCTTGCAAGATACACTCTGTCTTTCATCCCCCCTCCCCTTCCAATCAGTATCTTTTTTTTCTTCTCCTCCACCCCCAGCATCTTTTGTTTCCCCTTACCCTAGCTCCCCAGGCACCCCAGCAGCTGCTGTTTTCCAGGACCAGTCGCGGAGCTGCATTCCCTATATGCATGGCTTCCAACTCTACTGCTCTCACCCTATGCTCTCTAGAACAGGAAGTGATGTTGGAGGGGGGTGGAAGCAGCAGAGCTGGCAGCATGGGTATACAGGCTGCGGCCCAGATGCTCTTTTGTGTTCTTTTGCCACTGCTGCTAGTCTTTAGAAGCAGTGGTGAGGGTAGCAGTACAGAAGTTCATTGTTGGGGCTGGGAGGGCTTAGCATTCTCAAGCCTCTTAAACCAGGCACCTATGTTTACATGGAAAAAACATGTGAACTCCCCACATATTTCAGGATTGTTTTTGCATGCAAAGCTTTGGTTCACTGGGACCTCATCTCTATAATTTATTGTATAATGCCTAATAAATCTTAACACAGTGTCATCTTCCTATTTCAAACTAAATATCCAACATAATGAACCCCATTAACCAACCTGGTGCCTTGAGTATGCTTCGTTACTAGATAACTCATTATGCAGAAATGTCAGGGCAAGTTGACTGTTTGCTAAAGCTTTAAATATATAACCATGCAGTTTATCTGCCAAAGTAACCACTCCCTATACAACATAAGAAAGAGTAGGCGGTGTAATTGATACCTTGCCACTTCTGGCTATGGTGTCCCTTAATTGTTTGCATATATTTGACTGCATTACATCCATATTTTACATTCATCTGTGACCTGCATGAGTGTAAAGTATTGTCTTTAATAAACGAGGACATCCATGACAGGTAGCCCCCTAACAAGATTCTTGAATGGAATCTGAGCAGATTATACAGTTGTAGAGAATTTAGGTAATGGGAGTTCTCTTAGGGCACTGATAGTATAGACCAGAGATCTACATTACTTTTCAAGTAGGGGGACAGGGGCAGTTTGTAAAAAAAAAAAAAAATTCAGTTGTGAGTACCAAGATCATCTTGGGGTAAAATGCCAAACACTCTGTAAAGCTCAAGCATACCATCTCCACCCCACCTACTTCAAACTGGCTCTGCCTTCCACCTCCAGTTTTTAGTCTTCTCCTGTACTTCTCTGGAAGCATACTTGAGTAGCCAACTTTTGAGAAGGTATTCTGTTTTCTTCTAGAATAGAGTGAGATTTTGGATAGCACACAGTTAAAACTGAGTGTGTCCCTTTGTAACACTCCCTCACAGGTTCACCTTAAGAGGCTAGAGACTACAGTATATAGTAGAGAGGGAGTGATTCAAGCAGGCACTGCTGAGCCAGGAGGGCAAGGCCCAGACTGAGAGACAGAGTTAAAATCTCTAGATGTGGAATAGAACAGGGAGGTCCAAAACAGGGAGAAAGGGTCCTCCAGGGGGTTCCCAGGGAAGGTATAGTGTCCAAAAATGGGTCCAGGAGAAGAAGGGACCTGTCCCTCCATGTATGCTTTCATGATACGCATGTGTCCATCTAGAAAACTGACAAAGTAGGAAGTCTTTCTCCTGAAGAGATTTTAACCTGTGTGGCTGGGCCAGGGGTAGGCCTGAGTTACAGTAAAGCTGTCTTTAAAATGCTGCATCCTGTGTTTTTGGGATGGGCAGGAAGCCAACTCTGGAAAGAGTTTTCACTGACTTTAAAAGCAACACTATGTGCAAGACAGCCTGTCTGTGAAGTAAACAGGTTTCAGTATATTTTGTTTCTTGTTTAATTTTTATACCTGGTGCAGGCGTGCAGCTGTTCAGAGAAGGCTCAGCAGCACTCAACCCTCACTCACATTATTGCACTCACCAAGAAATGTATGGTACAGGTATTAAACAGAAAGAGCTAGATTCAGTAAATGACACTCATAAATCAGCGCTGAAGTAAACCAACGCCCAATGCTATTCTATAATGGGCACTCAAAGATGAGCACATATTATAGAATAACATTGGTGAGTACCAATTTCACAGCTCTAATTTGGGCACCAGGACTTAAACCTGCTGAAACCAGGTGCAATTTCTGGTGCCCAATTTGGGCACACATCCCTGGTATTCTAAAACATTGCGCACAAATTTTAGGAATGCCGCTGACCCGCCCATGCATCTTCCATGGCCATGCCTCCTTTTGGGTTGAACACTATGGGAATTGGGAGCACATTGTTATATAATATGCATAGCAAGCTTTGCTCCCAAATTCAAATTGGTGCCAATTAGTGCCAATTAACACCGAACATGAATTAGCTCATTAGCCAATTTTGTTGGTCACATATCTTGGATCATTGTCCACATATATCAGCACCCAATTTGGGGCACCATATATCGAACCCAGGGGAAGAAGTGTTATGGATGTATGCCAGTAGCAAGTCTGAGCAAAAGGTGAGGATAGACTGTGGACTGGGGAACGACTCGAGACCACATTTCACAGCTTCCAAATTACCCAATTTCAGGAGAGAGATTCTAGGCCAGTCCTGAATTTCTGACAACCTCATCTTGATGCATTATAGGACCTGTAGAACTGAATTCAGTGAATAGAATCAGGGACTACAAATCCAGCAGTTCAAAACCAGGACAGGCCAAAAAGCCTCGTTCTTAGAACTGGGTAACTTGGCAGCTCTGATATGTAGGATCAATGGGAGCTGCCACTGGTTCCTGGGCTTTGTGATGAATGACGAACACTGATATAGACAGTATTTTATTTATTTATTTATTTATTTATTTATTTATTGCATTTGTATCCCATATTTTCCCACCTATTTGCAGGCTCAATGTGGCTTACAGAGTATTGTTATGACAAAGTCATTTCATTATATCAGACACAGTTATTAATGTACAAAGATTAAGTAAGGGAAGAGAGAAGGAAGGTGTTAGGCAGGATATAAGGTATAGAAGGTGGACTTTAATAACTGGGTGGATTCGTGAGGTAGTTTTGTAAGGCTATGAGTTCTCTTTGTAGGCTTTGTTGAAGCCTACAAAGAGAACAGGTACTAATGTAAAAGAGACCTATTCTCCAACAGATGATCTAAGTAAAGAGAAAGTGAGCCACAGAAGAGATATGATGATGGAAGCAGAGGCAGAAGTAGAATGCTAGGTAATAGAGCTGGCCAGAGGAAAGGTGATTTTATCATAGGTTGCCTAACTTGTGCTGCAAGTATGCATATAATCTATACCAATTTTCATATTTTCCCTTTGAAACTGAGTCTATGGAAAGTACACACACACTATTGAGTACACACAAATGTCCTAGTTGATCTCATACACATACGCATATAATACAATGTTCTTTCCAGGACCATTTCTCAATCAACCTTATTTTAAGGTACAGATCAGGAGATGGATATTAAAAGAATTGCAAGATCTTTGAATATAACATAAAATAATAGGGTGATTATTTAGAAGTGGAAGGTATTTGGCACCACCAATATCCTGCCTAGATCGGTTCACCACTGACCACCTGGCTAACTTACTGACACGGCAAAAAAAGCAGAGATACCAAATCATATGCATTAGGTATTCGACACACATATCTAGGAGTGTGGCCCCTGCATTATGGCATTTCTCTCTCTCTTTCTTGCACTCTCCCCAACCACTGTCTGCAATCTCTCCCTCTCCTCCATCCCACCTGCAATCCAGCATCTTCCCCTATTTCTCAACCCCCTCCAGTCTTCCTTAAAACCTATATTTGCTTCTAGAGGTTACCGGCAGCAATTCACAATACTGGCCAGTAGTTAACTACATTGAAGTTAACTACATAGTTAAACTACTTTTCAGTAGTTAAGACAAAAAGTTTACTCAAAAATAGCTGGTAGTTGCCCAGTAGTTTAACTACATTTTAAGTAGTTAACAACAAAAAATCTCAGTTGTGTTTTGAAGTACTTCTGAACTGCTTGCTTACAGACTTACTAACACCCCAGCTATTGCAGTTCTCTTGCAATTTAATGTCTTTGGTTCTGGAGCAAGTGATTGGATAAAATGAGAAACTGTACTATGATTGGATGGATAGGAAGGAAGTACTGTGATTGGATCAAATAAGAAACTGCAGTGGGATTGGATAAAATGAGAAACTGTTCTGTGATTGGATGAATAGGAAGGAAGTACTAGTCTATGATTGGATAAAATGAGAAACTGCATTGGGAACATTTCTTTTCTTTTCTTTTCTTTTCTTTTGTGTTATGGCATAGCTAATGTTTGTTGTTGATTTAGGAATCAGTTACAGTTTAAATAAGCCAGAATGAATAGTTTAGCAGTGAGGGAATTTTATGAGAAACCGAGGTTGAAAAGTGATAAACCAGATGGGAAAAATTTTGCAGTGAACTGTAAATTCTGTGTACAAGCACCAACATCATCAAGCATCTCTAGGTTAGTACTGTAGGCTACTGATGCATTGGTTGTCCGCTTCTATGTGTCTCATTTTCATATAATTTTCATTTATATGGCGCTGGTTTGGCAGCTTAAAATGTGGCGGCAGCACATATTTCACCAACTACTATAATTTGTTAAAATGCTATTGTGATTTATAACTATCTGACAAATGATTTAAAAATCTAAGTCTAATCCTGGTGCAATTCAATCCTGTTATGTGAAAATTAAAGTAAAAATTAAATTTAAAATCACTTGGGGGATCTTTTACTAAGCCATGATAGTGTTTTTAGCTCAGACGCCCTTCCTATGGGTGTCTCGGCATTTACCGCCAGCTTATTTCTACTGTGAACTAAAAACACGACCACAGTTTAGTAAAAAAAAACCTTAATCTTTCCCTTAATTGCATTCCTTCATTTATGCATTAGATATTCTCTTCCAAGTGAGACTAAGGATGTTTAGTCTAACTTCCATAAGTTAACTTATGTGCAAAACATTGCATTAAAATAGGAACATATAGATAATTGGACAGCAAAATATAAAAAAATCTAAATGTATTTTAATAATTTAGCTGGTAGTTGTCAATGTAAGGAAATCCCACCTGACTGTATAAGTAAACAAAATGAAATCTCAGCTGCCCAGAGGAGGTATGCAGGGAAACCACCTACCCCCAAAAAGGCTATTATCACCAGTTTCAATACAACCCGGAAAAATGAAGTAGCAGAAAACAACTCCCCTTGTAGTAAAAATGTTTTTTTTCTCCTAACACAGTGAAGCAAAACAAGGGGACCCTTGTCTAGAGTTTAAATCTGTGTCACAGCGGTCTGAATCAATTCTCTGCAAGCTGGACTTTAACAAGCCCAATGAAGTTGCAAGACTGAAATCCAGATAAGTGCGTTTTGCTTTATAAAGTTGATATAGGATGCTGATAAACTGCACTTAATATTAATTTTTTGTTTTCATGGGTGAATCTTACCATTATTTTCAGACTGTTTGCAATTTAAAATACCAGGTTTTTTTTGAAGCAACAGGTTTTTTTCTCCAAAAGGGGAGTTGTTTTCTGCTACTTCTTTTTTCCGGGTTGTATTGAAACTGGTGATAATAGCCTTTTTGGGGGTAGGTGGTTTCCCTGCATACCTCCTCTGGGCAGTTGAGATTTCATTTTGTTTACTTATACAGTCAGGTGGGATTTTCTTACATTGACAACTACCAGCAAATTATTAAAATATGTTTAGATTTTTTATATTTTGCTGTCCAATTATCTATATGTTCCTATTTTAATGCAATGTTTTGCACATAAGTTAACTTGTGGAAGTTAGATTAAACATCCTTATTCTCACTTTGTTTATTCATACAGACAGGTGGGATTTCCTTATATTGACAACTACCAGCAAAATTAGTATATTAAAACAGGAACAACATCTTAGCCTTCATGCGCAGTTCAAGGCCATGCATTCATCAACAACAACAAAGAATGGTAGGAAGCAGAGTGCTGAAGGAGGTGATCAACCCAAGCAACCAGAGCCACCAGCAAAAAATGTATCCAAGTTCCACTCAACAGCTCTCTGCCCAGACAAGGAACTATTTCACAAAAAGAGTTTGATCATGAAGCCTTGTTGATGATTGCAGACAATATGATGCCGCATGCAACAGTTGAATGAAGTGGCTTCAGAAAGTCTTGCCAATGATGTATGCCTGTGTCCAACTTCCAAGTAGATGCAATCTAACATGAAGCTTAAACATTCACAAGAACTTGCTCATTACAGAATTACAACAGGTGGAATATGTTTCTGTAACAGCAGATCTTTGCAGCAGCCACAAGCGCAGTTTTCTTGGAATGACCATTCATTACATAAACAAGGAGACACTATTGTGCCATTCTTATGCTGTGGCTGATCAAAGGTTTAAACATTCCCACACTAGGGAGAAGATTGATCCAATGATGGCTGAACTGTTTGCGGAATTCCACATAACCACTAAAATCATCTGCTGGGTACTGACAATGTAGCAAGTATTACAAAAGTCTTGCATCTTCTGAACAACATTTATGCAGGTGGCAACGAAGAGAACAGAAATTCATCCTCAACAGAATCCAACAGCCATTCACTTTCCAATTCAGAGGTGGTCAAAATTGCTGATGTCAAATCTGTTTGATGAATCATGTGCTAATGACATTGATTCCAACTGGTTTCACAAGCACAAGAGGTGTGAGAATCACACACTCAATCTTGGAGCAGCTGTTGACAGCCATGAAGCATGAAAAGATTTGCGCCACAAGCAGGGCTTTTATTGTGCCTGTACGCACCGGTACAACGTACCAGCACCTTTTTTCCCCGGCGAGTCCTGCACCCTTCCTCTCACTCCCTTACTTACTGTTTTTTTACAGACTCAGCAGCGCGAACGGTGCTGCGATTGAGAGAGGCTGGCAGCATCGGAGCTTCCCTCTGCGAGTCCCGCCTACTTTGTTTCAACTTCCTGTTTCCGCATAGGCGGGACTCGCAGAAGGAAGCTCAGACGCTGCCAGCCTCTCTCAATCGCTGCACCATTCATGCTGCCGAGTCCGACACTGGCAGCCTTTATCGCTTCACTGGCTGGCAGGCAGGCAGTGGAGAAGGAGGATGAGCTGAGGGAAGGAGGATGAGCTGGGGGAAGAAGAATCGCTGGACATGGATGCAGTGGCGATCCTAGGTCGGTTGCCACTGGGGCGGATCGCTGCTGCGCACCCCCCCCCCCCCCCGGGTGCAGCGGCATCCGTCCCCCCAGGGTGCAGCATGACACCCCCCCCCCGGTGCATCAAGCCCCCCCCCCGGGTGCATTCTTGGCTACTGGAGGGTGCAGAGAGCAGCCATGCGCCTGTCGGCTCCACTGGCTCCCTGCTCCCTCTGCCCTGGAACAGGAACCTGTTCCGGCGCAGAGGGAGCAGGGAACCAGCGGAGCCGACAGGCACGCGGCTGCTCTCTGCATCCTCCAGCAGCGTGCACCCGGGGTGGACCGCTCCCACCGCCCCACTCTTGGTACGCCACTGCATGGATGAAATGGGAGGGCAGGGGAGAGAGGAGAATCGCTGGACATCGATGGGAGGGGAGGGCAGGGGAGAGAGGAGAATCACTGGACATGGATGGGAGAGGAGGGCAGGAAAGAGAGAATTGCTGGACATGGATGGGAGGGGAGGGCAGGGAAGAGATAAAAACTGCATATGGATGGAGAAAATAGGCAAAAGCTGGATCCACGTTATACCTCCTCCAGTCAATTCTCGGAGGAGGAGGACCCAGCTTTTACTTATGGATGTAGGGCAAGAAATAAAGAAGAAAGGAGGAAAGTTCATAAAATTATTCATGGTGAGGCCCCGATATATATGTCAGACCTTATGGACCTACCAGCAAGAAACACAAAAAGATTATCACGCTCATTCCTGAACCTTCACTATCCCAACTGCAAAGGACTCAAATACAAATCAATATATGCATCTAGCTTCTCCTACACCTGCACGCAAATATGGAATGCATTACCAAATACCATAAAAACAACGCACAACTTGGCAACCTTCCGGAAATTACTAAAGACTAAACTGTTTAAAGAAACTTATCATAAAGATCTTTCTTAAATGAACTGCGACCAAAACTTTTACCAGAACAAGTTACCATTGACCTCTTTCTATTTGTTTACTATAATCGTAATCTCATTATTGAACGTTACACATTACCTTGTCCTCTTTTACCTGAAATGATTTGAATATCTATTTACCTCTAATTTATTTTAGATTTTTCTGTATATCTATTTACTTCTAATTTGTTTATATTTTTCTGTACTTTGAATGCAATAATACTTGTATTTCTCCTCCCGGAAATGGCAATCGCCATTACGGCATAATCTAAGCCACATTGAGCCTGCAAAGAGGTAGGAAAATGTGGGATACAAATGCAGTAAATAAATGAAAGAAAGAAAGAAATGAAAAGGAAGCCCTGGAAACGGAGTTAAGGGAACAGATAAAGAGCAACAGAATCAGAGACTGGGACCAATATGGACAGAAAAACAAAGTCACCAGACAACAAAGGTAGAAAAAATAATTTTATTTTCATTTTAATGTTTGGATTATGTCTAATTTGAGAATTTACATCTGCTGTCTTATTTTGCAGTGGGTATACTGGAGCTGTAACAGGTTACATAAATTATTTATAAATGAAAAAAATCACATTATTTTTTTCTCCTATACTAGTATAATATTTTCAATGATGTCTGTTTATATACGCCATAGCTGGTGTAAGGGGTGTGGTTAATGTAGGTGTAGCTATCATAGGGGTGGAGCCATATGTGGTGATCCCGCCCATAATGAGTACCGGCACCTTTTTTTCTACAAAAAAAGCACTGGCTACAAGTGAATGTTTGACAAAGCCATGGGAAAAGTACAGGCTCTTAGCAATGCAGTCAATCTGAGCACCAAACATGCAGATGTTGTTGAAGAGGTGGCTGGTTGTAAAATTCCTCAATCCAACCTGCAAAAGGTGGGTTTCAGATTTCTTAGCTATCAGTGGACAGGTCACAATTCGCATGGAGAAGATATGAGAATGTCAACAAAAATAGGACTACAACTGATATTCTGCAAGCTGGAAATGACTGCTATATTGGACACGTAGTCTCCATGATAATGGGAATTCAGCCAAACTTACAGGGATTGGCTGATGATGTCAACTTGGATAAGACAATGCAACCACTAATCACAGCTCTGAAAAAAGGAATTGCTTCAAGGTTTGGTCCAGTATCTGAAGATGATGACTACCTTATTGCAATGATGTTTGTTCCAAAGATCAAGTTGAAATATCTTCCAGAACAAAAACGGTATGAGAAGGTGCAGCTGCTCATTCGTGCCGTGCCTTCAACAGAGACTGAACTCAGATCTAGTGGCGTAATTCTACTTTCATTTGCTCAGGAGTTACAGTCAGCCTCCAAGGAAAAGACTGCTACTGGAGGTGAAGACTTTTTTGATTTTCTGCCCAATGCAAAGGACAACCACTGCGGGGCACGGTCAGGCATCCCGTGGTAATGTTGGCATCTGCGCACACTTCCCAGGCGCTAAAAAATACTTTTTATTTTATAGCACTGGGGTGTGTTTGGGGGGCGGAGAGGAGGCATACCCAGTGCTAATCACTTAGTGTAGCTACATTGCTGCTCACCTACAGATTAGCGCATGGCTAGTGCGTGAGCAGTTTCCGTCTACTAAATAGGGGTTGATAAGGGCTCACACGCTGATGGACACTTGCTAAGTGAGAAATTAGTGCATCACCATTAATAGAGGAAATAAAAATTCAACCATTTTACAGGTGTGCTAAAGGTGGCCTCAGCACAGTGGCATTCCTAGGTCGGCTGCCACCCGGGGTGGATCGCTGCTGCACAACCCCCCCCCCCCCCCCCCCCCCCCGGGCTCAGTATCACCCCCAGCACATCACCTCCCCCCCCCAGGTGAATCACCTTCCCACCCCCCAGCACATTGCTGTTCCCTCCTGGAGGTGCTAGGAGCAGTCATGTGGCTGTCGGCTCTGCCGGTTCCCTGTCCTGAAACAGGAAGTAACACCAGAGGGAGCAAGGAACCAGCAGTGCCGACAGCTGCCTGGCTGCTTCCTGCACCTCCTTGCAGCATGCACTCGGGGCAGACCACTTCCACCACCCTGCCCTCGGTACGCCACTGCCTCAGCATGCAGGGAAACCCACACGCTAGTCATAGCACAGGCCAACTTTTAGCTTAGTAAAAAGGCCCCTTAGATTGCAAGTCCCCTGTGCCTGAATGTAACTCAGCTTAAACTACTGCCAAAAAAGATGTGAGCTAAATCCAAAATCCCTTTCCCCCTTGCCAACTCTGTTCCACTCAGTAGGACACGACTTTCATAAAATAATTCAATTAATGTTTCTAAGAGTTCTCTGAAGCCCATCCTGACACATTACTGAATAATAAATGGATGAAAGAAAGTAGACCCTTGAGAAAGAAGAAACTCTCAACAGCAGCAGGGCTGTAGAAGAGACAGATTTGTAGGAAATGAAAATGGTTCCTATCACTGCAACAGGAATGGATTTTTAAAGGGGAAATGCTGACGATTGGAAAAATGAGGTCCATCCACCTGACCTGCCCTTTCCAACAGCCCTGAAGACATAACAGATGATATAGAGGAGGGAGCCTAGGGCTTCTTTAGGCTTGATGTGGTAATGAAACATGAGACGTTTCAAAAGTGCCACCTAAAAAATCCACACGGAAAAACATACACCTAGGCGTATTCTGTAAAGTACGTCTACATTTTATAGAATATGCCTAAAGTTCCACGTGGTTTATAGAATACAACCAGCATCCATCTGCGCCACTAAATTTAGTCGCAACCAGTTACGCCAAGTAAACTTTGGTATAAATGCCAACGCCTAAACTATGTGCAGATTGTCTGTATTCTATAACAATGCGCATAGATTTTAGAAATGCCCACGACATCCCCATGGCCATACCTCCTTTTCAACTATGGACTTAGAATTTAGGTGCATCAGGTTACAGAATGCACTTAGACAGATCTGCATGTAAATTCTAATTGATGCCAATTAGAGTCAACAATTGCTTGTTAAGTGGAAATCGGCACTGATTGGCTTGTTAACTAATTAAGTTGCGTACACAAATCCAGAATACGCAATTTAAGTTGCACTATGCAGAATCCGGGGTATAATGCATTACAATAATCTAATTTCGACAATATCATGCTCTGTACCATCTCTAATTTGCCCACTTTGAACAAAGTTTTTGAGAAGTGCGTTTTAACAAAGCTGCTGGATTTTATAGAAGAGAACCATATTCTGGATGAGCTATAATGTGGTTTTCATAAAAAAAAAAAACAGCACAAAGATGTTCATGGTTTCTTTGGTGAATTTTTTTGTGGCATGACCTGGATAGGGGTGAATGCAAGCTACTATTCTGTCTTGATACTGCATCAGCTTTTGATGAAATGAATCATGATATTTTGTTAGCAGGTCTCAGAGTGTTTGGATTTCAAGGGATAGGTGTTAGTGGTTTACTTCTTATTTGTAGGGCTGGAAGCAAAAAGTAATGTTCTCATTGGTATACTCTGAGTTCAAGTGTTCCCCCGGGGTCCATATTAGCTGTGATTTTGCTTAATATGTTTTATTGTGCAGTTTGCCCCATAGCCGTATTTATGTGGATGATATCCAGCCTTTGATACCCGTGAAAGGAGCTGATGACACAGTGTTTTATGGTAATATAGAAGTGGATGGTCCAGAGTCGCTTAGTTTTACATGTGGGGAACACTGAGGTCCTCTGGATAACCCATTCTCCATTATGTTTAGATTTAAGTTATATTAAGATTGAAGATTGTGAGATCCTTGTTTTGTCAATGGTACAGAGTCTTGGGGTGTTATTGGATTCAGACTACGAATTGTCCTTTAAGCTATATACTAGAGCAGTAATTCCCAAACTTGGTCCTGGAGGCACCCCAGCCAGTCAGGTTGTCAGGATATCCACAATGAATATTCATGAGAGATATTTGCATGCGCTACCTCCACTATATGTGAATCTCTCTCATGAATATTCATCGTGGATATCCTGAAAACCTGACTGGCTGGGGCACCTCCAGGACCAGGATTGGGAACCACTGTACTACAGAGTTAATTAGAAGTTATTTTTATAAATTGCAATTAGTCAGGAGAAATTGACATGTATCTGTCAGAGTTTCACACAGTATTGAAATCAATGATTTTTGGTCAGTTGGAGTACTATATTGTTTTTTTTAGGCAGGATGCCTGCAACCTCATTTAAGGCACTGCAGTTGGTCCAAAATGCTACAGCTCGATTGTTGCTGCAATATGGGCCTAGAATCCCAATTATGGAAAGACAAATCTGGATGGGCTGGAGTGGACTTTGACAGCAACTCGAAGGGTTGGTTTACAACATTGTTTTCTGACTCTGGCTGCCTTGTTAGGCAGACTGGATGGATCGTGTAGGTCTTTTATCTGCCATCATTTACTATGTTACTATGTTCCTCCATTTTAGAAAGTTTACATTGGCTTCCAGTCATTTTTAGGATTTATTTTTTAAAGTATGCTGTAAACATTTATTTGGCTTTGCATAATGGTACCCCACTGTATTTGGCAAATACTGTGGCCAAGCATCAGGTGCCATGTACCTTTAGATCTACTGCAGCAAATCTATTACGGGCACCTCAGTGGTGTTCCTAGGTTGGCTGCCACCTGGGATGGATTGCAGCTGCGCCCCCCCCCCCCCCCACCCGTGCATCCTCCCCCATGAATCACCCCCCCCCCCCCACACACACACAAATCACGACACCCCCCAAGTGCATCACTCTTACCGCCTGGGGGTGCAGGGAGCGGCATAGCTGTTGGCTCCATCGGTTCCCTACCCCAGAACAGGAAGTAACATCAGAGGGAGCATGGAACTGGCGGAGCTAACAGCCATGGACTGCCCCGCCCTTGGTACGCCAATGGGGCACCTCCTGTGCAGATGGCTCAGTTGACATTAACTTGGCAAATAACTTTCCAGATGGGGGACATCTGTTAAGAAGGAGATGAATTATCTGCAGTTTCATAAGAAATTAAAAGCATTATTATTTAGGCAGGTTTATTCTTATTTATAGGATTTTTGTATTAGCTTATTTTAATTACTACTACTACTTCTACTACTTATCATTTCTATAGCGCTACTAGACGTACACAGCACTGTACACTTGAACATGAAGAGACAGTCCCTGCTCGAAAGAGCTTACAATCTAATCAGGACAAATAGGACAAATAAGGGATAAGGGAATTAATAAGGTGGGAAATCTAAAGCACACATTGTACAAGTGAATAGGGATTAGGAGTTAAAAGCAACATCAAAAGGTGGGCTTTTAGCCTAGATTTGAAGACAGCCAGAGATGGAGCTTGACGAACTGGCTCAGGAAGTCTATTCCAGGCATAATTATAGATATGTTTCTCTGAGACACATATTACTTAGATCATGCAAAATATTAGTTGTTATAAATAAATAATATTAAAATATTACAACAGACATAGAGGGGCATTTTCAAAAGAATGCAGAAGTGCATGTGCAGAACATCAGCGCTTACCAAGAGACTGTTCTGCTCATGTGCTCGGCACTTTCCCTACCGAGCTGCTTACAGATTTTCTGTGCATCTCATTTGCATGTGATTTCCTTTGTGAATTGGTGCTGTTTCAAAATTACTAAGTTCACCAGCGGATATAAACGTGCATGGTGTTTAATAGCGACTTTTGTGCATCGGGGCCTAAAGCAGAGAGCTCAGGCTTTGATGAGCCCCTGGGTGGGGTTTCCCTACCTTCTGCTCTTCTACAGTCTTCTTGTTGGGCACCTTCTGAGCAAGGAAGTGGCAAACTCCTCCCTTGTACTCAGTGTGTTAAAGTTCCTTTCAAATGCTCAAGATTGAATGTTATTAGGCCATTTTCCCAGAATAGCTCCCCCTACTATTCTGTACTGATTGGCGCCTCTCTGAAGCACAGGTTAGAATGTTGTTCCTGTTAGTGCCAATGGAAGAGAATTCTAAACTACTAAAACTAGTAGGTGTGCAAGGAGTTGTTACACCCATTAGAGTAAAACCAAGGGCCTTACATTGATTATATGCTTGCTATAAGATGTATATTTGATAGAGTTGCTGTAGTTGTAAGCTCTTTGAGCAGGGACTGTCTTTCTTTTATGTTTGTGCAGCGCTGCGTATGCCTTGTAGCGCTATAGAAATGCTAAATAGTAGTAGTAGTAGTAGTAGTAGCAGGAATATGGCCTCTCGAAATCTCAGATCATGTTCCTGTGCGGATGGAGATGGGTTATGGAGCTGGAGAATGCTTGGGTCTATTGTTTCTTTTTCATTCTGCTAGACCAGTCCAGTCACATGGTTTCATGCCAGCAGATAGAGACAGAGAGCACAACTCTTTTTAGTGACATTATCGCTGCAATAAAGAGTGGTGCAGTCGGGTTACATGCTGGGATTCTCTGTCTCTGGGAGATGGCAGGATCCTTGGCTCCCTGTTTTTGTTTTTTTTTTCATCTTCTCAGCTGGGGTGTTTATTTTAGCTATCCTTGGCTATTAAAGTTTAATGCTAAATCACTGTATTCTCCCATACTAGAATGTAAAGAGAAGAAAATAAATGAAAACTCAAATTGATGTGCATTTGTTTCTTCTACACACCAAATAAACAGCACAACACAGACAGCATCAGCACATTTTCTACTCTTACAAAACTTCTCCCCATTCCCTCACCTCCACCTCCACCCTGGAGCCAATAAATGACACACATCTACTCCTAAAAATATCATCAACCCATCTATACTCAGGTAATTTACTGTACTATATTAATACAAGTAAACACATCTGAGGTTTCATTTATTTAGCACAAGACTCCTTGCTTTATAGAACAAGGAGTTCCAGATAGGGCTCCCATACATCTTGAAAATCTCCCATTTTCCAGGTTGTGTCTCATCTGTGCCTACCCCATCGGACAGCACTGGACACTAGATGAGTGGCAGTGCTGTTCTTCCCCTTTATCCAGTGATGATCCCAGCACCCTCTCAGTTATCCTTATACAGAAACCACACACTAGTGGAATACTTCACAGACAGACCCTCACCAAATACAGAATAAGTGGCCATAAACTAGAACTGAAAACAATCCAAAACTGAACTGGAAACTAAGATGCCAGATTCTTCATGCAAAGTAACATTGGAGAAACAGATGCCTTAGTGCATTTCATTTTGCACTGTGTAAAATACAAAGATATCAGAGAAGCACATTTTCCAAAGCTTAAAAGAGGAAATCAAAGATGTTTTCCTGAAAGAATGAGCATGGAAACAGCAGCTATATATGTTGTGGCTGAAATGTAGTTTGACAAGGGGTAGGGATGGGATTTTATATACTGCCTTTCTGTGGTTACAACCAAAACGGTTTACACATTATATACAGGTACTTATTTTGTACCTGAGGCAGTGGAGGATTAAGTGACTTACCTAGAGTCACAAGGAACTGTAGTGGGAACTAAACTCAGTTTCCCAGGTTCTCTGCCCACTGCACTAACCATTAGGCTGCTCCTCAACTCCAAACCAGCTACAATATGGACAGGCACCCAAACCTTGGCATTATCTTTGTCATTCTCTTCTCTATAATCCGAAGACAGAAAGATGTCCCCTCCAAAGCGTTTCATTCAGCAAGGACTATCATTCCTTCATACTCTAGCATCTCCCCTCCCAAGCAGTCTGCAAGGAATAAGATGGGTGAAGTTGAGGCAGGAGTACACAAAGAGAAGCCAGGCTGCTCCTTAAAACAGCTCTTCCCTTTCTGTTGTCTCTCCTCCCTCCCCCAACAACCTGCAAAGAACAGGTTGACACCCCCCAAAAAGGAGAAATTTATCACAATACCCAGGATTTCCCAGAAGAGTGCCCAGCATAGCAGTGCCTTTGAAAGTATCCAGCCCTAGGCCTCTCTAGCACCTCCCTTCCTTCCCTTCAGCTGAGCATGGGTGTTGTTCCTACCATTTGTTTTTGCTGAAGGGTGGTGGTGGTGGTGGTTTTTATTTTGTAATATAGGGCAGGTATTGCTGTGCAAGTGCCTGGCACACGCCTCAGTTTCTGACTCAAGAGAAAGCCAAGGAAAGAAGGCAAGCACACATATTTCTCTCTCTCTCTCTCTCTCTCTCTCTCTTTCTTAGCTAGAATTACAGAAGGTCTAGGATTTGTTTGAACATACAACTTTGCAGTAAGTTAGTTCTGCAAAGTCAGTCTCTGATGTGAAAGTGCCTGGTAGCATCCTGAGAAAGAATATTCTATCACATAATTCTTGTTCCTAAGGTCCCATTGAGCCAGCCACTGGCTTATCCATGTGGTGGCCCCGTGTTCCAACACTGTAGGGCCTAGTTCACTCCTCATTCCTACCCATCCTCCCTAACTCCTACCCACCCCTAACTCAACTCTTCATTAATAGTCAATTATTCTAATTAGGTCAACAAGAGGGGCATTTTCATTAGGGTTTTAATTACATTTAACTAGTTTCTGAGAATCAAACATAAGGAGTGGCCTAGTGGTTAGAGCACCGGTCTTGCAAGCCAGAGGTGGCCAGTTCAAATCCCACTACTACTCTTTGTGATCTTGGGCAAGTCACTTAACCCTCCATTGTCTCAGATACAAACTTAGATTGCGAGCCCTCCTGGGACAGAGAAATATCCAGAGTACCTGAATGTAACTCACCTTGAGCTACTACTGAAAAAGGTGTGAGCAAAATCTAAATAAATAAATTACAAATTAAACCAATCTTAAGGCTCTTTATATTCATCTGATATCCATAGTACCTTAAGAAGTTTTAATTAAATAACTCTATAATTCTAAGATGCAGACAGTAGTCCAGCAGTGAGAGGGGTGCTATCCAGTCTTTTGCATTGAGTGTCACATGCAGTGGCTTGGGCCTAGGTGGGCCACGCCCACCCACTTTGGGCTCAGACCCACCCAGTAGCAGCACACCTATACTGATTCCCTAGCCCCACCAGCTGAAAACTCCCAACAACTGTCCCTCCTGCATACCTTGTAAATAGCAGATGGGATGCAGGTGAGACAAGGAGAGACCAAATCACCTGTGGGACAGGTAGGGGTTCTTCTGCCAACCCATCTTGAGTCCAGGCCCACCCAAAGTTGGGTGTCTGGCTACACCCCTGGTCACATGTATGATTATCTCCCAGTTGGTGAGAGGTCATATGTGTGTGCTCGATGCAAAGAGCTCCTAGCTCTCAGAGAATGAGTCTGTTCTCTTGAGGCTAGAGTAGCAGACTCAGAGGAGCTGAGGGAGCCAGAGAGGTATATAGAGGAGGCCTACAGGGACATTGTAGAGAAGTCACACATCCAATCTGGCAGCCCCTGTGCTGCCATGGAGGAGGGAGGTCTTCTAAAAGGAGAGCATCACCCTGGTGCAGCTGGAAGTAATCCTGTAGCCAGGACCAGCACACCAGGGGATGCAGTATCTGCTCGCACTGAGGATGTGTTTCCAGGAGCTACTGTTCAGGAGGGAAGGGTTAGGATGGCTGTTGTAGTTGGTGATTTGATTATTAGGCATGTAGATAGCTGGGTGGCTGGTGGACGTGAGGATCGCCTGGTCCCTTGCCTACTTGCGAAGGTGGCAGACCTCACGCGTCACCTAGATAGGATTTTAGATAGTGCTGGGGAGGAGCTGGCTATCTTGGTACATGCGGGTACCAATGACATAGGAAAATGTGGGAGAGAGGTTCTGGAAGCCAAATTTAGGCTCTTAGGTAGAAAACTCAAATCCAGAACCTCTAGGGTAGCATTTTCCAAAGTGCTACCCGTTTCACACTCAGAGCCCAAGAGACAGGCAGAGCTCCGAAGTCTCAATGCGTGGATGAGGCAATGGTGCAGGGAGGAGGGTTCTAGATTTCTAAGGAACTGGGCAACATTCTGGGGAAGGGGAGCCTATTCCAGAATGATGGGCTTCACCTTAACCAGGGTGGGACCAGACTGCTGGCATCAGCATTTAAAAAGGAGATAGAGCAGTTTTTAAACTAGAACCCGGAGAAAGGCCGACAGTCATTCAAAAACGCATGGTTCGGAACAAGGTATCTTTCAAAGATATCACCAAAACAGGGAAGATAATTATCCCAATAGTGAGGGTGCAAAAGAGACCATAGTAGATCAGGTGTCCTTATATAAAAATCACAAAAGTACAATCAGATCCACACTACTGCTAATACTGTTGAAAAATCAAAACCAAAATAAGCAGAGTAATACTGTCCATATATCAAAAAATAATAGGGGGAAAAAGTCTCAACAAGTGCGGCAATTATTTAAACTTGAAACCTATTGCACGCACAACAAGTCATCATAGACTGAAAAAAACCCCAATCAGCAAAAAATCATTTTAAAAATTTTTTTTTTAATTGCTGTGTTAATAATCCAAAACGTTCTAATACAATGCTGTAACTTCATGCATCAGCGATCAAAACCAGCTTGCGAATAAACATGTAAAAAAGACCACTTATCTTGTTTATGTGGTATAAATCCCAATCTGTTCTTGCTCGCGTTTGAAATCCGATGGTCCCGTTTCGAGATTCTTCTTCAGGGAACCATAACACGGAACAAAGGGGAACTAATGACACGCTTAGCTAAGAATTCAGTCTGTATTACTCTGCTTATTTTGGCTTATATAAAAATCAGACAAAAGATTGCAAATTAACACTGAGGGGCATTTTTGAAAGAAACATCCAAGTTGCGATTTGGACGTCTTTGCAAAATGTCGAAATCCAGGGGGGGGAACCGAATTTTTGAAAAAAGATGGACGTCCATCTTTCGTTTCAAAAATACCATCAGAGATGTCCAAATCCTCAAATTTGGACATCCTTGGATTTCGACGTTTCTGACTTTCAGCGATTTTCAAAACCAAAGACGTCCATGTCAAAAACGACCAAATGCAAGCCATTTGGATGTGGGAGCAGCCAGCATTTGTAGTGCACTGGTCCCCCTGACATGCCAGGACACCAACCGGGCACCCTAGGGGCACTGCAGTGGACTTCATAAAATGTTCCCAGAAGCATAGCTCCAGGGCCGCCAAGAGACTGGGCCGGGCCCGGGGCAAGGTCGCTGCTGTCCCCCCCCCCCCCCCCCCCCCGAGATCGCTGCCGCTGCCTCCCTGAGGCCATCGTGCCACAATCCCCAGTCTCCACCCACCCACCCCCTGCCCCGTCGACAGCCCCTCTCCGCCCGCCACCGGGCTGGGCCCCCTGCATTCAAATCACAGCACCTCACCTCGGTGTGAAAGCGCAGCAGTGGCAGATCACCTCTCTTCTGGCCTCGTGGAAGTTACATCAGATGAGGGCAGGACACAGGGTACAGTGGGCTTGTGGTGGGTTTTGAAGAGCTCGCTGTTTCCTCCACAAAAAAAGTGCCCAAAATGACCAGATGACCACCAGAGAGAATCAGGGATGACCTCCTATTGTGGCCACTAACCCCTTCCCACCGTCAAAAAACATCTTTAAAAATATTTTGTGCCAGCCTCAAGTGTCATACTCAGGTCAGTGACAGCGCATGCATGTCCCTGGAGCAGTTTTAGTGGGTACTGCAGTGCACTTCAGACAGGCGGATCCAGGCCCATACCCCCCCCCCCACCTGTTACATTTGTGGGGGAAACAGCGAGCCCTCCAAAACCCACCACAAACCCACTCTACCCACATCTAGGTTCCCCCTTCGCCCGAAAGGGCTATGGTAGTGGTGTACATTTGTGGGCAGTGGGTTTGGGGTGGGGGTTGGGGGGCTCAGCGCACAAGGTAAGGGAGCTATGTACCTTGAAGCAATTTATGAAGTCCACTTCAGCGCCCCAAGGGTGCCCAGTTGGTGTCCTGGCATGTCAGGGGGACCAGTGCACTACAAATGCTGGCTCCTCCCATGACCAAATGGCTTGCATTTGGACGTTTTTGACATGGACATCTTTGGTTTCGAAAATTGCCGAAAGTCAGAAACATCCACGTCTAGGGACGTCCAAATCTAGGGACGTCCCAATTTAAGGATTTGGACATCCCTGAAGGTATTTTCAAAATGAAAGATGGAAGTCCATCTTGTTTTGAAAATATGGGTTTCCCCACCCCTGGATTTTGCCGTTTTGCACGGATGTTCAAATCGCAACTTGGATGTCCCTTTCGAAAATGCCCCTCAATATGTAATTTATCTTTAAAATCAAACATGGTTCAAGAAGATTGGAGGGTGGCCAATGTAACGCTGCTTTTTAAAAAGGTTCCAGAGGAGATTTGGGAAATTATAGACCGCTGAGCCTGACAGAGCATATTCAAAAGTATGGATTAATGAGACAAACCAACTCGGATTCAGTGAAGGGAAATCTTGCCTCTCAAATCTATTACATTTCTTTGAAGGGGTGAACAAACATGTGGATAAAGGTGAGCTGGTCGATATTGTGTATCTGGATTCTCAAAATGCATTTGACAAAGTACCTCATGAAAGACTCCAGAGGAAATTGGAGAGTTATGGGATAGGAGGTAGTGTTCTATTGTGGATTAAAAACTGGTTAAAAGATAGAAAACAGAGAGTAGGGTTAAATGGTAAGTATTCTCAATGGAGAAGGGTAGATAGTTGGGTTCCCCAGGGGTCTGTGCTAAAATTGCTGCTTTTTTATATATGTTTATAAATGATCTAGAGATGGGAGTAACTAGTGAGGTAATTAAATTTGCTGATGATACAGTTATTCAAAGTTGTTAAATCACAAGAGAATTGTGAAAAATTACAAGAAGACCGTACGAGACTGGGCATCCAAATGGCAGATGACATTTAATGTGAGCAAGTGCAAAGTGATGCATGTGGGAAAGAGGAACCCAAATTATAGTTACGTAATGCAAGGTTCCACATTTGTCACTGACCAGGAAAGGGATCTAGGCACCATCGTTGATGATACATTGAAGCCCTCTGCTCAGTGTGCGGCGGTGGCTAAGAAAGCAAATAGAATGTTAGGTATTATTAGGAAAAGAATGGAAAACAAAAATGAGGGCATTATAATGCCTTTGTATCGTTCCATGGAGCGACCGCACCTCGAATATTGTGTTCAATTCTGGTCACCACATCTCAAAAAAGAGATAGTGGAATTAGAAAAGGTACAGAGAAGGGCGACGAAAATGATAAAGGGGATGGGATGACTTCCCTATGAGGAAAGGCTAAAGCGACTAGGGCTTGGAGAAAAGACGGCTGAGGGGAAATATGATAGAGGTCTATAAAATAATGTGTGGAGTGGAACGAGTAGACGTGACTCTCTTGTTTACTCTTTCCAAAAAATATTAGGACTAGGGGGCACACAATGAAGCTACAAAGTGATAAATTTAAAACGAATCAGAGAAACTATTTCTTCACTCAGTGTGTAATTTAACTCTGGAATTCGTTGCCAGAGAATGTAGTAAAAGCAGTTAGCTTAGCGGGTTTAAAAGAGGTTTGGATGGCTTCCTAAAGGATAAGTCCATAGACCATTATTAAAATGGGCTTGGGGAAAATCCACTGCTTATTTCTAGAATAAGCAGTATAAAATGTACTGTACTGTTTTGGGATCTTGCCAGGTACTTATGGCCTGGATTGGCCACTGTTGGAAACAGAATACTGGGCTTGATGGACCTTCAGTTTGTCCCAGTATGGCAATACTTATGTACTTATGTCTGCATCTCTTGGAAGCAAGATGCCAAAGTCAACCATCAGGCCTGTTTTTCTGTAAATGCTGGATGTCTCAGAAGTATTTAAATTATAAAAACATGACTGGCCCACGAGTAATGTTTCAAGAGTAATAGCTATATTCATGGTCAGTACGAACTTTCAGCCTCATGGCCCCCCTTCAATTAATTTTCAAGTCCTTAGCCCATTGGTTGTCCCTTCCACGACTGTAATAATTAAACTCTAAGCAGAGCTTTCCATATGAGGTCGCAAAACCTATATTTGGGTCACAACCTTGTTGGGTGCTAATAGGATGATAATGTCCTGTGTCTCTCAGGGGTCGTGCACTTTCTGTAGCTACACGAATTAGGGTTGTAGCCGCAGAAAGCTCTGTGAGCACTGCTCTACAGTCATGATAAGAATGTAAGAACATAGGCATTGCCATACTGGGACAGACCGAAGGTCCATCGAGCCCAGCATCCTGTTTCCAACAGTGGCCAATCAAGGTTACAAGTACCTGGCAAGATCCCAAAACAGTACAAATACAATACATTTTATGCTGCTTAACCAACAATTAAGCAATGGGTTTTCCCCAAGTCCATCTTAATAATGGCTTATGGACTTTTCTTTTTTGAAGTTATCCAAACCTTTTTTAAACCTCACATCTAACAACAATTCTATAGCAATACATAATTGAACATCATCCTTTCAAATGTTAAAAGGTAAAAGTACATGTTGAAGGCTCTTTGAGTTTCTGTGGCTATTAAGGTTTATTGTCCTGAATTTGCTGCTCCCCTATAAACTGCCAGCCTAGGTGATGGCTTAGACTTACCTAATGGCTAGGCTAGCCCTGGTTGTATTTATGCTCAATGTCTGATTGTATATATGCTTGAACTACTACTACTATAAATCACTTCTATAGCGCTACCAGTCGTACGCAGCGCTTTACAATTGAACATGAAGAAGACAGTCCCTGCTCAAAAGAGCTTACAATCTAAATCAGGACAAACAGACAGGACCAAAAAGGAGAAGGGAAGGACAGACAGAAGGACACATAAGGATAAGATAAAAGTTACAAGTCAGGAGTCGAAAGCAGCATCAAACAGGTAGGCCTTTAGCCCGGATTTGAAGGCAGCCAGGGATGGAGCTAGACGTAATGGCTCAGGAAGCCTATTCCAGGAATAAGTTGTGGCGAGATAGAAGGAGCGGAGTCTGGAGTTAGCGATGGAGGAGAAGGGTGCAATTAGGAGAGATTTGCCTAGTGAACGGAGTTATAGGGAAGGAGTGTAGGGAGAGATGAGGGTGGAAAGGTAATGAGGGGCTGCAGAGTGAATGCACTTATAGGTCAACAAGAGGAGCTTGAATTGTATATGGAAACGGATAGGGAGCCAGTGAAGTGATTTCAGGAGAGGGTTGATATGGGCACAACGACTTTGGCGAAATATTAGTCGTGCGGCAGTTTTGAACAGATTGAAGAGGAGAGAGATGGCTGAGTGGAAGACCTGAAAGAAGCAAGTTGCAGTAGTCTAAGCGAGAGGTGATGAGAGTTTGGATGAGGGTTCTGATAGTGTGTTCAGAAAGGAAAGGGCGAATTCTGGTGATGTTATAAAGGAAGAAATAACAGGTTTTAGCAATCTGTTGAATATGGGCAGAGAATGAGAGGGAGGAGTCGAAGATGACCCCAAGGTTGCGAGCAGACGAGACAGGAAGAATGAGCGTGTTGTCGACAGAAATAGAGAATGGGGGAAGGGGAGAGGTTGGTTTAGGAGGGAAGATAAGGAGTTCAGTTTTGGACATATTGAGTTTCAGGTGGTGGTGAAACATCCAGGTAGCAATGTCAGAGAAGCAGGCAGATACCTTGGACTGGATTTCTGCCGAGATTACTGGTGTAGAGAGGTAGATCTGGGAGTCATCAGCGTAAAGGTGATACTGAAAGCCATGTGATGAGATCAAAGCACCAAGGGAGGAAGTATAGATGGAGAAAAGGACAGGTCCTAGAACAGATCCTTGAGGTACACCCACTGACAGCGGGATAGAGGAAGAGGAGGAGACACCAGAGTATACACTAAAAGTACGCTGTGAGAGATAAGAAGAGAACCAGGAGAGAGCAATCAATGATTGCTCGTCTCAAGAGGGTGGACTTTTCATAAAGGTGGTAAATAAATCCTAATAAATAAATAATAAATAAAATATTTTGTGAATTGTAGCAGTCAAAAGTGCTTTAAAACCTGTCCTAAGGATTCTTTTTATTTATTTTTAGCTCACCTTTCCAAATAATGATCAGGGTGGTTTGCAATAAGTCTGTGCACTAAAAAGCATTGAGTTTAAGGAGCCAATGTTATAAACCATGATATTCTTTAGCATGGTAGTTTAGTTCCACTTCTGATTTTTCCCAATCTAATTTTACTCTAGAAGTAGTAAGAATTCATAGAGTGGAAAAACAGTATAACCACACTAAAGGATAGTGTTGTGGGTGTGCAAAATGGATGCAAAAGTGTAGAATACGAAATTTTCCTGATGTTAAAAAAAGTGCTACATTTTGGCTTGATTTTTCACTTCCTTTGTGGTGCTGAATCTTTTCTCCAGTAGATTCTAATGCAGGAGCAGAGGGTTATGTGAGGTGACATGCAGCACTTCACCACCATTAGCCTAGTCAGCAAAGAACATGGACCCCCCCCCCCCCCCATTCTCTTCCAACAAAACTTCCTGGTGGATCAAGTGGTCCCTAGACATCCCCATCCCCCACCTACACAAATCCCTGGTGGGCACTGGATAAACCCTGCTCTCCCTCAGCCTCCCCCCCCCCCCCCATGCACCTTGTAGGGAGCAGGAGTAATGGCCATTCACCCCTGCTTTCACTGCCACCATCCTGTAAAATAACCTTACCAGTATGTCAGAGTGGACCACTACTAGTCAGCCTGCCAAATCAGGAGAACACTCCTTTATTTGGCAGGCTGACCACTAAAGATGTCTGATATATCACTAGGTTATTTGGTTATCTTTCTATAATCAGGGTTCTGTTTAATGGATTTGTATCGACATTTGGATTTAGTCCCTGTAAGTCCATTAGTAGACAGTTGCATATGAAGGATGCCGACAGTTGCATATGAAGGATGCCACTGGAACCAGATAAGTATTATTTGTCTCTGATAGAGGACTTCTGTCTGCAGGACACCCTGGTCATAGGTGTTCTGGACCAGACTTCTTTTGAGAAGGGATTTTTTTTTCTCCTTTTATCAATGTGTGAGCCCTATGTGAACAGTGAATGAGGACTGGCTAATCCACTGACAGGAAAGGAGAAAGAAAGCAGCCTCTGCCTGGTACAGAAAACAGCAGCATGTTACTATTACAGTGCATGCTGGCTTTTCTGCTCGTTATAATGCCAGGGTCATTTGCATACCATTAGTTTCTCTCTACTGCATCAGGAGTAGCTTTTTTTTTTTTAATTTCAGTGTTTGCAACTTATTACTTTAGGAGATACTGACTTGCCAACGATCAAACAGTGTCAGTGGGTGAGACTTGAACCCTGCAAGACTGTTGTGCTGTTAACAAATAACTTTTTGGGAATAAGCTGAATGTAAAATGTGACTCGATTTTTTGGAATCTTTTTTGCAGCTTAAACAACAACAACAAAAGTATTTTAAATTAATTTGCATGAGGGTATAAGTGGGACCTTGTCAGTTCTCTTGAAAAAAGTACAGGAAGTGTCCCTGAGTTTTGCTTTATCAGTGGTTGACGGGCTAAAAGTTTGGCCACCCTGCCTCCTTGGTAGTGCTAGCTTCGATCTGTTTTCAATCACTAGCAACTCAAAGGAGCCAAGCTGGGCTGAGGGTGTTCACCTCCCCCTCATTCACTGCAGGGGTTGTTTGCCTTCCTTTGGTTTGTCCTTTTCACTTTCCACTCCCTTTTCTGTTTCTCCACTGTCCACATCTGGCCTCTCCTCCCACAAGGAGGAAGGGAGAAGTGTGATAACCCCTCCTCCAAATCCTGGAAGCTGAGCCAATCTTCCATGCCTGCCGGCTTAGGGAAGGGGAAAGAGACCAGCTGTGAGTCTGAGGTAAGCCAGAGTTTATTTTCCAATTTCGCTTCTTTTTTTTTTTTTTCTTTCTGGTGGAGTTTAAGTAGGGAGTTTTTCTTTGTGGGTTTCTTCCCTTCAGTAACTGCAAAAAACTGCAGATAAAAGTGTTTCTTGTTTTTCTCCTTTATAGTCCTCACTTCTGTCCTTCTCTTCATACTGTTTGACCACCTTAACAGCTAATGCTCAGGTTATTATATTTCAGGTTCTCTGAGCTTGGCGCCTTTTCCTTTAGCTGCTAAGTAGGATGTCCTGATTTCCCCTTTGATTTCTTTGCCTTTGTTTTTCCTTCCGAGTCTGTGCCTCCCTGCCCCCCTCCCCCCTTTTCCTGGCAGAGCATTGAGTTTTAACTGGCTGTGGCCATTTTTGGCTGGTTTGGGGGGTTTTTTCCTTCGTCCCTTAAATCCTTCCCCTCCCCCTTTCAAGAAAACATCATAGTTGCAGACTTTTAATTTTGGAATCTCTGCCTCAAGAGAAAGCCAGGAAGGAAAGATCGGAGCGTATCTCTCTCTCTCTTTCTTTGCAATGTTGTGTGGTACCGAAACGAGGGAGGGCGGGGAAGGAGAGGGCATGATTGCAGCGCATGTTTTTGTGAGTGACTTGTCTGTAGTTTTGGGCTGGGCTACCGGCTGAGTATCGCTGTAATCGCAGCCGCCCTGCTCCTCCCTTCCTTCATCCCTCCCTGGGAGGCTCCGGGCGGCGCCACCGCAGTCGCGGTCACGTGAACGCGCTGGATTGCAGGGCTGCCAGTGCCAGAGGCGCCGCTAGAGCCGGCGCGCGGGTGACTCGGAGCGCTCACATCTGCCCGGCGCGAAGAACTCCTGCACGCACTGGTCCCGGACTCCGATTCTAGTTTGAGGTTGGCTTATTATGTTTGGCCGCTAAGAAAAGAGAGGGTTTTTTGGGGTTTTGTTTTTTTGTGTTGTATGTATATGTGTTCTGTACCTGGCTGGAATTACAGAAGATTTAGGTGGCTCTATTTGGTTGATTTCTATACGCCGCTTCCCAGTAAGCTAACTGCGGTGTTGCTCGTTGGGTTTGAAAGCGCGGAAAGGTTAAGAGCATATGCGCGAGCGTGGAGATAGAGACCTTATAGGCTTGCTGGCTTCTCTCTCCCACCCGTGTCTTGTAAGCTGTATAGAACCCAGGCTTGGCATCGCTGAGCTCGCACCTGCCACCCACCGCGTCCTGATGGCAGCAGCCCCTCCCCCCCCCCCCCCCCCCCCCCCCCCCCATTTCCCCCTAACTCGCTTCTCTCTCTCTAGGACTTGGGTAACCCCACTTGGCCTCCAGCCTCGGGCAGGTGGCTTAAAAAAAAAAAAGCCCAGGCTTGTTGTAGTCCGAATTAGTTTTTTGTTTTAATTTTTCTTTATTCCCCTCCCATTAAAAAAAAAAAAAAATTTGTAAAAAATTGTAATATCGTGGAAGTCTTCTGTGTTAAACAAGAATAGCCCACAGGTAATATGTTTCAGGAATAAGGGGTTGTATTTATTCTCGAGCACCCTTCAGTGACTGTTCTTTTCTCAAAGGGCAAAACCTCTCTTGTGATTTGTGGCACAGCCAGAAGTACTTTAAAGCATGTCCTAAGGGTACCTTTATTTTTAGCTCATCTTTCCAAATAATCCTTAGTGTAGCGTTTTGAGGCTCCAGGTGCAGCGTAAGACCCTTTCCCAGAAAGCTTGCAATCTAATGGGTTTCCGAACTGTGAAAGAACAAATTTGTCAAAGGTCACAAGGAGTGTCGGTAGAGGACGTGGGATTTGAACCTTGTAAGACAACTGTGCTCTTGGTTAACATTTTGGGAATAGATTGAAATAAGTGTAAAATATGACTTTTTCTTCTGAACCTTTTTGGATCTTTCAATTATTTTGAATGAATCTCTTTGTGGCCGAGTAGGTGAGTTTTGAAGGTGATTTTTACAGGCAAGAGCACCATTCAGTTAAGAAATCCTGAAGAATGCTGATGGTGTGATTTCGAAAGCAGGGAAAACCTCTGAATAACGTATGCAACGTTTAACTATAGTAGTTTTTTTTTACTCGAGATTAATATGAAGCATATTTGGTGGTGGTGGCTTGCATTTGTTTTTAATCCATTGTACGTCACTCTAATGGTCAGTTTTGCCTATCAGGCTTGTTTTAAGAATTCATATTCAACTCTGGATTTCTTAATCTACAGGTTCAAAAGCATAATGGCCTGGCAAAATGGATAGGGTACTGGACTGAGAGACTAGGGCTCATGTGTTTGGCCCACTATTCCTCCAGTTTTTTGGGGGATTATCCCACCTATTTGTAGGCTCAATGTGGCTTACATAGTACTGGAGAGGCCTTTGCACTGCAGGCTCCGGTGTGAACAAATAGTGGGTGATGTGGTAAGATCAAGTTCGTGTGGCACAGCCACATTAGGGAATCGGAGAACGGAAGAGTTGTGTTATGCCCATTACCTTTGGTTGTGTTGCAGAGATTAGGCATTTAAGTTGGATCGGTAGGGTATGCCTTTTTAAACAGGTTGGTTTTTAGTGATTTCCGGAAGTTTAGGTGGTCGTACGTCGTTTTCAAGGCTTTTGGTAATGGGTTCCAGTTTTGTGCTTATGTAGGAAAAACTAGATGCCTAAGTTGTTTTGTATTTAAGTCCTTTGCAGCTTGGGTAGTGCAGGTTTAGATAAGATCGTGTTGAGTCGGATGTATTTCTAATTGGTAAGTCGATCAAATCTGTTTTTTTTTATCTAAGTTTGAGAGCTTTAGAAAAGTGCATAGGATCTGTAAGGAAGTGAAGAGTAGATGGCATGGGTGGGCCATGTGGCCTTTATCAGCCTTCATTTTTCTCTGTTTCTGTGTTCCTAATGTAAGAATTAAATCCAAGGGGAGGGACATGCTAATAGTTTGAAAGGATCTTATTGTGGTTTGTGGCAGGAGCATAGCTTTTTATTTTATATATTTGGATTTATTTTGGATTTTGCTCACACTCTTGTCAGTTGTAGCTCAAGGTGAGTTACATTAAGGTACATTGGGTATTTACTGTGGCCCTTGTGGAATGTTAATCATTTTCTTAGACATGTAAACCAGGAAACGTGAGCACCAATCAGAACTTGGAACTTGCTTATCACTATCCTACTTCTCTGAGATGATAAACACACAGACATTTGGCATGACTTTGATTTTATTAAGCAGTATGTATGCTGATTATTCATTACAAGTTCCGTTCCGTATTTAATCTTAATTATGTATAAATATTTAATGGATTCTGACTTTTAATTATGTATATATAGGAGCCAACTTTTCAAAATGATTGGGGGTGCTAAACCCAATGGAACTTACTACTACCTGGACATAGTCAAAGAGTTTGCTCAATATTGGGGGCTCCTATGATTGTATATACTAGCAGGGAGTTTGTTAATGCTTCTTTGGCCTGGCCTTGAAGAAGCTTGCTTGCTTTTTTTATTGATTTTTCTGTCCTTAGATTGGTCTAGTGAGTGTCCTTTAGTGCAGTGGGAAAGGTTTGAAGTGGTGTAGCTTTCTTTTCACAGCACACCTTTTCAGGTAAGGAGAGGAAGCAGTTCCCTTTTATGGGCAGTAGTGGGAGAAAGATGGTGGTTTTACAATAGAATAAATCTTTTTTTCCCCCTGCTGTAGACAGAATGGACCTGATGATGAGCTGCTGCCCCTTAATGGGCAACATCCTGGAGTTCCAGTCTCAAGCAGATACAGGATGGAAGTTGTAAGAAGAAAATAGAGGCTCTTTTTAAAAGCACATAGACTTACATAGAAACCTATGGATCTGTGAAAGTCTAAGTGCTTTGAAAATACACTTCCAAGTAACTTTTGAAGTCTGTGCTTTGAAAATGAGCACCAAAATGTTTTGTTTAAAAAAAATATATATATATACAAAAGAAGGAATGTGTAGGGATAGCTTTGGAGAGTAAAGTTCGATGGATTACATAGAGAGTCCACTATTAAAACACATCAGACAAGCAGCATCAAACTGATCTGAGAACACCAAATTTTACGTATTGTTCTGAAGGGTGGGATTGCTGAGTTAAAAACTTTAATGTATTCTGGTTACCATGGTCACTGTAATGGAAGGGTTGTTTTTTTGGCTTCTGGTTATGTCAAATTCCTGTTCCCTTGAAACCAGTGTAGCAGTCTGACCTTGTATGTGTGGAATTTGAACTGGAGGGATAAGGTGATGTTTTCTGCTGTGTATCCTCTTTTTATGTTTCCTGTCAGCCCAAGGGATCTGATTTAGTTCTAAGACAGTTTCCAGCATTAAAAAAGAAGCTATTGTGTTAGTGCAAAAAATTAAAAATTTCCTGGAAACTAAAACAACAGTCAAAACATAGATTGTAGCAGATTCAGGGAGATGTATGTAGCTATCTAAAGGTAGGGACCTTCATTTGTTTGTGGGGGGGGAGGGGTCCTTCTAGGAATGTATTTGATGTTTATTACAAGAATCAAAATAGGAGAAAATTGGAGGAAAGATGCCTCTTTTTTTTAGGTAAATGTCTGTTTTGGTGGAGAAAATCCAATATAGTAAAGATATATGCTTATTTTGTAATTACTTGTTACAACAGAAGCAGTGAGAGAAAGCAGTATGGAGATAATTACACAAAAGGAGAATAAAATAGACCATGCGGCATAGTGTACTGACTTCTATATTCTATTATTAAAAGGAAAAATAAAGGCCACATACTTGAAAGAAAAACAACAAAGTAAGGATTCCTGTTAAAGCGAGTAATCACAGCATATAAACATAATGAAACTTCCAGGATCTACCCATATTCCTACAGCCAAAACTGAACTAACACTTCTTACTTTCTAGAGGCTTAAAAAGCATGCAAATATGATGGCTTAAAAATACATATCACACAATCTGAAAGTTAACAAAACATTTATAAGGAAATCATATTGGGGTCCTCTTACTAAGATGTGCTAACTGGTTTAGGGAGCACTAAATGCCATACAGCCTATAGGAATACAATGGGCTGTATGGCATTTAGCGTGCATTAAATCCATTTGCGCGCCTTAGTAAAGGAGCCTATAAAGACTTAGCACAATAAGCTTTACTAAAAGGGCCTGTAATGGAATTAGTGTGTGCTAAATAGCCCATTTTATGTTAATGGGCTTAGCGCTCACCAATTCTGTTAACGTGCGCTAAGCTTTAGCAAAAGAGCCCCATAATGCCCTGTGGGATGATTTCTTGGTGCATTCGAAGAAAAATTTTTATACCCCTCTATGACCCTAGAGGCATCTGATTCCATGATGAAAGAACTGTATCTTGATATATATTTTTTTTTTGGAGAGATGCACCAGTTATTGAACCGTTCCAAGTTCTATCTTCTGAGAAGACAAATGACATGAATAAGACAGTGCACTGTGTCACTTTGCTCACTGAGTTTTCCAGCGGACCAGAGAGATCTAGACAAGGGGTGTCCAACCTTGGCCCTTGCCAGGTCTAGGTTTCGGGATTTCCTCAGTGAATATACATAGATCTGTTTTCATATAACGGAGGCAGTGTATTCAAATAGGTCTCATGCATATTCATTGGGAAAATTCTGAAAACCCAATTGGATTATGGCCCTTGAGGACCAACCACCCAATGATCAGTTCTCCATGCTGTTCTGAAATAGCGCTGGAACAGCGCAAGGAATTGACTCCCCAATGATCAACACTAATAACATTCAAATTTAGACACGTTATTAGCTTTGATCATCAGGGGAAAACGCGGGAGGATTGTGCCTGGGCATGCACTCAGGCACAATCCCCTCGCACTTGTTTGACAGATGCAGGCTGTCAAAAAAAAAAAAGAGCACGGACCTGTCACATTCCAAGGGGCTAGAGGTCAGGTGGCCCCCACACTCCCCAACCCAATGGCAAGACTCTGGTGCCCTAGTGTCCCCCCAAACCCCCACATCCCCGACTGGAAATTGACACAGAGGGCTGGAGATCCGGTGAACCTCCAGCCCCCCTAACACTCCCCCCCCCCCCCCGCCAACAGAAGAGAGGGCTGGATGTCACTGGACTTCCAGCCCACACCTGATAGTCTACTACGCCCCCCCCCCCCCCCCCCCGGTGGTCTCACAGCCCCAAACCCCCTGTACCTTCCAGGGCCATCTCTAAAATGGTGGTGCCCTGCCCAGTGCATCCTGGAATGTGCTGGGCTGGGCTCCCATACCATATAAGGTAGAACTTATATGGTATGGAAGCCCTGCCCAGCGCATCCCAGGATGCACTGGGCAGGACGCTGACATTTTGGAAGCAACGCTGGAAGGAGGAGGGAATACTACTCCCTCCTCTGGCATCTGAAGGTATTTGGGGTTTGGGGCCGTGAAACCACCGAGGGGGGGGGGCACGCTACACCACAGGGTGTGGGCTAGAGGTCCAGTGACCTCCAATGTTCTGTGACACAAAGTTATTCAAAGTCGTTAAATCGCAGGAGGATTGTGAAAAATTACAAGAGGACCTTACGAGACTGGGAGACTGGGCGTCTAAAAGGCAGATGACGTTTAATGTGAGCAAGTGTAAAGTGATGCATGTGGGAAAGAGGAACCCGAATTATAGCTACATCATTCAAGGTTCCATGTTAGGAGTCACAGACCAAGAAAGGGATCTAGGCATTGTCGTTGATGATATGTTGAAACCTTCTGCTCAGTGTGCTGCTGTGGCTAGGAAAGCAAATAGAATGTTAGGTATTATTAGGAAAGGAATGGAAAACAAAAATGAGGATGTTTTAATGCCTTTGTATTGCTCCATAGTGCGACCGTACCTCAAATATTGTGTACAATTCTGGTCGCCGCATCTCAAAAAATATATATTGGAATTAGAAAAGGTGCAGAGAAGGGCGACGAAAATGATAAAGGGGATGGGACGACTTCCCTATGAGGAAAGGCTAAAGCGGCTAGGGCTCTTCAGCTTGGAGAAAAGGCAGCTGAGGGGATATATAATAGAGGTCTGTAAAATAATGAGTGGAGTTGAACGGGTAGATGTGAAGCGTCTGTTTATGCTTTCCAAAAATCCTAGGACTAGGGGGCATGCGATGAAGCTACAATGTAGTAAGTTTAAAACGAATCGTAGAAATTTTTTCTTCACTCAATGTGTAATTAAACTCTGGAATTCGTTGCCAGAGAATGTGGTAAAGGCGGTTAGCTTAGTGGAGTTTAAAAAAGGTTTAGACGGCTTTCTAAAGGAAAAGTCCATAGACCATTATTAAATGGACTAGGGGAAATTTCACTATTTCTGGGATAAGCAGTATAAAATGTTTTGTACTTTTTTGGGGATCTTGCCACTGTTGGAAACAGGATGCTGGGCTTGATGGACCTTTCGTCTTTCCCAGTATGGCAATACTTATGTACTTAAAACTAACCTGTTTAAAAAGGCATACCCTACCGATCCAACATAAATGCCTGATCTCTGCAACACAACAAAACCAAAGAACGTAATGGACATAACACAACTCTTCCGTTGTACGATTCCCTAGTGTGGCTGTGCCACATGAACTTTATCTTACCACAACATCACCTTGTATTTGTTTACACCGGAGTCTGTAACACCTCTTCGGTACTATGTAAGCCACACTGAGCCTACAAATAGGTGGGAAAATATGGGATATAAATGTAACAAATAAATACTTATGAATGTTAGAGGTTGGAGGTTCACTGGACCTCTGGACCTCCCTTGTCAGTGTCCAGGGGTGTGTGGGAGCTTGGGGGAGCACTAGGTCACCAGGGCCTTGCCTTTGGGGGGTCCAGGCTGCCTGGCATGGAGGGGGGGGGGGAGAGCCTTAACCCTAATACTAGCTCTGAGCTGGCGTAGGATTAAGGAGCTATTCCACCCGTATGATCACAGTGCAATGCTCTGATCATATGGGTAGGATGCGAAGAGCTACATCTAAATATAATTTAAATAAACTCCAGTATTTCAGACCCCTGTGATTATGCTGCACTGATAAATGTGGGTGCTACTCCTGCAAAAGTGGCCTCTAGTGTCCATGTTTACCTTTGATCTTCGGGGCATGAAGTTGGACAACCCTGGTCTAAACTATCTATAGACCACTATTCTGTACACTCTCTTCTACCCCCCCCCCCCCCCCCAAAAAAAAAAAAATTAGGGACTGGGGACAGAGTAGGAAAAGTCCTTAGAGACATTTAAGACATCAGTTATTGCTTTAAAAGGTCTAGTGATTAGAACAGGGAAGTAATGGTGAAATTGTTAAATCTGTGTTTGCTCGGTCTTTGGTTATGTATTTTTTTTGTTACATTTGTACCCTGCGCTTTCCCACTCATGGCAGGCTCAGTGCAGCTTACATATACAGGTATTTATTTGTATCTGGGGCAATGGAGGGTTAAGTGACTTACCCAGAGTCACAAGGAGCTGCCTATGCCTGAAGTGGGAATCAAACTCAGTTCCCCAGGACCAGAGTCCACCACCCTAACCACTAGGCCACTCCTCCATGTTAAAATGAGGTTAAACTTAATTTTGCAAAAGGACAGCCTAACAACCTCTTCTCCTATGCTGAGAGTGCAAGTCAGTATCTGAAAGAATCAAATTTCTCTCTAGATGCTGGCCCCTCCCAGAGCCACAACTGAAGGCTGAATCAAAGGACGTCTATTCAGGGTGGCTAGTGCTGAAGCTATTGGCGCATTTAAGGCTGAAGAGCTTGCCCCTTCTCCTGATGACAAATAACTTCAGGGGTCAAGACCCTCTTCATAATTCCCTACAAATACCTCAAATTTCTGAAGGGCTTGCCCTGAGTGGGGGGTCACACGCACCCCTTGCAATTTCTCCTAAAGCCAGAAAGAACACTTGTTTCTATTTTAAGCAACTTCTTCTATTCTTGATGTAAAGTGCCACCTAATTGTCAAATTCATGAAAACATCTAAGTAAAAATTATAATGACCTCTTCCCCCACCACTACCTGCCTTCTTACCAGCATTTCTTCTCTAGCATCCTGCATCATGGCCTTGGTCAGAAGGAGGCTTTGCCTTAGAAAACAGCACTGTGCTCCAGTGCACAACATTCTAATGGATGTGCTTAAAGAAATATACTCCTGATGCAGTGAACTAATGGCATGCAGATAACAGCTGTGTTGAAACGTGTGTACTGTCAGGAAAAACAGGGTGCACCACTGTAGTAAGATGCAGCTATTTGTTGCATTTGATGTAAAATGTCTCCCTTCCTGTCAGAACATGAGCAAAGATTGGCCTGGTGGCCCCTTGTCCTGGACTCCCAGACCCCACCCTAAATATTTTTCTGGTGACCTGTGTGTATGCTCCTTCCCTCCTTAGGAACACCCCCTCCCCAAGTGCACTTTCAGAGGTAGAAGACAGGATTAATTCTAAATTATTTGTTTCAATGCTACCATCTTGGAAAATGGTGGCACCTGACCCCACATATGGGGTCAGCTTGCCAAATAAGGGAATCATTGCCTTATTCAGCATACTGATGGAGCCTTCCAAGTAAGGCAAAGGTTTCTATATTTGGCAAACAGACTCTGCACACTGTGTCCCTTGCACTGCATGTGGTCAGGCATTTTCCAAGATGGTGATACAAAAACAAGTGAGTAGCCATTGCTTTTTGCCTCCTGACTCTGAAGATGTACTTTGGGGGTATTGGGGGGAGGGTCTGTTTGGGCTCCCAGAGTATTTGTGGTTGTGTTTCAAAAGAGGTGGAGGGCCCTGGACCACCAGAGAACTCTTTGAGGTGGGAGTGGGGAATTAGTGGTTTTTAGAGTGGGAAGTTGAAGACCTAAAGTCATGGGCCAACAGGAAGGTCCTCAAGCTGGGGCATCAGAGACCAGGGACTATGTGGGCTCTTGGTTCTTCAGGTAAAGTGCTACACTTCTCAGATGATCCCTTTGCTACCATGCTACAGGCATAAGAATTTAGTTCTACAAAAATAGTAACACCTCCTCCCTCGTGCTACATTATAGCACATGCATTACATCAGGAGCTACAGCTTATTTTATGTCCTCCATGCTACCCTTTACATAGTACATAGTAGATGACGGCAGAAAAAGACCTGCATGGTCCATCCAGTCTGCCCAACAAGATGAACTCATATGTGCTACTTTTTGTGTATACCTTACCTTGATTTGTATCCGTCATTTTCAGGGCACAGACCGTATAAGTCTGCCCAGCACTATCCCTGCCTCCCAACCACCGGCTCTGGGACAGACCGTATAAGTCTGCCCAGCAATATCCTCGCCTCCCAACCACCAGCCCCGCCTCCCACCAACGCTCTGCCACCTAATCTCAGCTAAGCTTCTGAGGATCCATTCCCTCAGAACAGGATTCCTTTATGTTTATCCCACGCATGTTTGAATTCCATTACCGTTTTCCTCTCCACCACCTCCCGTGGGAGAGCATTCCAAGCATCCACCACTCTCTCCGTGAAAAAATACTTCCTGACATTTTTCTTGAGTCTGCCCCCCTTCAATCTCATATCGTGCCCTCTAGTTCTACCGCCTTCCCATCTCCGGAAAAGGTTCATTTGCGGATTAATATCTTTCAGATCTTTGAACGTCTGTATCATATCACCCCTGTTTCTCCTTTCCTCCAGGATATACATGTTCAAGTCAGCAAGTCTCTTCTCATACGTCTTGTAACGCAAATCCCGTACCATTCTCGTAGCTTTTCTTTGCACCGCTTCAATTCTTTTTACATCCTTAGCAAGATACGGCCTCCAAAACTGAACACAATACTCCAGGTGGGGCCTCACCAAGGACTTATACAGGGGCATTAAAACCTCTTTTCTTCTGCTGGTCACTCCCCTCTCTACAGCCTAGCAACCTTCTACTTACGGCCACCGCCTTGTCACACTGTTTCGTCGCCTTCAGATCCTCAGATACTATCACCCCAAGATCCCTCTCCCCGTCGGTACCTATCAGACTCTCCCCGCCTAACACATACGTTTCCCGTGGATTTCTACTCTCTAAGTGCATCACTTTGCATTTCTTCCCATTGAATTTTAATTGCCAAAGGTTAGACCATTCTTCTAGCTTTTTTTTTCTTGCATCCAGGAGTAAGATTAGTGTGAGAAAATCAACGTAAGCTGCTTTGCCAAATGGTAGTGCATCTTACTGCATTGGCTTCTCATCTTACCTATTCTCTCTTCTCTCCTACTAGCAGGATACCTTTCTATGCCTCCCTCTGCAGTCTCAACTTGCACATGTGTGCAGGTCCTGTTCTTTTTTTAGTTAACACTTTTTTTAAATTAACAATGTTATATAACCAAGATCATCCATCAAACAGAGCATATTAAAGTACATACTAAAGTTTACATATTAGGGTGTAATAGTCATTATAGCATTCTTTTTATGTCAGATTCAAGGGTTCCCAAATTCCAATGTAAGTTATAATTTTACTGTTAAACATACCAGGTTCCACCATTTGTTATATATGACTTGTTGTCCAGTGTGTAGAATATTTTTAATTGCTGTTAATATGTTAGAGCCATTTGTCGCTTGAAGAGATGGTCACCTATTTGTAATATAAAAAGCTAACCAAAATGTTTGTAGAGCAGGACAGCTTATATCATGTGTGTGAGAGTTACTAGCTCTACCTCACAGGACCAGCATTTTTTTTTTTTAATCAACACACACTCTTGTTTTGGCAAGTTTGCGGGGTCCAAGTTGTATTTACAAAGTGGAATGTGATATCTGAAATGACTTGGGGGGAAATTACACATAACGCTGGTCATGTTCCCTATGGTGCCGAAAAATAGATACTGATTCTTAACACTAACAGCATGCAAATTATATGCATGCTGTTAGTGTTGAGCATTGGTCGGTAAGGAGGTCAGAATGTGGCAGTAGGCACAGCTCTTTTGCGCATGTCCAATGAACCAGGGTGAGGCTCCTTATGCGCTTAAGAGTCCTGGGCTCAGCCAACACTCTCTTTCCACTTCCAAACAGCAGAAATAGAACTTTATGGTCTCCAGAAGCCTGGAATCCTTGACCAGACCCATCACATTGTTAAGCCAGTGCCTGATCTTTAGGAAGATGCAAAAAAGAAGCAGCCAGAACTCTTGCCTTCCCTCCAGCAGTCACTGGAGGCACTTCTGAGAGATGCAGCAGCGCAGACGACTGCCTTTGTGTCCACTTTTCATGCTGTAGCAGAAATCGTGGGTAGAGAGGGCTGTAAGTCACCCTACAACTCCAGAGCTGTTGGTCTATTTTAGTCGTTAAGGGCTGTTGTTTTCCATGTGCTGTTTTCTCTGTTCACTTCAGGGAATTATTAATGAGTTCATTTTAATACTAGTGAGTTTATTAATATGGAACTTTTGGTCACTGCTTCCTTGCATAGTAAAACAGTGGCCAAAAGCCTCTTTGCACAATAACGTTTCATTTAGATTAGCCAGTCTAAATGAAACCTTCCAAGCATAGTAACCTTTGAGCATCTCCGTCTTAGTCAAGTGTTGTTCGCATGTTAGTGTCTAAGATATTTTTCAGTTCTCTTTCCTGAACTTCTCCTGTAGGTTGTGTATTTAGGCTGCCTGGGCATGTCCACAGAGAGCCAAATGATTTGGTTCATCCTGAAATTCCAATCAATTGACTTTAGACTGTAGAATACAATGATATCAGAAGCCATCAGTAATGTAACTTACATTTTGTCTGTAGGCATGGAAAGGAGGTCCTGTGCTTTGCTACATGTATGGTCCAGTTCTTGTGCATGCCTCGCTGGTGGTCTTATGTGGAGGAGGTTCTGGAATGCATCATGTGCCTGCAGCTACAGTGGGGGAAATAAGTATTTGATCCCTTGCTGATTTTGTAAGTTTGCCCACTGACAAAGACATGAGCAGCCCATAATTGAAGGGTAGGTTATTGGTAACAGTGAGAGATAGCACATCACAAATTAAATCCGGAAAATCACATTGTGGAAAGTATATGAATTTATTTGCATTCTGCAGAGGGAAATAAGTATTTAATCCCTCTGGCAAACAAGACCTAATACTTGGTGGCAAAACCCTTGTTGGCAAGCACAGCGGTCAGACGTCTTCTGTAGTTGATGATGAGGTTTGCACACATGTCAGGAGGAATTTTGGTCCACTCCTCTTTGCAGATCATCTCTAAATCATTAAGAGTTCTGGGCTGTCGCTTGGCAACTCGCAGCTTCAGCTCCCTCCATAAGTTTTCAATGGGATTAAGGTCTGGTGACTGGCTAGGCCACTCCATGACCCTAATGTGCTTCTTCCTGAGCCACTCCTTTGTTGCCTTGGCTGTATGTTTTGGGTCATTGTCGTGCTGGAAGACCCAGCCACGACCCATTTTTAAGGCCCTGGCGGAGGGAAGGAGGTTGTCACTCAGAATTGTACGGTACATGGCCCCATCCATTCTCCCATTGATGCGGTGAAGTAGTCCTGTGCCCTTAGCAGAGAAACACCCCCAAAACATAACATTTCCACCTCCATGCTTGACAGTGGGGACGGTGTTCTTTGGGTCATAGGCAGCATTTCTCTTCCTCCAAACACGGCGAGTTGAGTTCATGCCAAAGAGCTCAATTTTTGTATCATCTGACCACAGCACCTTCTCCCAATCACTCTCGGCATCATCCAGGTGTTCACTGGCAAACTTCAGACGGGCCGTCACATGTGCCTTCCGGAGCAGGGGGACCTTGCGGGCACTGCAGGATTGCAATCCGTTATGTCGTAATGTGTTACCAATGGTTTTCGTGGTGACAGTGGTCCCAGCTGCCTTGAGATCATTGACAAGTTCCCCCCTTGTAGTTGTAGGCTGATTTCTAACCTTCCTCATGATCAAGGATACCCCACGAGGTGAGATTTTGCGTGGAGCCCCAGATCTTTGTCGATTGACAGTCATTTTGTACTTCTTCCATTTTCTTACTATGGCACCAACAGTTGTCTCCTTCTCGCCCAGCGTCTTACTGATGGTTTTGTAGCCCATTCCAGCCTTGTGCAGGTGTATGATCTTGTCCCTGACATCCTTAGACAGCTCCTTGCTCTTGGCCATTTTGTAGAGGTTAGAGTCTGACTGATTCACTGAGTCTGTGGACAGGTGTCTTTCATACAGGTGACCATTGCCGACAGCTGTCTGTCATGCAGGTAACGAGTTGATTTGGAGCATCTACCTGGTCTGTAGGGGCCAGATCTCTTACTGGTTGGTGGGGGATCAAATACTTATTTCCCTCTGCAGAATGCAAATAAATTCATATACTTTCCACAATGTGATTTTCCGGATTTAATTTGTGATGTGCTATCTCTCACTGTTACCAATAACCTACCCTTCAATTATGGGCTGCTCATGTCTTTGTCAGTGGGCAAACTTACAAAATCAGCAAGGGATCAAATACTTATTTCCCCCACTGTATATTGGTCAAATCTTTTGCAAAATCCCTAGAATTTTATCGTGAATCAGTTTAGACTGATACGTCTAAACATTGGTAGCACATCAAGTTATGGGTACTAAATGATGGCATTGAATTTTTAGCCTTTGGTCTCTCTCTGGATTTACAAGCCATAATATCAGTTGGATGTTCCTGTTAACAAGCAGCAGTCATACCTCTTGATAGTTCTCAACCCTTTGAGTACTCCACTAAAACAAATCTCCAGTTGTAAGCTCTCTGGCTTTGAGGAGCTGGGAGTTTATGGCTAGTGCTATAGCATAGCAGAAGAAGAGGAAACGGGTCAACATCTTTCCTGTAGCTCCCACAGGAAATACTTGAAGTGTCCTGCAGCTCATTGAATTTGAGGTAACTGCAAAATCTTTTTTGTGTTGTCTTGTGGTGTTTTGGGGTTTTTTTTGTGTTGTTTTGTTACCTTTTACTTCTGTTACAGTTCAACTAACCTACGTGTTGATTTCATTCAAAGTAGTAAGATGAGGAGGAGAGGCTGGTTATTCAGACATCTGATTTTTTTTAACATGGCCCCAAGGACAGGCGTACCATCCGTTGGCTAGGCCCAGACAGTAGTGGTGTGAAGGGAAGGGAGGAGAAAATGAGGAAACTTAGTAAAAGAGGCAGGAGGAATGTTTTTTTTAATTGTACAGTCAGATCTAATGGGTTTAGGGGGAGGGCCCCCATGATTGGGGGCCACAATTTTACTGCCTATGGAAATTTCGCACCCAGTGTTTCTATTTGCATCGGGAAATGTTACTGTTCAGAGCATTGGAGCTGTTTGTAGAAATTGTAATTTTATCACAGCATAGGGGAGTACTGAGTCAGTTGGTATGTCTTGGACAGACTGGATGGACCATGCAGGTCTTTTTCTGCCGTCATCTACTATGTTACTATGGTATAGGGAAGTTCAGGTAAATGGCACTCTCTTGGGAGTGCTTTTGGCAGCCTCCAGCAATGGTATCCAGAGCAGGGGATATTCCAAACCTATCGATCCTCAGCTGGGAACATGGGGGGGGGGAGGGGACTTTGCACAGCATGGGGGGAGGAGGGTGTACCCCAGCCAGTCAGTAAGGGGAAATTTGAGCAAACAGCAATGGAAATTGGCTTGGAACCTTGGTTGGTGCTACACTGGCGGCAGCCTTGAGCAATGGTATCTACTACTATTACTTAACATTTCTAGAGCGCCACTAGGGTTACGCAGCGCTGTACAAATTAACAAAGAAGGACGGTCCCTGCTCAAAGGAGCTTACAATCTAAAAGACGAAATGTCAAGTTGGGGCAGTCTAAATTTCCTGAGTAGAGGTGTAATGGTTAGGTGCCGAAAGCGACATTGACTAGGTGGGCTTTGAGCAAGGACTTGAAGATGGGCAGGGAGGGGGCCTGGCCTATGGGCTCAGGGAGTTTGTTCCAAGCATGGGGTGAGTAGTCAAGGTATCTGAAGCAGGAAGTTTCTGTGCCCATTTGACCCCTGCTTGGGAACACTCATCTGGTCAAGGATTCCAGGCTTCTGGAGACCATAAAGTTCTATTTCTGCTGTTTGGAAGTGGAAAGAGAGTGTTGGCTGAGCCCAGGACTCTTAAGCGCATAAGGAGCCTCACCCTGGTTCATTGGACATGCGCAAAAGAGCTGTGAGGTAGGAAAGTACTTGCAGTAGTTAAAGATTGGAGCAGGGAATTTGGCTGCTAGGTTCATGTTTGGCTGGCCTCTTAGGAATGCTGAGGGAAGGGGTCTGGACAGGAGAGTGTGTGGTAGAGGGGGTTGGCTTTGGTTTACCAGTACAAATAAAGCTGTAGCCTCTTTAAATCCAAGAATTCATGGCTAGGTGTTTCCTTTCACACAGTAGGTAAAGAGATCATGAATGCCAGGGCTTCTCAGGTGCCCATATTAATATGTATTTTGAAAAGTTCAGTAATTTTAGTGTTACTGCCTGTGTCATGCTCGGGGGGGGGGGGGGGGGGGGGGGAGAATGTTTGGTCACTAGGTACTGGTAGTGTTAAGTCAAAGTTCGTGCAATGGTTAAACATTAAACAGTTTGGTCAGATGGGGATGAGGACTTTGAGAGGGGGGGGCATAGGGTTAATTATCATGACCTCTGTATGGCATTTACTCTGAGGGAAGAAAAAAGCTGGATACAAATGATACCTCTCCTTATATTTGTAAATAGGGCAGGTCTGATGTCTGAAAGCTGGTGTTTTCATTTACACCCATAGAGCAAACACCTCCACCCACTGTTGTTGTTTAAGAAACTCCAGCTGCTCATGAATAAAAGGGTCAAGGAGGGCTGACTAAATGTTTCTCTGTGCTTTCTCTCCTGTGCAGTCAACAGAGCCATTTCCTGCTCTTTGTTTCAAGGCTGAGGTTTGCGTCATGCATTCCAAGTTGGGGGGGGGGGGGGGGGAGAAAGCAAGAGAAGGGGGGGAGAGGTTTTTTTGTTTTTTAAATAATTTGAGGCAGTTTACCACTCCCTACCCCAAGCCAGGCCCCCTGCCACTGCCCTGCAACTCCCAGTCCCCACCCAGAGAGAGACTGCCCCACAGTTCTGATAGCTTAAGTGCCTGCCTGCCTTATGTAATTCTGTAAAACCACAGTTCACCTTTTCACCCTGAAAAGTAAAGCTGGATTTTAAAGGTCCGATACTGTGCAGCTTATGGGTTTTTTTTTTTTTTTTTAAATAACCGCATTTGTCCTGTTGAAAGTTGGATTCTTTTCAGCTTTTTAGAATTATCCAGAGGCAGTGCTGTACATTAATTTTCCAGATCACATAGGGAAGGAGGGATACTCAGAGGCTTATTTTCAAAGCACTTAGCCTCCCAAAGTTCCATAGAAACATATGGAACTTAGCCTCCCAAAGTGCTTTGAAAATATGCCTCATACTGTCTCAAAAAGTTAATCTACACCAGTTGCTTAAAGATGTGTTCATGCTGTTCACAGAATTTTAGTTTTGTACGACAAATCAGACCTCATTGTTACCCTATGAGTGAGCGAAGTTAACATTTTTGCTAATTTTGTGAGTGTGTGTTTGTGCACTTATATGTCCATATATACACACAATGGGCTAGAGTCAGTAAATGGTGCTCAAATTTGGGTGCTGAAAAAAATGCGTGATGAGCGCTATTCTACGAGTGACACTCTGAGTTTGGCGCGGATCCCAGTACTATATGGTCCCCAACTGAAACCTGGTGTAAATGCTCACATGTACGTTAGGCACAGATCCCCTGGATTCTGTAATATTGCGCACATCTTTAGTGAATACCTTGACCCTCCCATACCCCCCCCCCCCCCCCCTCTGCTGTTTTGTTTCCTCACATACCCCCCCCCCTAACCATGGCTGCGTTCCTTTTCAGTTGCACACTAAGATTTGTGCACATGCGTATTAAGCACTATTCTATAAACAAAATGGTGTACGCACAAATCCTAATTGGAGCCAATTAACTGCTGGGTTAGTGCCCAATTTTTGCTAGCTATTGGCTCATTGGTCAGTTAAATTGCATGCGTAAATTGGAATCGTGCACAAATATGCGTATGCAGTTTTGGGCACCATATATAGAATCTGGAGGATTCGTAATGGACATAAAATAACTCTTCCTCTCTATGATTCCCTAATGTGTCTGTTATACATGAACCTTAATCTACCATAACATCACTGTGGTACTATGTAAGCCATATTGAGCCTGCAAATAGGTGGGAAATGTGGGATACAAGTGTAACAAATAAATAAATATACAATACATGTTGTGAGATTTTTCTACATGTTTCACTTTTCAGATTCTTACAAATTTTATTGCAAATGTCATCCATTTGAAAAGGGAGTGCATTTAGACTATTGTGGAAGGATTTATATTTCAAAGTTTTTATTGATGATGCCACAGATCAATACAGTTCTTTGATGAAATACATAACAGTTTTAACTTTGTCAATCATATGTACATTAATCCGCGGTCATTATCATCAAATTGATTTACAGTTTTCTTCCCAATTCCCCCCTCCCCCCTTAATACTGTCTTTAACCTATTCCTTATATCAAAATAGAGTAATAAACATCAATAAACATTGTCCACTATCTGCACTTTCCAAGAATAATAACTTGTATTTACGTTGCGGTTAACCCTTCATCTAATATCTCCCTCCCTTCCATCCCCTTCCCCCCTCCCCCCTTTATCATGAAATATTCCACCTTCACTTCATGAGCCATTCAGTTGCTTCACCCACTCATCCTTGTGTTATTGTGGAAGGATTTAAAAACTTCTGTTTTAAAGCAAGCAATAGTCAGTCCATACCTAATATTTCATCCTTATACATTCACTCATATTTTTTTTAATGACAACGTGGCAGTGGTCTAGTGATGTGTTGATAGTGTTAAGCATTGTATGAATCTAAAAAAGAGCACACAGTTTTTAATCTTGGACAAGGGAGCCTTGTTCCCTCAGGCGGTCTGATGTATGGCCTGAGCAGTTGCTGTTCACAGAGTGACTGAGGTAATACTGGCCCCAGCTGCCAAGCTAAGGATATTTGCACAGAAGGCCCCTTCTCTACCCATCATACTTTGTCAGGTCAGAGGATTTCATTTGCAAATGGGACCTATGAGCAGGCACTCGGTTAAGTTTCAGAAGGCTAAAATATTTTTTTGTTTTTTAATTTGGAAGCCGTAGTATATTAAAACAAAACCTCAGAAATTCATAAATATAGGTCAGGAAAGAAGCTGTTCATACCATTTGACTAAACTAACCCGGGGCATCCAGTTTTTTCCCCCAATGGTGGAACACATGTTCAAAAATCCACGTGCATGTGTTGCATGACATTTTTAATAGTGGGTTACATTAGCCTGTTAAGTATTATTCTGAATTTGTGACTTTTATATCTGCCAAATAGCTCTGCAATGCTTCAAAATCATGGATGCTAAAAATTATAAGTGGGCTGCATCTTGAGTTCAGGTGGGCCACATGTTGGATGTCCCTGAATTAACTATACATCTGTGCGTAGTCTTTTAAGAATTGTACTCTTAATATGTAAGTCCCACAATGTATTGCCCCAGTGCATTGTATATAATATATATTGCTAGGTCCAGGGTTTAGGTTTAGTTCTGTTTCAAATCTGAGCTGGAAGTGAGTTACATTTTAGGTGTAAGTAGTTCTCTACACTCAGAAGGCTTATAATCTAAGAGCTAGACTAACTAAAGTGTTCTAATGTGTGGTTAACATGTTAATATTAAGCATGTGATAGCCCCTTTTAGTACATCTAGCCTAGGGGTGGGCAACCTCAGTCCTTGAGGGTTTTCAGGATTTCCACATTGAATATGCATGGGATCTGTTTGCATTCAGTAGAGGCAGTGCATATGCATAGTCATTGGAGAAATCCTGAATTCCCTCAAGGACTGAGGTTGCCCACCTTTGACCTAGCCCTGAGTTTATATTTCAAGCAATGGATGGCTGAGGGGCCCTTTTACTAAAGCTTAGCATGCGCTAAGGGCCGCATGGCCCAAGGGTATAAAATAGGACTCTCAGCATTCAATGTGTGCTGTCTGTATGCACTAAGCTTTAGTAAAATGGCATCTGTGCCTAATCCAGTGTTGCAAAGAACAGCAGATAGCAGGATTTGGGTGTTAACCCAATGCAGTAACCACCTCGGCTACTCTGCTGTTTTAATTCCGAGGAAGGGTTTACGCCAAGAAATAATTCTTAGAGCAGTTTTTCTACCCAAATAAATTCCTATTAGTTTGAGGTAATGGAACTCTTAAGGCTTCTCTGCCCGCCCTTTCCCCCTCCTCTTTTTCTGTTGTTTGAATTCAGTAGAGTTATGCAGTGAGGGAAGGAAAATTGCCACATCTTTTGCAGACTTTGCTGGTGCTTTCAGAAATCAGTTTTGTTCCCCTCTCCCCCTGTCCACTTCAGTCAGATTCTTCATCCTGTGCAACACTGCAACTCTTGAGACAGGAAACCAGCCAGCAGTTTGCTTTGATAAGGGGCAGTAGGAGGTGACCACAGCTGGCTTTTCTTCCCCTCCCCTCCCCCTCCTGTGGCGTCTGATAGCCATAAACAGAGACCACAGGAATACCTGCACCCTCTTCCTTCTTTAAACGGTTGTACATCCATAGGAACTGTTTGAAAAACAAAGCAACATTGCTTTTAAGGCAGAAAAATACTTGAGCGAGATGTACTCCTAAGTGTTGCAGGAATGGGAATGCACACTTGAAGGGCTGACAAAAATAGCCCCATTCCTGGAGAGGTGTGAATTTATCTGAACTCAGCCTAATGATTCAAACTGCAGTTGAAAACTAGTAAGGCCAGGATCTGCTTCTTATGATCTTGGGCAAGTTACTTTACCCTCCATTGCTTCCGATACAAACTTAGGGGCTGATGCAGTAAAGTGTACAGGGAATGTGTAGCTTTAGCGCACAATTTTGGAGGGGACACATGCGAAAAAAAAGAAAATTGCACAGAAGCTAACCCTACTTAAAGCCGTGCATTAGATAGTACTGCACATGATATTATAATCAATGTTAATAAGGCTATTCATAGAAGGCTTATAAGTGCTCAGAATACTGAGGACAAGATTGGGGCTTTAAACTAGAGACCTGCATGGGAATGGGGTTTGCGGGGATCCCGTGAGGCCATGGGAGCAGTTCCCGCGGGATCCCGTGAAAGAGTACGCTGCACTTGCGCCAGCCTCTTGCCTACCGAGTACAGTACCTAGTTCTTTTGAGTGCTGTCTCCTCCACCTCCTTGCTTTAACAGCACAGATGCAGAAAATCTTCATTAAGGAGGTGGTAGACACACAAATGGTGACAGAATTCATAAAGGCGTGGGATGAACACAGAGTATCTCTAATTAAAAAATGAAAGTCATAAAAAAAACTATAACTTAAATGTGTGTGTATGTGTCGAGTGACTCTTAGATGGCGATTCCGGCTGTGATGAACTAGGGCTAATACAGGGCAGACTTGTATGATCTATGTCTCATATATGGCAGTCTGGTTTACGATGGGCTGGAAAGGGCTTAGACAGCAACTTTAGTGACTGGAACATGAGGACAGTTCTGGACAGACTTTTATTGTCTGTGTCCCGCAAATGAGAAGATGAATAGGCTGGAGAGGTCTTCAACGGCAACTCCAGCAGTTGGAGCATAAGGATAAGGCTGGGCGGACTTCTATGGTCTGTGTCCCAGAAACGCCAAAGAAAGACCATAAGTATATAATATCACATTCATTGTTGATTTAATCATGAATTGATAATGAGTGTGACTATTGGGCAAACTGGATGGGCCGTTCAGGTTTTTGTGCTGTCACTTACTCTGTTACTGTTAATCCTCTCTGCTGCCGGACTGACCTACTGTCGCATGAATGTGGCGACCTCTTAGCACACAGTGCCAGTGAATCAGAGATGAGTCTTGTGCACCAGAGTGTTCCAAGTTCTGACTTCTTTTCCTTCTTTGTTTGCAGTGCTGCGGCTCGAACCCAGAGAGAGAGACAGAGAGCCAACCAGAATTTGTTTTAATATACCATTAAATTATTGCGGGACTGAGTGGGGACAAGTTAAATTCTTGCGGGGATGGGTAAGATTCCAGGGTTGACGGGTAAGGTTTCTGTCCCCATGCAACTCTCTACTTTAAATCCAAGTCTGAAGAGCATATGCAGTAGTGTAAACACCCCTTTCTTCTTTTTGCTGAAATATCAGCACTGCAAAGAAGTAGAATATCATGTAATCATTATGTGTATAGGTGGGTGCCAATACATCATTTTTTCTGTTCATGTGCACAACACTAGCTGCCCTTAGCACAGAACCATTAGCCCAGTGATCAATTTCCCCATGCTGTTCTGAACAGTGCTGTAAAATTAGCACTGGAACAGCGCAGGGAAATGGTGCCCTTATGATCAGTGCTAATAGCATGCAAATTTATGTGCGCTATTAGCGTTGATCATTGGGGAACATATGTGGGAGGATTGTGCTTGGGCATGTGCCCAAGACAGTCCTCCCGCAGAAGTTGTTTGATAGGTCTGGGCTAAAAGCCGGGACCTGTCAAACAGATCAACATAGGCCCTCCAAGGATAAGAAAATATGCACTATATTTGAATGGAACTCACTTGGAGCTACTAATTGAGGGCCAGATGCACTAAACCTAACGCCAGATGCACTAAACTTAACGAGCCATTAATGAGCCATTAACGAGCAAGTAGTAAACCCTGGCATGCACTAAAGACTTTTTTCTGACGACGATAGCAGCTAACGAAAACGGAATGCAGGTGAGCAAATTGTGTAGAAACCCTATTGTAATGAGATGCACTAACCTTTTCCGATTGCCTTAACGCTGGAAAATCTAATGAGAGGTCTGTACCTCTCGTTGGGCTGCGCGGGATAAAACTTTGCCCAAAGTAACAAAAACAAAATCGGGGAACAAAAAAACGCTCCGCTTCAAAAAAAACGTAATCCCCCCCCCCCCCCGCAGTCTTTAACCCTGCTGCTGAACCTTGAAGAAGAGGTTTCCCTGCTCATCACCCCCCCCCCCCCCACACACACACACACACACAATAATAATAACTTCTTTTTTGGCAGTGCTTCACTCAGCTGAGAGACCTGGAAATCTCTGAGCCAATCACAGCGCGTTTAGCTCGGCTAAACGCGTTGTGATTGGCTCAGGGACTTCCAGGTCTCAGCTGAGTGAAGCACTGCCAAAAAAGACATTTTTATTATTGCAGGGGGGGGGGGGGGATGATGGCCAAAATGGACGCCCATCCAAAAAAAAAGTCCATTTTGGCCATCATTCCCCCCCTGCAATAATAAAAAACGTCTTTTTTGGCAGTGCTTCACTCAGCTGAGAGACCAGGAAGTCACTGAGCCAATCACCTTACTTTCTAACTCTCCTATTTTCTCACCCTTCTATATGTTACATCTTTGCTTTACCCTTCGCTATCACCTATAATGTTCTATTGCGTATTGTGTTGACATTGTAAATAGTATACCATGCCATACTTTGTATTGTTTTTGAATATTTTTACTGCTGTAATTGTCTACTGAACAAATACCTACGGAAGGTGATCTCTCCACAGGAGAAATTCGTGTTGGGTCGTTTTAATTGATTTGAATAAAGACTACTACTACTACTTAACATTTCTAAAGCGCTACTAGGGTTACGCAGCGCTGTACAATTTAACATAGAGGGACGGTCCCTGCTCAAGGAGCTTACAATCTAAGCCTTGTTTAGGAAACACCATTTGTGAGAGGACTTCTTTTTTGTAATTGTCTACTGCTCATGCTTGATCTATTCTTACTGTACATCGCCTTGAGTGAATTCCTTCAAAAAGGCGGTAAATAAATCCAAATAAATAAATTAAAATAAATCCCAAACCCTACCCCCCCCCCCGACCAATCAGATCTCAGAGCATCATTCAGAATATAGTAGACATTTCCTTATAGTGCCATTTACTTAGAGCCGGTTTTAGACATACTGGGTCCCAGGACAAAAATTGTTTTTTTTGGAGGGGGGGGCAATCCCCTCTCCTCTCTGCCCCCTCATTTGATCTTCCCACCTGCCATTACTACCACACATAGAACAACTTAAATGACTTCTTCACATGCAAAATACAGAACAAGGGATCACAAAGTAGAAATATGAACACCAAAACTGAACTGAGATCCCCCAAGAAGTTAAACTTGACAGGTACTGCAATGCTGGAAAAATAAAAACAGAAATGCACTTCAATTTTGTACCAAACATAATCGGTGGAATAACTGCAACCCCCAAAATTAACATTTCCCATGCTATGGCTGTTGGGGATCCCCAGGCCTCACTAGCTGATGATGACCTGAACTGTCCAAGCTCTGCAGCCAGCAGCAGTATTTTAGAGCTGCAGCCCCCTCCCTCTGCGCCAGCTCAGCTTTCACACACACATGAAAACCAAGCATTCTTGGTTGGGGGAGGGGCAGTGGAAGTTCAAGGATACTGCCATTAGCTGTAAAGCTTGGAGATGTATGGCTGCAGGACTGGAGGAGGTCATCTTCAGTTGGTGGGGCTTAGGGATCTCTGCCAACCCATGTATTTATATTTTAAATTTGGGCGGGGAGAAAATTTGGTGCCCACCTATTTAGGGCTCAAGGCCCTCCCCCCCTTCAAATTAGCTGTCTGGGAAAGCCACTGAATACAGTACAAAAATATCTGTGGTGCACAGATCCCAAAGCTAACATTCCCGTTAAATTTAAAATAAAACACTTTTTCTACCATTGTTGTCTGGACATTTTGTTTTTCCATCATCTTTGTCCCAGTTTCACTTTTCTGCTTTGTCTTCTGCTGATTCTCTTTCCAGTGTCTTATCCATTTTTCTTTTCTGTCATTCGTTCCCTCAAATGTATCGATTTTCCCTTTCCAGTGTCATTATCTGTTTTTCTTTTCTCTTGTTCGTTCCCTCACAATGCCTGACTTTAATGTATTGATTTTTCCCTTTCAACTGTTTTCTCCCTTTTTTTGCCTCTGTTCACTCAGATTTCACTTTCTCACCCTTCTGCTCCTTTAATTTTCAGCTACCTATCAATTTCCCATCTTGCTCCTTTCCCAGCCTATTTCCTTCCATCTACTCCCCATTATCACATTTCTACCTGTGTACTCGCTATTCTCTTCTTGCTACCCCCTTTTGACCTCTTGCACATGGTTTCACCACTTTCAAAATTCCCTCTTCCTCTCTCCACTCTTGTAGCCCCCTCCCTCATTACATGACATCTCCCTCCACTCCTAGCATCTTCCTGTCTCACCCCACCATGGGTCCAACATTACTCCCTCTCATTTTTTCTGTTCCCTTTCCCCTTGATTCCCTCTATGTCCTGCCCTCGCAGAAACGGGGAAACTATGTCAGAGGAAGGTGGGGTACTGAGAGGGAACAAAGGAAAGGCTGGAGGAGGCAAGCCTGGTCCTTTCACTAATGGCGCCGCCAGCACTGCGACTTCAGGTAAAAAAAAAATAAAAGATTTAAATGCATGGGGAGGCAGCAGGAACAGAAAGCAGGGCTGTTGGGGAGCTAAGGGCGGGCAGGTGAGCTGGCCCTAGGAAAAAAAAAGCACTGTAGATGCTTAGCCTTTGGGGCAGGGGATCTATTCAGCCCGTTTTAAGTCAGTTTGAGTCTGCAGACCTGCCAGCCTGAAAGGGAAGGGGGCACCAAAAGTAACCCTTTCTTTGCTGTTTTCTTTGATTGCCCAGCTTACATTGAAACCATCTCTTGCACTCTTTCACCCCCCCCCCCCCCCCCCCACACAGTCTGTTTTTCTCACTGAATCTGTCTGAAGTTGTTTGAATTCTGTTACAGTGCTAGTCTCCATTGGTAGGCTATTCCATGCCTTTTCTTTCTTTGGCTCTTACAAGTGCTGTACATGATCCAGCACTCGGATACCCTTCCTATGTCATGTCCAGATGGTTGCCAAAACTGAGGCGGCTGCCTGAAACATCTGGCCATACTGTGCTTGATTATAACACTGTAACAATAGCTGCTCTGTACAGGTTAATCCAGCCTTTTTAGAAGCTAAGTGCATTTGGGATGTTTGTAGATTGGATCCCAGAACACATTGGTATAGTTAGACAAATATGCATGCAGCTTTGAGGTGGAAGGTTTGGCCACCTTTTGGTGTCCAATATCCCAAATAGTATAGGAGTGTGGTAGCCGTGTTAGTCCACTCTTAAGGTTATCAATAGAAATCAAACAAAATAAAACATGGAAAAGAATTTAAAACACAAGTTAATCAGAAGTAAACTTCCTTCACAGACTGAAAAGGAACAGAAGGGCACACTTCCCTGTAATTTATCCAGTTGCAAACTATGCCAAAATATTTCACAGGACCCCAAAGTCATCCACAAAGGAAAGATATTCAACATAAAGGGATCTTTCACTTGCTCATCTTCCAATGTGGTATATATCATTCAGTGTAAAAAATGTAACGAAGGATGCTATATTGGAGAAACAGGCCAGATGCTTAAGACAAGATTCAATTTACATAGACATCATATGAACAATACTGGTGCCAGCAGGGTTCCCACGCCTGTTGGTCAACATTTTACAGGACCAGGACACTGTACCAGTGATTTCACAGTGAGAATCCTCAAAGGTAACTTTAAAACCATACAAGAACATAAGACCTTTGAAGTCAGAATGATTGAATATTTTAACACCCAACAGAAAGGACTTAACAAGGATCTGGGGTTCCTAGCCCATTATAAACCATAAAGCTGTATGTCTCTGTTGATCACCCTCCCCTCACCTATCCACACCCACCATGTTAGAATATCATTGATATGCTTTGATGTCCCCATGCATACTTCCTACCCACCCCCCTCCTCCCACCCTGTCAGACTGTCATAGTAATGCTTGAATGTTTTCACTTATATACACTGTCAGCTAGCACATTTGCTTATTTCCGATCTGAGGAAGAAGGGCAACCTTCGAAAGCTAATCAAGAAATGTATTAAGTTATGTCCAATAAAAAAGGTATCATCTTATTTTCTTTTCCATGTTTTATTTTGTTTGATTTCTATTGATAACCAAATAGTATAGAAAGGGGGTAAAATGGGCATTTGAATTGTTACCAGACAGTCGGGTAAACTGAGCATGGCCAATTTAAAACATGCTGGGGCCCAGGCAGAAATTTGGGAGGGCTCCCCAAAGCCCATCAACAGGCTGTATCTCCTTAAGCTTCATGCAGGATGGAGGCTCAGGGCAGTGGCCCTGTTTACACCCCTCTGATGCGAGCCCTGAAACTGAGATTCAGGGTGACAAAGGACATGATGTATTTCTGTAACAAGGTCACTTTGGAAACAGAAGTAAAAAGTTTTAGTGGTGCTGTGGACTTTTGGCTTTCATAAGTAGTAGTAGATCTTTTGAAAAATATTGACTATCAACATATCCTACCTTTGTATGGTAGATTGATATAATATGCATATCTTTATGTATTGTATAGCCTGATTTTGAGCATTGATGACTTACATAACTGATTCAGTGTGATAAAATTGGGTTTGATTGTGTGATCTGGACTGTTCTGTCAGGAACCCAAAAGAAACCTAAAAGAAGGGATTTAAGGGACAGAGGTGTCTATAGTTAATATTGTGTCCTCCTGTCTCTCTCTATTCTCTTCTTTTTTTTAACTTTGGCTAAAAAGGGCTACCAGTCTGGAGCGTCCTTACAGGTATATTAATCACTGTTTGGCAGACCGGGGGGCACATCTTCAGGAAGGTAACCCTCTGTAGGTTAGGGTTACAGTCTATAGATAAAATGTGGGTTCAGGCTAAGACCAGTATAACTGGAGAAGGGGGTATCACTGGCAAAATAATTCACATTCTCCAGTGAACACTGACACTCGGTAACTCATTCCAAGCCACTATGGGGGTTCTGAACCAAAATGTTTACTCAAATTGTCTTTAAGCAAAAAGGACAATCATACAATAGAAAAAGTATAGGTAGAAAACAAAAACCGTAGCTTCTTATAGTCAACTTTAACAGGACTCTCCAGTTCCCAAGACCCCCCCCCCCCCCCTCTCTCATATTGATTACACTCTGATGTACATGCAGATCTGTTTGGCCCTTCTCTTTCAAATTCATGACACAACCGCTGCACCTTCTCTACTGGTACAATGACTGGTCTAGTTGAAGACCTTCATCTCTTACAGAATGGTGCCATGGCTGGTGAAGCAGGAGCCAAAGACAATCCAAATGGACTGGTTTCCCTCCAAAAGGGTCTCCTGCCATTACCTCACTGGTCAGGAGAACCTTGCCCCTGTTCTGGAAACTGTAGGGGTATTCACAAGTGTTACTCCTAAGAGAGCAGTGGGCTAAAGACCAGGGAATCCAGGGTTATGATCCCACCATACACCTGTGATCTTGGTTGAGTCACTTAACCCTCCATTGCCTCGGATACAATCTTAGATTGTAAGCCTTTGGGACATTTACTATACCTGAGTATCAACTAGCATTGAGCTTCTACTGAAAAATTCATTGGCTGAATCCAAAATCCCTTACGATTTGGAGCTATCTGGTCACATAGAAACATTATGGTGGATAAAGCATGTTCATTTGCTTCCTTTTACAATATACCATAGCCCCCCCCCCCCCCCCTCCCATCTGATCTTTGGCTTTGTTTCGGGTTCTCACAACTGGAGATTGTTTTTGCATATCCCATGCTATCTTATTTTGCTGTTTTTGTGTCCTCCGCTCCTTTCTGTGGAGAGGCAGTCTAATGTTACTCCTGACTAATACCTGCTTTGAGCCTCGTTTCTGGACATCTTGTTCTTCTTAACCTCGGATTATAAGTGTAGGCTCTCTTTGGATAAATGTTACAGATGCCCTATGATATGTAGAACACCTACACAGAGGAAAACCTTGAAAAAACCTCGGGTGGCTTCAGGCTTCAAGCTTCCTTCTTCTATCATATCTGTCATTCAAATTGATAATCTTTAAATGTTTGTAAACATCATACAAATAATTCTGAGGATCTGAAACATGTGATAGTAGCCTAGCCTGCAAGTCATGCTTGTCAGTTAAGCAAATCATTTTATTGTATCCTGCAGCCGCCAGTGAGACTGGAGGCAGAGCCTGTGCTAGGTCAAGCCTGTGGGTTTCCTTCTGGGGACACAAGTCTGGCTATGAACTTAAAGCCGTAGTACAGGATGCAGGTTTTCCATAAATTCTATTAGTTTAAAAAAACAAATCTTTAGGCGCTCACCTTTGTATTTTAGTATTGCCTTAACGTGTACCCATAGGTGTAATTTGCCTGCTTGCATTTTGGTTGGGGAGGGGGAGAGGAGGTAAATGGTAATGGAGGTAATGCATTTGGAATACATATATATATATATATATATATAATTTTTCTGTCCTTAATGGGTTCACATTCTGTTTTTTTTGTACTTGGGGCTGTGGAGGGTTAAGTGGCTTGCCCAGAGTCGCAAGAAATGGAGGCCAGTTGCCCTGGTTCTCAGCTCACTTCACTAACCGTTAGGCTAATCCTCAACTGTGCTAGGTAAGGAATTCATATTGGCAGCAGGGGAAGGGGAACAAATTTAGCATTAGCATTTGTAACATCTGGGGGGGTGCTACCCTCCCCCCCCCAAAAAAAAAAAAACCTGCACATATGCTTTTCCCATTTTGCATTGTAAGCAAATTGTGTTATTGTTCTGGTCTTCACCAAAACAGCTTTTTAGATAAATTGAAAAGATTAAATCTTTTTGTTGTTGTTGGAGTGCCTAGCTGCCTTCTACTTTAGGTTTGATTTGTTATAGCTAAGATCTGGCCATGAACTTTGAGCACCATTAATTTATAAAACAAAACATTTTCAGTGCAACCGATGCTTGAATTGTATATTACCCTTTTTATATTGAGACCTGAAGTGTACAACTCCTTTCTTAGATTAAAAAAAAATAAAAAATACACGAGAACAAAAGTGTAAGACCCTGAAGGGTACTTTAAGCTGGCTCTGAAGCATTAGGCAAACCAGGCAGCCTAGGCAGGGCAATGGTTTCTGGTGCAGCAAATAGCAGGCTGTAATCAAAGCTACAGCAAAACAGTGAAGGGGGCCATAGATGGAACAACGAAGCAGAGGCAATCATGAGATACCTGCATCGGGGATCACAGTACAATAAGTCATCATTCAGTAGTAATAAATGAAGATACCAGAGAAAGAAGCTTCTGAAGGTGGTGTACAGTAAGATTGTGTTGTTCTGTGGTATCATCTGATAGAACACTGATGCAGGCATTTGCTGAAACATGGGCTGTGTCTGGTCCTTCAATAAATTCTGCTTCCTCTCATGGTTGCCTCCACTTTGTCATTCCATCTGCAGCCCTCTTCACTGTTTTGCTGCACTGATGGTGTTGTGTTGTTTCCCTCCGATGTGCTTTGCATTGCAATCAAAGCTAGACATCTTAAAGAACCATCAGTATGTACTTTTACCCATAGGGAGTGTGGACAGTTTTCAAATAGCCAGTTTACCGAGGTAAATGGCTTTTAGAAATTGCCCTCATTACTTACATACATAGCAAAGTTTAATATTTAAAAAATGTTATGTCCGTATATTCATTTTGACAGAATTATTATGGGGGTGGGTGATAGGATAGGTAATGAGTTTAATTATGAAACTGTCTGGGGGCAGTAACTGAGGAGACTTTGAGCCATGAAAGATAATTGAGGAGGGTACAAGGCAGTTCATCTCTAGGATGTCTTCACTTTTGCTCTGGCCCTTTACATGTTAAGGGGGAGGAGGGACAGGAAGAACAATGAAGTACTGAGGCAGGTGCATGGTGGTCTGAATAATATAGAGGTCATACAGCTGAAAAGCTTAGAAGCCAAGCAGAGGTAAGTGGTTGGCTGTACTTGCAGAAGGAGATCTATGCACTAGAGAGCTGCACGCACGGGAATGGGGATTACGAGAATCCCACGGGATTCCTGTGGGGATGGAAGACATTGTTGCAGGATTCCTACAGGAGTAAATCAAAATCTCTGGTGACTCTAGAGAGGCAGCTGGAGTGCCAGACTGAGGCTTGAAATGCTGATTGGTAGAATAGCGAATACCAAACAGGAGGCTGTTGGGGTTGGAAGGAAACAGAGGGCTGTGAGCAGGTAAATAGCATTGGTTCCTGTGTGTATGGAGGAGATTGTAGGGATGGAATGGATCTTAGCAGGTACAGGTGGGTATGGATTAGATTTCTGTCCCTGTGCAACTCTACTGTGCACACAGCAGGAGGGTTTTTTTGGGTGGTTTGCCCCCCCCCCCCCCCCCCCCCCCCCGTTGCATAAGTCTGAGAGCCTTTTGCTGTTGTGTGGTACTCCCCAGTGGATGTTGTCACTTTATGTAACAAAAAAATAGCTTAACTAATTTGTGAGTAAAATCTTTCAGAAACAAATATTTACTATTGATAGCAGAGATGTCATGAAAGTTGTGGCTCTGGCAAAAACACATTAGTCTTCAGGCTGAGAACCTGCCCTTTGATAAAGCACTGCTCTTGGGGTTTGTTTGTCCTACTTGTTGTTGAAAATGCCTAGGGCTCTTGTCTTGAAGCTCACCTTTGCACCTGTCTTTATTTGCATATAAAATCAATTGGTTCACTTGGCTTCAGCCAAAGTACAGGGAGTGGAGAAAATCTTATCAATAGCTACTGTATATCCTGTTTGGACAAGCTGGGCTGCCTGGGCAAAGATCCACAGGGTGGGGTGTATGGGAGGAGCAGGAAAGCAGGACTGGATGCCAAAGAGGGGGGGAGGGGTGTGTTCAGTGAAGCACTGTTAGCCGCTGAGCTTCCTGCCTGCTATAAAAGCATGCTTTGTCTCATCCCTTGTCTAAACAGAACCCTGAATCTAAAATGTGTACCCCTACACAGTAACAGAGTACTTGATGGCAGAAAAGACCTGTAAGTCTGTCATGTCTGCCCAGTCATTGTTGTGCTAATAGAGGGTGATTGTCTTTAGAACATCCGAAGCACCTTTGTTTGCCAGCATCCTACATAACCATCCAAGTTAACTGAGAATGCAAATCCTTTTTTTTTTTTCAAGTTTGCACCTACCAACAACTCCTTTTCCAACTACAGGTTCCTGTAATAGAGACAGGACACTACCGCAGCTTTTAACCCTAACCTCTGGCCTCCTAGGTCCTCATGGTGTGTCTGGTTCATCAGATTCATCTAGTTCCTCTACTCTTTTCCAAAGCTGTTCACATAAGGACAGTCATTCATATGCACAAATCCTTTTGATATGTTGAATGTAGCAGTGGGCTGATGATGAAGGGATATTTTAGAAGGCTTTTCAAATAAATCTTATTTGCCAAACAAACTGTAAGCTTCTAAACAGGGCTATTGTGAAATCTTGGGTAAATTTCCATGTTTTATATGGTTAAAATACGGGTTTTGGCTGCCAGTTTGCCTCTGTTCTATTGTAGCCCTTGTTTTTCCAAACTGCATGTCTTAGTATTAGATGAGAGGGAGTATTTTTCCTTTACTTCTACAAAAAGAATAGGGACACCCCAATGTCTTGTCATTTCACCCCCCCCCCCTTCATTTCTTTATGAGATTACACAGAGCAGCAGCACATCTGAAGTTTACTAAAATGTCCCAGGTCCATCCTCAATAGTGCACAAATGCTGATAGATTTACACATGCTCCGAAAAAGATGTAAATGCGTGCATGTACTGGTACGCGTTTGTAAGCATATTTTATAAAATGTGTACATTGCATCCCCACCCACTACACTTATGGGAGCACCTATACACATATTGAGTGTTAAGTATATTTAAACACTTTCTCCACAATTATTAAAACTTTGAAGCGTTGTTCAGATATTTGTCAGAAGGTAAACATTTACTCAATTCAGAATTTAATGGGTTCATTTTGGTCCATAAAACTCCCCCTCCTCCTCCTTTTCCTCTGGTAATAATTTTCTTAAGGGCACCTTTCCTTCCATCCCCTTGGAAATGTATTGGCCAGCTGCCACTGACTTGCAGAGTAGCCATGCACAAAGACTTTGGCCTTAGTTTTCTTTCCATGAATCACTGAACTACAGATGACATGGTGGTGGTATTGATTTATTGTCTGAAAAAGTGTCTGTTTCCAGGAGGCTTCTGAAAACATGTCAAGCCTGAAAAGAAAATGATTTACTTAGGTAAAAAAAAAAAAACAGTGTATACATCTTATTTTGTTTTTTAAGTATATCTTAACCTTTCTTTCTTTCTTTCTCACCCCTCCATTTTGTTAGCTGCACCACTTGCTGGTAGATCTTTAGACATGGGCAGCCACCTAGCAACTTACTTGTAGCCAAGAAGGATAGTGTTCAGCAGGAAGTAGATAGTGTCTTGTCTTGTCTTGTCCAGGCCTTATTCTTCATAAACAGTTTTACCCAGAATACTGAATTGGTAGACCTTGCATTAGTGTGGCCATTAATCTATAACTGAAGTGTTTGGGGGGAGGGGGGGATTGTTGGATGTTGTATCTGAGGCATATGTCTAATCCATCAGCCATATTTTGTTTACATTCTGATTTTAAAAAAATAAAAAATCTGTATAGTGATTGACCATCAGCTTCTTTACTGACATTCAAGCCTCCTGAACAGATCTTATTATATGCTGTTCAGGTAATTAGTTGTGTATGCTTTGATCAGATGCCCATGGTTAACTGCTATATATTCAAAATGTAAAAGAATAAAACAAAATAAAATAGTTGTAGTAAGGAAAGCTTGCTTTGTGATCTGCCAGAGGACTTACAAATGCTCTTGGAGATGAGGGGTGATCTGTAAAATAGTAGTATAGGGGAATCCACTACCATCATTATATAGTGTGGGCCTGGAGTTCCCCCTTTATCAGCTTGGCAGAGTGCAGGATTACACAAACTTCATCTGATGAATGAAATTTAAGCACAGTGCTTGCAGTTTCATAAGGTCTCTTCATGTAACATCTGTGTCAGGGCCGGTCAAACCCAGTAAGCGGGATAAGCACCGCAGGGGGGCGCTTGCCTTCAAGGGCGCCGCTGCAGCGCCATACCACGCCGCCCTTGGGGGTTTAAATCTTTAATTTACCTCCGTCCCAGCAGCCGCATCATTTGAAAGCCCTGCCTGTCTCTAGCCTTCCCTCCCTTTGTGGTTCGTTCCGCAGAGTCCCGCCTTCTGATGTCATTTCCTCAAGGGTGGGACTCTGAGGGAACGAACTCACGAAGGGAGGGAAGCCTAGAAACAGGCAGGGCTTTGAAATGACGCGGCCGCTGGGACGGAGGTAAATTAAAAAAGACTTAAACCACGCAGGATGGCAAGAAGAAAAAGGGGGATGTTGGGGGAGAAGAGGGCGGGCAGGTGGCCATAAATGGGAGGGGGGTGGGGGTGAAGGAGAATCGCTGGACAGGGGCAGGGTGGGAGAAGAGAGAAAGGAGATGCTGGGGGGGGGGGGCGCCAACATAGTCTGCAGGGGGGCGCCAGAGACCCTAGGACCGGCTCTGATCTGTGTGTACTGTGCAGCAGAGTCGTGACTGTCTTAGGGTGTGTATTCACTTTTTTTCACTGTTTTTAATTTGATGTCCTGATTTGATATATTTGTAGTGATATTTTTATTGCTTTAAGCTGAAATCCCAGCCCCCACGTCAACAATTTTCTTCTCTTTTTGTTACTTTTGTCCCTTCATACCTAGAAGTGTATTTTTGCTATTTCCTTTTATTGGCTTGCTAAAATGTTCCTTTAGTTATGCTGAAGCTGAGTTCTTGTACAATGAATTCCAGAACTAAATTATTTTGAATCCCAGCTCATTTTGAGTGCTGCTCTGTGTGTGTTTGCTTGGAATTTTCTAAACTTAGCACAAGTGACAAAATATTTAACTGCATGTTTAAGCATGTTTGTACTAAGATGCATCAAATTCTAAACTCACATTTTAACTGGTGATCAGGTTCGACTTTCCCAGGGTTGAAAGTTCACCAGTGGTGGGAACTAGTGTACCTTTGCATGTTTTTTGGCAAGTGAGCGCCATCTGCTGATTATAACTGGACATGCCATTTCTATGCATTATAATGGGCAGTATAAATCAGGGCTGCCATGATAAATAACTCCATTATTGAGGTTTAAGAAGAGTCCAGCACTGTTTAGGTGCAGTCAATTTTATTTTGGGCTCTAAAGGATGGATAGAAAAACATCAAAAGAACTGTTTGTTGTCTAGTTTTTCAGAATAACCACATGCCTGTTTTCTTAGGCTTCCACTGCCAGTGTCATGGTTCTTGCAGCTGTCTGGGGGTGATGCTGCATCTGAGTTTGCTTGATTGATGTTTAGCCATCTCACTGTGGCTTTCTAAAGGGTGCATTGCAAGATGGCTGAAACACAGGACAAGTAAATTGGCAGGGCACCACCCAGACAACTGCAAGAATCATAACTTTGTGCCTGCTTTGTTTTTTGGCTCTGTTGCTGCTTGTTTTGGCTCGCATAACACAACATTTTAAAGTCCTCATGAGAGAGGCATGGGGATCACTTTTATTTTACAATTTGTAATATTTCCCATTTCCCGCCCTCCTCCCTAGAAGGATATTCCTCCTAAAGGTAGTGAAATGCTAGCAGTCATAGGTTGTTTGTAGATGGTACTGACTTTGAATAATAACCTTATAGGTCTTGCTGTAGTGTAATATTTACAATACGATAGACTACATTTATTTTTGACATCTAAATCATGTTTTCAAACCAAGCAGGCTTTTTAGATATATAATTTATTTATTTTTTTAAAGGTAAAAAGACACAGAAAGCCATAAAGAAAGGTCACTTTCAAAATGCTGATGTTTGACCCGGTGCCCATCAAGCAAGAAGCGATGGACCCTGTCTCAGTGGTAAGTATTCTGGCGCATTCTCTCTGGTAAACCAGCAGTAGTAGATCCCTTTCAATTCTTGGACCAAATGTTAATTTTACAATTCATAGCTCGGATGAGGGGGAGGTTCAACTAGAGTAGTGCTTCTCTACCCTGTCCTGGAGTCACACCTAGACATTTGGGTTTCCAGGAATACCAAAATGAATATGCATGAGAGAGATTTGCATACCATGGCTCTCCAGTATATGGAAATCTATCTCTTGCATATTCATATGGAAACCATCTTATGGATAAGAGTAAGGGCAGGCAACATAGTTTCATAGAAGCAGTGTCTGTCTCCAGTAAGCTTTATTTTCATCAGAGCTGCAAAGCACACTAAAAGATCGTGCACTAAATAGATCATGGTGTTTGTAGCGGGATCCTTCATGGGTTAAAAGTACGATAAAAAATGGTTACTATACTTCCTGAGTGAGAGCTTTTAAAATGATAAACTGACCTAATATATACCCTATTTCATGCATTGTAAACAAATTATTTTTATACTACTACTACTACTTATCATTTCTGTAGTGCTACTAGACGTACGCAGCACTGTACGCTTGAACATCTCAGCTTTTTTTGTTGGTGCACAAACTATAAAAGCTAGTAATAATAGAGGTCTGTTAAATTAGATCCTTTCCCGGTGTGACTGCAGCTCATGCCAGCACTGTGCATGCAAGGGGTCAATCAACATGTAACTGAGTTGAGTTGCTAGGGATATAGCTATTTGTAATATTTGGTGGTACTCTTTAAGGGGGGTGAGAATTAGCTTGCATTGAAATGTTAGCATTTGTGCAAAGCTTTTAAAAAAACTTTTTTCCTAGTGAAAATAATCCTAGCCTACAATATGAGATCAGCATGTTTAGGATTCATTTTTGAACTCATTCCAGTAATTGTGTGAAAATCACAAATATTCCTCACTTGGTGCATATCATCAGTATGGAACCAGACTATGAAGACAAACTGACTGCTTGAGGTTGTTCTGTGCCATTGTTCTGACCAGCTGTGTTAAGTAATTTTATGCTTTGTGTAGTAAGATCTTGCAGCCTCTGAGCATTGTTTATGGTTCTGAAGCTCATATGCTGTTACACTGCAAGCAAAGCTTTCACTTTTCTGTGGATTATTAAGCTAGTATGAAATGTGTTCACTGTAAGCTCTGATGCAAAAGAAATGCTGGAGATTGAACGTGTGTGTGGCTATGGTTCAAGACTGCAGGAAAATTTTGTTTTTGTGAAGTCCCTTTGTGTCTAAGAAGCTGCAAAATGGAGCACTGCTTTGCAAAACAAAAACTTTGAGATTTCTGTGAAGTGTAATAGGTATGAGGAGAGTACAATGTTGGTAGTCCAGATCTATTTGGAAATCTTGTATTGATAACATCATTTAACTATAAATTTTCCTACAGTCCGTGGCTTTACTAGATAACATGGATCATCTTTGTTTCTTGTATTACTTTTGCATTACAAGGAGTATGAGAATATATTCCCTAACCTTAAAGTAACAAACAATTACAGCAGGGAGGCTTGTTCTACACTGATAGGAGGAGGCGGTAGTCCATGCAGAGAGCTAGAGTGAGTAAGTGCTACATGATCCTGGAGGGTGAGAAGCAAATTGGAAGCATTTCTCCTGTATATCATATGCCCATGGTGGTGGTATAATTCAAGAGTCTGTGGCTGGTAAATCTGTGGTAAAGGTTGAGAACTACAGCTGCATATGTGAAGTTAACTATAAAGGCATAATCCAGCTGCATTATTTACATGATGATGTAAAGGCTTCCAAAGAAATTCGTGGGAAGTGCAGGAAACATTGTTAATCCACATGTTTGTACAACTGAGTCAACACATTGACTTGAAAATTTAGTACATTGAGCTTTATTAATGGCCATGGTTTTGCTAGAGAAATTGGAAAAAGAAGGTTTAAAAATGCATGTTTGTAATAGAGATCGTACATGGGATCATGTTCTGTTTTAGAAGGGTAACAATTGGAAATAGGACTGGATAGTATGCAAGTTAAATCTAGGAAAATCTTGGAGGTTCATAATGAAATATCCATAATGTTAATAATGCTGTTAAAATGAATAGGATTAAATGAAAGGATGGATGCTTATACTGTCCTTCTGCAGTGGCAGAAGGAAGTCTGCTTATGCTTATGCTCAACAATGAGTTACTTCCTAGGTAGGCACTTATGTCCCATCATAATGTGTTTTGGATTGCTTCATAGACCCTTCAGGATCCCCCAGTATTTGAGGCAAAAGTCCATTTTAGAGAAACCAAGCAAAAAACAACAACAAAAAAATGTTTTCCATTTGTGCACAAAGCCCAGAATAGACTGACTTCTTGTGCCATGCAGGGCAGTATAGAGAAGGGAAGAAAAATGTATTGCTGCTAATGCTAAAGTGGCTTCAAAAATTAGTATATACAATATGATAAAAGCAAATCTGCCAAATAAGACAGACAACCTCATATAAAAATGAAACAAATGACATAAGTGGAATTGATATTAGAAAGTGAGTGGAAGAGAAGAGATACAATGCAATTTTTAATTTTCTCAGATTTGCTTCCATCAAGTAGCAACTAATTCATCGAGATCGTTAACTGTAGAATGGGAAATGAGGCACCTTGTTAAACTACTGTTTCTAGATCTGTTGGGATGAAACAAGGCCCTTAATAGGAAGTGCAGGGTGTGCATAGAAAAGATAGAATAGTAGATCCTTGTGAACTGTGAGGCCATATATTAATTTGGGGATTCAGCTATAAAAATGTATTGATTTGTTTTTAATATCTGCAGTATCTGTGTTGTTATCCTAGGTGAGTTAATGTTATGTTGGAGGTATATAGAAGAATATGGATTCACAAAAAAAATGCTCTGGCAGGCCTAATTTTACAGAAGCAGGGTCTGTCTCCATTAAGCTTGATTCTCATCAGAGCCCGTTCATTTCTCGCATAGCCTTCCACCTCCCCTTGGAGTTGATTCCATGCTATGTTGTTGTACTGCTGGTCGGTCGGGAAGGCACATACATGCACAGTGGGGATGCTGCAAGTGCTCTTAAAACTATGTAGCTTTATTTAAGCTCTGCACTGGGCGATGTGGATGGTGCCACCCACATGTGAGAATGAATGGCCTGCTGTCCTTGGGGGATACCTGCTACAAGTAGTATCTTCACTTTTCTGGAAGACTGCTTAAAAATAGCAGCTGTGGTTCTTCCACTTGGCTCCACAGGTAGCTTTGCACACGAGCACGCTGAAGGAGAGGCTATGGAGGCTTAGAGTAACTGCCACATGCAGACCGTATCAAAATCAGTTGGCTGCCACATAGAAAAGTTATTTATAGTAGCAAAGATGCCCCTTCAACAATCAAGAACTTGGATTTAATTATGAGTCTTGAAACAAAAAAAAGTATTCATGTGATCTTTGTAAAAGCATACACCTCTAAACTGAACTTGCTATTTAACTATTGTTGTTCTCTGTTGAGAAATACTGTGTGCACTGGAAGTAGGTTCAATATATGATAGCGTCCTGTGTTTGTTAGTTTTGAGCAGTAACTGTAAAGTTGCACACAGTAAGCATTATGTGTTGTATTTTCTCACTTGTTTCTCTCATGCTGTCTTCTGCAGTCGTATCAACTGAACTACATGGACCAATTGAAACCAAACAAATATGGCGTAATTTATTCCACACCAAACATGTTGCACAGCAAATTCTACCAGACTCCAGAAGCAATGTCTGGTGGAATCCAGATGGAGCCAGTTGACCTCACAATGAACAAACGCAGCTCCCCGCCTTCATCTGGGAGCATGATGTCTCCTCTAAAATACCACTCTGTGAGTAGAAGAGACTCTCCATTGACTATGTCTTCCCCTAGCCCACCCATCAAAAAACTAACGCCATCTCCACCAGCAGTACAGCCTTTTACTATGCCTCTGTCTATCAGCCCAATGATGGCAGCACTTTCACACAGTCGCCTTAGGAACTCTGCAGTTCTTCCACTTATACAGCCAGTCGTGGTTCAACCTGTTCCTTTTATGTATGCCCCTCATCTCCAGCAACCTATAATGGTGTCTACTGTTCTACCAGAAGACATGGACAATCCAAACTGTAAACAAGGTGAGTGGATCGATTTTCTCATTCATCCATTTATTTCAGGGTCTTTTTAAGTGCTCACTGTTAAGACAGTATATTTGTATATTTAATTTTTGTCATTCCATATAAAAAGCTCAGGGCAGAAAGTGTTTGTTGCCCTATAATTTCACAGGCATCTTTGATTAGTTAATTCATAGCATTTCAGTCCGCCTTTGGAATTTGTCAGTATGTTGGTTTACGATTGAAAATTGAAAAATTGTATTTCATTTGGCATGTTCCTACATTAATACTATCCAGTATTATTTTGCAAACTTGCTAAATGCCTGCTGTTAACAATAGAAAGTATAGTACAAAATCATTATGCAGCATAATTGATAGGATAAAAGCAGGAAAAGGTGAACGCAGAAAAGTAAAGTTGTAGATTGAATTGGCAAACCCTTACAGCAGAGGGTAAGAGAGAACCATTTTAAATTGCTGTGGTACACAATGACTGTAAATTTCAAAAAATGGAGAAAACACACCACTGCATTAAGTACTGGTACCAAAAAACATATTGGTGGAGCTTGATATAACCCTCCATCATCATTTATTAGACACCATTTGTAAGTAGCGGTTTTGAGCTGTACGGTTCAATTACTTGTGTATTTTTGTTTGACTAGGTTCACTCCACTCGCAGCAAACTCATTCTTTCATTGGCCAAAAGCCTCCATTGAAATCCTTTAAAATGTTTTATAAATGCTTACACAAATCTCCAATAAAAAATCTTCACCCATTTTTGAATCAAAACAGGAAAATAGAAGCATTTAACTTTAATCTCAAAAATGATTTTTTGATTGGAGATTTGTACAAGCATTTATTAAAAAAAAAAAAAAAAAATTCAATGGAGGTTTTTGGCCAATGATAGAAATGAGACTGCCGTGAGCGAGGTGAATCTGTTCAAACAAAAATGCACCAGTAATTGAACCACACAGCTCAAGACAGCCGAGGTCTTTTCCTCTATTGTTTTTGAAGTCAATATCAATTGGATATGAATGGTGTCATCTAATCGAAGATAGAAAGTTTTTTATATGACACTCCACTGATGTGTTTTCATGGTATACAAGGAAACATTTCTTTCACCAGAAGGATCAAAGTTGACATGTTTCAATTAGTATCATCAGGCGGTAGTAAAATAACTTGAGCATATGAGGCAGATTTTTCAGCTACACTTTTACCACATAGCTTTGTACAAAAGTTCTCTGTGCAAAGTTATATTTGCTATTTGGCTATTACCACTTGACCATTCAAGTGATATAGTGAGAAGCTGAATTTTATAATATATAATTTCAATATAACTTTAAACCCCCCAACCCCTGAATGTCCCTAAACATTCCTCCTTCAAGATACATAAATTCTGGTCATATGGAAGGTAACTTTATTTATAGCAGGGTGCCTACAGCAATTTTAAAAAAGTGTACTTGGTTTATAAAGGCACAGTAAGTGTCTGTGTTTTATACAAAATGTGTTGGTGCACAAGTGCTCATGCACAAATTTATATCTGACGGTGAAAATGTGTGCACATACCTTATTTTTATTAAGTATATACATATATCATAAATAGGATCATGTTTATATATGGCTATAGCAGAAACATCTACACTTACACTTCTCTATAATTTTATAAGACCTATTTTTTATATGTAAAACATACTTTGTATATGAAAAATGCTTTATAACAATGCCCCCATATTGATTTGAATGGCTAGAATTTGTGGTCCCCCCCCCCCCTCCGCTGCCAAACAAAAAAACCCAAAAAAACGTACTTGCTGCAGACTGCATCATAAGCGAGTTTTGAATATAAGCCCAGTGGTAGCTAAGCTCAAGGCAAATACTGCATGATGCAAAAGTTGTCAGGTCCTCTGTAAAGATTTCTGCTGATGAAAAGCATGTGAGCAAGCTTTTTTGCATGAAGTTTAGACGGCAACATGTTTGGAAATACGGAAGCTTAGGCAGAGGTAGGGGTGGGGCTTATTGAGGCACAGGAAATAAAGAATCAATAATGTGGCCACTGCTGAGAGGTAGAAATAAATATGCACATGAGATATGTGTAGATATAAACATACAAGCGTTCATAACCTCATTCGATTTTGATCCAGTACTGTTTTTATAACTTTTAACGCAATTTGCAGTTTTGAACAAGAAAGACTGGATACCAGCATTTCATGGCACTAGTTTTGGTGGTCATAGGGTTGAGATTCAAAAATGCTAGAGTGGCAAGTTTAGTATTTTTATTGCTGAAACTATTACACATAGTAGGTATGATGCCAAAACACAAAACCTTGCTTGGATGTTGAGAGTGTCATCAAAAGGTCCCAATAAAGGAAAAGTAAAATTAAGATACGGGTCATCAAGTAGTCACGATGGGTATTTGAGAGCCTTGGTGTTCATTAACAGGAGAACCACACTGCTGAAGAGGGGTGGCTAAAGTGTAGAAGAGTGCAGGGTTATAAATCAAATAGCTAGAAAGCACCACAGTCAATTATTATAATCAAAGCATGGCCTGCCTAAGCATCATATAATTGTATTAAATGTGAATTATATATCTTTGTTTTCTTCCCCTACCATGTGCCCCTCCAGTTCCAGTAATAGAATCTTATGAGCAAAAACCAGCACTATTAAAAACAATCAAAATGGAACCAGAATTTGAACAACAGATGATAGAGTTCATTCCAGAGCAAATATCGCCTTCGGTTATCAGCCCACCTCAGAAAGTTATACAGCATGAGTAAGTATATATTTAGGACTTCTAATTTTAAGTTATAAATAATTAAATGGAAAATATTTTAAATGTACAATTTATAAACACCTAAGTATAGAAGCTTTCTATAATTCTCCAACAGGGAGCTAAATACATTATTTCTTTCTAAAATAAGTGTGACCGTTAGCACATATTTGATTAGTATTGTTTTATATTAGGGTGTTTTGATGGGTTTATGATATTTTGATATATTCATTTTGGCCATTTAGAATGAGATGTGAAATCAAATATATAAACAATCTTTTCTGTGTCCCCTCCTTGTCGTAGTACATTTACGACTATAGAGGGCCGCCGAGAGGACACAGTCAGGCCCAGGGCAGGGCTGCCGCCACCCCCTTACCCTTCCTGTGTATGATCCTCCCTCTGTCTGTTGTCTCCTGCTCCTGTGTGCCGGGACCCGGGTTATCATATTAACGCAATCATCCAGGTCCCAGCACAGAGGAGCAGGAGAGAGACCCGGAAGCAGGCAGGCAGGAAGAACCTTCTGCTCCCTCGAAACCTGGCTGGCACCAGGCTCCTCCTTGGAGGACAGGCCCGGAGAACCTTGCCCTCACCCCCGGCGGCCCTATGACTGTAATATCTTAGTCTAGTTAGCTTAGTTGCCTTGTTTTCTTTGTATTATTCTGCTAATGCAAATTGCACACATATTCTGCTCTATAAACATTCCTGATCAAAAGTTTAGGGGTTAAATGGTCTTGCACTGTTACGCTAGCTTTTTGGTATTTGAGAAGTGATGAACATCAAAACCTTTTTTATTGGTTGACCTAGGGAATGTTCTTTTCTGCCTTCTTCCCTTCTTCTTCACCATCCCCAAAACAAACAAGTACTTTTTTGTCTTGCCTGAAAAAGCACCAGCAGATTTAAAGTTTTCAGATCTCCACAGACGATGGCATAAACCTCTTTTCCACTGCTATCATCTCGCATTGTATTCAAAACCACCTCTTTCCATATAGCACAGTGGAGGCAGAAAGTACTTTTTCTTGGCACATTTTGTCATAAACAAAGATGACCTATAAAACATTCACCTGGAAAATAATTGTTTATATAAAGGAATCCAGGATCCTAATTTTGTCTTAAAGTAAACAGGCATGGCACAGTTTTGAAATCATGTATTTCAAAACTAGGTTGAGAAGCTACTGTTAAGGTACTTCTCAATTGGTAATTTTGGATTTCTGGGTGGGGTTTGAGTTGCTGACACCATAAATGTGAGTAGAGAACAACTTTGAACACTGTGTACTACAGTGTACCACAGATTTTGTTTTCCCTAAGATGTGCACACTGCTTTAAAAGGTCACAGACTAATTTACAGTGCTGCAAACAGTCTCAAATTATTTTTGCAAACTGGGTGTGGCAGAAAGGAGGCAGTTACTGAACCGTGCATTTAATGCTTTCTTCTGTTTGCAATCATCACTAGTACATGCTGCCCCAGCACTACAGATCTGCATTTCCAGATTTGTTTGCACTTCTAATTGTGCATCCTGGTTCCAGGACATCAGTCTTGTCAACAAGGAAGGAATGTTAGACAGCAACTTGATCAGGTGGTAAAAAGAAAAGCGTTTTCTATTGTGGGGGGAGAAGAAATTAGAACTAAAGAAACATTATTCTATACTTGTGAACTGGCTAGGCCAGTTTTACTGGACGTAGACCAAGAATTGATGTAGCTAGTCATTCCCCTGGCTTGAAAAACAAAGTATCTGAAAGCATGCATCTTACATTTTTCATTCAGTTTTTGATTTGAAAATACAATTTACTAGTGCATCCAAAAGTCAGTTTCATTGTTTCTCCTGCTGCTTTTACCCAAAAAGAAAGGAAAAGAGGGAGGATGTACTGGTGAACTTATCAAGATCCATCATGTAGACTCGGAGTAACAATAAAGTCCAGCCTGCTCACAAGGTGGCCAGAGGCCTGCCAACCATACTTAAGCACTGGTCGTCAAGTCTCCACATGTCAACTATATAGGCAGCTAAACATATATCATCCCCAAGAATTGGGGATTCAACTTGCCAGTGAAGATGTCTTCCCCTCCCTCCTGAGCTGCACAACACCCTCACTCACAGTACAAGACTGTGATCAACAACCCTAGAGTTCCCGAAGCTTCATTTGTCTTTTGCCATTTGCGGGACACAGATCATAGAAGCCTGCCTGGCATTGGCCTCAGTTCCTCCTATGCTGGAGTTGCCAAATCTTCTTCAGTCTAGATGCTGAATGGTGTGCACTCGCCAGGAGCTCCAGAAATTTCATTCCTTTTTTCTAATATATATATTTTTTTATTCAGTAGCAGAACCCTATAGACTAGTGCTCTTCAGTGCAAAGCCCGGTGGTCTCTGGAGATTGCTGGGACATCTTCTCTACCCCCCCCCCCCCCGCCCCGCCCCGCTGTTCTCTGTCTCTCTACTCATGCTCGCGATAGAAAAGTGGAAGGGGGTGGGTGGGAGAGCCGTATGCTGGAAGTACAATGTGTTTCTCAGTAGAAGGTAGGCTGGGAAGGATGGAGATCATTGACGAATGCTGGGAAGATATTTGGTGGCTGGCTGTCAGGTCATGTGGATCCGAAGTGGCCCCGACTTACATATTTTATTTATTTATTAAGATTTAGTTACTGCCTTTTTGAAGAAATTGACTTAAGGCAGTATGTAGCAAGAATAAGTTAAACATAGGCAGTAGACCACTGTTGTAGACTATCCTCAGCAGTGCTAATAGGTAATTTTATAAAAGCACCTTTCCAAATCGGTATCCATGTGCTTTAAAATTGTAACAGTACTTGTAACCTATGCATACAGCTGCCACTGGGGGCACTAGTTAGTCCACCTTTGGCATAGGTAATGGAACATGATCATGTGAGGAGTAGCACATGGCAGTGTGGATGCAAAGGACCTGTGAGTGAGGATCCCCTTTTCCCAGTTGAACTCATAGGCACTGATCAGGCCTGCTTTTGCCTCATTACATGCATGGAGTTGTCATTATTGCAGTAGTACAGGCTTAAAATATAGGCAAACTAGGCACCTGCCTAGGACACAAATGCTTTGTGGGGCCCTGTCACATGTGGCAGTTGAATGACTCACAAGGCTGATTTTTGCTCTAAGTCATCTGGCAGAAAAGTTTTTGTGGGTTTTGTTTTGGAGGGGGTGGGGCTAAAGCCAACACTGTCTGCAAAAATCTGTCTGTTCTCCCCCAGCCCCTGTACATTGCCCTCCAGTTGCTAGGAGGAGTTGTCAAGCAACGTCGCTTAGTTTTCCTCTGCAGTCAGAACAAAGTCAAACCTCATTTGTGACAGTTTTAAAATGCGTTTTATGTAGTGGGGGGCCCAACTTGCTTGTTTACCTAGTACCCACCAAGGGGTTAACCCTGCCCTGTCTTGCAGCCCTACTTCAAGAAATTATCTCGATACATGTAATGAGGCCAAATCCAGTCTGATTCAGTGGTACCTTGCTATTTATTTCTTGCACTTGATATACCGCAGATGGATCCATAACTGGAACTAAGCGGTAGAGAATGGCACGGGAACAAAGTTTGTTCCCGTCTCATCCCTACCCCATCCCTGTGGGCACTGTCTCCGTTCCCGCCCTGTCCTTGCAGGTTCTATCCCCGTTTCCACAGGCTCTTGTCATCTACAGAAGCCTCAAACACTTATGATTTTATTTTTTAATTTTTTTATTAAAGTATAAAAAGGAACAATATACTGTGCAACTGTTTATAAATCACAAATAGAAAACAATAATAACATCCAGCAACTATAATAACCCCACCACCACCACCCTCTACCCTTCCAACCCCAACAACAGCTGACTTCTACTACCCCAAGGAACTCTAATCCACTCTGTTAAAATGTCCAGGGGTACAAAATACAACCCGTTCTGTATGCCGTAGTGAGGGAGAAATATGCTCTGTAAAGAACTGTTATGATTTTTTTAATCTGTGGATGAATAAGTCAACAACAATCTCAGGATTTATCTAGCTCTCCTGTCTTCCACAGTCCTTCCCACAATAGAAAATGTCTTTTTAGAAGATGTGCTGGTAGCAGGAATGTACAGGATCCCCAAAGCAAATGTTGTTAGTTGTGGCCAGCATGTTCGCTTGTTTTCCAAAAAAATGAAAATATCATCTGCGTCACTCAAACATAAACAGTCCAGTTCATTAACAGGATTCAAAATAGAAAACATGGGGACAAATTTTGTCCCCGTTCCCATGGGCTCTGTCCCCATCTCATCCTCGCTGGCTCTGTTTCTGTCCCTGTGGTTACCGTGAGTCCCTGTCCACATGTCATTCTCTACTAAGCTGTTTACATTAAAAGCAAAATAGCGCTGAGGGAGGAGGGGGATCAACAGAAAAGAGTGAAGATGAAAGGCTAGATAGTGAGTGAGTGAAAAGCTAGAGAGAAGATGAAGGTTTCAAGGAGAACTTTGAAGGATTGAAGAGAGGATATGGAGGTGAGGGAGACAGTTCCAAAGTTTGGGACCAAGCTAGCTGAAAGCAGTATCATGAGAGATAGTAAGATGTAGAGCAGATGGTGAAGAGAGACACAACAGGTTATCCAAAGAAAACCGAAGGAGCATGGGGTATCAGTAGCATGTTTAAACAGGCAGGAGCAGAGGGCGAGCAACCTTAAAGACCAGCATTAGTAGATTGTAGAGAATTCGGGAGGAAACAGGAAGCCAGTGTTCGAGATGGAGGAGAGGGGTAACATGATCTAAGCAGTAGACTCAATGAATTAATTTAACAGATGTGGATTGGATCAATTAACAACATTTCAATGAATAAAGGGTAAGACTAGTGCAAAGAGAATTATGGTATTCAATATGTGAAATGATCAAGGCAAGAGCGGAAGGACTGAGGGGGGGGAGGAGGAGAGGAGCGGACAGAGCGAATACGGTGGAGGTCGAAGAAGGTGGATTGAACTTCAGAATAAATCTGATCCTTAAAAATGAGCTTACAATTGGACAATGCCCAGGATTCTAATGGAATCACAAAAGGGAGCGGTTGTCGATGGCAGGGGTTAGGAAGAATGATGGATTCACATTTAGAGAGGTTAAGAAAGAACCGATTGTCCTTTAGCCAGGCAGAAAGAGCAATGAGACGAGTTTAGTACAGTTGGAGAGGACCAAAAGGGCACCCAGGAAGCATGTTGAACTTGTTCATTGCGTCCTCTATCGTGAGTTGGTCCATCTTTTCATCTCGACCAAAGAAAAACAGATGTTTTGCATAAAAACAAAAGACAGAGAATCTATGATTAATCCTTCATCTGTGTCAGTTGGAATTTGTCATGCTAAAGGTATTGTGATGTTTTGGAGTGGTGTAATGCAGCCCTGTCCTGGTTAGTGCAGAATGTGTTGACTGTACTGAAGGATTTGGCTGCACCATGACATGCTGTCAGCAGCGAAACTGGGTCTTGATTTTTCTTAATTGTGATTAGGGCTGGTAATATGGCATTTACAGTTAGAGCAAATCAAGACATAATAAAAGAGTAGATAACAGAGACCCCACAAATTTTTGCCGGCCAGAGTAGGGGTGGGGGCAGGGGAGTACAGCACAGTATTATAAAATGTTCTGTTACATTAATCATAGTGGCCAGTAAAATTGGCCTGGTGGCACATCCATTCAGAATGTCCAGGGGAGAACACTGGGCTTTTATCACTTATCTACCTCTAGCCAGACTTACAGTAATGTTTCCTGGGGTGGTGATATGCAGTTATCTGTATAGTGAATGCTGTGTAATGTCTCTCTCACACACAAAGCTCCTTATGAGGTTAAAAGCAAGGAGCTGTTTATGAAGGTGGGGAACTAGCTTCAGACATCCTGTGGGTGTGACACCTCCTCTGAACTCCTCTTTTAAGAATTGACTTCGGTGGTTAAATGAAGCCGCACCCACCTGCATGCCCCAAACAACAGGAAATTCTTAATTACTCTCTAAAGGAGTGGCTGGAACAGTAATGATTGAGACCTCTTCTGCTAAGCCTGCACTCAGTATTTAAACCCCATTGCAGAGAAAAGCTCTTTGAATACAAGAGCAAATTGCCCTTCCTGTAAAGTGATACATTAGAGCTTGGAAGAAGTTTATAAGACCTGTGGGGTTTTTTTTCTAAAAAGCAGAAATAGTCAGATTCCTGCTTTTCAAACCAAACTGGAGTCGATGTGAATAATAGCCTTTGGTTAGGCCCCAAGAGGGGAACTTCCTTTCTATTTTACAGCAACAAAAATAGGAAACAGTAAAAAATATACTAAAGGAAGACCCACATGCTGGTTACACCACCCACAGTCCTTGCTCTGCTTTTAAAATAATCCGTAAAGTGCATTCACAGTGAGAAAGTAGCAAAGAGAAAATAGTGGGTCATTCTGATTGAGTTGGAATGTTTGCGAGTAAACATTCCATTGAAGGCTCAACTCTTTTTGCTAAACATGTTAACTCGGTTCTATTAGAGAAGCTGGCTATTTATTTAAAATTAACTGAATCATTTAGATCATTTTTTTATTCTTGTTTGCTATATAGCTCAAAGGATAGAAAAACTTTAACATGTTTGAAAGTATCTCCTACTTGGCCATATGATTTGTATTTAAATTAGAAAAGTTACTTTAATGGCTATAGCAGGAATGTTTGAAGAGGTGATTCTGGAATGCAGATGTTAGCCCCCCCCCCCCCCCCCCCACACACACACACACACACCCTTTCTTTAAAGAGGGAATCTGGACTGACAGGCTTAGTGGCACTGCTATGCATTGCTTTATAGGAGAGATACCAGAGCCTGGGGCTGGGAAAATTGAGAAGCAGTATTCATAGTAATAGTAATACATACTTATGTACCATCAAATGCCAAAAGCTCTAGATGGTTTACAGAACATAGCAATAAGCTAAACACATAGAAAAATAATTGTTATAAACAGAATATTAAAATACAGATCAGGAAACCTACTCAAAAATTTAAGAGATTTACTATATATATATATATATATATATATATATATATATATATAATATAGTTTTTTTCCAGGGAGAGAATTCCACAATTGTGGGTCCACAGCTGCAAATATTGTCTTACGAATAGATCAAATATGAGAAAAAATTGATAACTTGTTAGCATGCAGCCATCTGCCTGGTCTATTCTGGGATCAAAAACAAAGGAAATTAGGTTACATCAGACTCCTTCCATTTAAAATTTTGTAAACAAAACATAAAAACTTGCAATTCGATGTAGGCTCCAAGTGTAAAAATAGTAGCAGTGGGGTGATCCTATCAAACTTTGATTTTGAAAATTTTGACCTTGCTGCTCGATTTTTTTATCAGCATAAACGAGAAAGTGAGTTCTGTGTTGATCCTAACTAAAGAACATTCCAATAGTCCCAACTCCCCCCCCCCCCCCAAAAAAAAAAATAAAATCAGTGTGAACTAATTTCTTCAGATCATCCCTAGAACAGTAACAACAAATCTGATGGAGAAAATGTAGCTTGGTTAATGAAACTGCCATAAGGTGGTGTATTTGAGACTTGCCATTTAAAGTCTCAAATTCCTAAGCTTCAAACAGTAGCTTGAGATGTTACAGTTCCATCAAGTTCTAAGTCAGTAGTTGGAACTGGATGATTCTACTTGTCATTCAGAGTAGTAAATCTTTTTTCTACACTTTATCTATGAGCAATCATCCATTAAGAAATCTTATAAAAAGTCATTGACAACTTCTTCAGGTAACAGCATTTTTTATCGGGGGGGAGGGGGGAATGATTTGAACATCTTCCACATATATATGGCAGTTTTAGAGACAAAAGTAGACTGCCCAATGAAGTAAAAAAATACATTTAAAATGGGTAAAGACAAGGGGAAACCCTGAGGCACTCCACAATTCAGCTTCTAAGAAGAAGACGGTGACCTACAGTGTTTAACCTTGTAGAATCAAATTTTTTTTTCTAGAAATTCAATATTAAACTAGAGTACAAATAATGAAACTAAATACAGTAGGAAAATAAGTACTTAATGCATCAATAGTCCACTAAAATTTGCTTCATTTCTTTGAAGGTGTAAATAAACATGTGGATAACAGTGAGTCGATTGATGTAGTGTATCTAGATTTTCAGAAAGCTTTTGATAATGTTCCCCATGAGAAACTCCTGAGAATATTTAAAAAGTCATGGGATGGGAGGCAATGTCCTTCTGTGGATTAGAAATTGGTTATTGGACAGAAAACAGAGGATAGGGCTAAATAGCCATTTTTCTTAATGGAGGAGGGTGAATAGTGGAGTGCCACAAGGATCTGTACTGGGACCGGTGCTATTTAACATTTATACATGATCTAGAAAACGGAACAACGAGTGAGGTGATTTAATTTGCAGATGACACAAAACTATTCAAAGTTGTCAAAACACATTTGGATTGTGAAAGATTGCAGGAAGATCTTGGTAATATAAATTGAATATAAAGTGCATCTGTGATAGGACGCAAACACTTTAAAAATACCCTTTCAATTAAACAGGAATCATCCTTCAGTCATAGTCCAGCCTGGGAGAAGACCTTTACCTGTGGAATCTCCAGACACACAAAGGAAACGCCGAATACACAGATGTGATTATGATGGTTGCAACAAGGTTTACACTAAAAGCTCCCATCTAAAGGCACACAGGAGAACTCATACAGGTAAGCATCTCCTTGACATTGTTCTTTAGCATGATACTGTCTGGGTGTTTTCTGTCAGTAAACTACATTTCAGGAATTAATGGAGGGGGAGGAGGAGTCTAATGGATAGAATGGCAGGCTGAGAAGCAGGGAAGCCTGGTTCAAATCTCCAGGGAGCTCATTGTAATCTTGGGCTAGTCACTTAACCCTCCAGTGCCTTGGGATAGAAAAATGCCTACTGTATCCAAATGTAACTCACCTTGAGCTACAACTGGAAAAAAATTGTGATGCTAGAACAAAATAAAAAGGTATTTGTACTACACAACTTTCAAGACCTTTTCTTTACGTGTGATGTACAAGGTTGAAGGAAAGAAGCAGTTCCATCAAGAGAAGATCTGTCCCTGCATCTTTCTGTATGTGACCATCTGTGAGAAAAGGTGACTAAAGTCAACAGAAACAAAGTTTTAATTCTGTTAGAGCAAACATTTTGTAAAATTACAGTAGTCTAAACCCCACCCTTTTGTGTGAAAAATTGTCACGGAAGTTCAAAACGTAACTTTTGCAGACTGCTTATGGATCCATGATGTGAAAAATCATTCATTCTCAACATTTTAGACCTACTTTTAGTCGCCTTTTCCCAGAAATAGTCACACATTTCCTCCCTTTCACCTCTAAAGGACGGTCATGTTTGGTCTCAAACACTTGCATCATTACAGTACATTTCAGTCTTGATCCAGTACTGTGATTTAAGATAAGAGCACTGCTGCTGTACCAGAAGGGATTTTAAAGACGGGCTAAGAAAAGTTACTTGCAATGTCTGCAAATGTGCATTCAGTGGCTGTATTGAGTACAGCTGTGCAATTGAAGAATATTCATTTGGATTTTTTTTCACACCTTTTTCTCTAGTAGCTCAAGATGAGTTGCCTTCAAGTACACTGGGTATTTCCCTGTCCCTGGAGGGCTCACAATCTAAGTTTGTACCTGAGGCAATGGAGGGTTAAGTGACTTGCCCAGGATCACAAGGTGCAGCAGTGGGATTTGAACTGGATATCAAGGGCGTCTTTTACGAAGGTGCACTCACGTTTTCAGCATGCGCTAAAATTGGCGCACTAAACATTAGAGACTCCCATAGGAATGCATTGGCGTCTCTAACGTTTAGCGTGCCCACAATTTTAGCGCGTGCTAAAAACATGAGCGTCTTAGTAAAAGACCCCCCCCCAAAGTCCGGTGCTCTAACCAGTAGGCCATTCCTCCAGTCGGTTTCACAGCACTCTTTTTGGCCTGCCTGAGAGTGCCCTATAGAATGGCACAGGTCTGGGTGTGTCTGAAATTCAGAAGCATGCAAAAAATATAGTGGACACGGGGGTATTTTCGAAAGAAACATCTTAAGTTAGAATTTGGACGTTTTTACAAAGACGTCCAAATTCCAAGGCGGGGAGAAGGTCGTTTTCGAAAAAGATGGGTGTCCATCTTTTGTGTTCGAAAAAACCATGGATGTCCTTGAATTTGGACGTCTTTGATATTCGTCCATTTTCGAAACACATCCAAGTCTAAAACATCCAAAGTCAAGCAGTTTGGACGTGGGAGGAGCCAGCATTTTTAGTAGACTGGTCCCCCTGATATGCCAGGACAGCAATCAGGCACCCTAGGGGTCACTGCATTGAACTTCATAAAATGCTCCCAGGTACACAGCTTCCTTACCTTGTGTGCTGAGCCCCCCCCCCCCCAAACCCACTACCCCCAACTGTACACCACTACCATAGCCCTTACAGGTGAAGGGGGCACCTATATGTGGGTACAGTGGGTTTTGGAGGGCTCACAGTTTCCTGCACAAGTGTAAAAGGTAGTTGGGGGATGGGCATGGGTCCACCTATCTGAAGTGCACTAAACTACTCCAGGGACCTGCATACTGCTGTCATGGACCTGAATATGACATCTGAGGCTGGCAAGTAATGTTCTTCACTACACTTTTTGGGGATGGGAGGGGGTTAGTGATCACTGGGGGAGTAAGGGAAGGTCATCCTTGATTCCCTCCAGTGGTCATCTGGTCATTTGGGGCACCTTTTTGTTCCTTATTCATAAGAAAAACAGGTCCAGCTCAAAACGCAAGTTTTAGTGCTGGACGTTTTTGCTTTGTTCCATTATGGCTCAAAGACGTCTAAGTCTTAGGAACGCCCAAGTCCCGCCTTGAACACACCTCCAATACGCCCCCTTGAGATTTGGACGGGCTTCCGAGAAAGGCGTCCAAAATGTGGTTTCGATTATACCGATTTGGACGTTTCTGTAAGATGGACGTCCAAGTGCCGACTATGTCACTTTTTGGACGTCCATCTCTTTCGAAAATGAGCCTGTAAATCTCCCTAGGATAGGGCAGAATATCTCTTCTTGATGAATTAAAAAAAAAAAAAAAAAGGAGGCCTGAGTCAGATTAGTCTACCAAGATAGGCTAGGAATTTAGCAGAAATGAAGCTAAGGGGACACCTTTCCTTTTTGAAAAGAGTTCTTTGTCAAAGACCCAGATTTATGAGAACCCTTTGCATAACAGAAGATGTAGCTTTCTTAGCATTGATATTAATATTCTGTTTGTTTTCTTTTCACTTTGAAGGGGAAAAGCCATACCAGTGTACCTGGGATGGATGCACATGGAAGTTTGCTCGTTCCGATGAATTAACCCGGCATTTCCGGAAACACACAGGAATCAAACCTTTCCAGTGCCCGGACTGCGATCGCAGCTTCTCTCGCTCTGACCATCTCGCCTTGCACAGGAAGCGCCACATGCTAGTCTGAAGGACTAAACACGCTGTACACTTTTTTTTTAAAAAATTTTGATTCAGCTGGTCTGAATCTCCTGAATTTCGAAAGCAACAAATAGCTCCTGTTTGGTCAGTAATAGTTATCTAACACCTTCGTACTCTCGTCGAGGATCAAACCTAAAGAATGTGAACAAGTTTTTTTTGTTTTTTCCTGGGGATGCTAAGAAATTCTTCCTGCAGGTAGTCTAACATAACACCTCTATAAAGGAATGAATTAGTATACAGACAGTGTGCTGCTTCATTTCCTTAAGATTTCTCAGTATCCGGTCATTATTGACAAACTTGCAAATAAGTATAAACACAATATCCAGATTGCTAGTTCTTGCCATGGACCACTTTTATTTATACCCTACAGAGGAATGCAATACTAGATTTTTGTGTGATGAATGGACCCTTACGTTTTGCCTACAGGCGAGGAAACATGTTGAGCGCACTCTTTTCCTTACAACAGTTTTACAGTGGTTTTCAGAGTATAAACATCATTTTCTTCAGCACTGTACATTATGGGGAATATCAGCTAATGTAAAGAATGCCATCTGGTATGAGGAAAAATGTTTTTCAGTACCTAGTAAAATGCCAACAGAAAGCACTATGCAGCTGAGCTCTTCAAATGCAGGCTGAGTAAGCAGGCTACCAACTGCCTTCTCCCAGAGGTGATATCGTGTGAAACTGCAATGTGTACATCTTTTCCATAATTTTGGCAATTTTCTTCCAGACTGCTTCAGGGATGCATTTCTGTTACTTTCTTGATTTCCATTCTTGTCCTTGTTCATCAAAAGCGTAACTTCCTATTCTGTGAGAATATGTGAACCCCATGTAGTGGCTGTCAAACCAGAGAGAAAATTGTGCCTAAAGGCTTTGCAAAGTAGTATGCAAAATCCCATTACTAAAGCATAACTGTATATTTCAGAGCATCAGGACAAGTACCCAAAAAGTGCTCCCCGTTTTGATTGTTTGATCAATGGTGTGGCAGCAGTCTTGCGGAAACATTCTAGGTAGCTCTTGATTCCCCTTGTAGAGATGATTCCCCTAATTTAGAGTTTGTCTAGTTCTGAATCAGAGAACTATTTTTATAGGCCTTTACCAAACACTATTAACTGACGTCCTGGAAAGAGGTGAATTGTATAAAGAACGTTCAGTGTGTTGCTCACTTATTTGCATTGTGATTATCACCACTGTTTGTTTGTTTTTTGTGAGCAAAGTAGGCCAGTTCTTTAAAATACTTGATATAACGGCTATCAGCATCACATTTGTCTAAACCTGATGCATGCTATGCCTATCTAGCTTCTGGCAGGTTTGTTCACAAATCCTTTTCATGCTTCACACTTATTTAGCATTACCAACTGCATAAATGCAGTTAGGTTACAGTCATATCATATACTTTGGGGGGGGGGGGGGGGAGGTTATCGTACTCACTTTTTTTTTTTTTAATATAAGAAATTTATCCCTATGCAAAATGCCACTAAAATGGTGGTCAAAAATGCTGTACCATGGATTCTTCCTTTTCAATCTACTCATCTAAATTGCTTCTCATTGTTGCCAAGCTGCTTGACAGGTGGATGGCACCTGGTAGTGTTGTTCTGGCGCGTTCTCTAATGCCTTAGGTTGAAGTTTTTCTGCCTGTGCTCTTTTGCTGAAAGTTATGTAGGAAAAATCATTCACGCAGGGCTAAAACAGAAAAGAAAATGTATTTTTTTTTTTTAATGGTGAACTTAAAGCAAACAAGTCTGTAGTTCCCTGCTGTTTCCTGTTTCCATGTCCTTTTCTCCAGAAGAAAAGGGTCCCTATAGTGGAGAGAGTTGTGTTTTCAGCCAACATGAATAACTTGTGCTACATAGTGAGAATGTCTGTATTTGCCATTTTGATGACAAATTTAACTTGAGATGTAATGGGCACAGATGTTCCAGTCTCCAGCTAGTTATCTTTTAAGGAAAAAATGCTGCTGCCTTAAGGTAATATGGTAGAGTTCTGGCATTCATGTGTTTTGTCTAAATGTTACACAGTGGTATTTTGTGCACAGTGGGCTGTGTAAATTGTGCAAAAACATTATCGTTTAAAATGTAACCTTACATGTTATTTTGAATGTTTATATAATATTATCCAAAAAGTGCTTTTTGTAGCACTTGCATAATGCAATATTAATGATTTCTGTTCAGATTCAGAACCATTGTACAAGGGGAACCAAAGCAACAGTTGAAAGAATAATGTATTGTTATAAAATATACTTTGAGATTGGTTATTACCTTTTTTTTATATAGTCTGCTGTCTTAATCATAATTTAAACTTTTATCCAATTAAATTGCATACTTTGTAAATTTTTCTGCGGGATTAAAATTGTCTAGGGATTGGAGATTTTGGAGTTTTCAGGCAGTTTGCCGTGGCAGTGAATTTATATTGATAGGTGACCTGAATTTCAGTTAAGTGCCACTTAGAAATTTTGATATTCTCATCCCTGGCTTCTCACCAAGCCCTAATTTTAAAAAAAATAGTACAACAAAATAATTTCAGAAAAATGGAACTAGAAGTGATGGATTAAAAGATAAATGTATTAAAAGACATAGGGCCCTGTTTACTAAGGTGCATTGGTGTTTTTAGCACACCTACATAGCATGTGCACTAACCATGTAGGCGCCTGTAGGGATATTGTAGGCACGAACATGGTTAATGCACCTATAATGCTGCTTAGTAAACAGGGCTCATAATGTAGTCATTTTACTGTTCATGGAATTTTTCTGTGATTATTTCTATTGAAAAGAATGAATACCTTACATTGAACATGACATCAGTTCAAAGAAGCTTCTCCTAAGATGTCTAAATATATATATATATATATTTTATTTTTTTTTTCCTTGTACAAATGTACATGCAACTGATGTCGGTATGCAAGGGCAGTAAGGAACAGCAGGGTGACCTCCTTAAGATTACCTGCTGGTCTTCTACAAGTAAACTTTTACATGGAATGGTTTTGACTTTTTCATTCTAAAATGACTGTGTTACAGCAGATCCAAAATTCTAAGTTCATAGACTTGGGCACTGGTATTTCAGTCTTTTAAATGTGGCCTGCAGGTGGAAGGACATAATGCTTGATGAAAGGAAGATAACTTATGTTACTAGTGTGAGTATAGTTTGAATTCAGTTTGTACGTCTAGTTATTCACAGCTGTCAGCTCTCTGTAGTGTATAAATGGGAAACAATCTAAAACTGTGAGATTTACCTTGGTTTCTGTGTTTTAAGGGGCGGGAGGGAGGCTTGGAGGTTTTCTTCATTGTGCTGCTAACTTTGGTTTTGTTCTTAGATTGATGGGGTAGTTTAAAATGATGTACCTTATTCTTTTCTCATACTGCATTTTAGTGACAGTACAGGGCAGACACCTAAATTTATTAATCCAGCTCTTAATAGATTTTTGTCCTTCATAATAAAATAAATTGTATAAATGCCCTTTGAAATGTTTCATAGTATAGGGCATAACTAATATGATTTTATATTTTGTATATTAATCCAAAATTTCTGACTGGTTTTAAGACTGGAACACACATACCTTGCTTTGGGGAGTTTTGGTTTTAGCATAACATGTCTTGGGCATTAGGACATAAGACAAAGTACTTGCAAAGGAAATGAATGTGGTTCTCTAATTTGGGATGGGGGACATGCAGTTTCCACAGCCCCAATATCAATACAGAGAATATCATTTTTGAGGTATGGATAGTGCAACAAACTTGAGACTAGTATTTGGAGCCTTAAAATGTGAATCTGTATTTTAAATGGGGCATTAATTTTGCTTTTGTTTTGTGGTAAACAAATTGGGAACAAAGCTATAAATGGTGATGCAACATCCTAGAGCAGTGATCTTCACCATTTTCAAGCAGTTGCCATCTTAGGAAAAAAAAAAACCACTCCGTGGGAAAGCAGAACATTCCTTGACAAAGACACTGGTACCCCAATAGGTTTTGACCCTTTGACAATGCAGCAGACCTAGCTATTAAGTCACACTCATGTAACTAAAACACAGTATGCGTCTCCAAACTCATTATTCCCACCTAATCCCATCTTCATTGTATTCTGTTTACCACTCATTTTTCCTCCATGCATTTATGTATTTAGTTCATTGAGGTTCTTAAAAGTGTTAGTGTACAGGTTAGATAAATGTTATATACAATTGATTTGTGTGTACTAACACATGGGTAAAATATTTTCTTAAAATGTTTGGTCACTTTTTCAGTTTCTCACACATTCAAGAGGAAAAGTAATATGAACAAAAAAAACAAACCACAAAATTTTCACCTATGCACACCCCTAATACAACGCTCCTCCCAACAGTTTTTTTTTCCCCCTGGCTCCTCTCCCCAACACACTCTTCCCTAACCCCACCTCAGCTTGTTTTTACTCCTGCCCTTTTCCTCCCACTCGTCAGCCTCCATCATCCTGCCCCCATCCTTTCCTCCAGATTGACAAATTTCCCTCTCACCTTTACCAGAGACTTGCAGCTGGCAATGCCTTTGGAAAAGGTGTCCTGTTTCCTTTTGGTTTGAGCTCAGCTCATTCATTGAGAATCCCAGCGCTGGAAGAGAACAAAGCTGTTCCAGAGGCAGCACCAGCAATGACCCTATAGAGAATGTGGAATAGAATATTTATTGGCGAAAGAATCGAGGACCTGCTATTGGCACTTGGACCTTGAAACGAAGAATGCTGCCCTAGAGAAAAGATGTAAGCCCTATCCCTGGGATCCTATATAGTGTGACTTAAGTTGCACGCACAAATCCAGTCATATTCATTAATTAGACTTTGCGCACAGAATTGTCTAAGTGTATTCTATAATGTGATGCGTGTGGTTATAGAATGCACCCAGACCGTGCGTAACTCAGGCATCGGCATTTACACCAAGTTTTACTTAACATAACTGCCTGCAAGTAAATTTAGTTGGCGTGGATGGGTGCTCAGTGTGTTCTATAAACCACACGTAATGTAGGCTTATTATAAAGTACGCCTAAATTTTTGATGTACTTTTATAGACTATGCCTAGGCTCTGATTTTTTTTTAGGTGTGATATATAGAATCTAGTCCTGTAATGTGTGAAGCAAAAGAAACAAAACTTCAGTGAGGAATCACGCATGTATTTGTGCACTAACAGTATTGCACTAAGTATTGTACTTGAGTTTGTTCATTGGAAGAAAAAAAAATTGTAACGGAGCATTTCTCAGGCAAGTTTGTGAAGCCGAGTAGGCTTTAGAATGTTTCAGTTGTCTCTTAGAACCCTGTTTACAAAGGCACACTAGTATTTCTAGTACGTGCTAACCGTGTAGATGCCTGTAATATTCCTGTGGGTGTCCACATGGTTAGCATGCGTGCCTTTTGTAAACAGGACCTTTTAATGTACATGCTAGATCCCTGTTGACCACTAATTTCTCCAACTTCAGTATATCGCCACATGTTTTGTTAGTCCAAGTTTAAAAGAATTTGATGCTGTCTTATAAATTGTCAAGCCATTTGTTAATTTAGTATTGCAAAAAAATAAAAAAATCCCATTATGTTTTACAAATACGAGCACTTTTTTGCTATTTATATATGTGTATGGTAATTAATGTTAGAGGGTCAAAAATAATCTTCCTGCTTCGTATGTCTTCACACATGCCCACAAGTATAGCAGGGTTCTTACAGTTTAATACTTGTATAAACTATGCAGAAATGTATTAATAAAGTGTAATATATTTTATAAGCTAATAAGACTGAAAGGGTGATTTCTAAATGGTATCTAGCACACACTTGTATAATTTGCAAATACTGATATATTTTGGCAATCGTTATCACTAAAGATGTGAATTTAATGTGCTTTCACTTTTTCTACTTTTGGTAGTCCAGTGGGAACTCAGACATGATACCTTGTCATGGCAAAACTGTGAACATAAATTTGTACTGTACAGTCTTATTCTATGTATACAAAATATATAAATGTATAACTGTATATACTTGTTAATAAAAGCCTAAGAATAATTATGTACATGGATTTATTCCTATAGCTGCTTAAGGGGTGTGTTAATTATTGTGACAAAACAATCTGTTCATAAGGAAATAAGTTTTTAGAAGAAGAGATAACTGGTATGTAAGTAAATTGTAGAGAAGTGGCGGTACTGAGATTTTAAGCCAGTTGTGTTTAGAGTTGGAAAAGAATTCTTTTCGTTGCATCAGAATTGATTAGGAGACAGGGCATCATTGACGTATTGAAAAGTGAAGCTTCACCCCAGTTTTAAACTCTTTCCTAAGAATTGCCATACTCTGGGCTAGATGCACTAAACCTTAACGACCCTCTAACAACCCTTTAACGAAGGAAATTCCTAACTGTTGCATGCATTAAAGGCCTTTTTCCTATGAAGCAAGCAGCTAACAAAAACGGAATGCAAAGGAGAAACTACCATTGAAATGTGGACAATTCGGAATGCACTAACCATACCGATGATTGCAACGAATCATTTACCGTCAGAAATTTTACGTGTGCTCAGACCTGTCTTTAAGGTCTGGGCTACCATCTCTCTGCTGCCCCCTGCACCATAAAAATCCAAGCCAGCATGTTTAAAAAGAAAAGTGAGATACAAACACATGGCTCTCCGCTTTCCCCTGCATCATTACAAAACAAAACATACTGCTTCTCCCTGCAGCTTAAAAATCCTCTCTCCCCTTCTCCAACACCTTTGAAAATTAACACTCTATTCCCAGTACTGTAAACAAACTGCAAAGAGGCCTTTTGTTACAAAAGGGGATTTACGAGGGTCGAGGGTCGTTCTTTTTAGAGTTATCTTCAACTGCACTCTTCTGCTAGATCAGACAGCTAAAAGGCTTGCAGGTCGGGATCCCCCCTCGCACGCCCCAATCTGACGTAGGCAACCTACGTAGGTTTAATACGCGCATGCTTAAGGAGCAAATTAACGACGGGGATAACATACGCTTGATACATTGTACTTTTCAATACCGCACCGAACACTTCTGAGCTGTTTTTTTTTGTGCATTCTTCGTTGTTTCAAATTCGTTAAACACTTTTACGATTTAGATTTTTAACATTGGTTGATGCATCTAGCCCTCTGTATTCCTCTAGTTGTCAAGCCAGGTCCTAAGTACCTGGCAGAATCCCCAAAAGTAGCAAGATTCCATGCTTGTTGCCTCCAGGGATAAACAGTAGCTTTCCCTAGGTCTACCTTAATAACAGTTTATGGGCACTTAACTCGAGGAATTTGTCAAATTTTTTTTTTAACTTGGCTATGCTAAGTGCTTTTAGCACTTACTCCAGCACCCAAATTCCAGAGCTTTGTATGCTGAATGAAAACATGTTTTCATCCTATTTTACATGTACTACTCAGGAGCCCTTTTCTAAATGGGGTAAAAGGTGGCCCATGGTGGCATCAGCACGTGGGATTCTTGCGCACCAAATCCACCTATTACCACCACCAGTAAAAAGACCACATTTTGTTTTTTAAGAGTCTGTACATGGCCATGCTGTAACTTTTTTTTTAAATTACCGTGTGGCCATTTACTGCTGGAGCCCTGGCACTGCCTGATTACTAGAGATTCAAAATAGTGCCCACTATGTTATAGCATATTATCAGTAATACTATATTCATGAGAAATGCACAACTTAATAAATGATTACTGTATATTGTTTTTCTTCGGACCTTCAGAGGTAGACCGAGTCGCTTTTTAGTCACCATAACACTGTTTTATGTATGGTGACAGGGTTCGTACCCTTCTCGTCATAGGTCACAAAATATGTGTATATATATATATATATATATATATATATATATATATATATATATAGTACTAGTAAAAAGGCCCGTTTCTGACACAAATGAAACGGGCGCTAGCAAGGTTTTCCTCGGAGTGTGTATGTTTGGGAGAGTGTATGTGAGAGTGACTGTTTGAGAGTCAGAGTGAGTGTGTGAGAGAGAGAGTGAGTCTGGGTGTGAGTGTGTTTGTGTGAGAATGAGAGTGTGTGCAAGTGTGTATGTGAGACACAGTGTGAGAGAGAGTGTGTGTGTGTGGGTGAGAGAGATAGTGTGTGTGAGACACAGATTCTCTGTGAGAGTGAGTGTATGAGACCAAGCGAGTGTGTGAGTGACTGTGTGGCACATAGAGAGTGAATGTAATACAGTGTGAGACAGAGTGTGTGAGAGTCAGAAAGACATTGTATATGAGAGAGAGAGAGTGTGAGCCCTGCCCTCCCAATCCATGGCCATCTGTCCCCTGCCCTCTCCATTCATCCTTTTCCAGCAATTCCCCTCTCTTCCTGAGCCCTGCCCTCCCAATCCATGCCCATCCATGTTCCTCTGTCACCTGTCCCCTCCATTCATCCCTATCCAGCAATTCCCCTCTCTCCCTGAGGCCTGCCCTGCAATCCATATCCATCCATGCCCATCTGTCCCCTCCATTCATCCCTATCCAGCAATTCCCCTCTCCCTGAGTCCTGCCCTTCCAATCCATGCCCATCCATGTTCCTCTGTCACCTGGCCCCTCCATTCATCCCTATCCAGCAATTCCCCTCTCTCCCTGAGGCCTGCCCTGCAATCCATATCCATCCATGCCCATCTGTCCCCTCTATTCATCCCTATCCAGCAATTCCCTTCTCTCCCTGAGCCCTGCCCTCCCAATCCATGCCTATCCATGTTCCTCTGTCACCTGCCCCCTCCATTCATCCCTATCCAGCAATTCCCCTCTCTGCCTGAGCCCTGCCCTGCAATCCATATCCATCCATGCCCATCTGTCCCCTCCATTCATCCCTATCCAGCAATTCCCCTCTCCCTGAGTCCTGCCCTCCCAATCCATGCCCATCCATGCTCCTCTGTCCCCTGCCCCCTCCATTCATCCCTTTCCAGCAATTCCCCTCTCTCCCTGAGCCCTGCCCTCGCAATCCATGCCCATCCATGCTCCTCTGTCCCCTGCCGCCTCCATTCATCCTTTTCCAGCAAGTCCCCTCTCTCCCTTCCATGACCCCCCCCCCTCGCATCCATGCTCCTCTCTCTCCCATGTCCCAGCCTGGCCCGCCCTCTTCTCCCCCCCCCTTCGCATCCATGCCCCCCCCCCTTCGCATCCATGCCCCCCCCTTCGCATCCATGCTTTCGCATCCATGCATCCCTTTTTGTTTTTTTTCTTCTTTTTAAATTTACCTCCGTGGCGGTTCCGGCAGCGAAGCATCAGGGAAGGAGGCGGTGTTCCCGACGTCTAGCTTTCCCTTCGCTGTGTTCCGCCTTCTTTTGACGTCATCCTTGACGTCAGAAGAAGGCGGAACACAGCGAAGGGAAGGCTAGACGTCGGGAGCGCCGCCTCCTTCCCTGATGCTTCGCTGCCGGATTTGTTTGTTTTTTTTCCGCCCTCGACGTCATGACGTTTGACGCGAGGGCGGGGTAGAGATGGCTGGCTGGCTTGAAGGCTTCACACCACGAATCCATGAACCCTTCAGCCTGGGAGTGACGTCAGATGGCTTCAGAACATTGTCCTCAGAACGTTGAGGGTGCATTTTATTATATTAGATATCTTTTATGTTATTCATAAAGAAATGATATAAACGTTTTACTTAGATTTTATAGATTCATGTCAGCTGAAAAATAGGGTTGCACAGCAGCTTATAAAGGTTCTTGTGAAGCTGAGAAAATAGGGCTACAACACCCTATTTTGTCAGCTTCACAAGAACCTTTATAAGTTGCTGTGCAACCATATTTTTCAGCTGACTGCCTGATTACTGCCAGGCATACTCTGTGATGTGCTGGAGAAGCAAGAGCCAGTTGATAAATTTTTTTTTAGCATTTTGCGAGCCGGTTCTAGCAGGGTGAGCTGACTGCCCCCCTCCCCCCGAGCTACAGGGTCCCAGGCTCCAGCAAATACCTGAAGAAGGCAGCCACCCTGGTGGTCCAGTGGATTCTTCGGGGCAGGAAATGTCCCTCCCACTGCCAGATCACTTTAAAAATGTCCGCCGAGACTGCCGCTGAATTCTTGGAAGCAGCCATTTTAAAGAACGATGTGGCAGCAGGAGAGTTGTAGTGCCGGCAGCGGGCGGGAAAGACTGGGGATCTTTCCTGCCCCGAAGAATCCACTAGACCACCAGGGTGACTGCCTTGAGGTATGTGCTGGAACCCTGTGACTCGGAGCGGGGAGTAAGTCTGGAATAGGTGAGGTGGGGACCGGACCGTGGGGAGGATACTGTTAAAAAAAAAAAAAAAAACTATTTTCAAACATGCCAGCTTGTGCATAGGATGTACATAGAGGAAGTATAATGCAGGAATAATGTTTCACCGGGGGAGCAGGGAGGAGGTCTGGGTGAGGTGAGGAGAGGACCGTTGGGAGGATACTATAAAAAAAAAAAGTTGTATTTTTCAAACATGCCGGCTTGTGCAGCATACGGATGTACACATAGGAAGTATAATAGGGGAATAACTTTTCATAGGTAGAGTAATAATTTTGTTATAATCATATACAAAGGAATCCTGTTTAGAAGGAATGGTTCCGTGGAATATTAGCAGAGATTGGGTGGCGACGCTGGTAATTGGGGAAACAAAATGGGAGCTGAGCAGACTTCTATGGTCTATGCCCTGATCATGATGGAATAGATAGGGATGGGCTGGATTGTAAATTTTAAGGGGCTTTGGCGTTAGCTTTAGAACTTAGTACAAGAACAGTGCTGGGCAGACTTCTACGGTCTGTGCCCTGAGAAAGGCAAGGACAAATCAACTTGGGTAAAGTATCACAAACCATGTAAATGAGTTTATCTTGTTGGGCAGACTGCATGGACTGTACAGGTCTTTATTTGCTGTCATTTACTATGTTACTATGTATTTGGAGGGGCTGGTTATAGGGACACCCTAACCCTGTTATATTGGTGCACAGATTTTTTTTTCTTCTGGTAAAAGGGTTTCTAAAACAGACATGTTGTGAGACTCAGGTGCTCATGTTCAGAGTTTCTATTTACTTATGGCATTTTATCCCACATTAAACACGAATTAGATTGGAAACTCAGCATTTTAATGCATTGCCCCCCCCCCTCCCCCAGGCTCTCTCCCCGGGTATAGCCAGCTCTGCAATTTGGAGGTGGGTGCAGAGGTGGACCGGGGAGAGAGCCTGTTGTTAAAAATTTACAGGCACACCACTGTATACTCTCCCAGCACTAGAAAATACAAAGGTATTTTCTAGCACCAGAAATGGTGCATGGGAAATGGGACTTGATATACTGCCTTTCTGAAGTTTTTGCAACTACATTCAAAGCAGTTTACATTTATTCAGGTACTTATTTTGTACCAGGGGCAATGGAGGGTTAAGTGATTTGCCCAGAGTCACAAGGAGCTGCAGTGGGAATTGAACTAAGTTCCCCAGGATCAAAGTCCACTGCACTAACCACTAGGCTACTCCTCCATTCCAGTGGTAGGGCTTATTTGTTCACCAAGCCAGCAGAAGCCCTACTGCCCTTTGGTAAAAGAGCACCTTAGTAACTTCATGGTGTGTCTTTGTAACTTTTGGAAGAGAAAATTCATTCATATTTACCTGTTCCACACCTAGGATTTTTATCATCTCTTTCCCTCAGCCATCTCTTCTCCAAACGGAAGTATTGTAACCTCTTTAGCCTTTCCTCATAGACTTGTTCCATGCCCCTTATTGTTTTGGATACCTTTCTCAGTACCTTTTTAAATTCTGGTGAAAAATATAATATATGTTGTATATACAAACATAGTGTACTGAAATGTGGTCAAGAATATATTCTAGAAGTAGGAGCTTCAGCAAACATAAATAAATGCTCTCTAGTATTTGCTTTGCTGTCTCTTTGAAGGGTCATCAGAAGTTTGATGTTTTCAATCTTCATTAAACATCCAAAGTTCCTCATTGGTCAAGTTTTTTTTTTTTTTACATTTTTTTGTCCAGCTCATTTTTTAAAATTCTGTTTTTCAGTTTACTTTAAAACATCCCTCTATGCTGAACTTTTGTTTCAAAAAGTATTCACTTATCTTCAGAATATATGTAGATCAAAACATGTTAAACTTCTTCACAGTGAGACAGCCTGCCATAGTGCCATATTTCCCTGAAGAATGTTAAAAAGTTGAATGAAGAAAAAATATATTAAAAGAAAAAAAAAAGAAGACCGCTGATGAGCTTTGGATGTTTAATTATCACACCGATATGGTGAAGATTGATTATGGTCCTTTAATGAGACAGCAAAGTGAGTAGTACAGAGCATTTATTTATGTTTATATATGTAAACAGACAGATGCAGTAACCAGAACACACACAAGCCCAGTTCCACTCTAGAGAAATAAAGACATTATTTGTTTTATTCTCTATTCCTTTCCTATTAATACAACGGCTAAGGTGCAGTTCTCTCTTCTAAAACTGCTCCTGTATAAAAGTATGCACAGTGACACAAGTATAGGTATTTTCCGGTAAAGAAATGTGGAACAAACTAAATGATAGCAGATAAAGACCTGCATGGTCCATCCAGTCTGCCCACCACATCCATTCATTATCAAGGCAATACTCAACCAACAAAACCTGCTGCGTTCTACTATATGATGTCTTTGCCTCCCCCACTGCGATATGAGACCCACACTCATATGATAGGAATGTGGTATAAAATATTCATACTGGATCCTGATCCATCCTTGCCATTTTCAAGGCTTAGATTTATAAAAAATCTGCCCTGCCACCAGCCTTACTTCCCAGCTGCTGAAGTTGTTGTCAAAACCCACTCCAGCCCATCCTAATTCATCTTGCTATATATGGGGCACAGACCAAAGAGGTCCGTCTGGCATTGGCTTCATACGGGGACATACGGGTTAATATATGGGCCAAAAAAGAAGGGTTACTGAGCTTGCAATTTTAAAAACCAAAAGAATAATTTTATTTGTAATTGTGTGTGATAGGTAACAATGAGCATTTTTGGGAGGTGGAGTTGCACGGTCATATTTCTTTGATCCAATGATTAACTTAATAGAGGTATTTTGAATGAATTACATAGGACACAAATCTTTTTGCTGTAAGCCTTTGTTCAATGAATTACTATAATCCAAATGAGAAAGAACAAGAGAATGGACCAAAATATTAAGGGCTCATGGATGAATAAGTGCCCTAAAAGAGCAATCAAATGTAATTTAAAGAAGCAGTGGCAAATCAAAAGTGAAAGCTGAGGTTGAAAACTCAAACTATTGTCCAAAATGACACCAAGAAGTTTTAAGGAAGGAACCAAAGGAATCTACACATTACAAAGCATTAATGGTGCAGGGAATGATTATGCATATTGGAAAATAAAATAAAGGGGCCTTAGAAATCTCTCATCTTATTGACACTATTTGAGCTTGTCATTAAGGCTATGCATTTCCTGAGAGATGGGTCCAAATGTCAGTATTTAGCATATAAAAAGCCAGTAACTTCAATGGATTGAAGAAGAGTAAGAATTGGTTCCAAAGACATATTGAATAAGGTCTGTGCATATATGGAGCCCTGAGGGACACCGCAAGCCAAAGGAAATGATCCAGAGCATATATCTTGATAATGTACTTGATATTCTCAGGATGAAAGATATGACATAAACCAATCTAAAATTCAACCCATAATACCAACAGAATGAAATCGTTGAAGTAAAATTGTATGATCAAACACAGCTGAAAGATCCAATGAAAGCTAAAGCACAGAATGAGCTTGATCTAAATGATAATAAACATAAGTATAAACACCTCACAAGGGACTGCCATGCCTCCATTCCTATTTATGTTTGTCTTCTGTATGATGTCCCTTCAGCTGTGAACACAGAACAGTAATATTTGTTAAGCACTTTCACCCTATCTTTATCAGCTACTACATATTCCTCCTCTTCACCTCTGAGTCTTGCAATGCCACTTTTGCACTTCCTCCTATCACTAAAATATGTAAGAAAAAAAAATCCCCCCCCCCCCATTTTCTGTATTGGTTATTTTTTTCTTCCATTTGCATCTTTGCTTTCCTGACTATTCTACCAGCTTCTCTTAGCTTTTCCAGATATTGTCACCTGTCTTCCTCTTTCTGCGATATCTTATAGTTTATAACTACTAATCTCATTTTCCTTACCTTTTCAGCAACTACTTTTGTGAACCAAAGTGGCCTTCTTTTTGAGCAGTTTGAAAGATTATTCAATGTATCAGAACATTCATCATTGTTATTTATAAATCTGAATATCATCCGCATAAAGTAGATATCTAAAATTAAAACTCTGAATTAACTTTTCCAAAGGAAGTAAGTATATATTTAAAAAATGAACAGGGAGATGATGGAGCTTTGTGCTACTTCTCATTCTAGTGAACAAGATTCTGACGTGAAGTCTACTAGCACGAATTGACTTTTGTTATCTAAAAATGATGAGAACTATTGAAGAGCTGCTTTTTTAATTCTCAAATTAACTAAGTATGTAGTGGAGTGGAGGAGTGGCCTAGTGGTTAGAGCACCAGTCTTGCAATCCAGAAGTGGCCAGGTTGAAACCCCATTGCTGCTCCTTGTGATCTTGGACAAGCCACTTAACCCTCCATTGCCTCAGGTACAAACTTAGGACAGAGAAATATCCAGTGTACCTTGAGCTACTACTGAAAAATGTGTGAGCAAAATCTAAATAAATAAAATGTATTAAAAATACTGTTGGCAACTGTGTCAAAAGTCAAACTTAAGTCTAGGAAGGTCAATAACATCTTTTCTTTTTTCTGTTTATAACAAAAAAAACTTCATAATTGCAACAGAAGCTCAGCTCTCAGCAAATTCTAAGGACCAGCACTGACCACAACGGAACTCTGGGATAACTCAGATAATTTTCTTTATTTTATTAACCCCTCAGGTTACATTTACAGCGTCATTTAGGTTACCTCACAGTACATAGTAATGAGATGGAAAACATGCAAATGCATGTAAAGCAATTCAATACTATGTAAATTCAACAACATGATTTGCAGTGAACATTGTGTGTATGCCGCAAGCTGCATTATAGGCTGTAACATAACCCCAGTAAAAAAAAAAAAAAAAAAAATGAACTGCCAAACTGCCACCGTAGTGAATGTAGTTCATGTAGCTCTCAGTGAGCTCGATCCATGTGGTATCCAAACTTCTTCACTGGTCAGAGTCTCACGAGAATAGTAGGAGAGTTTGTATGCTGTATAATTCAAACATATTGAGAACAATCCTGAAGGAAAGCAGAGCAATTGTTCTGGAGACTGTGTCAGCAGAAAGCCTCTGGATAAGGTGAGGTTAGGGGAAATAGAGAGAAGAAAGTTAAGAAGCTAAAGTTGAGGTCAATGGGAACTACCACTAGTTCCCAGAACCTAGAACCTCAGATACCCTTGAGCCAGACATGCTGATTACTGATTTAAGGGAATCCTACCAAAGATTTCTGTTTCTTCACGGAAAACCCCCAGTGTATAACCTGAGAGTTTGCATGCTTTGGATAGCTGAGGGGGTGGTTATAACTGTAATCCAGAATCTGTTTGTATTACAGTTTGTGTGTAATAAATCAACATTGAGACACATTAGTAATTATGGCTTTTTACTGCAGGGGCCCATATGACACATAGAGGGGCATTTTCTAAAGAAACGTCCAAGTTGTGATTTGGACGTCACGTCTTTGCGAAACGTCCAAATCCAGGGGCGGGGGAAACCATATTTTCGAAAAAAGATGGACGTCCATCTTTCGTTTTGAAAATACCGTCAGAGATGTCCAAATCCTTAAAATTGGACGTTCCTAGACATGGATGTTTCTGACTTTTGGCGATTTTTGAAACCAAAGACGTCCATGTCAAAAATGTCCTAATGCAAGCCATTTGGATGTGGGAGGAGCCAGCATTTGTAGTGCACTGGTCCCCCTGACATGCCAGGACACCAACTGGGCACCCTAGGGGGCACTGAAGTGGACTTCATAAAATGTTTCCAGGAACACAGCTCCCTTACCTTGTGTGCTGAGCCCCCCCAAAACCCACTACCCACAACTGTACACCACTACCATAGCCCTTACGGGTGAAGGGGACACCTATATATGGGTACAGTGGGTTTCTGGTGGGTTTTGTAGAGCTCGCTGTTTCCTCCACAAATGTAACAGGTAGGGGGGGTATGGGCCTGGGTCCACCTGTCTGAAGTGCACTGCAGTACCCACTAAAACTGCTCCTGGGACCTGCATGCGCTGTCATGGACCTGAGTATGACATCTGAGGCTGGCACGACATATTTTTAAAGATGATTTTGAGGGTGGGAGGGGGTTAGTGACAACTGGGGGAGTAACGGGAGGTCATCCCCGATTCTCTCCGGTGGTCATCTGGTCATTTTGGGCACCTTTTTGTGCCTTATTCGTAATAAAAATACGTCCAGGTGAAAACATCCAAGTGTTCGTCAGGGACGTCCTTGCTTTTTTCGGTTATGGGTCAAAGACGTCCAAGTGTTAGGCACGCCCAAGTCCCGCCTTCGCTATGCCTCCGACATGCCCCCTTGAAATTTGGACGTCCTTGCGACGGACTGCAGTTGGAGACGTCCAAAATCGGGTTTTGGTCATACCGATGTGGACGTCTCTGGGAGAAGGATGTCCATCTTCCGATTTATGTCGAAAGATAGACGTCCTTCTCTTTCGAAAATGAGCCCAATAGTGAACAGATTGTCCCATCCAATCTGCCCTCATGAGATTCTTTTCTGGTTTTCTACCACTTTCGCTAGAGGAGCATTTAACTTCACATACACAAACCAATAGCATATGCCTCCTCCCACCATGATTTCTTAGTCCTTTTTTTTTTTTTGTTACATTTGTACCCTGCGCTTTCCCACTCATGGCAGGCTCAATGTGGCTGACATGGGGCAATGGAGGGTTAAGTGACTTGCCCAGAGTCACAAGGAGCTGCCTGTGCCTGCAGTGGGAATTGAACTCAGTTCCTCAGTTCCCCAGGACCAAAGTCTACCACCCTAACCACTAGGCCACTCCTCCACTCTGGCCTCCATCTCTGTCCCAACCATATCCACAAACTGTTATGTTGCTGGCCTGTTACCTCCACTAGTGGTAGGCCATTTCAGATCCTGTCATCATCCTCTTTGATTCTCATAAGACTCAGAATTTTACCCAATACCTAGGATCCCTTCCATGCCTTATTACCCAAGCTTTTAGCAATAACCCATATAGACATCAAAATTAATAAGGCTGCTGTGCAGGACATCTGTTTGCCCCTCTCCCCCATGTTCATTGATGCTTCATTGGCTTTATATTATGAGCACTCCATGAAAGTTGTCCCCACCTTTTTAGAAGCCCAATGCAGATGTATGACTGCTGTTAGGGTTATAACTGCTGCTCTGTTCAGTTTCTCCCAATGCTTCTCTACTCTACTGGTTACATGAACACACAAGGTCCTACAGTTCCTGATTGTACACTACTTGAATAGCTTTCGGGCTTGCAGGTGGTATATAATAAAATAAATAAAATACTTAATCCATCCCTCTGGTCTTTATACTAATGTAGATAGTTACCAAAATAACTGAAGCCACTGTCCAATCATTTGGCCTTTTAGGTCCCTGTGGACCTACTGGATAGGACCTTGACCCCACCAACATACCGATACCAACTGGTTTCTTTCTGAGGAGTTGTAGTTTTCTGATATAAACTTGGATACCATATGGACTGTTGTTTCACTAGTTTGTGCTTCAATTCTCTTCTTTTGGTTCATTTTTATAGCTTCTACCATTGCGACACAATATTATTGAACAGAGTGATTTTGTTGAACAAAAAATTGTGCTTCTTTGTGATAAATCCATTAGTAAAATTGAATAGACTTAAATTTATCTAAAGTCTCTAACTCAGAACATACGCATTGCCATACTGGGATAGACCAAAGGTCCATCAAGCTCAGTATCCTGTTTCCAACCGGGGCCAATTCAGGTTCAAATATCTGGCAAGATCTCATAAGATTAAAACAGATTTTGTGCTGATTATCCAAGAAATAAGCAGTGGATTTTCCCAAGTCCATCTCAATAATGGCTAATGGACTTTTCTTTTAGGAATGTGTTCAAACCTTTTTTAAACCCTGCTAAGTCAACTGCTTTAACCAGATTCTCTAGCAATTAATTCCAGAGTTTAATTACACATTGAATGATGAAATACTGCCCTCCAATTTGTTTAAAATTTTCTACTTAGTAGCTTTACAGCATGCCCCCTAGTCGTACGTTTGTAAAGAGTAAACAAGCGATATACCTCTACCCATTCCACTGCACTCAGTATTTCAAAGACCTCTATCATATCTCCCCCTCAGCTATCTCTTCTCCAAGGAGAGGTATATTAGTCGAAGAATATTTTAAAGGCAAAGCACAAAGAATGCTAAAGAGGGTGAATAACACAAGCAATGCAATTTTATTTCTGTGGTGCATGTACCTGTGATGCAATATGCTCTGGTATACACAAGACTAATTAAATAATCGGCCACTGGATGTCAGTATTGTTATATACAAATACAATTAATTATTAAATTGTCCTGTAGAAAGCTGTGTGCTTGTGTAATGAACACATGGTGGCATTCATGCACTGGGGTTGAATTACACAAGATTGAAACTTGTGAGCAGTGATAGCCATCAAAGCTTGTGGCAATGTTAGTCTGTAGCATGCTGGCATCTTATAGATTCACCAATTTCTTTGTGTGTTAATTGATTCTGAAAACAACCATAACAGACGACGAAAGATAAAGCGGAAGTTAGAAAATTAGCCTGTTATCAGTGTTACTGCAACCAGGAGAGCACAATGTTACTGGCTGCAGCAATACTAATGTATGTGTTAGGCGGTGAGAGTCTGCTAGGTACGGATGGGGAGAGGAATCTTGGGGTGACTCCAGGTTGGCGCGCGCTGGGCGCACGTGGGCACCTACGCGGCTTATTAAAAGGGCTCCTAAGCCCTCTAGTGCCCAAGGTATATAAAAACTTAGATTATGAGCCCTAGGGACAGAGGAAGTACCTGCATATAACGTGTACAGCACTTCATAAGTCTAGTAGATTGTGAGCCCTCCTGGGACAGAGACATATCCAGTGTACCTGAATGTAACTCACCTTGAGCTACTACTGAAAAAGGTGTGAGCAAAATCTAAATAAATAAATAATAATGTTATAGAAATGATTAGTAGGTAGCTATATATTTAGATATACCTTTTAAACCTTTTGGCTGCAAGCTGACCCACTGTACAGTAGCTGATATTTATCTACAAGTCTGGAGCTCCAGCAAAGACCTAGAGGCCCAAAAGTACCTAAGCAAGACGGGTTAATCATGTTGCGTCAATGTGCACATCTTTTTTAACATCAGTGGTAAAAAGAATTGAAGCGGTGCAAAGAAAAGCTACGAGAATGGTATGGGATTTGCGTTACAAGACGTATGGGGAGAGACTTGCGGACCTGAACATGTATACCCTGGAGGAAAGGAGAAACAGGGGTGATATGATACAGATGTTCAAATATTTGAAAGGTATTAATCTGCAAACGAACCTTTTCCGGAGATGTGAAGGCGGTAGAACGAGAGGACATGAAATGAGATTGAAGGGGGGCAGACTCAAGAAAAATGTCAGGAAGTATTTTTTCACGGAGAGAGTAGTGGATGCTTGGAATGCCCTCCCGCGGGAGGTGGTGGAAATGAAAACGGTAACGGAATTCAAACATGCGTGGGATAAACATAAAGGAATCCTGCTCAGAAGGAATGGATCCTAAGGAGCTTAGACGAGCTTGGGTGGCAAAGCCAGTGGCGGGAGACGGAGATGGTGCTGGGCAGACTTATACGGTCTGTGCAAGAGCCGATGGTGGGAGGCGGGACTGGTGGTTTGGAGGTGGGGATAGTGCTGGGCAGACTTATACGGTCTGTGCCCGGAAAAGGACAGGTACAAATCAAGGTAAGGTATACACAAAAAGTAGCACATGTGAGTTTATCTTGTTGGGCAGACTGGATGGATCATGCAGGTCTTTTTCTGTCGTCATCTACTATGTTACTATATGTATATTTACCATGGGAGTGACTCCCAGACTAAGGGGCCTATGCGCATCCAGTGCACACCGTATCGGCATTACCACCTGGCTACCGCGTGCCCAGGGTGGTAATTCTAAGGGCCCTTTTTCCAGAATGTGGTAAAAACTGGCCTGGCGAGTGCCCAAAAGATGCGCTCGCACTGCCACAGGCCACTTTTTGCTGTGGCTTAGTAAAAGGGCCCCTAAATATCACTGTGGTAAAATGTGTTATTTTACTGCAGCTTAGTAAATACCCCTCTAAATTGGAAGCTCAGAGAAGATGTATGCTAAAGATAGGAAGGATGTTTCAAGCTAAATACAAATCCTATTTGAACCAAGGAAGAAGACAAACTGGGGTGGGACCAGGAACAAATCCAGCTAAATCCCACTGATTCATGCCTGCATCAGAATGGACACTGGGTTTATTATTGTCAACAACTGAAATTCAGCCTTTATTTGGTGTGGGCAGCAAGCCTGTCCCTGCTGCAGAAAGCAAAAGCAAAAGCAAAGAAAAAAATCACTCCCACTGTTAAAAAGGCAGGATCTCTAATACATTTGCATCAGAAAGCAAATCTTCTCTGTTATCTGTCACATTCTGGAGACAAACATAATAACCCGACAGTCCTCTCCCACTCAGATGAAACTGGTAGAACCTGCTTGACTGGAGTAACAAGGTCACTAAATTTCCTTCAACTTATATGGCTCAGGAGTGAGTATTGTGGCATGTCCAGCTCAGGGTCATGGGCAGGTCATCCCACACTCAGATTTCTCATCTTTTGCCAGTTTCTGCTTTAAGACTGATAGACTCATTTAAATAAGAACATAAGAGTTTCCATACTGGGACAAACTGAAGGCCCATCAAGCCCAGTATCCTGTTTCCACCAGTGGCAAATCAGGTCACAAGCTCTGGGCAAGATCCCAAAACACTTGAACAGATTTTCTGTTGCTTATCTTAGAAATAAGCACTGGATTTTCCCAAGTCCATCTTAATAATGGCTTATAGACTTTTAGGAAATTATCCAAACCTTTTTAAAACTCTGCTAGGCTAACAGCTTTTACCACATTCTTTGGCAACAATTTACAGAGTTTAATTACATATTGAGTGACCTATTTTCTCCAGTTTGTTTTAAATTTATTAATAGCATCATTGTGTGCTCCCTAGTCCTAGTATTTTTGGAAAAAGTAAACAAGCGATTCACCTCTACCCGTTCCACTCCACTTAGTATTTTATGGACCACTATCATATGTCCCCTCAGCCGTTTCTTCTCCAAGCTAGAGCTCTAGCCGCTTTAGCCTTTCCTCAGAGGGAAGTCGATCCACCCCTTTTATCATTTTTGTCTCCTTTCTCTGTACCTTCTCTAATTCCACTATACCTTTTTTGAGATGCGGTGACCAGAATTGCACACAGTATTTGAGGTGTGGTCACATCATGAATGTTTTCCATTCTTCTCCTTAAAAAAAAAAAAACAATATATATATATATATATATATATATATATATATATATATATATATATCCTATATAATAAAACGCACCTCCAACATTCTGAAGCCGAGAAAGTGAAGCCTTCAAGCCTTGAAGCATTCCTGCAACGTTCCCGGAACTACGTGACGTCAATTGAGGAGATGGAGCCTTACAGAGCACACAAATGCTTCAAGGCTTGAAGGCTTCACTTTCTCACACACACACACACTCTCTCACACACTCTCTCACACACAGACTCTGTCTCTCTCACACACTCTCTCTCTCTCTCTCTGACACAAACACACACACTCTCTGTCTGTCTGTCTGTCTGTCTGTCTGTCTGTCTCTCTCTCTCTCACTCATTCTCTATCACATACACACTCCATCTCTCACCCACACACTCTCTCTCAAACATACACACTCCGAGGAAAGGGGGGCATGGAACTCGGAAGGAAGGGGGGCGAAGAACTCGGAGGAGAGAGAGGGAGGGAGGCCTGGAACTCGGAGGAGAGAGAGGGAGGCCTGGAACTCGGAGGGGAGGAGAGGGAGGGAGGGAGGGAGGGAAGGAGGGGTCATGGAACTCGGAGCCCTACACACACACACACTCACTCTCTGTCTCTCACATACACTCTCACACACACACACACACACACTCTCTCTCTCTCTCTCTCACACTCACTCTCTCTCTCACACACATATACACTCTGTCTCTCTCTCTCACACACACATATACTGTCTGTCTGTCTCTCTCTCACTCATTCTCTCTCTCACACACACACTCATCTCTCACACACACTTTCTCTCTCACATACACACTCCGAGGAAAGCCTTGCTAGCGCCCGTTTCATTTGTATCAGAAACGGGCCGGTTTTACTAGTATATATATATATATATATATATATATATATATATATATATATATATATATATATATATATATATCAACATTTTCAAAATAAATTCCAAGAATACTCTTAATACAGAAAAACTTTGAAGACAATCACATTATATTTATGAACTATAAATAGACTATCCAGCTTATAATTGAAAATGAAAAACGCCTATATTGCGACCCAAATCGGGAGATAGACGTTTATCTCACAAAAACGAATAAAGCGGTATAATCGAAAGCCGAATTTGGACGGTTTCAACTGCACTCCATCGCGGATGCGGACAAAGTTGATGGCGTGTCAAAGGCATGGTGAAGGCAGAACTGGGGCGTGGTTATCGGCCGATCAGAGATAGGCGCCTTTCGCCGATAATGGAAAAAAAATATGCGTTTTTAGCGAGAATTTAGGGCACTTTTCCTGGACCCTGTTTTTCCACGAATAGGGCCCCAAAATGTGCCCTAAATGACCAGATGACCACTGGAGGGAGTCGGGGATGACCTCCCCTGACTCCCCCAGTGGTCACAAACCCCCTCCCACCACAAAAATATGCTGTTTCACAACTTTTTATGTTCACCCTCAAATGTCATACCCACCTCCCTGGCAGCAGTATGCAGGTCACTGGAGCAGTTATTAGGGGGTGCAGTGGACGTCAGGCAGGTAGACCCAGGCCCATCCCCCCCCCCACCTGTTACACTTGTGCTGGTAAATGGGAGCCCTCCACACCGCCCCCCAAACCCACTGTACCCACATGTAGGTGCCCCCCTTCACCCCTTAGGGCTGTAGTAATGGTGTAGACTTGTGGGCAGTGGGTTTTGAGGGGGATTTGGGGGGCTCAACACACAAGGGAAAGATGCTATGCACCTGGGAGCTCTTTTACCTTTTTTTTTGTTTTTGTAAAAGTGCCCCCTAGGGTGCCCGGTTGGTGTCCTGGCATGTGAGGGGGACCAGTGCACTACGACTCCTGGCCCCTCCCATGAACAAATGCCTTGGATTTATTCGTTTTTGAGCTGGGCACTTTCATTTTCCATTATCGCTGAAAACCAAAAACGCCCAGCTCACAAACTGTCGAATAAAACATGGACGTCTATTTTTTCCCAAAATACGGTTCGGTCCGCCCCTTCATGGACCCGTTCTCGGAGATAAACGCCCATGGAGATAGACGTTTTCATTCGATTATGCCCCTCCACGTACAATAGGAAAACATTTTATATAAAATATTATCATGCCTCAAATTTAAAATCCACAAAATGAGGTCCATTCTTTTCCTAATAATTCCTAACATTCTATTTCCTTTCTTAGCTGTAGCTGCACACTGAGCAGAGGGTTTCAAAATATTATCAAAGACAACACCTAGATCCTTTCCCTGGGCAGTAACTTCTATTGTGGAACCTTGTATCATGTATCTATAATTTGGATTCCTCTTTCCCACATGCATCACTTTGCACTTGTTCACATCAAATGTCATCTGCCACTTGGATGCCCAGTCTCCCAGTCTGATAAGGTTCTCTTGCAATTTTTCAGAATCCTCTTGCGATTTAACAACTTTGAATATTTGTGTCATCAGCAAATCTAATTACCTCACTAGTTATTCCCATCTCTAGATCATTTATAAATATGTGAAAAAGCAGTGGTTCCAGCACAGACCCCTGGGAAACCCCACTGTCTACCCTTCTCCATTGAAAATACTGACCATTTAACCCTACTCCCTGTTTTCTATCTTTTATCCAGTTTTAAATCTGCAATAGGGGGTTTTATATACCATCTTAGTGAATCTACAATAAAGTTTACTCCTTTATATACCATCTTAGTCTCTATGTCCTGAAGTCATTGATCCACTTCCCACTTTGTTTTTTGCATCTTTAATCTGCAATAGAATATTATCTTCTATCCTATGACTTTTTAATTTCCTCAGGAGGTTTTCATGAGGTACTTTGTCAAATGCCTTTTGAAAATCCAGATACACAATATTGACTGGCTCACCTTTATCCACATGTTTATTCACCACTTCAAAGAAATGTAGGAAAGTAGTGAGGCAAGATTTCCCTTGACTAAATCCATGTTGGCTTTGTCTCATTAATCCATACTTATGTATATGCTCTGTAATTTTCTTCTTTATAATAGTCTCTACCATTTTGCCGGCACTGACATCAGGCTCTATAATTTCCAGGATCACCCCTGGAACCCTTTTTAATAATTGGTGCTACATTGGCCACCTTCCAATCTTCCAGTACCATGTTTGATTTTAAAGATAAATTACATATTCCTAACAATAGCTCTGCAAGTTCATTTTTTAAATTCTGTCAGTACCCGTTGTATACCTTCTGGTCCAGTCAATTTGCTATTCTTCAATTTGTCAAATTGTGCTATTACATCTACCAGGTTTACAAAGATTTGTTTCAATTTCTCGACTCATCAGCATTGAATACCATTTCTGGCACAAAACTCAGACTCAAAGTTCTAGATTTCAGACATGCTGATTTTGGTAAAATGGGGAATACCTGAAGAAGGAGTTGACAACATGAGTAGGCATAGGCAGGGCCGTGCCAATGCGGTAAGCGAGGTAAGCGCCGCAGGGGGGCGCCCACCTCTGGAGGGCGCCGCCACGGTGCTTACCCTCGCCCCGCGCCGCCGAGGCCTTTAAATCTTTTGGCATAGCAAGGGCGGGGCGGGGCGGTGGGGCGGTCCGCCCCGGGTGTCACCAGAGAGGGGGGTGCCGCCGCCGCCGCTCCCGCTGCTCTTCATCCTGGCACCCCCCCCCCCCACACCAGCCATTTAAATTTATTTGCCGACGCGATAGCGAGCGCAGCACCTCGTGTGCAAGTAAAAAAAGCGGATCTGATCATCTCATTGGGCCTTCCCTCACTGTCCTGCCCTCCTCTGATGCAACTTCCTATTTCCTCTAGGGCGGGACAGTGAAGGAAGGCCCAATGAGATGATCGGATTCGCTTCTTTTACTTGCACACGAGGTGCTGCGCTCGCTATTGTGTCGGCAATTTCTTTTTAAAGACCGGGTGGCAGGGAGAAGACGAGGCAGGGTGAGGGTGAGGGGCAGATGGGGTGAAGGTGGGGGGACTCAGATAGCAGAAGGGACTGGGTGGGAGACAGATGGGGTGAGGGGGACTCGGATGGGCAGAAGGTACTGGGTGGGAGACAGATGGGGTGAGGGTGGGGGGCACTTGGATAGCAGAAGGGACTGGGTGGGAGACAGATGGAGTGAGGGGGACTCGGATGGGCAGAAGGTACTGGGTGGGAGACAGATGGGGTGAGGGTGGGGGGCACTTGGATAGCAGAAGGGACTGGGTGGGAGCCAGATGGGGTGAGGGGGACTCGGATGGGCAGAAGGGACTGGGTGGGAGACAGATGGGGTGAGGGTGGGGGACACTTGGATAGCAGAAGGGACTGGGTGGGAGACAGATGGGGTGAGGGGGACTCGGATGGGCAGAAGGGACTGGGTGGGAGACAGATGGGGTGAGGGTGGGGGGCACTTGGATAGCAGAAGGGACTCGGTGGGAGACAGATGGGGTGAGGGGGACTCGGATGGGCAGAAGGGACTGGGTGGGAGACAGATGGGAGAAGGGGCATGGAGCTGGAACTGGGGTCTGAGAAGTGAGCAGGAGGGAGAATGGGGTCATGCCTGGGGCAGGGATGGATGGGAGAATCAATGGATCTGGAACTAGGGGCAGCCGCAGGTGGGAACTGGGAGCCGAAAAGAGGGGGCAGTGAGAGAGGGGGGATAGATCCTGGATGGAATGGGGAGTGAGAGGGAGGGCAGACCCTGAATGGATGGGAGGGGGAAAGAGAGAAGGCAAATGGTGAATCGAAGGAGCAGAGAGAAAGGGCAGACAGTGGATAGAAGGGAGTGAAAGAGCAGACAGTGGATGGAAGGGGGCAGAGATAGAGGGCAAATGCTAGAGGGAAAGGAGAGAGAGAGGGCAGATGGTGGATGGAAGGGGGGGAGAGATGGCAGACTGGGGCAGATGGTGGATGGAAGCGGCAGAAATAGAGGGCAGATGTGGATGGAAGGGACATTAGAGAGGGCAGACACTGGATGGCAGAGAGAGAGCGAAGACAGATGCTGGATGGAAGGAAGACGGTGAAAAGAAGATGAGGAAAGCAGAAACCAAAGACAACAAACTGTAAATATATATTTTTATTATTTTGCTTTAGGATATAGTATTTTAGCTGTGTTAATAAATGTTTATAAATAGAACATGTAAATAAGGTAATCTTTTATTGGACTAATTTTAATACATTTTGACTTAACTTTCAGAGAACAAAACCCCCTTCCTCAGATCAGGATAGGATACTGTAACAGCACTATACTGTATTGACCTGAGGAAGGAGATTTTGTCCTCTGGAAGCTAAATGTATTAGTCCAATAAAATGGTATTATTTTATTTTCTGTATTTGTTTTATTTCTATTTGTTAATTTGTAAAGTGGTGATTGGTATTTGTTAGTTTTTTCAAATTTACATCTGCTGTCTTTATATTTTGCACAGTACTAGGAGACATTTTCTGCTTCTGTGGTGTTGCAATGTATGCAGAGTCTGGCATCGGGGGTTCAGTTTAATTTTTGTCTAAATAGAAAGTTTATGATTACTTATTCTATAGTGGATTAGGGTGTATCTGTGTTTGTGAAAAAGACATGGCTTTCAGTTGGCATTGACTGTGCAGGATTGACGATCTGTACTATTCTGTCTGGTTTCGTTTTACAATAGGTGAATTGATGTTCTAGTGCTCACTGTAGTGCTTAAGATGCTTTCCTTTTCCTTGTGTGACTCATAGAAACGACTGCTTATGGTATGGTAAAATTGCTCTATAGGTCGTGAGTGTTTTGTATTCTCGGTATGCCTAGTACTGGATTTGGGGGGGGGGTGTTAAATAATGACCGGCCCCGGGTGTCAACTACCCTAGCTACGCCACTGCTGCCGACGTCTCCCTTCCCTTGCACTCGTTGGTTCCCTCAGTCTCCCGCCTTCTTCTGACGTCAGAAGAAGGCGGACACTGAGGGAACCAAGAGCGCAAAGGGAAGGGAGACGTCGGCAGCACTCCGCTTTCACTGACGCTGCTGCGACCGGAAGTAAAAGATTTAAAGGCCCCAGGGTGCGGAGTGAAGGCAGAGAGGCATGGATGGGAGGGCAGAGAGGCATGGATGGGAGGGCAGGGCCCAGGGAGAGGACAAATTGCTGGAAGGGGAGGGGAGAGAGGATTGCTGGCTATGGATGGAGGAGGGAAGGGCAGAGAGGGACAAGGATGGACATGGGGCTAAGGGAGAGGACAAATTGCTGGAATGGAGGGGAGGGGAGAGAGGAGGCAAGGATTGCTGGCTATGGATGGAGGAGGGAAGGGCAGAGAGGGACAAGAATGGACATGGATAGGAGGGCAGGACCCAGGGAGAGAGGAGAAATTGCTGGAAATGAATATAGAGCAAGAAATGAAGAAGAAAGGAGAAAAGTAAAGAAATAAATGGAAAGGAAGCCCTGGAAATGGAGTTAAGAGGACAGATAGCAGCAGAATCAGATACTGGACCAGCATGATTGAAAAAAGAAAGTCACCAGACAACAAAGGTAGAAAAAAAATTATTTATTTTCGTTTTAGCGTTGGAATATGTCCACTTTGAGAATTTACATCTGCTATCTTATTTTGCAATGTATAGCAATTTGTTTCTAAGAATATTGCTGACAATTCCTTTCAGTGTGGCAAGTGGTGAGCGATCATTTTCATGGGGGGGTGAGTGATCATTTTCATGGGGGGGGGGGGCGCCAACTGATAGTCTGCAGGGGGCACCAGAGACCCTAGGCACGGCCCTGGGCATAGGAGAAGTGGAAGGGCAGTGGTCCAAGCTGGAAGCTGCTATAAATATGGAAACAAATCTTTATACAAGGAAAGTAAACAAAAAAACAAGAGAAGCAGGAAGCCTATATGGTTCTCCAAACAAGTGGCCAAAAAATAAGGTCAAAAGAGGCTGTGTTCAAGAAACACAGAAGAACGCAATAAGAGGATAATTGAAAAGAATGCTGGATTAAATTCAAAGAAGCAAAGAGGGAAATACAACTAGAGAAAGCACAGTTAGAAGAAAAAATGGCTAAAGATGTAAAAAGATGTGGCAACCTTTTTCAGATATATTGGGGAAAAGAGAAGAGCTAGAAATGAACTTGTAAGACTGAAAGATGCTGAGAACAGCTATGTGAAGAGTGATGAGGATAAAGTGAATGTGCTAAACAAATACTTCTCTTCAGTGTTCACAGATGAAATTCCTGGAGAATTACCACAGTCGGCTGCTGAAGGTATATCTTGGAATGGAGTAGATATTGCACCATTCACAGAAGAAAACATTTATACAACTTGAAAATCTGAAGCTGCACAAAGCTATAGGGTTGGCTAGGATACATCCCAGGATACTGAGGGAGCTTAAAGAAATCCTGGTAGAACCTCTTAAGAATTTTTTTTTTTTTGTAATTTTAATGAATTTTACAAGAAACATTTGTACAGAAAAGGAGTATTATCATACCATACAAGAAAATATTTTATAAAGAAAATCTATTAAATGATAATTACTGCTAAAGTCCACAATTATAGGCAAGGCACTATTCAAAAATTGGTTAACATAGGAAAAAATGAATAGAACATATTCCCACTTATCCTATCACGGAGTAGATACTAATGGAGGGAGCACCAGAGAGTTTACGGCTGGTTCTTGTCTGGAGTCCAGGAATTTTGCTAACTGATCACTCTCAAAGAAAACATATTTAATAGATTGAAATTTAACAACACATTTACAAGAAAAATTAAGCCAGAAAATTCCCCCCTGTGACAATACACGATCACGAAGTTTCAAAAAAGACTGACGTCTTTTCTGAGTTTGTCTAGCAATATCAGGAAATACTTTGACTTGCAATTCAGAAAGACTTCATGTCTATGTTTAAAGAAAGTTTTCAAGATCCAGTCCCGATCCGGCTGTAGAACAAAGTCTATAATTAATGTAGCAGGTTGTACTCCACATAGTTCATCTTCAATTGTTTGTGATAAATTCAAGTTTAGCTCCTCAAATGGGGTTTCCATAGATGGTATTATGCGCTCACTTGGTTTCTTAACATAGGGAGCCAAATAATAAATCCTTGCTACAGGTGGAAACAATTGTTCAGTAATTTTTAATACTTCAGAAAGATATCTTTTGAAAGAATTTGTTTAATAGATCTTTAGAGACGAGGGAGGTTCCATGGGATTGGAGACGAGCGAATGTGGTCCATCTTCACAAAAGCAGGGACAGGGAAGAGGTAGGAAACTATAGGCTGGTAAGCCTCATGCCAATAGTAGGAAAAATAATGGAGTCACTGCTGAAGGAAAAGATAATTAACTTTCTAGAATCCAATAGGCTGCAGGATCCAAGGCAACATGGATTTACCAAAGGAAAATCTTGCCAAACGAATCTGATTGATTGATTGATTGATTGATTTCTTTGATTGGATGACCAAAGAACTGGATAAATGACATGCACTAGATGTAATCTAATGGGATTTCAGCAAAGCCTTTGATACAGTTCCTCATAGAAGACTCTTGAATAAACTGAGAGGACTGAACTTAGGACCCAAAGTAGTGAAATGGATTAGAAACTGGTTGACCAACAGAGGGTGGTGGTAAATGGAATTCACTCAGAGGAAAGGAAGGTGAGTAGCAGAGTGCCTCAGGGGTCGGTACTGGGGCTGTTTCTGTTTACTATATCTGTTATAGATATTGCTGAAGGGTTAAAAGGAAAATTTGCATTTGTGGATAACACAAAGGTAGCCAATAGAGTGGAGGGAGTAGAAACCATGAGAAGAGATCTCTAAAATTTAGAAGAACGGTCAAATTTCTGGCACTTAACATTTAATGGAAGAAGTGCAAAGTGATGCACTTAGGATGCAGGAATCCAAAGGAGATGTACAAGATAAGAAGACAGAGATTAATAAGAACAGCTCAGGAGAGGGACCTTGGGGTGATGATGACTGAAGATCTCAAGGTGAGGAAACAATGCATGCAACAAGGTGGAAGCCACAGCCAGAAGGATGCTAGGCTGCATAGAGATAGGGGTATAACTAGCAGAAGAAAGGAGATGTTGATGCCACTGTATAAGTTGTTGATGAGGCCCCACTTGGAGTATTATGTTCAGTTTTGGAGGCCATATCTTGCTAAGGACATAAAAAGACTTGAACCGGTTCAGTGAAAAGTGACAAAAAATGGTAGGTTTGCACCACAAGACATATGAGGAGAGACTTCATGACTGAAGATGTACACCCCGGAGGAAAGGAGAGACAGGGGTGATATGATACAGACATTCAAATATTCGAAGTGTATTAATATACAAACAAACCTTTTCCAGAGGAAGGAAGGTAGTAGAACTAGAGGACATGAATTTAGATTGCCGGGGGGGGGGGGGGGGGTAACTGAGGAATAACATCAGGAAGCACTTTTCACAGAGAGAGTGGTAGATGCCTGGAATGCCCTCCTATGGGAGGTGGTGGAGATGGTAACAGTAACAGACTTCAAAAATGCATAGGATAAACACAAAGGAATCCTGTATGCAAGGCAAGGAGCCAAACAAGCTTAGTGGTGATTAGATGGCAACAACAGTAATTGAGAAGCAAAGCCAGTGCTGGGCAGACTTCTATGGTCTGTGCCTAGATCATTCTAGAGAGATTTGGATAGGCATGGCTGGACAGATTCAGCTTCAGTAGCTGGAGAACAAATCTGAAAATCTCCTCCCTGCACCATTGCCTCATCTACTCATTGAGGGGGTCGTTTACTAAAGTTTAGCTCGAGTTATCTGCATCAGGATCCATTTTATTCCTAAGCTAAGGTTTAGTAAAAGACCCCCCCCCCCCCCCCCCCCCCCCCGACCAGAGCTCTGCCTATCTCTTGGGTCCTGCGTGTGGAATGGGGAGCACTTCTGAAAATGCTGCCCTGGAGGTTCTGGATTTCAGCTTTCTACCTAAGAGCCTAAATTTGGCTTCCAGAATACTTGGGTGTAATTTTTGATCTAAGGTATTGTTTAAAAATCAGGTTTCTGCCGCCGTTTGTTTTGTAAGGCACTATGATCCTTGATCCATGTGTTGTCACAACTAGGCTTGATTTCAGCAAAACTGTCTATTGTGGACTCAGAGCTGCTGATCTCAAATAGCTCCAATTTTTTCAGATCATAACTGTTAAGTTGTAAACCAACTCTCACAAATCCAATCACATTACACCCCTACTTATTCATAAACATTGGCTGCCTACTTCTTCTAGATCAAATTTAAGTTTCCATTCAGAGCTAGAACTGACAGGTGGAAGAAGGGAGCATTGGGTAGCAGGAGCAGAGGCCTGAATGGATCGTGGTGAGCCTGGGGGTGACACTAGAGAATGCTGGGAGGTCTATGCAGATGGACTGCAAGACCTCCCCAGCACCATGTGTGCTTGCCACCTAAATCTACTTGGCTCCTTATAGTATTACCCCCAGGAGCCTGATTTACTAATCTTTATTTTCATAGACTCAGAATATAAGGAAAAAATCAGTAAATGAGGCCAATCAAGCAAGGAGGAAGGAAATGTTATGTCATAATATGTCTGACAGAGGAAATGTAACCAAATTACAAAATAAAAAATAGAAAGAAAGGAAGTGTACAGTAGCTCATCAAACAGGTTGAAGCAGTTTTTGCTTCTCTAAATCAATGCAGACAATGAGTTCAGCTGGACATCTCTAATGGGTGACACATAATGCGGACACAAATAGAAATACAGATGTGAATCAAGCAGGAGGTAAACTCTACAGTACCAGAACTGAGGTAAACCTTCTCTCAATCTTTTCATTGCTACAGAATTCTGCCTTATTTCTCATTTTCTATCTGTTGCATTGAGACACACATTGCTTAGTATTAGGTTTTGCTACTGTTTTAATGTAGCTTTATATATCCATTTCTCTTTTTTTTCTTCCTATTTATACATTTTAATGTGATACTGTGAACCACTCAGATGACTTGATGGGCAGTATATCAAAAAATGTTTTAAATTGATTTTCAATGCAAAGACATAACAGGAGCTAACAAGATTCATTACACAAAATAATTTGAGAATCAAGAGAAGAGGGGGGGGGGGGGGAAGGAGGATATGCAATAAGACATGCTTCATGCAAATGTCAGAGGATACACAAAGTACATCAGAAGATAAAACGTAGCAATTTACACTAGACATGCTGTAATCAGTGGCGTTCCTAGGGGGGGCGGTGGGAGCGGTCCGCCCCAGGTGCACGCCGCTGACGGGGTGCCGCGCGCCTGTCCGTCACGTTCGTGCCATGCTCCCTCTGCCCCGGAACAGGTTACCCCGCTTACTGTGTTGGCATAGCCCTGCAAGGGAGACCTACACTGCAGGGCAGCTTCTCTTCTCCCAGGGCTTCCTTACCCCATTCTGGATCTGCCTTTTATAGTTCCTGGTTCCTGTCCTTTCAGCTCCAACCCTTTCATCTCACTTTTATATACCCTCTCAAATGCCCTCCCCCTTAGCTCACCAGTATTAACATGTTCTCAGCCCACCCAATATCTCACCCAAAAGCTAAAGAGCTGGAAGCTGAGGAACCAGCACACAGCTCATGTGTTTGAGTCGTTATGGCGAGCCATTCACTGAAGGGGTTGACAGTCAGTGACCAATAGGAAGTGTTGCCCCAATAAATAATATTGGAATATCTTCAGGGACCCATTTAAGGGTAGGGCTTCCTTTTCAAATACCACATAATTCTTCTTTCCCGGGGTGGTGGCCTATATTAGCTAGCAGGAAACTATTCCCAAGAGAGAAGACTTATCCAGTAATTGAAAAGAAAGTCCAATTTCTTATACATTGTTCTGCACAATAAAGGGCCGGTTGAAGTCCAGCTGAGTAGTACTGGCTCTGAGCAAATGTCTCTCTTCAGGGTTTGAAAGTCAGCATCAAGCTCTTCAGTCAAGTATATCTTTTCCGGAGCCTTCTTCTGCAGGATCTGGGTTAGTGGTTCTGCTTTTTCAGAAAACCCCGAAATAAACCAGCAGTAATAACCAACAAGCCTGAAGAAGGCTCGTGCCTTTTTCTTCATCCATGTAGCTGGTAATTTTCCTTCCAGATCTGGGGTCTCACTTGTCCTCCCAAGAAGCACTTTTTAGGATGCGCTGTTAGCCCAGAGGTCCATAGGTTATCCTGTACTGCTTCTACTTAGATGAGATGGGTCCTCCAATCCTTACTGTAGATGACAGTGTCGTCTAAGTAGATAGCCAGGTAGTCACCATATGGTTTAAGTAGGCAGTCAGTGAGGCACAAAAAGGTAGTTGGAGTTCCATGAAGATCAAATGGCAACACCATGACCTGGAACAAACCCCGGGGCATTGAAAAGGCTATTTTTTCCTTAGCAGCCAAAGTGAGGGGTACCTGCCAATATCCCTTGGTCAGATCCAGGGTCAAGAAGAATTGGGCTCCTCCCAGTCGCTCAATGATTTCATCTACTCTCAGCATTGGATAGGCCTCTAGTTTAAAGACAGAGTTCACCTTCCAAAAATCAATGCATAAAAACATAAGAACATAAGTATTGCCATGCTGGGACAGACTGAAAGTCCATCAAGCCTAGCATCCTACGGTATCTAACAGTGACCAATCCAGCTTATAAGTACCTGGCAAGATCTCAAAACAGTACAATTCATTTCATGCTTCTTATCCTAGAAATACACAGTGGATTTTCCCCAAGTCCATCTTAATAATGACATATGTATTTTCTTTTAGAAAGTTATCCAAACATTTTTAATACCTTCTAAGTTAACTGCTTTTACCACATTCTCTGGCGACGAATTCCAGAGTTTAATTACATGTTGAGTGAAGAAACAATTTCTCTGATTTGTTTTAAATGTACTACTTTTAGCTTAATGAAGCCCCCTAGTCCTAGTATTTTTGGAAAGAGTAAACAAGAGATTCATGTCTACCCATTCAACTCCACTCATTATTTTATAGACCTCTATCATATCTCCCCTCAGCCGTCTTTTCTCCAAGCTGAAGAGCCATAGCCACTTTAGCCTTTCCTCATAGGGAAGTCGTCCTATCCCGTTTATAATTTTTGTCACCCTTTCTAATTCCACTATATCTTTTTTGAGATGCGGTGACGAGAATTGCAGACAGTATTCAAGGTGTGGTCACACCATGGAGCAATACAAAAGCATTATAACATCCTCATTTTTATTTTCCATTCCTTTCTTATTACTACCTAACATTCCATTTGCTTTCTTAGCTGCCGCCGCACACTAAGCAGAGGGTTTCAAAGTATCAACGATGACATCTAGATTAATTTCCTGGTCAATGACTCCTAACATGGAACCATGCATCATGTAACTATAGTTCAGGTTTCTCTTTCCCACATGCCACACTTTGCACTTGCTCACATTAAACATCATCTGCCATTTAGATGTCCAGTCTCCCTGTCTGGTAAGGTCCTCTTGCAGTTTTTCACAATCCTCTTGAGATTAAACAGCTTTGAATAACTTTGTGTCATCAGCAAATTTAATTACTTTACTAGTTACTCCCATCTTTAGATCATTTCTAAATATGTTAAAAAGCAGCAGTTCCATCACAGACTCCAGGGGAACCCCACTATCTTCACTTCTCCATTGAGAATATTGACCCATTTAACCCTACTCTCTGTTTTCTATCCTTTAACCAGTTTTTAATTCACAATAGAACACTACTTCCTATCTCATGGCAATACTTATGTACAAACCAGACAAGCAAAATTCAGACACTGAACCAGAACCAACTCATGGTATTACTTAGATTTGGAGCTTCTTATGAAACTTAGCCTCCCTCCCCGCGGGCCCTACAAACTTACAGAGTTCACTGGTACTGCCAGCCCAGCTGCGATTACAACAGGCTCTCTCCGGCCAGCCACAGGTCTCTTCCCCCTGTTGAAACTTCCTATTGCCACATGAGAAGGACGCGGCAGAGGGAAAGCCTTGGAGCCACTGGAGGGTGTCTGTTATAATCACTGCCGACAATGTCGGCAAACTCTGTAAGTTTGTAGAGCCTGTGGGGAAGGAGGACATACAGGCTCTATGGCCCAGTCTAATATTTATAACACTGTCTTTTCATAGGTGGGTCAGGGCTGTTATGGTTTGGTAAGTTTTTCCTGTGTAAGTTTTGAGTGTCTTTTTGCAGGGTTTTGTGTTATTTTGCAAAGTGTCTGGCCTGTTTGAAACCAGACTCTGGAGCAAAGGCTGCCAAAGGTGGACTCAGCATCCTATAGTGTCACCAAACAAACTAAAATCCATCTGTTTTATACAAAGTGTCTGGCAGTGGAAGGAGCTTGTGCTGTTCATGAGGTGATAATCAAAATTTGAATATTGTTTTGTATGGCATGTTCTAAGAAGGATAGCTCCATTGTTGGGGAATAGGAAGTTTGTAATATAATCTGGACCTTCAGGATTTATACAAAGATTCTGACCAAACCTGTAGAGAATACAGAAGACTTTATGAATGATATTATCAATTACCATACTAATTTAAAAGAAGATGGGTGAGATAGGTATGATGTGCGAACTTGTCACTTTGACTTGCTCCTCCCCCCCCCCCCCCCCCCCCTCAGTGCCAACCAAAATATTTCTGTCTAGAGATGCCACTGGCCAGAGGTACATATATTCAAAATTACTTCGGATTTATATGTAGTCATTTTAGTTCCATGCCTCCCCTTTTATACCTGCCCTATTCTTTCTGATAAGTGATGGGATGCATTGAGCTATGTATCCATAATGGCAACAGCAGCATAAAGTAATTTGTGGTCACTTATTTTGTATTTGGTGAGGCTCTATCCTTGTACTGTGTATATAGACTGAGATGCAGTATTCTGCTGATATATATTTTCTGTGTAGAAAATCTTGTTGTTTGTTATGTTTACCCAGTGTTGGTATTCTAGTTACTGGTGTAATATTTTCTGTGATGCCCTTTTTTATGTTCCATGCCTGATAAAAGGGGTGTGGCTTATTTAGGGGCATGGTTATAGATAGTGACTCCGCCCCTACAGTTGCGCTGTATGAGTACCAGTACCTTTTTTCCTACAAAAAATAAGCACTGCTGGAGACTATCATTTGTTGGGGAAGAAAGGGAGAGAAAAGGATTGAATAGGCCCCACTAGTTTGTCAGGTATTATGACACAGAAGTGAGAGGCTTCTGTGGAGAGAAAACAGCACCATCACTGGCAGCATGTGACAATAAAGTGATCTACAATACTGGAGTTGCCGATGCTTCCCCTGTCTTTTGCCATTTGTGGGATGCAGACCGTAGAAGTCTGTCCGGCACTGGCCTCAGTTCCTACTATTCTTGCCCAAGATTACACCTCAACGGTCATGTCGTATTTCTGTCCTCTTTCTATTTAAGCATCCACTGTGTCTATCCCACATATTCTTAAATTCACTCACCATTTTTGATACTACCACCTCTCCTGGAAGGGCATTCCAGATGTCTACTACTCTTTCTGTGAAAACGTTTTTCCTAATGTTACTCCTAAGTCTACCGCCCTGCAACCTCCATTCATGTCCTCTAGTTCTCCAGCCCCTACGTCTCTGGAAGAGGTTGGTTTGAATATTAATACCTTTCAAGTACTTAAAGATCTACATCATTTCACCTGTCTTTTTATTTTTCTCCAGTGTATACATATTCAAGTCCTCCAGTCTCTTCTCATATGTCTTATGGCACAAACCCTGTACCAATTTTGTCACCTTCCTCTAAACTGCCTCAAGTCTTTTTATTTCCTCGAAGAGATACAGCCTCCAAAATGAGCACAGTACTCCAAGTGGGCCTCACCAACAACTTGTACAGGGGCATCAACACCTCCTTTCTTCTGCTGTTTATGCCTGAAGAAGCAGATGACAACATCAGTGATGACATCTTTGGCTTTTCAGATCACCTGCATGTTGAGAGAGTGAAAGGCCATTTGTTTGTGCTAGCTGGTATCACTCCCTTCAAGTGGCCAGAGTGTGGCAGTGGCCAAAAAAGCGAACAGGATGCTAGGAATTATTAAGAAAGGGATGGTAAATAAGACCAGAAATAGTATAATGCCTCTGTATTGCTCCATGGTACGACCACACCTTGAGTATTGTCTTCAGTTTTGGTTGCCATATCTCAAAAAACATATAGCAGAATTAGAAAAGGTTCAAAGAAAAGTGACCAAAATGACAAAGGAGATGGAACTCCTCCCATATGAGGAAAGGCTAAAGAGGTTAGGACTCTTCAGCTTGGAAAAGAGACAGATGAGGGGGAAATATGATTGAGGTCTACAAAATCCTGAGTGGTGTAGAACAAGTAGAGGTGAATCAATTTTTTACTCGTTCTGAAAATACAAAGACTAGGGGGTGCTCAAGGAAGTTGCATGGAAATACTTTTAAAACAAATAGGAGGAAATATTTTTTACTCAATGAATAGTTACGCTCTGTAACTCATTGCAACAGGATGTAGTAACAGCGGTTAGCGTATCTGGGTTTATAAAAGGGTTTTGACAAGTTCCTGGAGGAAAAGTCCACAGTCTGCTATTGAGACAGACATGGATAAGCGTACTGTTTGCCCTGGAATTGGTAGCATGGAAGGTTGCCACGATTTGGGTTTCTGTCAGGTACTTGTGACTTGGCTTGGCCACTACTATTAGAAACAGGGGACTGGGCTAGATGGAACATTGGTCTGACCCAGTATAGCTGTTCTTTTGTTCTTTATGTATGCAATCAATTGCCCCAAGACAATTAGCCAACTCATAAAAATTGGTTTCTGCATCTGCAGCACGTGCTGAGGGATGGCAATATATTCAGTGGTCTTCTGAGCAAAGATCCCAGAAACTGAGTAATGCAGAGAGGAGTGGCTGACTCTTTGATGCCAGCTGTGGCCACCAGAGTAGTTTTGAAGCTCTCTATGGCCACAAAGGTGAAGGCTGTAGTTACCTTGAGGTGCACTGGAATTGTCTGTCCCTGGCTGAGGTGGAGAATGGTCTGCTGGTTGACCTTGAACCTCCTCATGCATAAATCATCTGAGAGCTCCAGCAACTTGGTTTTTGACTTGTAAATCCAATGGTAAAGATGCCTTCGCCTCCTGATCCTCTTGTATGGCCCCTGTCTTCTGTTATCCAGTACCCATTTAAACCACTCACTTATGTCACTGATTATGTCCTGATTTCTGACCATCTGTACACCCAGAATCCACAACCAAAGCAACATACAGTAACACAGATGCCCAATCACACAGCCACAGAAAAAATACTCAAACAGGAAAAAACAGCCAGACAAGCAAAGATCAGGAACAGGCAGAAAAACAGGGAACAGAGAGAAAAAAATGAACAGAGGATAGAGAAGGAATGATTATAAGAAGAGGGTAAAGGGTGAGATGGGACAAAAGATTAAGTGGATTGAGAACTGCAAGACACAAAGTGCTAGCAAATCTCCATCAACAATCACCTCTCCAAACAGCAGCTCATAAAAAGTTCAAGAGGGCTTGTGCATTTTTCCACACAGTATAAATGCTGTATTGAATTGAGAGAATATCCACAAGTGCGGGCCTTACAAAATACATAATCCAAGTATATTCACGGAAGCACGTGACGTGATGAGCTGAGTGGACGTGTGCTGCTTTAGCTCTTGGGCCCTCGCTCCAGAAACCGCTTGAATATTGCAACACGAGAGATTAAACAGGAAAATTTAAAGCTGGCGTACCTTAATGGACAAATATCTTAAACAGTCTCCACCCGGAATGGCGCTACGAACGGGGAAAAAAGATAAGGAGAAAAGTAAAGTGTCAGCGCCAGACCCGAAAATGGCGGAGGACCCGCTTCCGGCGCAACAAAATTTTACAGCGTCGCAACTTGAACAGTTAACGCTTGCAGTTGCAAATGCTTGGCAGCCAAAATGGGACGCTTTAGATTTAAAATTGGACGCTTTCAATACGAAAATGGAAGGTTTGGAAACCCGAATGGAGGATGCAGAGACCAGGGTGTCCGCCTTGGAGGACGATTCGCAAGGCTACAGCACAGATTTGCGGGAGGTAAAACGGCAGCTTCAAGAGCACATGGATAAGCTGGAAGATCTAGAAAATCGCTCCCGCAGGAACAATGTGCGGATAGTGGGCCTTTCCGAGAAAATACCTGACAAGAACCTGGTGGACTGGCTCACGGGATGGTTATCTAAGGAATTGGCCTTGACGGACTCATTTGGGCAGTTGGTTATTTAAAGGGCACATCGAATTGGCCGAAACAGAGAAAATCAAGAGCGACCAAGAGTGGTGGTTGCGCGGTTGCTCAATTATCGTCATAAAATGGAAGTCCTACAAGGATTTAAGATACGTAGAGGTGAACTAAAACATGAAGGACGGCAAATCCTGATTTTTCAGGATTACTCAACTGGAGTGCAGGAGAGACGGCGTAAATTCCACCCTATATGCTCATCGCTGGCCCAAAAACAAGTTCGATTTGTTCTGCAGTACCCAGCCTCCCTGAAAGTGCAAGTCCAAGGACAATGGCAGACTTTTAAATCATTGGAAGAAGCAAAAACAAGCCTCCGAGATCAAGGCATGCTGGACGGAGTCTAAAGATGTTGGTAATATAAAGGAGACCAGATACTAAATGTTGCAGTAATTATAGTTATAAACATGTGTCATATATAGGAGTTGGGGGCTCTCGACACGCTAGGTGCTTTCTTGCTAATTCCGGGGCTAGGCCTGGGAATCTGGCTATAGGGTTAGAACGGTTGGGGGGGAATGAGGGGACTCAGGGAGAAAGGTTAATATTACAAAGACAAGTACTAGACGTTAAAGAGAAGCGAAACTTATTACATGGGAACCGGGAGAAGTGTATAATGGAATTGGGAGGTACTTTTAGAGTTTGTTCTAGAGAGTGGGGTCTTGGAGCTGAGGAGACCTGTAAAACCTGGGGCATAGCAGGACACTGGAAATGGGGTGGTTTAAAAGATGACCACTAGACTAATATCATGGAACGTGGGTGGGATTAGTTCCCCAATTAAAAGATCTAAGATACTCTCTGCACTTAAGAGACACAGAGCGGATATTGCGTGTTTACAAGAGACGCGGTTAACTGATCTGGAACATTCTAAACTACAAAAGCATTGGGTCGGAGAAGTATTTGCAGCGTCAACACAGAGTCGTAGGGGGGGGGGTGGCGGTGCTATTTAGAAAGGGGCTCCCATATAAAGCGACAGTATTGGAAAGGGGGGCTCGGGGGGACCATATAATGTTGAAGGTTTGGTTAGCGGGGAGAATTTTGTTGCTTTTGGTTTTATATGGGCCTAATAATCATGATGCATCCTTCCTCACCAACCTAGCAGGGAAGTGCCTGCAAAGTCATGGTGGAGAGTTGATAGTGGTTGGGGATTTCAATGCAGTCCTGGATCCCCGGCAGGATTGTTCTAGCACAAAGGATTCTCAGTATAGAGGAGTGCGGGCTAGAGAATTTCAGACATTCTCCAAGACCCTTGATCTGGTAGATCCGTGGAGGATTTATCACCCAGGAGAGAAAGATTACACGCACAGGTCAAGGGCGCATGGCACGTTTGCCAGGATAGACTATATATTACTAGCCCGCAACATATTTCACCTAGTAGACACAGCACATATAGGCCCAGAAGAAGTGGCAGATCATGCTATGATATGGATAGATATTAAAGTTACCACAGATACAACTGGACAGAGAGGGTGGAGATATCCGGCGGGCTTATATCATGATACACGGTTGCGGTCACATGTGCAGCGGAACTGGGATCAATATATAGAACATAATAAGTGGCATGCCACCCATCAGCCCGAGTTGTTCTGGATGGCCTCTAAGGCGGTCATCCGGGGAACCATTATAGCTTATTGCAGTGCTAAGAACAAGAAGAGGGCTGTGGGCATATTGAACTTAGAGCGCCAGTTGCAGAGGGCTAAGAGAATTCACCTTCATCACCCCACAATAGCTAATTTGGAAAATTTGAAGGCTACACAGGTGGCCCTTAATAGTCTATTACATGAAGGGGAATTGAGATCGGCCCTTTTTTACAAATACAAATTACAAAAACATGGCAATCGGGCAGGCAGAATGTTAGGGCGCTTAATAAAAAATTCAGGAGCCCCGAGGACAGTGGCAGCATTGAAAGATAAAAAAGGGAACTTAATTACGGACCGTCGAAAGATTGGGCAAGCATTCACAGATTATTTCTCAGCCCTATATAAATTAAGACAAGCTCCCTCGGAACGAGAGATACAACAATATATAGCACAGGCAAAGCTCCCAAAAATAACAGGGGAACAGCTGGGGAACTTGAATAAACCTTTGACAATGATAGAAGTACAAGCTGTGATTAAAACATTGAAGCTCTGGTCAGCTCCAGGGCCAGATGGATTTTCAGGAGAGTACTATAAAATACTATCAGGGAAGGCCCTAGCATCTCTACTGGAATACTATCGGGAGGTAATAGAAAAAAGGGAATTTCCACAGTATGCAAATTCAGCGCTCATAACTTTGATACCCAAGCCAGGGAAGCCATTAGACAATGTCAAATCCTATCGACCAATTTCGCTGTTAAACGTTGATACAAAAATTTTGGCAAAACTGATGGCTGTGAGGTTGGCGGAATATCTACCATCATTGATAGGCCCCGAGCAGGTGGGGTTTGTGAAAGGCCGTCAGTCCGTACATAATATTAGGAAAACTTTGATGGCCATGGCGATCAGTCAACAACAGGGGGCGCCCACCCTGGTATTAAGTTTAGACGCTGAAAAGGCGTTTGACCAGGTGGGGTGGACGTTCATGTACCAGACACTGGCGGCCATGGGTATAGAAGGCTGGTTCATGTACGCAGTCCAAACGCTCTATTGTCAACCCAAAGCGGGAGTGTTCGTTAATGGTGTCCGGGAACCAGAGTTTACAATACAGCGTGGTACTAGACAAGGTTGTCCCCTATCCCCTTTGTTGTTTATCATGACCCTGGAACCCTTACTGCGTATGGTCTCTTTGGCTCCAGATCTTCAAGGGGTTAAGTTAGCAGGGCAGGATATCAGAATATTAGCTTATGCAGATGATTTGTTAGTAATTCTACGAGAGCCCCCACGGACCTTACCAAGATTGTTGCAACAAATTGAACAGTATGGGAATCACTCAGGTTTTTGTCTAAATCTACATAAATCTATGGCCTTGCCGGTGTTGCCAGAAGAGCAGATAAATTGGCTAGGGACTTTCCCATTACAGTGGACACAGAACTCTTTGAAATATTTGGGAGTCACAATTACCAGGGATCTAACAAAACTTTATGGGCAGAATGTGCAGAGATTGTTGCAGGACACTACCAAACAGTTGGAGGTCTGGGGGAACCTACCACTCTCACTCATGGGAAGAATTGCACTATTTAACATGGTGATAGCCCCCAGGTGGTTATACACATTCCAATCACTCCCACTATTCCTAAAAAAGGTGGATGAACAGAAGTTGATAAAACTGGTGCAAACTTTCCTTTGGAGAAAGAAAAAGCCACGACTGTCTTACACAACATTAACTGTCCCGGTGGAGTATGGAGGCCTGGGCTTGCTGAACATTAAGTATATGACGGTGGCAAGTGGAATGCGTCATGTAAATGACTGGTTTCGTGGAACCCAGGATTACTCGGATACTCATATAGAGTTACAACTATATCCTGAGACGCACTTCAGTGCCTTCTTACATACGGCAGGGCCTTCCCTACCGTATATACTACAGCGGACAGGAATAGTGAGGTCGGCGAAAGCGGTGTGGCAATGGGTTTGTAAATTGCACAAATTTTCATCAAAAACTACCCCATTTCTGCCGATTTGCGGGAATCCCGCCTTTCCACCTGGAACTTTATACCCAGCTTTTCACAGATGGAAGCGTAAAGGGATGGTATACCTATTACATGCAGTTACCCTTGAAGGAAGGATAAAGCCGTTCCAAGAGCTCCGGGAAGAATTTGATCTGCTCCCCTCAGATGAGTTTCATTATGGTCAGCTACAACACTACATACAGTCTTTGCCCTGGGAGGATTTAGCTGAAGATGTTCAAGAAGAGCTGGCTTCGGCATTTTCTCTAGCAGCGCAGCAACGGGTGCCACTAAAATTTCATCATAGACATATCAGAGATACTGTTCCGGAACCTGATTTTGTAAAGCTGTTAACTCAGTGGAAAGAGGATATTCAGTTGGACCTTACAGTAGCGCAATTTAAAGCTTACATTTTGACTATGAAGAGACGTACCATCATGATGTCGCATTGGGAGACTCAATATAAAGTGGCACTTAGACTTTATATCCCCCCCAGGAGGGCTTTCCATATGGGGGTCTCCCCGTGGGGGGAGTGTCCTAAATGCAAGGAGGCTGGAGCTACCTTGGGGCATATGCTTTGGACATGCAGAGGCATAGCTAAATTTTGGAAACAGCTTACACAATATGTCTCTACTATCTGGCGAACCAGATGGACATGCAATTCGGGATTGTTGCTGGGACACCCGGTGTTTATTCACCCAATACCAAAAGGATTCACAGCCTTTGTATACAGGGCTACTGTGACTGCCATGCAGGTGATTTTGTCTGAATGGGTGACCAGTCAATACCCGTCATACTCTCAGTGGCGGACACGAATGATTTTGATGATGCGGATGGAGAGGACGGGAGTGGTTGACTTTAGCTCCAGGACAGGGTTGCGGTTCCAGAATATATGGAGCCCGCTATTAAATACAATGACCCCGGTTGCGAGAAGTAGACTGTTGAACTTCTAGTATTAAGTTTTGTTCACATAGGAGAGAGGGAAGGGAGGGAGAGGGAGGGGATTATTGGGGGGAAGGTTGGGGGGGGTTGTTGGGAAGGGAGGGATTATAATAAAAAAAAAAACGAAAACAATTTGTTTCTGTAAATTTCAGCAAACTCACATTACCTGTAATAATGAAGAATTGTTATTGTGAATGCAAGTGATAAAGTTGTATAGTGATATATGTACAGGATACTGGTTTTGAATAAAAATGATAAATCATAATCCAAGTATATTCACAAGGAACATTCCAAATACACCCCCTCCATGGTTGTCTAAAACAAAGCACTACACTATAGATATATGTAAGCAGTGCCTTTTGTAAAATATACATCAATAGAAATACCCAGCTCCCATCTTCATCTCTTCTTTTCAGAAATCTCTAATAAAGTAAAACTATTGGATCTATCAGATGCTCATGCTACCACCACATTGGCAATTCACTTAAGCCAAAACATTGATCAGGGTGGGCATGTAATCGTCATTGATCCGATATTACATTTGATATTTTTTGTATGATTTTTTTCTTTACAGATCATTTATATTATTGTAACCAATTCCCAAATAAATATGTGTAAAAATTACTTAGCTTCATATATTTTTATTTAGGAGTTTTCATTAGGAGTTTTCCAATAATATACTCCATAAGCAGGCATGATATGTGTCCTTAAAGAAAAATATATGAAGCTAAGTAATTTTTACACATATTTATTTGGGAATTGGTTACAATAATATAAATGAACTGTAAAGAAAAACATTGATGTATATTTTACCCCCTCCTTTAAGAGGTCATTTCGGTGCCAGATATTGAGTTTTCTAAAATTATGACTTACACATATATGTCTCAGCACACATATAAATCTGCTACTTGAAAGTGAAAACAGCATATAGGCTTCTAAAATGACCGCCATAGATTTTAGGGAAAAGTTAAGACAGTATATATTGCCTGGGGAACATGAGAAAACAGCAAAGCACCTTATCATTTTTAGAGCATTGGCAAACTAGTTTTAGTCCCCTACAATATATATTCTACTTTCATGCTCTTAAATATTTTTTAATTGTATGATACATGTGCAATAATTAGAGTACTTTTTTTTTTTTTTTACAGGGCTTTAGACATAGAAGTGAGACTTGATGAAATAATCAGAAGTTTGGGAGAAACAACTGATGATGAAGATCCTAGAATCCATCACATTCATCTCATATGTCTTTATTATTCTTTGTACATGCATGTCCATGTTCTGTAACAATACACAATTTCCTACAAACAATGGCTTTACCATCAGGTATTCAAAGAAATCTCTAAACAGCGTTCCAGAAAATCTGCCACCAAAAACAACAATCTTGGATTTATCAGAAAACAATATTGCTGTACTTCTTAGCTCTGATTTTACTTCTTTGTCTAAACTGACACTTTTAAATTTGTCCTACAATCACATCAGAGAATTTGATGCTATTGTTTTCAGATTCAATGCAGAATTAGAGCACTTAGATTTATCCCACAACAACCTCAGGAACATTACCTGCGGCTCTCTGCAGATAATTAAAGGTCTTCGACATTTAGACCTTTCCTCTAATAAATTTGAGAATATATTGCACTGTAAAGAATTCAGCTACTTTCTCCATCTGCAATATCTGGGACTCAGTGCTACAAGGATACAAAGGTCTTCTCTGAAAGAAATTGCACAATTGGGAACATTACATGTCATCTTCTTGGGTTTACAAAATCTCTCCTCTTATGAACCAGGCAGTCTACAAGTCTTAAATACAAACAAACTCCACATTGTACTCCCAGTCTATCTCAAAGACCCTTTCATTTTGTATGATGCTATGAACACTTCAAGAACATTAGAACTTTCCCAAGTCACATGTGAGAAGGCTTGTGATAATGTAATTGAACCTTTATCAACAATCAGCAAAAATTCAAAGGTATCAACTCTGATCATTAGTAACATTACAGTGTCATGGAAGTACCTCAATCAAATGATTGAGGCTGTCTGGTGTTCATCAGTTGAGTATTTAAATGTTCACCACTTGATAGAGTTAGGTGAGTTTCCATACTTTGTACCATTTAACTTTTCTAAGACTTCTTTAAAAGCACTCTCAATACAACACTGGATTTCTAAGTCAGTTTATTACAGGGGCCCTCCTCATCCAGTACAGACGTACTCAGAGATGATGATTGAGAGCTTTACATTTGTGGATATTGGTATGATACATTTTATGTGCCCTTCCAAATCTAGTATATTTCACTTCTTGAATTTTACAAGAAACAGATTGACAGATAAGCTTTTCCAAAACTGCAACACCTTGCCTCATTTGGAAACACTTATCTTAAGAAGTAATAGACTTGAAATGCTGTCTTTGGTGAGTAGTATGACTACCAGTATGAAATCTCTGCAGTACCTAGATGTCAGTAATAATAAATTGCAGTATGAGAATGGGGAAGACTGCCACTGGTCAGAAACACTGCTCAAACTGAACCTGTCAGCAAACCAGCTGACCAGCGCTGCCTTTGGTTGCTTACCAATCAATGTAAAAATATTGGATCTCCACAATAACCAAATCTCTAATATTCACAAAGGCATTATGGCACTGAAATCTTTGGAAGAACTAAACCTTGCATCCAACTGGCTAGCTGATCTTCGAGACTGTAGTCATTTTAATAGCCTCGCAGTCCTAAATGTAGGAATGAATTTTCTGCACTCTCTCTCTTTTCATTCTCTCCAAAGTTGTCAGAATGTCAGAGCAATCAATGCTGGAAACAATCCATTTCAGTGTGATTGTGAATTAAGAGACTTTATTAACTGGAGGACGCAAACAGCTGGAGATATACTAGGATGGCCAGAATCTTATAAGTGTCAATATCCAGAACATCTTAAAGGAACCCTGCTAAAGGATGTCCATCTCTCTGAAGTATCCTGTAACACAGCAGTCTTGCTTGGTATAGTTCTGGGCACCATGGCAGCCCTCATAATTTGCATATTGTTTCTGTGTCTTTATTTTGATTTGCCTTGGTATGTTAAGATGACATGGAACTGGACACAGACAAAGCGCAGAATTAGGAACACAAATCCAAAAGATCTTCCCCAGAATTTGACCTATCATGCTTTTATCTCCTATAGCCAGCATGATGCATCTTGGGTAAAAGATTACCTGATACCCAACTTAGAAAAAGGAGATGGGTCTATACATATCTGTCAGCATGAGAGGAACTTTGTTCCAGGAAGAAGCATCATTGAAAATATCATTAACTGCATTGAGAAAAGCTACAAATCCATCTTTGTTTTGTCTCCCAATTTCATCCAGAGTGGGTGGTGCCATTATGAACTTTACTTTGCCCATCACAGACTATTCACTGAAAATTCTGATAGCTTGATCCTCATTTTACTAGAACCCATCCCACAGTACCTCATTCCTTCTAAATATTATAAGCTGAAAGCTCTTATGGCAAAAAGAACGTACTTAGAGTGGCCAAAGGAGAAAAGTAAACATGGGCTCTTCTGGGCCAACCTCAGACAATCTATTAATGTACAACTTCCTGAACATAAACAAGAAAATAAAAAGGTCTTTAACACCAGCCAAGAAAAGGACTACGAGCCTGACACTGTTAGCTTGAACTAAATAGTAAATACAACATACCAGCAAACTGTATTGTAACATAGTTAGAACATTAAAACACAATGATATGATGATGTTAATACTATGGGCCTCCTAAAGAAAGGATTTCGGCTGATAGGAACATATGAAATGCCATACTGGGGTCAGACCAAACTAGCTCCATCTAGTCCAGTATCCTGCTTTCAACAGTGGCCAATTCAGGTCACAATATCCTGGCAGGATCCCAAAAAGTAGCAGAATTCCATGCTACTAATCCCAGGGATAAGCAGTGGTTGTCCCCAGGTCTACCTTAATAATGCTTTATGGATTTTCGTTGAGGATTTTTCCAAACCATTGCTGCTTATACCATATCCTTTGGGATTATAGAGCATAGCTATGTGTTGAATGAAAAAATACTTTCTTTGATTTGTTTGTGCTTTTTGAAGGAGTAAACAATTGATTTGCATTTACCCATTTCATTCTACTCAGAATTTTATAGATTACTACCATATGTACCCAGTCTCTTCTCCAAGGTGAAGAGCCCTGACCTCTCTACCCTCTCTACCTTTTCCTCACATGAGAGTTATTCCATCCCCTTAATCATTTTGTTCACCTTTTCTATACCATCAATACTTCTGCTGTATCTTTCTAGAGATGCTGCGACCAGAGTGTTATGCAATACTCAACATGCAGTCTACCAAGGAGCGATAAAGAGGCATAATGAGGCGGAGCAGGTGGGGGGAAGAGGGGTTGGTGGTTGGGAGGCGAGGATAGTGGAGGGCAGACTTATACGGTCTGTGCCAAAGCCGGTGATGGGAGATGGGAGGTGGGACTGGTGGTTGGGAGGCGGGAAGTACTGCTGCGCAGACTTGTACGGTCTGTGCCCTGAATAAGGCAGGTACAAATCAAGGTAAGGTTTACACATATGTTTGTCTTGTTGGGCAGACTGGATGGACCGTGCAGGTCTTTTTCTGCCATCATCTACTATGTTACTATGTATTTTCAGTTTTATTTGCTATTTCTACTACTACTACTACTACTATTTAGCATTTCTATAGCGCTACAAGGCATACGCAGCACTGCACAAACATAGAAGAAAGACAGTCCCTGCTGAAAGAGCTTACAATCTAATAGACAAAAAATAAATAAAGTAAGCAAATCAAATCAATTAATGTGAACGGGAAGGAAGAGAGGAGGGTAGGTGGAGGCGAGTGGTTACAAGTGGTTACGAGTCAAAAGCAATGTTAAAGAGGTGGGCTTTCAGTCTAGATTTAAAGGTGGCCAAGGATGGGGCAAGACGTAGGGGCTCAGGAAGTTTATTCCAGGCGTACGGTGCAGCGAGACAGAAGGCGCGAAGTCTGGAGTTGGCAGTAGTGGAGAAGGGAACAGATGAGAAGGATTTATCCATGGAGCGGAGTGCACGGGAAGGGGTGTAGGGAAGGACGAGTGTGGAGAGATACTGGGGAGCAGCAGAGTGAATACATTTATAGGTTAGTAGAAGAAGTTTGAACAGGATGTGAAAACGGATAGGGAGCCAGTGAAGGGTCTTGAGGAGAGGGGTAGTATGAGTAAAGCGACCCTGGCGGAAGATGAGACTGGCAGCAGAGTTTTGAACCGACTGGAGAGGGGAGAGGTGACTAAGTGGGAGGCCAGCAAGAAGCAGATTGCAGTAGTCTAAACGAGAGGTGACAAGGGTGTGGATGAGGGTTTTGGTAGAGTGCTCGGAAAGAAAGGGGCGGATTTTACGGATGTTGTAAAGAAAGAAACGACAGGTCTTGGCAGTCTGCTGGATATGAGCAGAGAAGGAGAGAGAAGAGTCAAAGATGACCCCAAGGTTTCGAGCTGAGGAGACAGGGAGAATGAGAGAGCCATCAACAGAAATAGAAAACGGGGGGAGTGGGGAGGTGGGTTTGGGGGGGAAAATGAGAAGCTCGGTTTTGGTCATATTTAATTTCAGGTGGCGTTGAGACATCCAGGCAGCAATGTCAGACAAGCACGCTGAAACTTTGGTTTGGATGCAAGGTGATATATCAGGGGTAGAAAGGTAGATTTGGGAGTCATCGGCATAGAGATGGTAGGAAAAGCCATGGGATGAGATTAATGAACCAAGGGAAGAAGTGTAGATAGAAAAGAGGAGGGGACCAAGAACAGAACCCTGAGGTATGCCGACAGGTAGAGGGATAGAAGTAGAAGAGGATCCACCAGAGTGAACACTAGAGGTGCGGAGGGAGAGGTAGGAAGAGAACCAGGAAAGGACAGAGCCCTGGAATCCAAGTGAGGACAGGGTATCAAGAAGTATGCTGTGATCGACAGTGTCAAATAGTTTATTTGCTTTTCTGGCCATTGCTACACAATGAGCAGAAGACTCAAAAAAGATGTCAGGAAGTATTTTTTCACGGAGAGGGTGGTGGATGCTTGGAATGCCCTCCCGCGGGAGGTGGTGAAGATGAAAACAGTAACGGAATTCAAACATGCGTGGGATATGCATAAAGGAATCCTGTGCAGTAGGAATGGATCCTCAGAAGCTTAGCCGAAATTGGGTGGCGGAGCAGGTGGGGGAAGAGAGGTTGGTGGTTGGGAGGTGAGGATAGTGGAGGGCAGACTTATACGGTCTGTGCCAGAGCCGGTGATGGGAGGTGAGACTGGTGGTTGGGAGGCGGGAAATACTGCTGGGCAGACTTGTACGGTCTGTGCCCTGAAAAAGGCAGGTACAAATCAAGGTAAGGTATACACATATGAGTTTATCTTGTTGGGCAGACTGGATGGACCATGCAGGTCTTTTTCTGCCGTCATCTACTATGTTACTATGTTACTATTTCAAAGTTGTCTGCAATGACACCTAGATCCTATTCATGTGCAGTAACTCCAAATGTGGATCCTAGCATCATGTCATTCTTCCCTATATATACACATGGAATATATTTGGCCTGGGCTTCCAGGATGGTACTTTTGAAAAGCATCCTTGCCTGGTGTAAACTTTTGACCTTCGAAGCTGCTCTTCTAAGTTTATTTTTCATTGTTCTTCTCATTTTATCATAGTCTCCTTTTTGAAAGCTAAATGCTAACGTATTGGATTTCCTGTGCGTACTTAACGGAATAACTTTTCATAGGTAGAGTAGTAATTTGTTATAAATCATAATCAGTGTGTCATTTGGAGGGGCTGGTTATAATGACACCCTAGCATGTTTTATATTCGTGCAGAGAATTTTTTTCTCCTGATGAAGGGCCACTAAAACAGACATCATATTATCAGAATCGGGTGCTGAATATTCAGAGTTTCTATCTATTTATTTATTTATGGCATTTATATCCCAGATTAAACACAAATTAGGTTGAAACCTGGGAGCATTTAAAATCTTTTTTTTCCTGTGTCTAGATCAAAAGAGAAAGATGGGTTGTGGGAGTTTGCTCCTTTTGTTTTATGGAATGCAGTAGTTTATTATAAAAATGCACTTACTATTTAAAAGAGAGATATTCAATAATGAGGGCAAAGCTACCTTCATGCAGAAGTCCAGAGCCAGTCTAAGAGCCAGAAGTCCAGAGCCAACATTTTCCAGTTCTATGATATATATTTATTTCTTCCTTAAGTCATTTTTCAAGAGCATTTTCTCAGTTACTACCCAAATGCAAACACAATTACAATGTTAATTAATACATTTTGGATGTTACTGAATTCTATTATTCTGTCTGATTGTATTTCCAGTTTTGGCACAGTATAAGTCATCACAAGGGCAAAATATAAGAAAACCAATGGTCTGCATTAGGGGCTTATAGCCCATTTAGTTATGTTTAAACAAATGAGAGATCTGCATGAAAGAAAATATTTTATTATTTTGACTTATGAAAACTAATTCTGGTGTGGATTAGGAATCGGTTATTGCACAGAAAACAGAGGATAGAGTTAAATGGTCATTTCTCTCAATGAAGGAGGGTGAACAGTGGAGTGCCACAGGGATCAGTACTGGGACCAGTGCTATTTAATATATATATATATATATATATATATATATATATATATATATATATATATATATATATATATATTAGTAAAAAAGCCCCGTTTCTGATGCAAATGAAACAGGGGCTAGCAAGGTTTTCTTCTGTGTGCATGTGGGAGTGTCTGTGTCCCTGCCCTCTGCCCTCTCTCCCTTCCCCCCTCTGAGTCCTTCACTGTTACAGAGAGAGCGATTTGATTTGCTGCTTTGCTGTGTTTTCCTTCACTGTTTGTGTTACAGAGAGAGCGAGGGCGGGGCAGACACTCATGGGGAAACCGGATATCTCTCCCCCTTCACACTTCCGGCTGGAGGCTTCATAGAACGTTGGTGGTGCCTTTATATATATATATATATATATATATATATATATAAATGATATGGAAATCAGAGTGATGAGTGAGGTGATTAAATTTGCAGCTGACACAAAACTATTCAAGGTTGTTAAAACAAGTGCGGACTGTGAAATATTGCAGAAAGACCTTAGGAAATTGCAAAACTGGGCATCCAAATGGCAGATGAAAGTTAATGAGAACAATTGCAAGGTGATGCACATTGGAAAGAATAATCCGAATCATAATTACCCAATGCTAGTGTCCATCTTGGGGGTCAGCACTCAAGAAAACAATCTAGGTGTCGTTGTAGATAATACACTGAAATCTTCTGCTCAGTGTGTGGCAGCAGCCAAAAAAGCAAACAGGATGCTAGGCATTATTAGGAAAGGGATGGTGAATAAGACGGAAAATACTATAATGCCTCTGTAATATTGCTCCATGGTGTGACCGTACCTTGAGTATTACATTGTTCTGTTCGCCATACCTCAATAAAAGATATAGCGGAATTAGAAAAGGTTCAAAGAAGAGAGACCAAAATGATAAAGAGGATGGAACTTCTCTCGTATGAGGAAAGGCTAAAGAGGTTAGGACTATTCAGCTTGGAAAAGAGACAGATGAGTGCAGATATGATTGAGGACTACAAAATCCTGAGTGGTGTAGAACGAGTAGAAGTAAATCAATTTTTTACTTGTTCCAAAAGTACAAAGGCTAAGGGACACTCAAGGAAGTTGCATGGAAATACTTTTAAAACAAATAGGAGGAAATATTTTTTCACTCAACAAATAGTTAGGCTCTGGAACTCTTTGCCGGAGGATGTGGTAACAGCAGTTAGCATATCTGGGTTAAAAAAAGTTTGGACAAGTTCCTGGAAGAAAAGTTGATAGTCTGCTATTGAGACAGACATGGAGAAGCAACTGCTTGCCCTGGGAAATGTAGCATGGAGTGTTGCCGCAATTTGGATTTCTGCCAGGTACTTGTGACCTGGCTTGGCCACTGTTTGGAAACAGGATACTGGGCTAGATGGACCATTGGTCTTACCCAGTATGGCTACTCTTATGTTCTTATGTACTTGTCCCTGAAACATGCTCAAAAAAGAATAATCCATTTGTACAAAAGAGATGAGCTGAACATGTGATTCCATGTGCCCCAATGAAAGGAGAGTTTAATTTTACTTCCAATCTTTATAACACCAGGCTTCCCAAGGCAGATTACAAGATTAACCTATCAGTAAACAGAATATCCTCACTGAAATTTGGCCATATATTACTGTTTTGTATAGTTGAGCCCAAGAGCCCAGTCTCGCAGGAGCGAGGATACTGGGGGATGGGCTCCCCACTCCCGCAGACTTCATGGCACCACTGGGACAGAATGGGATAGAGCAGAGGTAAGAGAAAGGCAGGGGATGAAGCCAAGGGATTGGCAGGTTTGACAGAAAGCGATCTTTTCCACCACTGTAATGTGTCCCGATTGGAGGGTGGTGATAGGGGGTTAAGCGGGGCAAGGAGGAATTAAAAAAGGATGCCTCCAAGGTGCAGAAGCTTTTCCTGCTCCTTGGAGGCAGTTTACCTGCCCAACCACCCAGGAGGACCACGGTGCAGTGATTGAGTGCTCCTTAGGAGGGGTTGGGACTGTGGCTAGAGTTGTAGCAGCAAGCGGGTACCTGAGCTACAGGGGGAAGCTCATCAAGGGATGAGCTAACGAGAGGCTTTTGGAGCTAGCAGGTTGTTGGGTCAAGTGACCCACTGCAGACAGGCGTGGAGGTCCACATCGAAGGGCCGCTGTAGCTGAAATGGCGGAGTGGTAGTATTGGGGGCTACGAAAGTCTATGATATTGGAATTGTTAATGTAGCTCAGGTTTGAATATGGTTATAATTGTTTATGGTTCAGTGTGACCGCGTCTCGAATATTGTGTTCAATTCTGGTCACCGTGGAATTAGAAAAGATGCAGAGAAAGGCGATGAAAATGATAAAGGGGATGGGATGACTTCCCTATGAGGAAAGGCTAAAGCAGCTAGGGCTCTTCAGCTTGGAGAAAAGACATCTGAGGAGAGATATGATAGAGGTCTATAAAATAATGAGTGAAGTGCAGCGGGTAGACATGAAGTGTCTGTTCACGCTTTCCAAAAATACTAGGACTAGGAGGCATGCGATGAAGCTACAAAGTAGTAAATTTAAAATGAATTGGAGAAAATGTTTCTTCACTCAATGTGTAATTCAACTCTGGAACTTGTTGCCAAAAAATGTGGTAAAGGCGGTTAGCTTAGCAGAGTTTAACAAAGATTTGGCTGGCTTCCTAAAGGAAAAGTCCATAGCCCCTTATTAAATTGGACTTGGGGAAAATATTTCTGGGATAAGCAGCATAAAATGTTTTGTACTTTTTTGGGGATCTTGCCAAGTATTTGTGATCTGGATTGGCCACTGTTGGAAACAGGATGCTGGGCTTGATGGACCTTTGGTCTGTCAAAGTATGGCAATACTTATGTATTTATGTGTTTGTTAATAAACAAGCTGCGGCCTATGCGTTTATACCAAAAACTTTGTCTAAGTCTGTTCTTTGTGCAATGTTATAAGGGAAATGGGGGAGGGGGAATGGAGTTGTGGAAGAGGGGGAATGGAGTTGGTGGAGGAGGGGGAAGAGGGAGCAGGATTAGTCCTCGATCCCAAAGTTAAGAACAATGTAGAAAAATGAGCACAAAAAAACTGCCTTTCAGTGCTGTTTCCATCAGCTACAATAATTTTTGAAGCTGTTTTAGTGATATATTTCATGATATTTATATCTACATTGGGAACATTTAAAATAAATTAAAATGCTGTCAAACAAGTTAAAAAAAATCTTTTGTCCTCCACCTTTTAAGACATTGCCTATCCAACTGGATGAAACAGCTTTTTACTTTTTACAGAGGGACCAGAATAGGCTCTCCTTTATTTCTAATAATCTCTATATAATAAAAGGCACCTCCAACGTTCTGAAGCCTCAAGCCGGAAATTGAGGCGCCAGAGATATCCGGTTTGCCCTGAGTGTCTGGCCTGCCCTCGCATCATAACGTCATGACGTCGAGGGCGGCGCTATGACAATCGGCCAAACGCCATCTCCCTGACCCTCGGTGGATATTTCCCACCTCCGGAGGACTAACATTGCCCGCACAACGTCGGAGAGAGGCAGGCGGGGACGTAAGCATCGGCGACACGCGATCTCACTCCCCTTGCCCCTCGGCAGCCATTTCCCAACTTCGCAGGACTCCCATCACCCCGGGCCCGCACAAACTCGGAGACACGGAGGGAGCAACGCAGGCAGGCAGCCTGAACATTGGACACACGCAGGGAGCCAGCCTGCCTGCCTGAACGTGCCAGGAAGGGAGACAGCTTCAGTCGGAGGGAGCGCCACGACCCTGAAAGGCACTGGAAGGGGGGGCACTCGAACCTCAACCTGCGAGGAGGGAAGGGGGTCACTCGAACCTCAACCTGCGAGGAGGGAAGGGGGAAAAACGCCGGCAGACGGAGGGACTACCATCCTGAAAGCCCAAGGGAGGCGGGGCCAACACCCTGAAGCTGGGATTCCCTCTCACACACACACACTCACATTCTCGCACAAACACGCCACACACACTCTCACTCTGTCACACTCACACATTCACTCTCTCTCACACACACTCTCTCAAACACACACTACGATACAGAAAAACGCCGCCATAGGGCCCACGATCCTGCAGGCCGGGGGGGGGGGGGGCGCCACGACCCTGAGGCTGGGAGGGGGGAGGGGGACGAGATGGATATGGGAAAAGGAAACACAGGGGGGGAGCAGGAAGGATGCCAACACATGCAGGGGGGGACCCCTGTGGCCAGTGTTGCCAGGTGGGCGGTTTTACCGCCCAATTGGGCGGTTTTCCGCGACCCGCCGCAGGAAATTTTTGCCCGCGGCGGGTTGCGGTTTTTTGGGCGGCTTTTTGGGTTTCTGTGCGGTTTTTCGGGCGGCTTTTTGCCTTTTTCGGCCGCGGGGGGGCGGGGTTAGTGACGGTTTTTGGGCGGGGTGTGACTTTTGGGCGGGCCGATGACGTGGGAGGCGGGGCCGATGACGTAGGAGGCGGGGCCGATGACGTGGGAGGCGGGGCCGATGACGGGGAGGCGGGGCTGATGACGGGGAGGCGGGGCCGATGACGGGGGAGGCGGGGCCGGTGACATGGGAGGCGGGGCCGGTGACGGCGGGGGCGGGGCCGGTGACGGCGGGGGCGGGGGTGATGACGCGGGGGTGGGGGTGTCAGGGGCGGGGTTTGTGTTTGGGCGGGTTTTGGGCTGGTTTTTGGGCTGGATTGGGCTAGAAAAAAATTTTCCACCTGGCAACCCTGCCTGTGGCACACTCTCTGTCTCGAACACACACTCTCACACAGTCTCACTCTCTCTCACACACACACACAGTCGCAAATTCACTCTGTCTCTCACACACTCACTGTCAAACATACACACTTCCATGAAAACCTTGCTAGCGCCCGTTTCATTCCTCTCAGAAACGGGCCTTTTTTACTAGTCTTTTTCTATTGCTTTCAATAGCGTTTTCGTTTGCAACTGTTTTGGGTGAACTAGGGACTCCACCTAATGGGCTACGTGCCTCCTACTGTCTCCTGTTCTGTTCTTAATCTCTAACCTCTTGCTCCTCGCATACCGAAAGCAGCAGGATCCATGAGATCTGAATTTGCCGTTTCCCCAGACCCGAAAAAAGGCATGAGCTAAACCCTTGTCCCTGTAGAATAAGAAGGCAGAATATATGTTGCTAAATTCATTTAAATCTGAGCCATAGTTGCAATTGAGTTGGAAGTGACTTCCAGGGAAGGAAAGGACACTTGAATCCTTTATCTGCAGCGATAATACCTAAGTTTTCATTAAATATTAGAAAAAGGAACAGAAATGTACATATGACAAGTAGTTATAAAAAGAGAGGAACACAGTCAGAGGTAATTATTTATGACACATCTAGACACACCCAAACTCCTGGAGAAACACAAAAATGGTTCCTGACACAGAGGAAAATTAATTTGACCAACAGAGTTGGCTGAAACTTTCGCTCTGTAATCCACTGCGCTAGTCATCTGTGAACACTGCAGCAGAGTAAATTTGTGGAATGCTGCCTTTTTATTTCATTTTAAGGCTACTTTTATGCTATCGTTAGAAAAAAAAATAACCTGCTTTGTTATATGTTGCAGTGTGTGTTTCAGTTTCAGTTTCTAGGCTTAATACTTCCCACTTTCCTCCATTACTGTTCCACTGGCTTCCGTTTCCTCCTCGCCCCGCAGCTCTCTGGCAGAGAAAGAAGCCCAAAGTCATTGTCATCATCATCCTGCTGTGAACTGTGTTTAGATGAAAAAGTCAGATCTGCTCCGAGTCCGACCCAAGTCACGTCAAGAGCACTTTGCAGCTGGTAATAACTTTTATGACGAGCTCTCCAAAGCTATGTGCCTTACTTCAGGTTAGTGCAAAATATTTGTCACACAGAAGAATCAGACAGCCGACAAGCATCTTAAAGCTCATTAAGCATGCTCAAATCACTTCATCATCCTATAGGTTCTAACTGAAAAAAAAACAACTTTTCTCTCTCTTCTCTGCTACCAGCCTCTAAGTTTATCCCATACTGGTACCTTATTTAACTGTTACTGTTTTCTTTCCATTCCCTCAACTGGGAGGCAGTTTCACACACACACACATCCACCAATATTTCTGTGAAAAAAACAAATATATATAATATATATATATTATGCTTCTCCTGTGTCTGCCCACTCTCCTGTCTTAGACAAAAGAATATCTGATAAAGTGTATAGGAAGAGTACAGAAGAAAAGATAGCTAAGATGTTAGAGCCAGCTGACAAGACTTTTTTTTAAGTATGTCATTGAGAGGGGAAAATGCAAAGGAGGACTGTAAGACAGAGAGGAGAAAAATGGATAGTGTGGAGAATGACAAGGATGAAATGGAAATGCAGAACAATACTTTTGTTTAGCGTTCACTGAGGAAGGGTTTGGAGAATAGCCAGTTGCCGGCAAAGGTATGTGTAGTAAGGTAGATGATACATCACTTACACAAGAAAGCATTGTGTACAGCTAGCAAAAGTGAAAGTGGGCAAAGCTATGGGAGATATCAGGAGAGATCAGAGAGGTTCTGGTGGTCCCTGCAGGTCTGCTCAATAAATCTTTGGACCTATGAAAAGTCCCATAGGATAGTAAGAGAGTAGATGTTCATTTTAATTTCAAATAGAGGCCAACCAAATTTCAGTTTCGGTTATGGTACTGAAACTGGACTAAAATCCTTTTTCTGCCAGATTTTGGTTTTGGCCGAAAGGCTATGGCTATGGATTCAGTTTCAGCCAAAACTGACTGTGTGTTTTTGGTGGAAGTCAAAAATTTGTGCTTTATCCTGTTTGTCCCCTTCCCTTCTGAACAGGAGTTGCCTCTCCCACCCGCCCACCTGTAGGTGTCCCCTTTAAGGTCTATCTTATAATCCCTGGTGGCCTACTAGGGGTGTACTCAGGACAGAAGTGATCCCCAGTTGCTCCTGCCCAGGCTGGCTCTGTTCTCAAAATGGCTGCCATGACTTCTAGTAGCAATCTCGCAAGACTGCTGCAAGAGGTCACAGCAGCCATTTTGAGAGTAGAGCTGACATGAACAAAAGCAACTGGAATCACTCCTGTCTTGAATATACCACTGGACCAGGGCTGGTCTTAGGCAGAGGCGGCCGCATAGGGCCCCGCGCCTAAAGGGGCCCTGCGCGGCGCGCCTCAACTCTGCCTCGCCTCGCACCTCCGACCTCCGTCGCTGGACTGCCGCTGCTCGCCTCACGACCGCATCTGGATCCCGGCATCCGCATAATCATCATTCATCGCCGTCAGCTCCAGAGACTGAGTCCCCGCCTCCCGACCCCCGACTAACTGCACTGCAGCGAATCCGATGCTAGTAGCGAGCCAGGCCCAGCCCAGGCAGCGACGGCCCCCCCCGACAGTGACGACGACTAGGACAGACAGATGGCTCACCTCAGGCTCCAACTTCCCGCACAATGTCCCGCCTTCTGAAGTTCTGATGACGTATTTCCTGTTTCCGGACCACGAGGGTGGGAGTCACTGAGCGGGAAAAGCTGCAGGTGGTGAGGTGAGCCATCATCGCTGTCCTGACGCCGCCCGTCTCTACGTGCTGTGTGAAGAAGAACTTGGCTGCTGCCTGCCTGCCTTTGACTGCTGCTGCTGCCGGAGTGTGTGAAGAAAGCTGCTGCCTCTGACTGCTGCTGCTGCCGGAGTGTGTGAAGAAGGCTGCTGCCTCTCTGACTGCTGCTGCGCCTGGAGTGCTGGTAGGCGACTTGAGATTGATTTTTGTGATGATGGGATTGGGATATTAGAAAGAAGAGGGCAAGAGGCAGGCAGTAAAGGGAGAGTGGAGATGGCTGGGGCTTGAGGAGAAAAAGACCTGATGTAATCATGGACCTTTGGGTTGGCAGGTCAGGTGATTGGTAAAGAGGTAAAAAGGGAATTGTGAAGGGGTGGGGGAGAAAAATGTGATGGCGGGAGAGAAAAAAGGAACCAAGGATTGAGGGTGAGGGTGAGGGGAAATGGAATGGGCACTAGGAATTGACAGGGAGAGGAGAAACCTGAGGGTGAGCAGATCAGCAGGGACTCAGGGACTACAGGCCTGAGGAGGAGAATGGAAGGGAGAAAAAGTGGCCTTAGCTGGGGATGGCAGAACAGCGATTGGAGGGAGAAAGGGAGACCAGAGGAGAGAAGAGTGAGTGAGATTCGGAGATTGGCAGTGGGCTGAACAGGATTTGGACTGGGGACTGGAGGGAGAAAATGTTGTCTTGAAGGAGAGAGTGGAGAGTTGTGCAGGCACTGGCAGTGTGAATGGGAGAGAAGGGCTCTCTCTCCGGGCATAGCCGGCCCTGAAATTTGGGGGGAGGCATGCCTCTCTCTCCCCTCCCTTGTGCGGGCACGCTAGGCATACCTTTGCCGAGCCCTACCAGCCAATAAATGGACTGCCACCGTTCTCTGCTGCTTGTTTCTGGCTCTGAGCAGCATGATGGAACCTTCTTGCGCTTGCATGAAAAGTCCCAGCCTGATGCTCAGAGTCAGAAACAAGGAGCAGGAGCAGCAGCAGTCTATTTACTTGGCTGGTGGGGCCAGCGTCACTGCCAGCAAAGAAAAAGAGAATTCAGGAAGGGGCCCAAGCCTACATTTTGGGAGTCAGTTGTTAGAATAGCCATGGGGAGGTCTACTTTAACAACCGGCTCCCAAAATTCTTAAAAACTTAACAAATGGCTCTCGTGAGCCCGTGAAAGCCCGCTCCAGCACACCACTGCTTCCACACATCTAATTAGCAATCTTTAAACATTTGGAGAAGTCCAGACATTTAAATGCCATTTCAAAGAAGTAAAATTTGCAGATGTATTTATTTATTAGGATTTATTTACCACCTTTTTGAAAGAATTCACTCAAGGCAGTGTACAGTAAGAATAAATCAAACATAATAAGTAAAAATATTCAAATAGCAATACAATGTATGGCATAGTATAGTACTTACAATGTCAACACAATAAAGCATTTTAATTGACAATGTAGGGTATAAGCAAAGATGGAACATATAGAGCCCTGTTTACTAAGTCGTGCAACTGAACTGAGCGTGCGAGGGAGTGCCAATGTCGGTGGCTGAAGTGCGCCACCAACTTGAGCACTGCTCTGGAAGCACAGGCAGGACTCGTGCAAGAGACCTCTTCAGCTGGCGGGGCTTGGCATCCCCACCAGCAAAGGTATGGTTTAATGTGGCTGTCGCTACAGTGGTGGAGGTGGGGGGAAGGGGAGGGGAGAATTCCTGGCCCCTCAGTTCACCTTTGCTCCACCCCAAAATAGACTTCTGACTATCCCCTGCAACACACTCATACCAAGATGCGGACAGCAGTCCAGTAGCGAGATGGGGACTATCCAGTGTTTTGTAGTGAGTACCTATGTATGATTAACTCCCACTTACTGGAAGCAGCTTCTAGCTATCAGCTATCATTGTGTGAAATATGTACAATAATTTATGCATTTCTTTGCAGGGTTTTGCATTGATCAAATACTTGGCATTGTGGAAACAACCAATGATGATGAAGATCCAAGAGCCCAGCATGTCCACCTCATTTGTCTTTATTCTTCTATATACATCCATGCTTGTATTATGTAATATCAGACAGCTACAGGCAATCAATGACTTTATTGTTAAATATTCAAATACATTTCTTGATAGTGTTCCAAAAATTCTGCCACCAAAAACAACAATCTTGGATTTATCAGAAAACAATATCGCTCTGCTTCATACCTCCGATTTTACTTATTTGACTAACCTGAAGCTTTTAAATTTGTCCTACAATCACATCAGAGAATTTGATGCTATTGTTTTCAGATTCAATGCAGAATTAGAGCACTTAGATTTATCCCACAACAACCTCAGGAACATTACCTGCGGCTCTCTGCAGGTAATTAAAGGTCTTCGACATTTAGACCTTTCCTCTAATAAATTTGAGAATATATTGCACTGTAAAGAATTCAGCTACTTTCTCCATCTGCAATATCTGGGACTCAGTGCTACAAGGATACAAAGGTCTTCTCTGAAAGAAATTGCACAATTGGGAACATTACACGTCATCTTCTTGGGTTTACAAAATCTCTCCTCTTATGAACCAGGCAGTCTACAAGTCTTAAATACAAACAAACTCCACATTGTACTCCCAGTCTATCTCGAAGACCCTTTCATTTTGTATGATGCTATGAACACTTCAAGAACATTAGAACTTTCCCAAGTCACATGTGAGAAGGCTTGTGATAATGTAATTGAACCTTTATCAACAATCAGCAAAACTTCAAAGGTATCAACTCTGATCATTAGTAACATTACAGTATCATGGGAGTACCTCAATCAAATGATTAAAGCTGTGTTGTATTCATCAGTTGAATATTTTAATATTTACCAATTGACACAAGTAGGTCAGTATTCATATTTTATACCATTCAACTCTTCTAACACCTCTTTAAAAGCACTTTCAATGCAACATTCAATTTCTAAGGTATTTTATCACACAGGCAGCCCTCACCCTTTACAGACATTCTCAGATCTGATGATTGAGAACCTTACATTTGTGGATACTGGTATGATACATTTTATGTGCCCTTCTAAACCCAGTATGTTCCACATCTTGAAACTTACAAGAAATAAATTGACAGATAAGCTTTTTCAAAACTGCAACACTTTACCTCATTTGGAAACACTTATCTTAAGAAGTAATAGACTTGAAATGCTGTCTTTGGTGAGTAGTATGACTAGCAGTATGAAATCTCTGCAGTATCTGGATGTCAGTAATAATAAATTGCAGTATGAGAATGGGGAAGACTGCCACTGGTCAGAAACACTGCTCAAACTGAACCTGTCAGCAAACCAGCTGACCAGCGCTGCCTTTGGTTGCTTACCAATCAATGTAAAAATACTGGATCTCCACAATAACCAAATCTCTAATATTCACAAAGGCATTATGGCACTGAAATCTTTGGAAGAACTAAACCTTGCATCCAACTGGCTAGCTGATCTTCCGGACTGTAGTCATTTTAATAGCCTCGCAGTCCTAAATATAGGAATGAATTTTCTGCACTCTCTCTCTTTTCATTCTCTCCAAAGCTGTCAGAATGTCAGAGCAATCAATGCTGGAAACAATCCATTTCAGTGTGATTGTGAATTAAGAGATTTTATTAACTGGAGGACGCAAACAGCTGGAGATATACTAGGATGGCCAGAATCTTATAAATGTCAATATCCAGAACATCTTAAAGGAACCCTGCTAAAGGATGTCCATCTCTCTGAAGTATCCTGTAATACAGCAGCCTTGCTTGGTATAGTTCTGGGCACCATGGCAGCCCTCATACTTTGCATATTGTTTCTGTGTCTTTATTTTGATTTGCCTTGGTATGTTAAGATGACATGGAATTGGACACAGACAAAGCACAGAAATAGGAACACAAATCCAAAAGATCTTCCCCAGAATTTGACCTATCATGCTTTTATCTCCTATAGCCAGCATGATGCATCTTGGGTAAAAGATTACCTGATACCCAACTTAGAAAAAGGAGATGGGTCTATACAGATCTGTCAGCATGAGAGGAACTTTGTTCCAGGAAGAAGCATCATTGAAAATATCATTAACTGCATTGAGAAAAGCTACAAATCCATCTTTGTTTTGTCTCCCAATTTCATCCAGAGTGAGTGGTGCCATTATGAACTTTATTTTGCCCATCACAGACTATTCACTGAAAACTCTGATAGCTTGATCCTCATTTTACTAGAACCCATCCCACAGTACCTCATTCCTTCTAAATATTATAAGCTGAAAGCTCTTATGGCAAAAAGAACGTACTTAGAGTGGCCAAAGGAGAAAAGTAAACATGGACTCTTCTGGGCCAACCTCAGACAATCTATTAATGTACAACTTCCTGAACATAAACAAGAAAATAAAAAGGTCTTTAACACCAACCAAGAAAAGGTCTATGAGCCTGACACTGTTAGCTTGAACTAAATAGTAAATACAACATGCCAGCAAACTGTATTGTAGCATAGTTAGAACATTAAAACACAATGATATGATGATGTTAATACTATGGGCCTCATAAAGAAAGGATTTAGGCTCATAAGAACATATGAAATGCCTAAAGTGTTCATGTCCCTCTTTTGGATATGTAGTGACGCTATTACAGGGAGATTCTCAAGGTCCCAATAGAGAAGATTCCACCTATCACAAGGGCATTTTACTTGGATAAACATAAAGATGAACAGAGATTGGAAATGGTGTCTGAGGACAGTTTGATTGTTACAGCTTTGTTAGAAGATTCTCACTTGGGACCACATGCTCATGGGACACTTTTGGTTACTTACGTTTTAGAACTGGATAAAATTTGGACTCAGAATCTTTTCTTTAAATTTACAACAGTTTCTTTTTTTGGGATCATTGATTTCTATTTTCCTGATATTTCTAGAACATTGCAGGAAAGGTGTAGAGTCTTGCTGTGAAAGATAGTGCTGGGCAGACTTATACGGTCTGTGCCAGAGCCGGTGGTTGGGAGGCAGGGATAGTGCTGGGCAGACTTATACGGTCTGTGCTTTGAAAATGACAGATACAAATCAAGGTAAGGTATACACAAAAAGTAGCACATATGAGTTTATCTTGTTGGGCAGACTGGATGGACCGTGCAGGTCTTTTTCTGCTGTCATCTACTATGTTATTATCTAAAGGAACAACGTTTTTATTTCCCATGTCTCTGTGTGATTAAGTATCAAAATCATAAATATCTTTTTTATGATTCCATTAAGTTGAAACAGTTTTTGGAAAACAGAATGGCTCAGATCTCTTTACCTATATGTCCTGTTTCTACTTCAGGTTCTTAGGTCACTGTGATTACAAGTTCTTGAACCCTCAGCCTAAAGGAATGCTTTAGGAATATTTCCAGTTGACTGTTTCAGGCATAATTTTTGATTTAATATGTGAGGTTTTGCTATAGTTTTGGTTTGTTTGTTTTTTTGCCTTTTTTTTTCTTATTGGCTTTTTTTCCCCTCTTTTTTTTTTTACCTTCTTAACTTTTTATTGTCTGTAATTATATTTCTTGATGCGTATATTGTTTTTCTTGTTTAGACTGTTATGACAGTTTTACTTAAAGCAAGTTTATCTTATCTATGTACTTTAAAATTATGTTTAAAGAAAAAAAAGAAAATATTATTTGACTGTCTAATATTTCTGAGACAGTGGGCTCACCCATTGCCCTTTTCCTTTCAAGATCTATGAAACTGGAAGTTATATGCATGCATGACCCTCCTAATGGAGGAGAAGATCAAGTGATTTACAGCATGGGTCTCCTTAAGAGCTAGAACAGCTCACATGATCAGCATCAATGGGAAACAAATTAGTAACGCTTTTTTAAAATACCAAAATTCATACAGGCCAGTTTCTTCATGTGCATCTTCTCTCCACCACTTCAGCTGCTGTTTTTTTTTTTAACCCACTTACCTTCAATGATGTCCAGGGACAGCCCTATCTGTAGGAGATAAAGAAAGCCCCCTGCCACAATGTAACCTGTGTTTCACAGAACTTAATTTGACCAAGCTTATGATGCTGGCTTGTGATGTCACATGGAAACTCTGTGATAAAATGCTTTTACCCTACCTCGCATTAAATAAGGGTAATGGCTGTGACCCTGATGAAACTGTCTATCCAGTGACCCAGTCTGTAAGAATGCATACAGTATTGGATAAGGACTATTGTTTATGTAGCCCCAGGCCCCTTTGAGCCCTAGGTTTTGGGGATATCTAGAGATGACCTGAGAAACATTTCTGTGGCTGGGTTTAGCCTCAACAAAAGGGCACTAGTCAATCACCTGATATGGTGCTATCAAGAAGTGACAAACATTACTGTTAACAAACCACATAAATGTGCACATGCAAAGGTAGAGGGGATTATCACTCATCATTAATATTTTCAACAAGAATAAGAAGGAGAAGTCGAGAAGGTCAGAAGATCAAAGGTGAGGGAACCACCTTATCCTCACCTTGAGGCATCACCTCCTGCATTGCCACCACCTGCTGTTCCATCTGAAGTACCTGTATAAATATGCTCCGATTGTAACCACAGAAAGGCAGTATATCGAATCCCATTCCCCGACCCTTATATGTTATCATGAGGAAGAAAACTCTACCAACAAATAAAGGTTGTATATTTTAAGTTCTATGATCACAATTACAGCTGGATTGTCAGGTGGCTTTTGCCAATACGGAGTGTGTGTTTTGATTCCTGTTCATTTTACTATTCTAGGTATCTATATCTGAAATAGTGTTATGAATTTTTAGAACTGTCCTAGAAATCTGTTTTCAATTTATCTGTGCTGCTTTGCTGAATTTTGTTTGTTAGAGCTTACAATTATATATGTACATAAACCATATAATCAAGAAAAGAGTTACACTAAGGAAATTATACAACAAAATTAAAAAAAAAAAACAAAAACAAGTGCACAAACCTAAAGTCCACAGCAAGAGGAGAGGCTGATTCTTCTAAAAAAGGAAAAAAAAACTTTAAGATATTAAAGAGTAATTAAAATCTACACCTATAAGCCCAAATACTATACATGACCCTAAGAACCCTATTAACTAAGATTTCCCGTTCCATAACAAACTTCTCCAGTTGTGTTGGATGAAAAAAATATATACTGCTTCCCATTATAGTGCACTAGTCACCTACATGGGAAATGTAGAAAAAAAGTTGCCTCTAAGGTGATAACCTTGGATTTCAAAGCCAAAAACTGCTTCCCATGTTGCCTCTAAGGTGGACATCATGGGAAGGTGAGATAGAGATGAGAATGAAAGAACAGAATAAAAAGATCTATTATGACTTTAAGAAGAGGAAAAAGTATTTGCTGGCCCAGGTGAGAGCATTGATTCTAAGGGAGGATCTGGGGATTGCCTGGGCATAGCCTTACAAGAAAACTCTAAAGGAGGTGAAAAAAATAGTTATATGTAAAACTTATGAGAATGTATCATTACTTGAATTGTAAATGTCACTATAGTGGCATGGTTAAAAAAATGTTATTGTATACAGAGATATTGGGAGAATATGAAGTTGGTGGAGTGATGGGAAAAAATGTTTACTGCATACATTTTTTTTACTTGGCCGGGGCGAATGTAACCATAAGGGGTTAAAATAATCTTAACTGGGCTCCTCAAGAGGAAAAAATAAGGGTTCTATAGTGACATCACTATGGGACAACAGTTGAGCAAGCTGAGACCTGGTTGCCTTGGCAACAGCTTGCGGTCAGTTGAGGGTTGAGCAGGAGAAGCAGTTGAAGCAGAAGAGGGAGAGGTTGTGTGCTGCAGTGTGGCTGAGACTGACTGGCCCTTGTAGGAGTGTTTAAGTCACTAATTGACAGTAGGAGGAATTTGGAGTGAGCAAAAGGGGTTGTGGTGAGAGTGTGAGTTCCAGTTCTTTGAGGGTTTGGGGTTATTATTTTTGTTTAGATTGAGAATTAGGAATATTAAGTTCTGCATGTCTGAGGGGTGACAGAATAAGCATAATGGGAGGGATTGAATGTAAATTGGTAGGGAATTAACTGTATAGACCTAAATCTGGTCTCAGGTGTATTTAAAGGTTACACCAGAGCTGCTGTGTCTGTGCATTGGAAAAGTAGTGGGGACTCTAATAGAATGTTATGGGAGCAGGAATGAAGAGGGTGAATGCTGCAGCAGAAAAAGTGTGAATGCGATTCAGACCTGCTTCTGTAAGAATAGGGTAATAAAGTGAGATTAGGATCTATAAGCAATGGTACTTAAATTGAAGTTCATTTTGATTAGCAAGTGGCCACAGTCATTGGGCTTGATATTTATACCATTCAGTTTTCGGTCTCCTCCAACCATTTGCCTTACTGGTAAGAAGAACACTCGCAATCTGGAAAGTATTAGGTGGTATAAAAAGGTCAAATATGCAATAATTAGAAGAACCACTAGAGGTTTGTACCCATCAAACATGATAGAACCTTAGGGGTCTTTACATTGGTGTTATGGGACGGAGAATTTTAGCCTTACCCTCTATTCCTGAAAATAAAGAAAAGTGTGAAGGTCAAAGTGGTCTTACGTAGAGGCTCCTATTATATGAATAAGAGAGAATTAGAAAAGAGACTTGGTTATGTAAGTGGTAACTAAATGAGACATAAAATGATGGGGTTCATAGGGGAGGGAAGAGGGGAGGGGTGTTGGGAGGGGGTGGGGGGGCTGGTGTGCCATAGGATGGGGGGTTGGGAGCTGGGATAGAGAATAGATGTTGGAGGAGTGGGGAAGGTGGAAAGAGAGTGTGGGCTATGTTCCTGACACAGCTGGTTTTTCTTGGGTTGTTTAGGTATTCTTGTTCAAGGTACTTATTATTGCCACCTGTTCTCCCCACCTGTTACCTTTTCTACTCAGGGCGAAGGCTGGGTGCCCTGAGATTCCCAAAGCTCTGTCTATAAAATCCTGTCAGCTTTAAAGAGATATAGGGTGGACATTGAATGCCTTCATGAGAATCATCTTACTGACCTGGAGCATCAGAAACCCCAGCGTCAGTGGGTGGCCAATGTGTATTATTCTTATTTATCTATTTATTTATTTTATTTAAAAAATTTATAGACCACCTATAAACTAGGTGGTTTCCAAATATGAACATGCATAATTAAAATACCATCAAAATAACAAAGAAATTACAAACTTAACATACGAACTAAAAAATATTGACCTCTGCATTACATCACATGACTACTATAGCTGCTTCATAAATATGCTGTCACAAATAAACAAGTCTTTAGGGATTTCTTAAACTGCATCAAGCTGCCACAAAGGCGAAGTTGGTCAGGAAGTGCATTCCATAGTGAGCTTGCTGCTGACACAAAAGCCGTAGCCTTCTGGAGGGAGGCATAGAAGAGTGGCTGTTTTACTTAACAAAGCTTTGCACTATACTTCTACGCTTATTTTTCAGGATATTCAAGGTCGCTATCTCTTCCTGAAGCTTTGAATACAAGGTCGTGAATTTTATTTGCTAGTAGTATATACTCCTACCCTATCAGGCTTATTTTCGAAAGAGAAGGGCGCCCATCTTTCGATACAAATCGGGAGATGGGCGTCCTCCCAGGGTTGCCCAAATCGGCATAACCGAAAGCCGATTTTGGGCATCCTCAACTGCTTTCCATCGCAGGAATGACCAAAGTTCACGGGGGGGTGTCGGAAGCATAGTGAAGGCGGGACTGGGGAGCGCTTAACACATGGGCGTCCTCGGCCGTTAATGGAAAAAAGAAGGGCGTCCCTGACGAACACTTGGCCGACTTTACTTGGTCCTTTTTTTTTATGACCGAACCACAGAAATGTGCACTAAATAACCAGATGACCACCGGAGGGAATCGGGGATGACCTCCCCCTACTTCCCCAGTGGTTACTAACCTCCTCCCACCCTAAACAAAATGTTTAAATATTTTTTCCAGCTTCTATGCCAACCTCAAATATCATACCCAGCTCCATGACAGCAGTATGCAGGTCCCTGGAGCAGTTTTAGTGGGTACTGTAGTGCACTTCAGGCAGGCGGACCCAGGCCCATCCCTCCCTACCTGTTATACTTGTGGTGGTAAATGTGAGCCCTCCAAAAACCCACCACAAACCCACTGTACCCACATCTAGGGGCCCCCCTTCATCCCTAAGGGCTATGGTAGTGGTGTACAGTTGTGGGGAGTGGGTTTTTTGGGGGGGGTGGGGGGCTCAGCACACAAGGTAAGGGAGCTAGGCACCTGGGAGCTTTTTCTGAAGTCCACTGCAGTGCCCTCTAGGGTGCCCGGTTAGTGTCCTGGCATGTGAGGGGGACCAGTGCACTACAAATGCTGGCTCCTCCCACGACCAAATGGCTTGGATTTGGTTGTTTCTGAGATGGGCGTCCTCGGTTTCCATTATCACCAAAAATGGGGGACAACCATCTCTAAGGTCGACCTAAATGTTGAGATTTGGGCGTCCCCGACCGTATTATCAAAACAAAAGATGGCCGCCCATCTTGTTTCGATAATACGGGTTTCCACGCCCCTTCGCGGGGACGTCCTGCGAGGGCCCCCTCAGGAAAACTTGGACGCCCCGTTCAATTATGCCCCTCCACATGACCCAGCATCTTACCTGACACTCTTATGACGTTTCCTGCCTTATAAGTCTTTTGATATAATAGTGGCAGGTTTGGATTGTTCCCATTGACATAGGGGAATGGTTCGAAGCTCTATGGCCTGGACCATGCTCTCTAATTTTACTACTGGACTTGTAGCATGATATGATGAATTTTCAGAGTTGATTTTGCTGGAGATAGATAGATAGATAGATAGATAGATAGATAGATAGATAGATAGATAGATAGATAAAAGCCTTAAAACCTTTCTCTCCCAAAAGACTGCTTCTTAACAATCCATAATGACTCTACCTCCTAATATCATCCATTATCCTTTCCTTAATGTTTTTAGTCTTATGCATTAATCCAATGGTCTCTGTTTCTCAAACCTCACACTAAAACTATTTGCTTTTGTCTCACCTAGAATGTAAACTGCACTGAGGAATCCTGGAAAGGGGATATCAGCAGTATACAAGAATTGATTTGAATTTGAATATATAAAAGTGTTTTGCAAAAACTTTGAATATAACTTGCTCAGAATCAGAAAGGAGATCTGGCCTCCATCCTCCTCCTTCAGACCATGAAAGCCTGGAACAAAAGAATTGTAAAATGGTCAACCAGTGTGTAACAAAAGCAGGCTGGGTGGATACAGGAGAATAAATCACCACCATTCTCCAAGAACAGGATCTGTATATTGATAGCAATCAAAGAGGCTGGATATAACAAAAGAAAGACCATCTATCTGAAACTCGCAATGTCCTTTTTAATCTTGTCAAGTACATTCTGGCGTGTGTACCACAGCACATGGTCATCCAGGAAGCATGTGACCAGCTAAACCAAGATTTCCAGGCCTCCATCTCCAAAACCAGATAGAACCAGTTTTCAACTATCCCTGAGTTTTGATTGGGTTAATACACCCCACATGATCATCTCTTATGGCCCAACAAGAATTATAAATATTGGACTCTCACTAATTTAAAGAAAGTTGCACATGAGGTCAGAGAGATGGTTAACATATAGATAGGAAAGAGAGTAAGAGAAGTTAGAAGGTAAGGTAACTAATATAAAGAAAGGTTAAATATTATCTCAGCTAGAGTAGGAGTGGATAAACATGTCCTGCAGCAGTATGTGCAGCCCATGCCACTCCTTGTGTGTGTGAGACTAACAAGTTAGTTACTTCTTCCATTAAAAGCCTGGTTGAAGAACCAAGCTTTCACCTGTTTCCTGAACTAGAGATAGTCTTGTGTTAAGCGCAGTCTTTCAGGCAGTGTATTCCAGAGTGTGGGGGCTACTCCAGAGAAGGCTCGCTTGCAGGTATCACATTGTTCAATGTCTTTTGGAGAGGGTGTGGTTAGTGGTAGTACTTGAGAGGATCTTAGTGTCCTTGGAGGTGTGTAGAGGATCATCCTGTTCTTCAGGTACTCAGGGGCATTTCCTTTAAGGGCCTTGATACACTGGATCCAAACGTTTAGGGCAGAAGGGGCCTATTATAGATGTGCAGTGGCCAGCATACAGGATTGTTTTCCCCTGAAGCAGCTACAAGCGAAACTGAGATTCCCTGTCGGGTGTTGTTGGACAAGATGAGCACTTTTTGATTTTTGGTGACATTTCTAGATAAGTAATGAACATACAGTGAATATGAATATGTTACTATACTCATACATATACAAGCTGTACCAGGCCATACTGCTTGTCCTTTTGTTTGCTTTCCTGTTGCCGCTAATGCAGTTTTTCATTCTGTTTGATTTTCTGTAATGAAGTGGAGTTTTTCTTTAGACCTATGATGGTTGTATATTACTGAAAACTCGCTTCGAAGTTACATCAGAGGGCGGGACTTGAGGGAAGGCCGGCCAACGACGAAGCGAGTTTTCTTCTCTCAGACGCGAGGCACCGGCACCGCCGCTTGGAGGTTTTTTTTAAATGCTGGGTCGGATCAGGTGAGGTGTGGGCGACAGAAGAGGGTCATTTGGCAGGTCAGGGAGGGGGGGGGTCAGACGGGAGATGTCTCAGGTGGCTGGAGGGAGGGGGAGCAGCAGGGGAATGAGGAGACTCGCGTTGCGGGACATGGGTGGAGCCTGGAGGGCAGACGAGCGTGGTCGGCAAGGCAGAGGCTTGCTTCGCTTTGCTTTAACTGCATATACTGCTTTTAGCCTGATTTAAAAGTTTATACCCTGCATTGCTTGCTTTAAATAGAAGGCTCTAATTTAAATGCTTTCAGCTCGATCTAAAAGTTTATACTCTGCACTGCTTGCTTTAAATAGAAGGCTTTAATTTAATTTAATTGCTTTTAGCTCGATTTAAAAGTTTATACTCTGCATTACTTGTTTTAAATATAAGGCTTTAAGTGCATGAACCGCTTTCAATTTGGATTTAAAAGTTTATACTATGCTCTACTCACTTGAATGCTAACCAGCTGAATGTATGCCACAGTGCCTAAACACAGATATGAATATCAGTAAAACACTCCTAACCATTCATTGTCTCACCCTACTCTTACACGCAAACACAACCCACAACCCAGATAACAACAACCCCATAACTCACAAATCACACAGCATTCACATACACACAATGCCCACCCTAAAGAACATCCATAATAACATACCCACAATACACCAACCTTACGCGCAACCTACCAACAAGTCACCAAACCAAAGACACAACAACCAACCAAAAGGAAAAATCTCCGAACATGACCACCACCAACAAAAAGAGGAAAACAACAACAACAACAAAGTCAACCACCGAAGAAACAGACATCTAATACAAATAAACACATCGAACCCCCCCCCCACAGACCCATATCGCTCAATCCAACTAGGATACATCAATGCAAGATCAGCAGTAAGCAACTCCTTAGATATACTAGACTGGATCACCACAGATAATTTAGACCTTCTATTTATTACAGAAACCTGGTTCCATAACCCCACAGACCCCGCCATCTTAGAAACATGCCCACCAGAATACAAAATCACCCACTGGACAAGAAGTGGAAAAAGAGGAGGCGGAATAGCCATAATTTACAAAACCGAATTCACCATCACAACCACGGGTGAATCTACCTCACCACAACTGGAAATTGCATCGACAAGAATTAATCACCCAAACCTAATAGGACACCTTAACGCAATCCTATTCTACAGACCACCAGGAAAATGGCAAGACTCCCAAACACAACTTATGGACTTCATCTCGAACACGTGTGTATCTGCCACAAACATCATTATAATAGGAGACATCAACCTACACCTTGAAGACGACACCTCAACAGGCACACAAGAATGCAAAGAATTCTTAAAACTCTGGGATTTGCACGCACCCAACACGCAACCAACACACGAGAAAGGACACACACTAGACATCATAACACACAAATTTGACCCGGATTCAGCTATCATACTCACTGACACAAGATGGACACCTACATTATGGTCAGACCACCACAAAGCAAATGTCTCTCTTCACTGGCAAAAAACACACACAAACACAATCAATAAACATGAGCGAACAACATACACCACGAGAGGAAAAATAGACCCCACAACATTCTGGCAACAGATATACCAGAATGAATGGTCAACCAATGCTAACACCATCCAATTCCTCCAAGAATGGGATGATTCATGTACAAAAACATTAGACAAAATCGCCCCAATCCAAACCAGAACATCACACAGAAAAAAATCCAACCCATGGTTCACCAAAGAGCTGAAAAAGCTTAAAACACAAGTCAGGAAACTAGAACGCGCATGGAACAAAAAACGAGATGAACAAACACTAAATGCCTGGAAACTACTTCGGAAGAAATACAAATATACCATAAAACAGACTAAAAGACTACACTACAAGACAATAATAGGACCAAACTACAAAGACACACATAAACTGTTCTACCTTGTGAACAAACTGTTAGACACCACACCAGTTACAAACAACAGCAAAGATATACCAGACGTTGACAACCTTGCGAAATACTTCAAGGAGAAAATTATACAATTACGACTCAAATACCTGCCAGCCCTATTGAATACGCAACACTCCTAGATTATCTAGACCCAGAAGACGGAATATACCCAGCAGACAGAACCTGGACCGAATTCGAACTACTATCAGAAGACCTCATCTCTGAAACACTTAAAAGATATGCCAAAGTCCACTGCAAACTTGGCATATGCCCAAATAACCTCATGAAATCAGCTCCTCAACAATTCATAATAGACCTAACGAACCACGTAAACTTCATGCTACAAAACGGACTTTTCCCAAAAGAAAAAGGAAAAATTCTACTCACCCCAATACCCAAAGACACAAAGAAAAGCGCAAGGGAAATAACCAATTACAGACCAGTAGCATCCATACCACTAATAACCAAAATAACCGAAGGAATGGTAACTAAACAGCTCACAAACTATCTAGACAAATACTCAATACTGCACGATGCCCAATCAGGATTCCGATCGAACCACAGTACAGAAACAGTATTAATTACCCTCATGACTAAATTTAAACAAATGATTGCAACCGGCAACAATATACTCCTCCTACAATTCGACATGTCAAGTGCCTTCGACATGGTTGACCATGGAATCCTATTACACATACTTGAATATTTTGGCATTGGAGGAAATGTCCTAAACTGGTTCAAGGGGTTCCTAACCCAGCGTTCATACCAAGTCACATCAAATTCAGCCACGTCTGCCGCATGGACACCTGAATGTGGAGTACCACAAGGATCACCTCTCTCACCAACCATCTTCAACCTAATGATGATCCCCTTGGCAAAACACCTATCAAACCATAACCTCAACCCATATATATACGTCGATGACGTAACAATGTACATCCCTTTCAAACAAGACATCAAAGAAATCTTCAACGACATCAACCAAAGTCTACACATCATGAATACCTGGGCAGATGCATTTCGTCTGAAACTAAATGCAGAAAAAACTCAGTGCCTGATACTTACCTCCCAATACAAAACGAATGAATTTACCGCTATAAATACACCAAAACTAAACCTTCCAGTCTCAGAAACGTTAAAAATCCTTGGAGTTACTATCGACCGCCACCTAACACTCGAAACCCATGCAAACAACACAACCAAAAAGATGTTCTACTGCATGTGGAAACTGAAAAGAATAAGACCATTCTTCCCAAGATCCGTCTTTCGCAGCCTAGTGCAATCCCTCGTATTCAGCCATCTGGATTACTGCAACTCACTGTACGCAGGCTGCAAAGAGCAAATCCTGAGGAAACTTCAAACAGCCCAGAACACAGCAGCCAGACTCATCTTCGGAAAACCAAAATATGAAAGTGCAAAACCCTTACGAGAGAAGCTACACTGGCTCCCACTCAAGGAACGCATTACTTTTAAAGTATGCACATTAGTCCACAAAATTATTCATGGCAAAGCCCCAGCCTACATGTCTGATTTAATCGACTTACCACCCAGAAACGCTAAAAGATCATCCCGAACTTTCCTCAACCTCCACTTCCCTAACTGCAAGGGCCTGAAATACAAGGCGCTGCACGCGTCAACCTTTTCTTACATGAGCACGCAGTTCTGGAACACACTGCCACGCAACCTGAAAACTACCTACGAACAAACCACCTTCTGCAAATTATTGAAGACACATCTTTTTAATAAAATCTACGGAAAGAACCAAAACACATAAAGTCCACACTCACTGTTCAGTAATACATCAATACATCCACTTATGAATTCTCACCCCCCGAAATCTTACCACACTCATACCTTTACTCACAGAAAAATGTATATCATATGTTGTTTTTGTTTTTTTACTATTATATATTGCCCTTTAGCTTCCCGTTGTTTCCTTCCAATGTTTCACTGTTCTTTTCCATTGCTATATTCCTTAAAGATACTTTGATTTTGTCTCGTATAACTCTTCACAATGTAATCCATAACCGAATTGTAACAAATTGCACTTCCATCACTCATAATGTATTGTAAGCCACACTGAGCCCGCAAAAAGGTGGAAAATGTGGGATACAAATGCAATAAATAAATAAAATAAATAAATATTGGGCCAAACCTCACAGGCCACCAGAAAAGGAAACATATCCAGAAAAGTGATATTTTTGTAAGTCCTCTCTGAACCCAATCATCATGCCAGGCAGCTGCAAACCATGATTCCTGGCAATAGATCTCGAATCCAATCCCTCCCGCTGCATCCGTATATAGTTCAACATCCATGTTAGATATCTCCTCCCCTTGAATGGGCAACCTCCCATTAGAAACTTGCAGAAAACCCAGCCACTTATGTCGCACACCAGTCAGCTCCCTAATAAAATGATGTGCTTCCACACACCAGCCAACTGTCAACAGCCTGGAAAAAGCCCTACCCATCGGGGTCACCCTGCAAGCAAACTACCAATTAATGATGAATGGTATGAAGGGTAGCCTTCTTGGCCTTCAGCACCAGAGTATTCAAATCCATAAGCTGATCTACTTTTCCTTGGACAACCTTGTCACCATGGCAATGGAATCAATTTTGATAGCCAGAAATGTAAGCACTGAAGTCAGGCTCTCCGTCTTACCTTCTGCAAGTGGAACTCCAAATAACCGTGAAACGTCCATGAAAGAATCCAAAAGGTCACCGCAGTCACTACGGTCAGGTGGGCCACAAAAAGGAAGTCATATAATGGTGGATCAAATTATCTTTTCCACTGCACTAGGCCGTAACCCAGTGCAGGAAGGTGCAAAACAACTCAAAATAAGCACAAGAGATTGTGCAACCTATAGGTAAACACATCAAAATAACCCACCCCTCCCGGTTAAACTGAAAACTAATGAAAAGCAGCTCAGATGTATAGGCAAAAGGTGGAAGAATGATTCTTTGTCCACCTTTGCCATGAGAGCACCCCTGCTGAACCTGAGCACTTGGCACAGTTCACAATCAAAAGAAGCGTACCACACCATGCACAGTTCCTGTGGAATGCCATCATTAAACAAAGATCCAGCTGAGTAAGAAAAATTATGAGTCAAGCAGTATTTTACTGGCTCTTTCTTAGGTGTTATCACCAAAGGGGACAACTTTAATGTCTGAAAAGGTCCCAAAATCTTTGGCTTTACCAAAAGAAAATCCTGCCAAACAAATCTTATTGACTTCTTTGACTGGGTGACCAAAGAACTGGATGAAGGACATGTGCTAGATGTAATCTACTTGGATTTCAGCAAAGCCTTTGATACGGTCCCCCACATAAGACTCATGAATAAGCTGAGAGGGCTGAACTTAGGACCAAAAGTGGTGAACTGGATAGAAAATTGGTTGACCGACAGGTGGCAGAGGTTGGTGGTAAATGGAATCTGCTCAGAGGAAAGGAAGGTGAGCAGTGGAGTTCCTCAGGAGTCGGCGCTGGGACTGATTCTGTTTAATATATTTGTGAGAGATATTGCTGAAAGGTTGAAAGGAAAAGTTTGCCTTTTTGCGGATGGCATGAAGATAGCTACTAGAGTGGATACACTTGAGGAAGTAGAAACAATGAGAAGGGATCTCCAAATGTTAGAAGACTGGTCGAGGGTCTGACAATTGAAATTTTATACCAAGAAGTGCAGAGTGATACCAGATAGGAGGGGAGAGATTAGTAAGCTCAACTCAGGAGAAAGACCTTGGGGTGGTGGTGTCCGAGGATCTGAAGGTTAAGAAACAATGTGACAAGGCGGCAGCCATGGCCAGAAGGATGCTGGACTGCATAGAGAGGGGTATAACCAGCAGAAGAAAGGACGTGTTGATGCCCCTCTACAAGTTGTTGGTGAGGCCCCACTTGGAATATTGTGTTCAGTTTTGGAGGCCGTATCTTGCTAAAGATGTAAAAAGACTGGAAGCGATGCAAAGAAAAGCTACAAAAATGGTATGGGATTTGCATTGCAAATCATACGAGAGACTTGCTGACCTGAACATGTATACCTTGGAGGAAAGGAGAAACAGGGGTGACATGATACAGATGTTCAAGTATTTGAAAGGTATTAACCTTTTCCAGAAACGGGAAGGCAGAACTAGAGAACATGAATTGAGGTTGGGGGGGGGGGGGCAGACTCAGGAAGTATTTTTTCATGGAGAGGGTGCTGGGTACATAGAATGCCCTCCTGCGGGAGGTGGTGGAGATGAAAACGGTAATGGAATTCAAACATGCGTGGGATAAACACAAAGGAATCCTGTTTAGAAGGAATGGATCCACAGAATCTTAGTAGAGATTGGGTGGCAACACCAGTAATTGGGAAGCAAAACTAATGCTGGGCAGACTTCTGTGGTCTGTGCCCTGATCGTGACTGAATAGATATGGATGGGCCGGAGTGTAAATTTTAAGGGGCTTCGACGTTAGCTTCAGAACTTTTAGTACAAGAACAGTGCTGGGCAGACTTCTATGGTCTGTGCCCAGAGAATGGCAAGGACAAATCAAACTCGGGTATACATATAAAGTATCTCTTATGATGCAAAATGAGTTTATATTGTTGGGCAGACTGGATGGATCGTACAGGTCTTTATCTGCTGTCAGCTACTAATCTGCCCCATGATAATCTCCTCCTGCAGCTTCCTATGTACTATTTCCTTAAACGGAAGGCAAATTAATACAAAGGGGTCATGGACTTGATATACCGCCTTTCTGTGGTACAACCAAAGCAGTGTACATATTCTATACAATTTAAATTTTGTACCAAGGCAATGGAAGGTTAAGCGATTTGCTCAGAGTCACAAGGAGCTGCAGTGGGAATTGAATGCAGTATCCCAGGATCTTAGCCCACTGCAATGACCATTAGGCTACTCCTCCACTCCACAAGATGTGTTCTGAACCTTGCTTTTAAAAGGAATGATAAAACCCTCTTGAAAACCCTGTTCCAGCTGCTCTGCCACTACACCGTCTCTGTACAATCTCAACCAAGGTCTTATAGCATCAGTCCACACTGGAGTAGGAGACTTAGAAAAAAAACAAGCTATTTTCCGGGTGGCATTGGGCCGCTGGTTCCCTTCTTGAGGCACTTGACTATAGCTGTCCCGTGCCACATTGAGCACAGGCATGACATAATTTACAGTCAGGAAGTGGACAGGCCTTATGGAACCTCCAGCAGATGTCTGTTCCTCCGCAGGAGCTCCCATGGTGGCAGTAGCGTAAAAAGCTAGTACTCACTCCCGATGCGCCTTTTCCACCCACGGCCACCGCAGTGGAAGCAGGCCTAGGTGCAATATGGGTAAACCCCAGATGTATATCTTGTGTGCCCAAGCATATGAAGATTTTCCTCCATTTTGTCATGAATGGCTTCATCATAATTTAACCAAACCCAGCTCCAGAAATGTTGGTAAGCATCTAACACTGTTTGCATAAGCTAGCAAAAGACCATACTGGTCTCCTGTCTTGTTACCCAACACTAGTCAAACCAGAAGGAGCGCACCCAGTTGATAATGTTCCATGGAACCTTTCTAGTCTTATCCAAGGTACCCTCATGCTTAGACCTTTTCTTATCCTTCTTCTTAAGCTTAAATATGTCAAGACAGGTACATCTCCCAATCCTTCTATACAGCGCGTGTTATACTTTTTCCCACAACTCCAAAAGGGCCACTAATATTGACTCCCCTACCCCTCCCTCATCTATACCCTGAACCTTCTTAGGAGCAGAACACCCATCACCAGAGGAATAGAAAGAAGATGAACTAGAAGATGAAGAAAAGGAGGGAGGAAGAATCCCTATGTCAGCTGTTCTTCCCTTTTCTTTTTCTTCACTGCTCCTGTAGACTTGGAACCCTGTTACATCATTACCAGAAGCTGACACTCCACCACCAGATGCTCCGGCTCCTGCCAAAGAAGCAGTGCCATCACCAGCAGCTGCCACTCTTGATCCTGCAGCCATTGGAACCATAGTCTCCTCCAAGCCTGAGTCCAGTGCAGCCTCTAAGCCGCTTGTACGGGCTAATGGTGGTTGCACAGTGTCTACTGGTGCAGGTGTTCTGGCCTCCCCACTTATTGATGGCCTTTGATCCAATCTGCCCCTAGGCCCGTCCTCCATCTGCTGGGTCCTGTAGAGAAAGAAGAGAAAAGCCAGCAGCAACCAGACCTGAAGTCTCAAGCAAGGGCCCAGAATGCATGCAATCTGTATTTGGATAAGCATCACTCCTTACACCCACAGCAGAAACAGGGAAAACAGGCCATAAGGCCATGCAACACTCTAACAAGGAGAGAAACTCATGCACTGCTGCCACCAACCCAGCCCCTACTCAGAACCCCATGATCCAGCCGCACAGCCCAGAAGGCATCACACCTCAATCCCCTAAACCTAGTCCAGAAAACCCCATGGGAAAGCACCATCTGACGCCGCAGTCCACAGTCCCACCTCAGGCCCAACAGTAGGGGCCTAGCACACACCTTCGACCCGCAGGGATGGGCTGCCTGTGTTCTTAATGGCAGGGGACTCAGGCCTAAATGATGTTACCGCTGGGCCATCTATCAAACTCCTCCCCCAGCAGGAACGCACACACATGAAGGAAACGCCAAATGGCCCCATGAAGAAGCAATTACAGGAGCCAATAGGGTTGTCACCAGTCCCTTCTCTTTCCCACCATGGGCCTTTTTACTCCACTAACCCTCCTGCACCTCAGGTGCTTCTAAAGCAAGTGCTGAGAGGGCCACAGCCTTGGACCTGCACATAGGAAGAGGAGACCCCCCTCCCCATACCAACCTGATCCAGGCTGAGGTCATTGTCTAAGGAGTCCCTGGCCTGCACAGACACCTCTTCGCCAAAGTTGCTGGCACAGGCCCCTAAAGGTGAGTCACCAGAAGGCTATTCAAAGCTGCTCTAAGGCCACCTCCAAGGTACAGGAGAAAGCCTTGCTACATGGAAGTGGCCTGATTAAGCTAGTCCCCAGGATCACCTCTCAGCTAGCCCCCAATCCCTGTGGGAATATTTAAAATGAATTGCTGCTGGCTAATCCCCCACTAGGGTCTCTGCCCCCACCTTCTAACGTCCTCGACCCTGCTCCTATTCCCTCTAGTGTTTGCCTCTCAAAGTTTCTCCTTCTCCCAAGTCCCCTTGTGACTGTGGCCACACGACCCACTGTCTAGACCAAAGTTAAGCTCGTCCATCGAGACAAGCTCTTGAACTTAACTTCTTGAAACAAGTTAAAGTTCATTAGGTTGTGACAGCACACTTGAGCTTTACACAAATTGGAGTTCAGCTGCATAATCCTATTTCCAGCCCATCATGACCCAATCGGGCTGTGTAGTATGTTACTAATGGACATTGTAACTGGAGCATACATTCCTCACAAGAATCATAGCGACTTCAATTTGAATTACATTGAAACAGCTATTTTCTACAGTTATTGCATAATAAAACTACAAAACACAGTTTTCATGATGTACACATTCTTAAAAAAATACAGCAATAGAAGAAAAATCTGTACTGAGAGACTGTTTCTAACTCAGAAATAGCATATTGTATATATATATATGCAGAAAAGAAGCAACATGATCCTTTTGACTGTCAGACTAGTTATCATTCAGCTGTATCTTCTAATTGTCCAGATGTGAGACAGAAGATTGCTTATTCAGGTGTTTCCTCCATTGTAGTTCCCATCCTTCGTTCCAGCTTCAAGTTTCTTTATTATTTGCTATACCGCCCATCAGTCTGACTGAGTAGTTTACACATACATACAATTTAGGAAAGCATTAAGAATTCTATTAGGATAGGAAAGGTGATAGTGACAAAGCTATAAGACAGCAATGCAAGAGTGCCATCCAGGACCCCCCCCCCCCCCCCCCCCCCCCCACAACACCAGCAACCCCAGCCTTACCAAAGAGGGAGAGAGTGCTCAGGAAAATGCATCCTCAAATTGTAGGGTCTTTAGCTCCTTTTACTCTTGTAGATCTGTATTGGAGGTCTCCTGGATGGTCCTCAAAGCTGATTAAGCATGATTATTTCCTTCCCAACTTGCCCAGCTAGGCATCACAAAGGCAGGTCTCTCTGAATTTCAACTAAGACTGGCTTCTAGGTGTCATCAAGGTAGGGATGCTTCAGAGATAGCATTCATGCTCATGGGAGGGAAGGAGGCTCAGTCACATTGGATGACACCTAGAAGCCAGTCTTAGTTGAAATTCAGAGAGAGCTGCCTTTTTGAGCAGAAACCTGACTGAAATATCAGAGCTAGGTCTCCCACACAGAGGTGCACAGAACTACCACCAGCTTGGGGATCACTTATTCAGTACAATTTAGAAAGCTCAGCATTTCTCAGTCACTACTACCAGCCTAGGGATCACCTGTTTTGTAGAATTTAGAAAGCTCAGTCTGCACTACCATGGGTTTTAAAGGACTTGAGCATGTAAACCGTTTTGCATGCTCAAGTATGTGTATGCATGTAGAGACACAGACATCATAAGCACATATGTATGCAATATTCCCCTCATTCTGTAATTGGCACTTAAATTTTTAGAATACTAGCACTTACACGGGTAAGCATACACATGCGTATAAATGCTCAGTGTTATTCTATAAATGATGCATGCAACCTAGCGCATAAATGCAAGGGGGTATTCACAGGGGAGGAGCATGGTAGGGGTGTGAGTATAACCATCACTTATATGCATAACTCACAGAATGCTGTAAATTGTGTGCCAAAGTGACACATTTAGGTGCATGCATTTATGCCCGCTATTGGCATGGTGTAAGTTTGCATATCTAAATGTAGGCATGTTGATGCCAATTTACACTAGTATTCAATAACAGAATCCTGGTACCAAGATACCATTGTAGAATTAGTGCTCAGCGTGCTGCATCTAGGCATCTAAATTGTGGCACTAGTCATAGAACTGCCCCCACACATAGGCATTCCCAAAGGCACAGAATAAGTGGAGTGGGGTAAATCTGGCAATTATACATAGGTGGATATGCACCAAGTTCTAAGTGCGGTTTTTTTCCGTGCTGATTTTTAGGCACCATTTATAGAATCTAGTCCTGTGTGCTCATGTCTGTTCCCTTCACATGTGTTTTGCTTAGCAAGCTTCATCTCTCTATATAATAATTGGTCAATTTGTGTCCCTGGATGGCTGGCTGGGTTTGTAACCACATGCAAATGAGCTACTACGTAACTGGCTCACCTCCAGCCTTCCCTTCCCTCTCAGTGTCCCGCCCTTGCGGAATTAATTACGTCAGAGGAGGGCGGGGTACTGAGAGGGAAGGAAAGGGAATGCTGGACGCGAGCCGAGCTGAGCCTGCCGCTTTCACTGGCACTGCTGCGACTTCAGGTAAAATAAAACTTTTAAAGGAAGGGTAGCAGGAAGGAAAGGAGGGCTGTTGTGGGAGAAGAGGATGGGCAGGTGAGGGCTGGGGTTGGACTGGAACTCGGGTGCTTAAAAGGGGGGCAGGTGGGGGTTGGGGCGAGTCACTGGACATGGATGGATTGGAGGGGAGGGCAGAGGAGAATCGCTGGACATGGATTGGAGGGGAGGGAAGGGGAGAATCACTGGTCGGAGGGGAGAGACGAGAAATCGCTTAGATGATAGCCTTCCTAGGGCCCATTTCATTTTTGGAGAAACAGGCTTTTTTTGCTTGTCTATGTATAGGTTGTATTATGTTATTTTATTAATTTATACAGTAGAATTCTAAGCAATAAAATATATTGATTTTGTATTTCCTGAAGTCGCCGCTTCTGTGTGACATCTGCCTTTCACAAAATGGTCATTTACATAGGAAAACCTTGTGATCATAAACATACATGAATAACATTGTAGCATAGCAAATAACAGTAGATAAACCAATATGTCCAGTTATTCTAAACTCTGTTGTGAAGGATATAGCCCCACAGCTGGCTGCAAATGTTTACCCACTTATGATAAAATCAGGTTCTTCAGTATATTCTGCTTATTACTAGTCACAATTATTATTTTTTTAAATTTATTTTGCAGATAGATCATGCTCTTACAGGTTATGTCACCTATTATAGCTCCAAGATTGATTTTCAATTAAATCTTTCCTCATCAAGTGCCAAGTCTTACAGATTAATGACCTAAGGTTGGCAAACCTTACTAGTTCATGAAATATTATTGATGTTTATGTAATATTAGAAAAAATAATATATACATAGATCTTAGTATCTTGCTAGGTCTTGGTTTCACAGTAGTAAGGCACACAGAAGTTTTGCATTACAGAATCTCGAGCACATACTGATTAGGATTACCATCCTATCCTATTACCACTTAATGCATCAAGAAGAATGGAAACAGAGGAACCAGCTTAATGACAGAGCAAGAGTATTACGTCAGACAAGAGACATTTTAAACTTCTGAGCTCAGTGCCTATTGTTCTGACGAGAGGCAGGGCTTGCAGACCAAAGGAAGGAAGTAAAGTCAGACATCACTGAACACACAATAACGTACAGTTAACACAAAAGCACATGTGTTCCAGACTTCAGAAGGAATGCTAGTCCGTGCCCCTTGTTTAGACCTGTCACTTCCATGTCATCCTTCTGTACAGCAGTAGATGGGAACGAGGGGGGTGGGGGTGGAATTGCCTAGCCAGCCATTATTGACCAGCCATGGCATCTCAGCTTTAGATCATCTCTGGAAATCATGTTTGCTAGAAAGCTGGATCAGATTCCAATTAACAGGAAGCCTAGAAGTCAAAAAGAAGTTAACCAACTAATCCTAGAAACTGATGTTTGATTTATAAAATTCTGCTTGCAGGAAGAAGGGTTTTCTTTATTCAGAAAGAAGCTGAAGGGTCCAGACACCCTCATCACAGAACACAGTCCCATAAATATACACCGCTGTGTTTTCTAACAGTTCAGATAATGCATATTTCCTCAGGCGGAAAGAGGTTGATATTTATTGCAGCCCGCAGGTTAGCCCAGAAGAGTCCATGTTTACTCTTCTCCTTTGGCCACTCTAAGTACGTTCTCTTTGCCATAAGAGCTTTCAGCTTATAATATTTAGAAGGAATGAGGTACTGTGGGATGGGTTCTAGTAAAATGAGGATCAAGCTATCAGAGTTTTCAGTGAATAGTCTGTGATGGGCAAAGTAAAGTTCATAATGGCACCACTCACTCTGGATGAAATTGGGAGACAAAACAAAGATGGATTTGTAGCTTTTCTCAATGCAGTTAATGATATTTTCAATGATGCTTCTTCCTGGAACAAAGTTCCTCTCATGCTGACAGATCTGTATAGACCCATCTCCTTTTTCTAAGTTGGGTATTAGATCATTTTTTACCCAAGATGCATCATGCTGGCTATAGGAGATGAAAGCATGATAGACCAGTTCTTATGCAGTGCTGGAGGATTTCTGTTTGTCGCATTAATCCTATTTTTTGTTTTTGTCCATTGCCACATCATTTCAAATACCATGGTAAATCCAAAAATTTACATAAACCAAAAACACTGATTACAACTGCTACAATTATAATGAAAATTACAACAAGCAAGATACTAGTGTTACACGATATCTCAGTCAAATGGAAATCCTTGAGCTGGGTTCCCTTAACACTTTCCGGATATTGACATCTGTAAGATTCTGGCCAACCAGTTATATCACCAGCTGACTGTTTTTCCTGACTAATGAAGTCTCTAATATCACAATCGCACTGAAATGGATTGTTTCCTGCATTAATTGCCCTAACATTCTTACACTTTTGGAGGAAATCAGAAGATGGGGACTGAATTGTGTTCATTTCTACACCCAGAACTGCAAGGCTAGGAAAATAACTACAGTCAGGAAGATTAGTTAGCCTATTAGATGCAAGGTTGAGTTCTTTTAAAACGTTTAATTTGGTTATTCCGGCAGGGAGGGTTAATATCTGGTTATTGTGCAGATCAAGAGTTTCAACATTCACAGGTAAACATTTAAAAACAGACTCATCCACTTCAGCAGAGGATAGGTTCAGTGTGACAATACTTTCAGACCAGTAGCAGCCATCTCCATCTTCATACTGTATAGGATTCTGACTAACATCCAAATTTCTCAAAGACTTCATCTGAGCAGTCATGGCACCTACTTTAGAAAGTTTGTCTAGTTTATTCTGCTGTAACACAAAGGTTTCCAGTGATAACAAGGTGCCACATCCTTGAAAAATGTCATCTGTTAGCTCATTACTTGAAAAATCTAAATAGGTAAAGCTGCTGTTTTTGGAAGGGCAAAGCATAAACACAATGTTTGCATCATTAATTGTCATTCTGGGTATCATCATTTCAGAAAATAAAGAATACACATCATTTTGGGTCAAACTCAAAAATCTCTATATGAACATGTTTACTGTAAACGCTTTCATTAATGTATTTGAGTAATCAAATTGGGCTTTTTGAATAAAAGACCAGAGGAAGAGTTCAGACACAATAAAATACTCAACTGAGGAATGCCAAACAGCCTGAATTACAGCAACAAGGTCATTCCAACTCAACAACACATTGTCGAGAATTAGAGTGCTCACGATCGAATGCTTGTCAACAACACCTGAGAAGGATCTCCAAAACATTGGATCATTTAGTAAAAATAAAATATTTGATAGACCTAATGTTTTTGACGTTTTGAATGCATCATACATAACTACACGGGGGTCTGTATACATAATCGTATAATAATGTTCTCTATGTCTCATTGGTAAAACAATGTGGAGCTTTTCTGTATTTAACATTTGCAGACTGCCTGGTTCATACGACGAAAGATTCTCTACAGTCAGGACAACAGTGTGTAGCTGCAAAGTCCCCATTTCCTTCAAAGCAAATTTCGTTATCTCTTCAGCACTCAGACCCAAAAACTGCAGCTGCAACATATTGCCAAATTCTTTGCACATAGACAAATTTCTGAAAGAATTGAATGAGAGATCCAAATGTCCAAGACCTTCAGGAAAAGTGCCAGCAATATTCCATAAGTGATTTCTGGATAAATCCAAATATTCTAAATCCTTATTGAATTTAAGAACTTCTGTGTCAAGCTCACTGATGTTATTGTGAGAGATGTTTAAAACTTTTAGTTTGGATAAAGGACTAAAGTCAGATGTCAGCAGAACAGATATCTCATTGTAAGATAAATCCAACACAGTTGTCAGTGAGGGAAGAGATTTTGGTACATTGAGCAGATTTTTGTGCGAGTAGTTTGCTGTAAGTTCATTTGCTGCAAACAGCTGGTTATTGCTACAAAGTGCAAAGCTGAGAGCATAGCACAAAATGAAGATATATATAACAGGACCTCCCATTATCTCTGCATACAATAGATACAGACTCTGTGAAGAGGTCAGTGGTTGTTTTCCAGTATCTCTTGGTTAATGTCAGTTCCTTCCAATTCTGACCTAGAAAAACAAATACATACATTTATTTATTTTCCAGATTTATATCCCGCTCAATCTAAAAGGCTTGGCGGGTTACAGTAAAAAATATATATATAATTAACATGCACAATAAACACAATCACAAACAAAATAAATTAAAATAATTTATAACAAGTCAGTAAAAATAAACAAGAACCTTCTGCAATCAAAATCATCCTCTAAACTGGGCATCATTTCATCATACCATATGACTGTCACAAGAAGATTGTTTTAAGTTCTTTCTTAAATGAATTCAAGACTGTCATTTTATGAATATATAAGGGTAAATTGTTCCACAGCTTAGGACCTATCACTTTAAACATAAATATTCTATAAACTTACAGACAAATTGTATGAAAAGAAGGAACTTGCAGCAACATATTATCAGCTGAGCGTAAAGCTCTAGCTGGTTGATAAATCCTCAAATTAGCAACAATTATGGGAGAAATGACATTATTCAATGCCTTAAAAACTAAGCACAAAACTTTTAATGTTATTCTTTGTTCAACTGGCAACCAATGAAAGGATTTTAAGATAGAGTTAATATGAACATACCGTGAAGTTCCAGTCAAAACCCTGGTTGTAGCATTCTGTGCAGTTTGTAAAACTTTGAGATAACTTTTAGGCAACCCTATCAATAGACTATTGTAGGAATCAAAACAGGGAAAAATGACACTGAACAATAAACCAAAAATTAGAGGGATATAAAAAAAATCACATGCTTCAATTATTATTTTCTTCCACGCAACTAATAATCACTGGAACTGTTAATATCATTTATTGTTCCATCGATTAACAATTCTTTAGGCACTGAAGAAAAGCTAGTAATAGTCTGTATCCAGTCTGCTAAATGCCTACAGTAGTAACTTGTGATTCCTCCATGATCTGCTGTGATGAAAATTCTGTGTGAATGTGTTTATATTATGGGTTTCTTTCACACAGTTCCCTTACTTAATGTTCTCTTACCACCCACACTGGGTTTGCCAAAATCACCTTGTAAATGGCCCCAGCTAACATCTAATGAATCACTAAGGGGGTCTTTTACTAAGGCACGCTCACGTTTTTAGCGTGCGCTAAAATTGGGCACACGCTAAATGTTAGAGATGCCCATAGGAATGCACTGGTGTCTCTAATGTTTAGCCTGCGCTAAAAATGTGAGCGTGCCTTAGTAAAAGACCCCCTAAGAGCTGAGAAAGCAATGTAATGAATGCTATATTTCTTCATCTTTCTCTAAATCATATTTCAAGTTAAAAAAAATATATATTTCACTGAATTTTAAGAGAGGCTGAAGAGTGGGTGTAAAGAAGAGGAGCTGGGATTTATTGGGAACTAGGAACCTATCTGGATGGATAAAAGACTTTTTAATAACAGAAACCAAAAGCAAAAGGCCATTACTAGACCTGGTACTTAGAAATGGGGAACATGAAGGAATGGAATGGAATGGCTTCCTTAGGGGAAAGTCTTGATAGCGTAGGGTTCTTCAGCTTGGAGAAGTGATGACTAGGAGGGGAAATGAATCATGTTTACAGAGTCATGAGTTGTTTGGGCAAAAAGAAAAATCATTTTGAACTGCGCTTTATCCCACTTGATGGCAACTCTACCCCTGAGCCACAATGTGGCGCCCTTGTTGAGAGGTCGAGCTGCACAGAAAGGACTTCTCTTTATCATCAACCCTAGCCCTCCACTCCTGCCTCTGAGAATGAGTAGTATACCATAGGTGTTCCCAGCAGTTTGATGACGGAGGGCAAGGGAGGACTGATAGTGATCTGGGCTCCCGGGCAATGGGTCATGGCCCCACTCCCCCCCCTCCCCCCCCAGCTAAAAGGTGGCATTTTGGCATATATGTGTGGTTGCATCAGGCATATTTTTAAGTAATGCAAAACCCTACGAATGTCATCAGGACCTACGTATAGAGCAAATCTACCATACTGTAATAGCACTAACTTCCACAAGTCACACAACAAAGACCTACCTAGGAAAAGACAGCACCACAAACTGCAGTGGGCAGTAGAACATCAATAAACCTATTGGAAACTAACTAAGCTTGATTAGTACAGATCAATCCTATATAGACATTCAATGCTAACAGAATACCCGGTCTCTTTCACAAACAGAGAAGACAGGTAGACCCTCACCAAGTATAGAATAAATAACTACAAACCAAAAACAGAAATATGTAGACAAAAATTAAACTGAACCCCCAAGAAGCCAGACTCTACATACAATGCAAAACCAGAGAAACAGTGATACATGTCCCCCTGTACTGTGCAAAATATAGAGACAACAGATGTAAAATTCAAAAACTGATATATTCCAATATTATATTACTAATTAGCAATTTTTAAAAATGTAAAATAAGGTGATACATTATATTGGTCTAACTTAAAACATTTTGATTAGCCTTCAGAGGCCAAAACTTCTTTCCTCAGATAAGGGTAGTATACGGCTGTTAAGGTATACCACCTTGACCTGAGGAAGGAGGTTTTGGTCCCTAAAAGCTAGTCAAAATATATTGTCGGTCCAATAAATTGTATCATCTTATTTTCCATTTGTTGTTTTATTTTTATTTATTATCTTTTAGAGTGGACTAATATGTTTACCACATTACTTCATCCTAAATAAAAAAAAATAAAATTATTTTTTCTACCTTTGTTGTCTGGGCATTTAATTTTTCTAATAGCATTGGTCTCAGTCTCTGGTTTTTGCTTTCCTCTGTCTTCTCTTAACTCTCTCAAAAGGGTTTCCTGTCTGTTTGTCATTTTCCTTTTACCTCCTGTCTTATTCACTTCCTCCAATGCATTCATCTCCCATACTGATCCTTTTCTTTCAGTTTTCTTCCAATTATTTTTCTGGCTCTCTGACCAGATTTTATTCATTTTTACTATCTAATTTCCCTCTACAGCTTTCCATCTCTTTCACTAATGCCAGCCAAACCAACCTATCTCCAGCCCTGCCCCCAAGCTCTCCAATTGCTGATACTATGCTGAGCAAAATATTGATGGAGCCATAGTCCCTCTGGCCCACTCTATTCTGCTACTGTTATGGTATAAGCCAATTGTCAGAATTATTTTATCAATATAAAAAGACAGCTTTTAAAAGATGTACCTTCTTTCCCCTTTTCCTTGGGAATTTCTGGTAGTAGGACTAGTTAATTACAAAGACATTTAAGAGACCAAAAGGGTACTGTGCTTCAAAGAGAAATAAAACTCTCTCTGCCCTCCCACCTAAAAAGACTGAACAAAAGCTTGATCACCTGGACGCTCATCAGGACATCTCTGAAAACCAAAGACCCAAGAGACAGAAAGTCTGGAGAAGCCATTGAAGACAAAGAACTCAGAGGAAAAGCATAAACAGGACATTTGCTTGTCAAAGGTATACCTGCCCCTCCCATCAGCTTTCAGACATCTGCAGAAAGAAGGACTTATAATGTGGTCATGTGAACAGACTACATTAACCATAATGCCCTGCAAAATATCCAGGACATGCACACACCATGCTTCTCTGCTAACATTATAAAAGGCCTGGAAACAGCCCAGCTCGCTCTCTTGGAACCTGCCTCCTCTTGGGACCTGCTGCTCTCTTTGGGGTCTCCTGATGCCTTGCTCCTGAACATGTGCTCATCAATCAGCTGGACCACAGCATGCTTGTAACAAGGACTTGTAAGTTAACCTACCTGCTACTTTGTTCTATTTTATGCACAAATTCTCTGTTCTAAGATCCTTTTAAAAACCTACCTTTCGTGTGCAATTGTATATTAAATCAACCTTTTTGAAGCTAAAAATACGGTCTCTTTGTGTTCTGAGTATATGGTATCTTTTATATATACTTAATTTATTTAATTTATTGCAATTATCACCTTTGGTGATTGGTGGAGAAATTAATATCCTAAAACTTATAAATACAGCACCTGCTCTTAAATTATAAACAGTAGCGAGTGCTCTAGAGCTCTTTCCACCAAGATAAATCATTTCTTATAACACTACTATCCATCCAGAATCTCCTCCCCCCTTTTATCCAGCATACCACTCCTTCAATCCAGAATCTCTCCTCTTTCTTTCTTTCTCTTTCCATCCAGCATCTCCCCTCTCTACCCCCCTCCAATCCAGAATCCCTAATTTTTCTCATTCCCTTACATCCAGCATCTCTTCTTTCTTCTTCCCTATATACTCCCCTAGCCCCTGTCATCTTCTTCTGCTTTCCATCTACCTACCTCAGCTGCTGATCCTACCTGGGATCGGGAACAGCAATGAAAAGAAACACGCCCTGAGCCATGCTCTCTATGCACTCCCTGGCTGCTCTTCCAGTTCCATTCCTCTGAAACAGGAAGTGATGTCATCAGGCAGAACCAGCATCGCTGGCAGGGTCGCACATAGAGAAGTGCTTTTTTTCTTTTCATTGCCACTGCTGCTGCTGTCACATGGGGCAGAGGTGGTGACCCCCTACTATTCTGGACCATTGGGCACTGCCCAGTTGCCTGAATGGTCATTCTGCCTCAGACTGAGGGTGATGCTGAGGTTCCTGGAGACTACATTCAACTGCCCAGTTGCCCAAATGGTCATTCTGCCCCAGACTGAGGGTTCCTGGAGACCACATTCAACTTGCCGGATGCGTATTGGAAAGTTCCATCTGCAGAATTGGAAAGAAGTAGAGAGATCGTTGATGCCTTTCAAAGTGCTCTGCTCAGACAAATGGTGACAGAACCCACAAGGGAAGAAGTGACACTGAATCTGGTGCTCACAAATGGGGGGAAGTGTGTCTAATGTCTGAGTGAAACAGTCTGGTTTGATAGAACAGCTAAAGTGGAGGACAGCCACTCAAAACTCCTGGATTTCAAACAGGCTGACTTTTGTAAAATGGGGGAATACCTGAAAAAAGAGCTGATGGGCCGGGAGGACATACAAGAAGTGGAAAGGCACTGGTCTAGGCTGAAAGGAACTACAAATATGGCTACTGACCTTTATGTAATGAGAGTAAATAAAAGCAAGAGAAAAAGGAAACCAATATGGTTCTCCAAGCAAGTGGCTGAGAAAATAAAGGCTAAAGAGTTGGCGTTTATGAAACATAGAAAAACTCAAGAACAGGAACACGGAGAGGAATACCGAATGAAACTGAAAGAAGCCAAGAGAGAGAGATGTATGGCATAAGTGCAAACGGAAAAGTAAATAGCTAGAAATGTAAAGAGGGGCAATAATTTTTTTCAAGTACATTAGTGAAAGGAGGAAGACTAAAACTGGAATTATGAAACTGAAAAATGCTGTGAACCACTATCTGGATAATGATGAGAAAAAAGCAAATGTGCTAAACAAAAACTGCTGCTCTGTGTTCACGGAAGAAAATTCTGGAGATATGATACAGACATTTAAATACTTGGCCTGCTAGCCAGGTGCCTACTCAAGACTGTTATTAAGCCAGAGAAACTGTTGCATCTGAGGTTCCTGGCCTGTGAGATAACAGGTCCCAGGGCTCAGGTGAATAAAACATTAACTTTCACAATTATACACCTTGTCTGGCCGCGTTATTATTATTTATTTTTATTTATTAGGATTTATTTACCGCCTTTTTGAAGGAATTCACTCAAGGCGGTGTACAGTAAGAATAGATCAAACATGAGCAACAGACAATTACAGCAGTGAAATTATTCAAAAACAATACAAAGTATGGCATGGTATACTAACAATGTCAACACAATATGTAATAGAACATTATAATTGATAGTGAAGGGTAAAGCAAAAATGTGACATATAGAAGGGTAAGAAAGTAGGACGAGTTAGAAAGTAAGGTGATTGATTTAAAGAAAGTTGCCCATGAGGTCAGAGAAATGGTTAAATATTATCTCAGCTAGGGTATGAGTGGATAAACATGTCCTGCTGCAGTATATGCAGCCTGAATCACTCCTTGTGTGTGTGAGTGAAACTAACGAGTTAGTTACTTCTTCCAGTAAAGGCCTGGTTGAAGAGCCAAGCTTTCACCTGCTTCCTGACGTAGAGATAGTCTTGTGTTAAGCGCACTTTCAGGCAGTGCATTCTAGAGTGTGGGGGCTACTCCGGAGAAGGCTTGCTTGCAAGTATCACATCGTGTAATGTCTTTTGGAGAGGGTGTGGTTAGTGAAAGTCCTTGGGAGGACCTTAGTGTCCTTAGCAGTATGTGGAGGATCATCCTATTTTTCAGGTACTCAGGGCCATTTCCTTTCAGGGCCTTGAAGATCAGACATAGAGTTTTAAATTTAGTCCTGTATTGTACTGGTAGCCAATGAAGTTTTTGAAAAAATGGTGTGATATGGTCACATCACTTGCAACTTTCTATGAGTCTTGCTGCTGCTTTCTGTATCAACTGGAGCTGGTGCAGGCCCTTTGTAGTCAGACCATTGTATAGTGCATTGCAGTAATCCAGTTTTGATGTTATCGTTGCATGTACAACTGGGATAAGATTTACCTTCTCGATGTAAGGAGAGAGGCAGCATAGTTGTCACAAACAGTAGAAGCAGCTCTTGAAGGTTGCTTGGATTTGGGGAATCAGTGTAAGTGTTGAATCTAACTGTATTCCAAGGTTCCTGACCTGTGATTTGAGGGGGAGTTCATACTTCCCAAAAGGGATTTTGATGTCAGGTATGTATCCACTTGTGATAGGGACCCTGAGAAGCTTGGTTTTACTTGGGTTCAGGCAAAGTTTATTGTGTTTAGCCCATTCTTGAATTGATGTTAGACAGGTAATCAGTTTATTCAAGGCTGTAGGTAAGCCAGGTTCAATGGGTATGAGTAGCTGCACATCATCCGCATAGATGCAGAACTGAGTGTCTATTGACCGAATCAGCTCAGCTAGTGGTTTGAGGAAGATACTGAACAGAATAGGTGACAGTATCGATCCTTGTGGTACCCCACAGGTCAGTGGGTTATTCCCCAATAACCCTTCCCGGGGTCTCACACCATGTAAAAGGGAAAACATCTGTCCCACATCCACTTATTATGCTGCATTTGTTTTATTGATTACCAAGCTGCCACCGGGTCTACAACATACACCATATTATATTCCAGCTTAGATGATGCCATTTTGTTTACTAATTGTATCACTGAAAAATCAAAGAAGTTTGTCCATTAGGTTACAAAATTAAAGTTACTTGTAGAGAAAAGAAAAGAGGTAGGGGCACGGCTTTTATATATAAGGACTTTATGGAAGTACGTACCATATAAAGGGGCATCAATTAGATTTAATTGCGTGATCTGATTTTACAGCAGATGAAGATGCAGAGGGCCAGTGGACTGAGGTCCCATGGTCAGACCATTTTCTGTATCAATTTAGTGTATACTGGAAACAACTGAATAATACAATTCCATCTAAGAAAGTATTATTTACATCCAGGGGGGGCTACAGATTGTGCCAAAGTTTGGTCAAGATTTAATGAGAATGTCTTCTTAGAAACTTCAGATTTTGTCAATGATTTGTTATTGAATTGGCCCCTTACTGTCTGCAGGAAGTGACGAGAGAAAGATTTAAAAGTAACACACTGCTGTGGAGGACTTGCAGCTCATCTGCATATCCTTACAGCCTTCTCCAGGGTGACACCCAGGTCCACCCCGATCCACTCAGGGCCTCCGCTCTAGGTGCCCAGCGCTCCCACCAGGTGCTGTGGAGGACTTGCAGCCCTTCTGCATTTCCTCACAGCTGTATCCGGGGTGACTCCAGTTCCACCCCGATCTTCCCAGGGCCTTCTCTCCAAGTGCACAGAGTTTCCAGGTGCTTTTTGGCTAGGATCGCGACCCTCAGGGGGAGAAATGCTGGCTTCGGCCTAACCCCTGGTAAGCCTTTCCTCAGCTGAGAGGTGCCCACCTCTACCACCGGCTGCCTTTCAGGTGCTGTGGAGGACTTGCAGCTCATCTGCATATCCTTACAGCCTTCTCCGGGGTGACACCCAGGTCCACCCCGATCCACTCAGGGCCTCCGCTCTAGGTGCCTAACGGCGCGCGGGGCATTTTTCTCTTTGTATCTAATCTTTTTCCAGTTCCTAAAGTACCTTAATCATTTATGGCCCCTATTCACATTCTCTTCCTAGCTCTGTCCCTTCCTAATCTTTTCCCTCACCCCCTACCTCTCTCCGCTACAGGAACTCACTTCCCATCCATTGACTTCATCACCTCACCTTCTCTCCTACCCTCTTCCACCCTCTTGGCTTTTAATCTCCGTCTCTTTCTTCCCTCCATTTTGCCTTCCCCATTCCACCTAAATACCTCTCGCCTTCGACGCCTTCGTGGCCACACCTCTCCTACTCTCCTCCGCTCTCTTTTACTCCTTCTCTTACTCTCAGCTGGTGACATCAATCCCAATCCTGGCCCTCCTCACCAACTATTATCCAAACTCTACAGATCTCACCGTGACCTCTCTAACCTCATCTCTATTCCTTTACTCCCCTCCTCTTCTCTGCCCTTCTCTTGCGCCCTATGGAATGCCCGCTCTATCTGTAACAAACTCCCCTATATCCAGGACCTCTTTATCTCGCGTCACCTCCTTCTGCTCGCCATAACAGAAACCTGGCTCTGCCCTGATGACTCTGCTTCAATCGCAGCCCTGTGCCATGGCGGTTATCTATTTTCACATACTCCTCGCCCTGTTGGCCGTGGGGGCGGTGTTGGACTACTTCTCTCTCCCTCCTCCAGATTTCAACCCCTTCTTCCACCTCAATCTCACTGTTTTTCCTCCTTTGAAGTCCACTCTATCCGCCTTTTCTCTTCTCTGCCTCTTCGAATAGCGGTCATTTATCGTCCCCCTGATAAGTCCCTTTCATCCTTTCTCAGTGACTTTGACACCTGGCTTGCCTTCTTCCATGATCCTTCCTCCCCCTCTCTCATCCTTGGTGACTTTAATATTCCTGCTAATGATCCTTCCAACTCTTATATTTCCAAGTTACTCGCTTTAACGTCGTCCTTTAATCTCCAACTATGCTCCATCTCCCCCACTCATCAAAATGGTCACTGTCTTGATCTCATCTTCTCCTCCAACTGTTCACCTTCTAATTTCCTTGCCTCTGATCATCCCTCCTCTGATCACCATCTTATAACTTTCACACTTAAATCTCCTCCCTCCCAGTCCCGTCCTATCCTATCTAATTTATCTAGGAATCTTCACGATATTGACCCTTCATCTCTATTCTCCCATGTTTCAAACCTCCTCTCTACTGTGGCACCATCCACGTCTGTCAACGAGGCTGTTTCTTCTTACAACAATACTCTATCCTCTGCCTTAGACACTCTTGCACCTTTGATGACCCGCCCTGTAAGGCGTACAAAACCCCAACCTTGGCTGACTTCTAATATCCGCTACCTACGTTCCTGTACCCGCTCCGCCGAACGCCTCTGGCGGAAATCTCGGGCCCTTGCTGATTTCTTACACTTTAAGTTCATGCTGACCTCCTTCCAATCTGCTCTTTTACGTGCCAAACAGGATTATTATATCCAACTGACCAACTCTCTTGGCTCTAATCCTCGACTTCTCTTCACCACATTGAACTCTCTCCTCAAGGTGCCCCCTCCCCCAACTCCCCCTTCATTATCTCCTCAGACCCTTGCTGAATTCTTTCACAACAAGGTTCAAAAGATAAACCTTGCTTTCTCTACCTCACCAGCTCTCCCTCCACTAGTCCGTTCCCCTCTCTCTCCTTCCCCTCATTCCCTTTCCTCCTTTCCTGAAGTTACTATTGAGGAAACTACACTTCTCCTTTCTTCCTCAAAATATACCACCTGTTCCTCTGATCCCATTCCCACCCACCTTCTTAATGCCATCTCTCCTACTCTTATTCCTTTTATCTGTCACATTCTCAACCTCTCACTTTCCACTGCGACTGTCCCTGCTGCCTTTAAACATGCTGTGGTCACACCTCTCCTTAAGAAGCCTTCACTTGACCCTACTTGTCCCTCTAATTACCGACCCATCTCCCTCCTTCCTTTTCTCTCCAAATTACTTGAGCGTGCTGTTCACCGCCGCTGCCTTGATTTTCTCTCCTCACATGCTATTCTTGACCCATTACAATCTGGTTTTCGCCCTCTCCACTCAACCGAAACTGCGCTTACTAAAGTCTCCAATGACCTATTACTGGCTAAATCCAGAGGTCAATATTCCATCCTCATTCTTCTTGATCTTTCCGCTGCTTTTGACACTGTCGATCACAGCATACTTCTCGATACCCTGTCCTCACTTGGATTCCAGGGCTCTTTCCTTTCCTGGTTCTCTTCCTACCTCTCCCTCCGCACCTTTAGTGTTCACTCTGGTGGATCCTCTTCTACTTCTATCCCTCTGCCTGTCGGCATACCTCAGGGTTCTGTTCTTGGTCCCCTCCTCTTTTCTATCTACACTTCTTCCCTTGGTTCATTAATCTCATCCCATGGCTTTTCCTACCATCTCTATGCTGATGACTCCCAAATCTACCTTTCTACCCCTGATATCTCACCTTGCATCCAAACCAAAGTTTCAGCGTGCTTGTCTGACATTGCTGCCTGGATGTCTCAACGCCACCTGAAATTAAATATGACCAAAACCGAGCTTCTCATTTCCCCCCCCAAACCCACCTCCCCGCTCCCCCCGTTTTCTATTTCTGTTGATGGCTCTCTCATTCTCCCTGTCTCCTCAGCTCGAAACCTTGGGGTCATCTTTGACTCTTCTCTCTCCTTCTCTGCTCATATCCAGCAGATCGCCAAGACCTGTCGTTTCTTTCTTTACAACATCCGTAAAATCCGCCCCTTTCTTTCCGAGCACTCTACCAAAACCCTCATCCACACCCTTGTCACCTCTCGTTTAGACTACTGCAATCTGCTTCTTGCTGGCCTCCCACTTAGTCACCTCTCCCCTCTCCAGTCGGTTCAAAACTCTGCTGCCCGTCTCATCTTCCGCCAGGGTCGCTTTACTCATACTACCCCTCTCCTCAAGACCCTTCACTGGCTCCCTATCCGTTTTCACATCCTGTTCAAACTTCTTCTACTAACCTATAAATGTATTCACTCTGCTGCTCCCCAGTATCTCTCCATACTCGTCCTTCCCTACACCCCTTCCCGTGCACTCCGCTCCATGGATAAATCCTTCTTATCTGTTCCCTTCTCCACTACTGCCAACTCCAGACTTCGCGCCTTCTGTCTCGCTGCACCCTACGCCTGGAATAAACTTCCTGAGCCCCTATGTCTTGCCCCATCCTTGGCCACCTTTAAATCTAGACTGAAAGCCCACCTCTTTAACATTGCTTTTGACTCGTAACCACTTGTAACCACTCGCCTCCACCTACCCTCCTCTCTTCCTTCCCGTTCACATTAATTGATTTGATTTGCTTACTTTATTTATTTTTTGTCTATTAGATTGTAAGCTCTTTGAGCAGGGACTGTCTTTCTTCTATGTTTGTGCAGTGCTGCGTATGCCTTGTAGCGCTATAGAAATGCTAAATAGTAGTAGTAGTAGTAGTAGCCTTCCACGACATATCCGTTTGGTCTCAGTTGGTGGCAGTTCTTTTTTTTAATGTGAAATGTGCATGCAGAAAAAAATGGGTTTTAAAATAAAAAGTGCCTAAAACAGGATTTAAAAAGAAAGAACCTCCATCAGTTTAATTATTGAGGGCATCTTATATGTGTACTGTCATCACCCAGCACCACTGAGGCAAAAGTATGACAAGTTCATTTAGGAGCTAAAATCTGTACACATTGGGAGTCTGGTGTAATAAGCTGTGCCATCCTTTGGCACGGTGGTTTTCTCAGGATTTTCTCAAGCTAACATGTAGTAACGTTTGTAGCACGGAAGAATCTGCAGTAAATCTAGTACACTAAACGGTAGGACAGTCAGCATACAAACTGGAAGAGTGATTCATTACTCCCAATATTTGAAAAAAAAATGCACAATTTTGGCACAATTTTAGTGCACTTCAGATGACCCAAAAAGCCGCCCAGGAGATCCTGAAAACCCCGCCCCCCAAAAAAGAATTCTTTAGTAACTCAAGTAGCCTCAAAGCCCCCAAATCCACCTTTAAGTTGTGAGGCAGGAACAATGCCCATTTGCTCTTGCCTCCAGTGCCACCATCTTGGAAAATGGTGGCACCTGATCCTTAGCGGCATGTCAAAATGTATTGCAGGCCTCAGCCTGCCAAATAATAGAGTGCTGCCTTATTTGTCAGACTGACCCTTAACAATATGTGTTAGGGGTCAGGCACTGCCATTTTCCAAGATGGCTGCAGAAGAAGGGATGCCATGGTACATTTCTATGGGACTGGGTGTATACCTCTGTATTCAATGGCCTCTCTGTGCTGGATGCCTGGGTCAAAGGTGCCCTAATACTCTAAGGATGCAGGGATCGCCTCATGTTTTGAGAAAGCTGAAACACACACACACACACACAAAAGACTCCCTTCTACCCTCTTTTTAAGGATTTTTTGTTTGTTTGTTTGTTTGTTTCAACTTTCTCAAAAATTTGAGCCAATCCCCATTCAGTATTGGCTCATTTACTGACAGGCAAGTAGAAAGAAAGGAAGTATTCTGACCAATGCAGAAAGCTGCAGCATGTTACCACGGCGGTATGTACAGGTTTTTCTGTCTGCATACATTTTTTAATGCCCCATTAATTTGCATGCCATCAATTTACTACATTAATCCCCTGGTTCTATAACTTGGCGCATAATGTTAGGCACCAAGTGCACACGTATGTTAGAGAATAATCAGGCCCGCTGAGAGGGGGGGCAGGGGGGCAAAATTCCCCAGGCCCAGGCCTCCAAGGGGGGCCCGGTGCCGGGGTCTCTCTCTCTCTCCTGCACCTGACGGGACCTGAGTGATCGCATCCCGACAGGAGCAGACGAGAGAAAACTCCAGCGCTGGGCACCCCTTGGAGGCTGGGGAAGACCCAGAGCTTCCTCCAGCACTGCTCTTCTGCCCATTAATGAGCCACTGCTTTTCCTCTCAGGTGCGCATGCTCGGTTTTCAAACCGAGCATACCCTGAGAGGAAAAGCAGTCGCAAGGGCAGGCAGTCAGTGCTGGAAGAAGACGTCTTCTGCTGACTGGGCCTGGGATCCCCATCAGCCAAGGTATTTCAGTAGCGGCAGTGAACGGGAGGGGGGGGGGCAGCAGCAGCAGCGATCGGGGGGGGGGGCAGAAGTGGCAGTGATGGGGGGCGTCAGCAACAGCGACTGGAGGGGGGGCGGAAGCGGATGATAATTTAAGGAGGGCAGCAGCGGCCCTGCCCCGGGCCTGGCTCAGTCTCTCGGTGGCCCTGAGAATAATGGCACTTTTTTACATCAGAGGCGCCAATAATTGGCTAGGTGCTATTCTATAACCTACATGCACAACTTGCTTAGCCTGTAATTGTGAGAGGGACACACAGATGGACAGAGTACAGGCAGGCCATGGGCATGTCACCAAGCAATGTTCACAACTTATAAATTACTAGCAGCTGTATGACTTGCATGGTGTTCTTAGGCATGCCAATTTATGCCAGCCATTGATATGTCGTAAGTGAGTGCCCCAAAATTTTGGTGCACCAATGCAGCTTTGTGTTAGTATCCTATAATGCCTTAAGAACCCCATGTAGTAATTATAGAATTGAAACTAAGCATGCCCCATTGTGACACCTACATCTTGGCATTAAATAATAGAATTACTCCTAAATACTTGTACTTGTAACAAAGTCATATTTTAACTACTTTTTAGTACTGTCACTTAGTTACATAATGATTCTTGCACATACAAGTAATATTAAAATTGCACTAACAAATTTGTCAAGCCCAGCTTTGAATAGCGTGCATAGTTTTCGAACTGTCCACAGCACATGTGTATCTCCCCCTTCCTTCCTCCACCCCATTTGTGGTGTTTACCTTGTTCTTTCATCATGTTCCAAAAGCCGGCAGCAGCAGCAATTCCCATACACTGCCCTGCCACTGGCACCTGCCTCTTCCCTTTACTGCGGCCGCCTCTGACAAAACAGGAAGTGACATCATAGAGGTGGCTGCAGTAAAGGGAAGAGGCGAGCGCTGGCAGCAGGGCAGTGTATGGGAATCGCTGCCACCGCTGGATTTTGGAGCATGACAAAACAACAAGGTAAATGCCGCAAACGGGGTAGAGGAAGGAAGGGGAGAAGCATCTCATCCCGGGGAGAAAGTGGCATCTCAGCCCAGGGAGGAGGATGGCATCTTGCCTTAGGCCACCCCTGTGTGTGTAGGCCTGTCGACTTCCTTTTCAGATTTCCATTCAATGAGGCACACAACAATAATTTTCTCATCGCAAGAGGATTGTGAAAAGTTACAAGAGGACCTTACGAGACTGGGAGACTGGGCATCCAAATGGCTGATGACATTTAATGTGAGCAAGTGCAGAGTGATGCATGTGGGAAAGAGGAACCCAAACTATAGCTATGTGATGGAAGGTTCCACATTAGGAGCCACCGACCAGGAAAGGGATCTAGGTGTCACTGTTGATGATACATTGAAGCCTCTGCTCAGTGTGCGGCTGCAGCTAAGTAAGCAAATAGAATGTTAGGTATTATTAGGAAAGGAATGGAAAGCAAAAATGAGGATGTTAAAATACCTTAGTATCGCTCCATGGTGCGACCGCATCTCAAATATTGTGTGCAATTCTGGTTACCGAATCTCAAAAATGATATAGTGGAATTAGAAAAGGTACAGAGAAGGGTGACGAAAATGATAAAGAGGATGGGATGACTTCCCTAAGAGGAAAGGCTAAAGCAGCAAGGGCTCTTCAGCTTGGAGAAGAGACAACTGAAGGGAGATATGATAGAGGTCTATAAAATAATGGGTGGAATGGAATGGGTAGATGTGAATAGCTTGTTTACTCTTTCCAAAAATACTAGGACTAAGGGGCATGCAACAAAGCTACAAAGTAGTAAATTTAAAATGAATTGGAGAAAATATTTCTTCACACAACGTGTAATTAAACTCTGCAATTCGTTGCCAAAGAATGTAGTAAATGCAGCTAGCTTAGTGAAGTATAAAAAAGGTTTGGATAGCTTCCTAAAAGAAAAGTCCATAAGCCATTATTAAAATGACTTGGGGAAAATCCACTACTTATTTCTCAGATAAGCGGCATAAAATGTATTGTACTGTTTTGGGATCTTGTCAGGTACTCATGACCTGGATTGCCCACTGTTGGAAACAGGATGCTGGGCTTGATGGGCCTTAGGCCTGTCCCAGTATGGCAATATTTATGTACTCAGCATCAGCTTTCTTTTCTCAGTGCCATTCCCTGCATCTTCCAGTATCAGCTCTCTTCTCTCATCCCTAATCCCTATCATAGCATAGTGAAGACTGATTCAATGCCGTTTGCACTAAATTGGAAATTCCCAGACTGACTGCAGGTAAAGTGACTTTCTTGGTTGATTATTAAATATAATATTCTGGTATTGACATAGAGCACTTTTCACTAATACACCTCCTGATCTAGGATCACTAACTATCCATTATGTTCCAGGTAGAACATTGAGACAGTGACGTAGCAAGGAGGGCTGCCACCCTGGCCGGTTCGCCGTTGCACCCCCCCCCCCGGGTGCAGCACAATGACACCCCCCCTCAGCGCATCAACACCCCCCCCCCCCCGACCCAGTGCCTACCCTCCTCAGCTCCCTCCAACCAGCTGAGCACCCTACCTTTAAAGAAATTTCGGAAGCCGTGGAGAGGCGAGGCACAGCGCCTCGCGCCTGCAAGTAAAAGAAGCGAGGATCATCATCGGGCCTTCCCTCACGCTGTCTGTCCCGCCCTTGCGGAAATAGGAAGTTGCATCAGCGGAGGGCGGGACAGACAGCGTGAGGGAAGGCCCGATGACAATCCACGCTTCTTTTACTTGCAGGCGCGAGCGCTGTGCCTCGCCTCTCCACGGCTTCTGAAATTTCTTTAAAGGTAGGGTGCTCAACTGGTTGGAGGGAGCTGAGGAGGGTAGGCACTGGGTCGGGGGGGTGTCATCGTGCTGCACCCGGGGGGAGGGGAGCTGGCAGGGAGCACCCCTCCCCCCCGAGCTGACACCCGGGGCGGACCGCCCCTCCCGCCCCCTCTTGCTACACCACTGCATTGAGATCATTAGCACAGGTTGGTTATTCCTGCCACTACCCAGGAATAATGGGTATCCACCAGCAAAAGTGCATTTTTTTAGTTAGCACCTGCCCTCTGATATCTGCAAACTAGAATCTTTATCTAAATTTAGAAAAAGACTGAAGACATATTTCTTTACCCAGACATTCAGTCTTCCTGATATTTCAGGGGAATAGCATGGTATCTGTGGTTTATTTTTTATCTTTTCCTTTACTATATATTATTGTATGCATGACTAGGTATTTTTTTTAATCTGTCATGGAGTTCCCTTCCATGTTATATTTTAAATTATATATTTAGACTTTAAACTGCTGTGATCACTGGTTGCCAAGCAGTATAAAATGTTTTAAATAAATAATAATCAATCATCAATGATGTTTCTCTAATGAAACATGGCTTATTTGCTGCCAACCATTACCAGGCTTCATGAGACTCTCATTAACAAGAAAACATCAATAATTTATAAACCTCTTGTGACTGCCCTCATAAATGCAATCCAACAATGCTCCTCTGATCTATTTGATGACACTGAAATAGGGCTTCTCAACTCAGTCCTTGGGACATAACCAGCCAGTCAGGTTTTCAAGATACCCTCAATAAATATGCATGAGACAGATTTGCATTCATTGCCTTAATTATATGCAAATCTGTATCATGCATATCACTATGGAGATCCTGAATATCAGTCTGGCTGGGTGTGCCCCAAGGACAGGGTTGAGAAACACTGCTCTGATGCAATTACAGAATGAAACTCAAGTTTCACACTGGATGGACAATAAAGCATTCTTTGCTATAAGGAAGTCAAGTGTTTCAGCCAAACATTCCCTGGATTAATAAATGCAGACCCAGTCATAAGACATCAGTAGTATTGCAGCCTGGCCTGATTTGAAGGCACTTTCTATCAGACTGAACTCTCTACTTCCAGCCAGTGCAGCTGTTGAACACCTTTTTAGTTGGGCAGATTTAATAATGACTTACAAGTACTGAGGAATGAGGTTCATTCCTGCCATTGTATGTGCAAAACTAACCCATTTGGAGGAATTGCCCCCATGACAGTCATTTTCAAAATTTAGTTTTACTAAAAATAAAGTGGAATGAATTTTAGAGCAATAAAGTTGCTGGAATACAAACATTAACAGTTGCATTCGTTGTAGTCTTGGTATTTTTACTCAAAAAGTATTATAATAGGCAATTTCCTTTTTATTTTTATGTAAGTATAATTTTTAATGTGTTCTTCATTGTACATTTACTTTAATATTAAAGTGTGAATTTACTTTTACTTAGTACTTTGATGTAGTACTTTGAAAAATGCTGGTTTAGGGCTGCAAGTTAATCACAGTTAGCTCTGCGATTAATGTATTCATTATTAATTGCGATTTAAAAAATGAATCACCTTGCAGCATCTCCTGTCTCCTTAAAAACCCCTGTCCTTGGTGCGATCCATCATCTTTCTTCCCGAATCGGTCTACCTTAAAGGTGATCTTCTGTTGGTTCCCGACAGCAGCAGCATTGTACATACATGCTTTCTCTCTGACTTGTTCTGCCCATACAGAAACAGGAAGTGATATCAGCGGAGGGGGGACGAGCGTCACGGGCCTAAATGAAAGCTTCTCCTCAATTAGCTTTCAGGCTCTTTGGCACCCTCTTAGATTTTCATAATTAAAAATACATCATGATCATCCTCCCCCCCCCCCCCCATCCATCCCAGAATAATCCCATAAAAATGCAGAACTGGAATTAAGACATTTATATGTTAAACTTTGTTTTTCTATATGAGTAAAGAGGGTAATTTCAAAAAGGCATTTACTAAGGTAAATTGGCTGTTTAAAAATTGCCCATCCTCCCTGGCCATAAGAATGCATAAGAAAATAACTGTCAAATTGGGTCAGATAAAAGGTCCCTCGGGCCCTCTATCCTGTTTCCAAGAGGTCACAAGTACGTGGCAGAATCCCCAAAAGTAGCAAAATTCCATGCTGCCAACCCCAGGGATAAGCAATGGCATTCCTCTAATTCTACCTTAATGGTGGTGTATAGGGATGAAAGGAGAGGGAGTCCACACTCCTTCCACAAAAAGAATCAAGAACAAACAGCAAGGGTGGAAGTGGGAATGCACCAAATCACCGAGACAAACAACTGAGTAAGAGCATCCAAAAGTTTATTTGCCAAAGGTAAACTGACCCAAAGAAAAGACCCAACATGGGCAATGTTTTAGCTGAAAAGCCTTCTTCAGGGGTCTACAACATAAAAATATAAATACAAAAACACAGCATAATAAATATATATATATAGAGAGAGAGAGAGAGACAACAACAAAAAATGTAAAAAACTAAAAGTAGGCACAACACATAGGAGAAGAAATATAAAACACAGATACAAAAAAATGATCATGTAAAACATATACCGTAATAGTTTAAATCAATCAAATTCACAAAATCATAAGATATGTGGAACAATTGAACTCTTGAAGAGATGATGTCACTAAAGAGAAAATACACAATACAGATACTGATATACTAAAGGGCCTTTTCAAATATATATGGCTAATGTAACCTCAAATATCTCTATAACATGTGGAATGGAACCCATCTGATGGAAAAAAGTGATACCATATTTTTGTGGGCAATAAAAAATCAGCCTCAGTCTAATGGCTGTGTATCATCAATCTATGCATAAAAACATATAAACATAAAAAGGTGATACTACACCCAGTGTTTGTTCAACTAATAGAGGTGCTGCTGAAAATAATAGGGAGATTAAAGAAGCTTTACGAAAGTACTGGATCAAGACTCAAAACTACGAGAACAGGCTATAGAACATAAAGTGCCGTGCCCTCTCTCCCGGTGTAAAATCACAAGATGGAACAGTGCACGTCGGCTGAGCTATATCAAAGAAAAGAAAGCAATGTAGTCTTTTGGAGTGTAACAGTATGGAAAAAGTGGAGTAACAAATTTGTTACGCTACCACGTCCAGAATAAAAACTAATGCAAAGTGTGACAACACCGATGTTATACACCATGTGATGTTACATGAAAAAATGATGAAAGTATATGTTAACTGAAAAAGTGCACTTCTACAGGCATAGAAAAGCTGTCGGGTCAGCATAGGTGAGTGAATACAAAAAATGCACCAGAATGAACGGTAAAGAGAATGACATGGCTATAGACGTCATAATATGTAAATGAGTTCAATCGGGGGCTTATCTGACCTTCAGCAGTAGGGAGGGCCAGAGCCGAGGTGGGGGGGCACATTTTAGCCCTCCCCCCCGCGGCGCCGCCACCACCACCATCATCGCCCACCCACCCCCCCCCGCCGCCATCATCACCATCAGCATCGCCGACACCCCCCCCCCCGCCGCCCCTCTCGACCCCCCCGCTCGCTCGCCCTCGCCTACCTGGGCTGGCGGGGACCCCATCCCCCGCCAGCCGAAGTCTTCTTCTTTCCTTTCAGGTTTCTGAGTCTGACGTTCTGCACGTTGTACATGCAGGACATCAGACTCTTCCTTTCAGGTTTCTGAGTCTGACATCCTGCACATTGTACGTGCAGGACGTCAGACTCAGAAACCTGAAAGGAATGAAGAAGACTTCGGCTAGCGGGGGATGGGGTCCCCGCCAGCCCAGGTAGGCAATGGCGAGCGATCGGGCAGGCGAGCAGGCGGGGGGGGTCGACGGTAGGGGGGGTCGAGGGCCAAATCTACAGGGGCTCGGGCCCCCATGGCCCCACTGCAGCGACGCCCCTGGATTTCATGCATATGGATAATATTAATCCCTATCCTGTGCAACAATAATACTGAGTAAAAGGAAGTGAAAAGAGGTAGAGCCAGGTGTAAACATGATCAGAAAAAAAGAAAAGTATTGATGTAAAAGGAGATGTATGGAGATTAAAAATGAAAAAAAAAGAAAAGAAAGAATCAGTGTCATCCGAAATCTTATGGCTGTGTATCATCTCCATGGTCATGAACCTATGCGTTAAACCTAAAAAGAAAAGGTGGTACTTCACTCGGTATTAGTACATCTGAATGAGGTACTATTTAAGATGGTGAAGAAACTAAAAAGTCTATGTGCAAGACTGAAAAAGCAAAAACAGGAGTGAAAGCTTCAAGTGCCATGCCTACTCTCACGGCATAAAATAAAACCCAAAATGGTGCACATTGACTTGACAAGGAAGAGTCACATGACAATAAAATGTGATCTCACGGAGAGTAACAGTAGAGTAAACGTAGATATGAAATAAACAAATAACCAAATTAATGGTGCTACCGTGACAAGCATGAGAAAACTCACACAAAGTGTAACAAACCGTTATTGTGTGGTTTGATAGAATAAAAACATACCTTAAATGAAAGAGTACGCTTCTGCTGGCATAGCAAGTCGTCAGTTCAGCATGAATAAGTGGTTACAAAAGGTGCCAAAATAAACGGTAAAAGGATGACGTAGCTATGAAAGTCATAAATGTAAATGAACTCATGTATATGGATTTATGTTGATCCCAATCCTATGGAGCCGGGATACTGAGTAAAAGAAAGTAAAAACTTAATGTGCTAAAATAAGAAACAAGCATGAAGCTGCTGTGATACAATAGAAAAATACTAAGGCCTTCTACACAAACATCCCCGTTTTGAAATTGCCCTCATTACTCATGTAGAAAAACAAAGTTTAACATTTAAAAGTCTTAAGTCCAGTTCTGCGTTTTTACATGGCTATTCTAGGACGGATGGGGGAGGGATGATCATGATGACTTTTTAATTATCAAAATCTAAGTGGGTGCCTAGGGGCCTGAAAGCTAATTGTGAAACACCAGTTTTCAAGTTCTGGTAGGGCATCTAATCCCCTTACACCAGCTCTGGGTATGTGCTATACAAATGCTGATACTAACAATAATAAGCACAGAGGAAATGTAATTGAAAGGAAGTAAAGAATCAAACAGAGAGGGAACAGGTGCATGGCAGTGCAAGAGGAAGGAAACCGAATAGACCAAATGGACCACATGATGTTTATTTGTCATCAGATTCTATGAGCGAGGCAGAGATTGCAAGGTGATGAAAAAGACACAGATACTGACAGGGCCATCCCAATTATTGGACATGACTAAGCGGTCGCCTAGGGCAGAAGCTTCATGGGAGGCAGCAAAAAGCAGCTGTAGTCTGAGCAAAACAGTAAGTCCTGACAGCCACACACACTCACAGAACCATCAGCGGCTACTTTTTCCTGCAAGATTAATATTTAAAATCATGATAGGCAATATTTTGCTTGCTGCCACTGTTGGGACATTTGAGATCTTTTCCCTCCTTATTATCATTTTTATTGATATAACGATTCATTATCCTGTATATGGAAGTTGTTGGAACATATGTTTCTTCAGCTTTGAGTTGAGACTTGAAGTGTGAAATTTTGCCAGAGTTTTACTTGTAAATTTATAGAGTACATTCATTTGAAATGACAGGAAAAAAATCCAAAGATTTGTATTTTTTTATTTCTATGACGAAGAATTTTTATTATTAATATTATTAAACACAAATCACAACACAACGGCAGCTGTTACATACAGGGGATAATTCTCTATAGATCGCCTAAAAAGTCAGGTGCTCGGATAATGTATGCTAAGTGCAAATTCTATATAGGAACTTGCATGTGCTGGTATAAATGAGTGCACCTAAATGTAGGCAGCTAGGCATGTGATGTTCGCATAAATGCAAGGCATGCCCCTGACCTGCCCATGCTCCTCTCAGGTCCACGCTCATGCCCCCTTGCGAAATTTGCGCATGCAATTTACAGAATCCCAACTAAGGGCATTTATGCGTGTAACTACTAATTAGGGCCAATTAACAGCATTTATAGCCAATAATTGGTTATTAATACCAATTAGTAGCTAATTATTAAATTGTGGACCTGATATTCAGAACGCAGGAGTTAGCCGGGCTACCTTCAGAGGTAGGCACTGAGCCCGGCTATTCAACGCCGAGCCGTTTCCGGTGACTGGCATTGGTTTAATTTTGGCTTGTTTAAACTTAACTGGCCAAGCTGATATTCAGCACCGGCCAGTTAAGTTTAAACTGGCCAAAGATATGCCTGCTATTTCGGTGGCCTGAGTTGGCTGTGAAACTTAGCCAAAATATGCACTGGTGTGTTAGTGGAAAAATACAGGAGTATACAAAATCATATCAAAAAAGGGAGGAAAAGACCACATAAAGACTGTTGTCAATGATTTTGAGGTTCAAGGTTGAACGTAGTCACTAAGCATTGTACTTGGTCAAAACATAATCATAGATCAAAAACCTCCCAAAATAGTTTCATAGCTCCCCCCCCCCCAAAAAATGCAAACTTTAATTTTCATCTGTAGAGACTACCAAAGATCTAGTGTATCAAAACTGAAAGGTACACTTAACTTTGGACACTGAGTTCACTTTATATGGGACTTATGACACCATCCAATCTTCAATTGGTTATACCCGTTATACTCTCATTATGTAGTACTTCATCGTCTTCAAAAAATTGGCTAAGGTCCCGACAGGGACCCTTTCACAGGTAGCTGCTTCTGGAGACTTCGCCAAAATTTGACCTGGTAATGCTATCAACCAGTCTAATTCATGGTGTCAAACTTAGCCAGCCATGTGCTGAATATTAGCGGATAGCTGGTTATTTCATGCAATATAACCGGCTATCTGCTAAGCGTTAACTGGCAATATTCAATGGGAGATAACCAGCTATCTCCTGCTGAATATTGCCGATGTTATTGAGATGGACATGGGGGAAGCCACTGCTTGCCCTGGGATTGGTAGCATGGAATGGTAATACTATTTGGGTTTCTGCCAGGTACTTGTGACCTGGATTGGCCACTGCTGGAAGCAGGATACTGGGCTAGATGGGCCATTGGTCTGACCCAGTATGATTATTCTTGTGTTTTAAGTGCCATTTAACCAGCCAGGAGCTGTTCACACAATTGGACTTTTCATTGTATTTTTGTTTTAACACTGCATCTTGGCTCATTGGGATAACAGAAAAATAGAAACACAGCAAAATGCAGGCAGATAAAGACCATCCACCTTATAATTGAAAGAGAAAAACGCCTAGATTTCGACCCAAATCGGGAGATAGACGTTTATCTCACAAAAACAAATAAATCAGTATAATGGAAAGCCGATTTTGGACGTTTTCAACTGCACTCCATCGCGGAAGCGTACAAAGTTGACAGGGGCGTGTCGGAGGCGTGGTGAAGGTGGAATTGGGGCGTGGTTATCGGCCGAGGAGAGATGGACGCCTTTCGCCGATAATGGAAAAAAAGTATGCGTTTGTAGCTAGAATTTAGGGCACTTTTCCTGGACCCTGTTTTTTCCGCGAATAAGGCCCCAAAAAGTGCCCTAAATGACCAGATTACCCCCAGAGGGAATCGGGGATGACCTCCCCTGACTCCCCCAGTGGTCACTAACCCCCTCCCACCACAAAAAATGATGTTTCACAACTTTTTATTTTCACCCTCAAATGTCATACCCACCTCCCTGGCAGCAGTATGCAGGTCCCTGGAGCATTTGTTAGGGGGTGCAGTGGACTTCAGGCAGGTGGACCCAGGCCCATCCCCCCCTACCTGTTACAATTGTGCTGCTTAATGCTTAGTCGTCCAACCCCCCCCCCCCCCCAAACCCACTGTACCCACATGTAGGTGCCCCCCCTTCACCCCTTAGGGCTATAGTAATGGTGTAGACTTGTGGGCAGTGGGTTTTGAGGGGGATTTGGGGGGCTCAACACACAAGGGAAGGGTGCTATGCACCTGGGAGCTCTTTTACCTTTTTGTTTGGTTTTGTAAAAGTGCCCCCTAGGGTGCCCGGTTGGTGTCCTGGCATGTGAGGGAGACCAGTGCACTACGAATCCTGGCTCCTCCCATGAACAAATGCCTTGGATTTATTCGTTTTTGAGCTGGGCGCTTTCATTTTCCATTATCACTGAAAAACAAGAGGGTGCAAGAGGGATGCCAGACCATGTGGGGCCTAGAGGGAATAGTGATTTTGGCACTTTTTATCACTAGCATCCTGAGCCAGTGCCTTACCTAGTCCATAGGCTAAATTGGCCCTGCAACCCCCTTCAACACTCTCATGTCTTTCCCCAATCATCATGTAAACCACTTAGAACCTGTCGGTAAAGCAGGTCATAAATGCCAAATTAAATTTAATTTAATTAATTAAGCCCCTCCCAAACACACACTCCTAGCTTATCTCCCCCATCAAACTCATACCCCATTAGACCTGTCTCCCTCATCCACAACCCCTTACTTCCTATCCATAGGCACCCTGTATAAGAGGGTTGGGGAGGCTAAAAGCCTTTCCTGCTTATAATCGAATGAGAAAAACGCCCAAGTTCCGACCTAAATCGGGAGATGGACGTTTATCTCACAAAAACGAATAAAGCGGTATAATCGAAAGCCGATTTTTGGACGTTTTCAACTGTAATCCGTCGCGGATGCGGACAAAGTTGATGGGGGCGTGTCAGAGGTGTGGCGAAGGCGGAACTGGGGGCGTGGTTATCTGCCGAACAGAGATGGGCGCATTTCACCGATAATGGGAAAAAAGTATGCGTTTTTAGCTAGAATTTAGGACACTTTTCCTGGACCCTGTTTTTTCACGAATAAGGCCCCAAAAAGTGCCCTAAATGACCAGATGACCACTGGAGGGAATCGGGGATGACCTCCCCTGACTCCCCCAGTGGTCACTAACCCCCTCCCACCACAAAAAATGAAGTTTCTCAACTTTTTATTTTCACCCTCAAATGTCATACCCACCTCCCTGGCAGCAGTATGCAGGTCACTGGAGGAGTTGTTAGGGGGTGCAGTGGACTTCAGGCAGGTGGACCCAGGCCCATCCCCCCTACCTGTTACAATTGTGCTGCTTAATGCTTATTAGTCGTCCAACCCCCCCAAACCCACTGTACCCACATGTAGGTGCCCCCCCTTCACCCCTTAGGGCTATAGTAATGGTGTAGACTTGTGGGCAGTGGGTTTTGAGGGGGATTTGGGGGGCTCAACACACAAGGGAAGGGTGCTATGCACCTGGGAGCTCTTTTACCTTTTTGTTTGGTTTTGTAAAAGTGCCCCCTAGGGTGCCCGGTTGATGTCCTGGCATGTGAGGGGGACCAGTGCACTACGAATCCTGGCCCCTCCCACGAACAAATGCCTTGGATTTATTCGTTTTTGAGCTGGGCGCTTTCATTTTCCATTATCGCTGAAAAACAAAAACGCCCAGCTCACACATTGTTGAATAAAACATGGGCGTCTATTTTTTCCCAAAATACGGTTCGGTCCGCCCCTTCACGGACCCGTTCTCGGAGATAAACGCCCATGGAGATAGGCGTTTTCGTTCAATTATGCCCCTCTTTGTAAACCAACCGCAAACTTCCCCTCCCTTTTTGGACCACTGCTTCCCAATCTGGTGGCAGCATGAAATACAAACTGGAGATTACTCTCCCCGTCCCCTTTCTGCCTGACCCGCCACCTTCCCGATTCAGTGGCCATCAATAAACAAAGACTATGCGTTGGGCCATAGAGCTCTACACGTCGCTGACAGCTCTGCTGGTCCCACCCCCTATGATACAACTTCCTGTTCAGGCAGGAACCAGCAGAGCTGGGTATGTGCTAAAGAATCAGACAGAGAAGGAACAGATGCATGGCACTGCAAGAGGAAGGAAACCGAGTAGACGAAATGGACTACATGATGTTTATTTGTCATCAGATTCTATAAGCGAGGCAAAGATTGCATGGTGATGATAGAGACACAGGTACTGACAGGGCCATCCCAATCATTAGACATGACTAAGCGGTCGCCTAGGGTAGAAGCTTCTAGGGGGAGCAGCAAAAAGCAGCTGTAGTCTGAGCAAAATAGTAAGTCCTGACAGCCACACACACTCAAAGAACCATCAGTGACTACTTTTTCCTACAAGATTAATATTTAAAAGTATGATGGCTAATTATGTGTTTTTATAGAATTGTTGTATGATGATCATGAGTTTGATGATCATAATCTTGGAGTGAGGAATTGATGGGTATGGGTGGGTGGATGGATGGATTTGGGTGTGTGTGTGTCAAGAATGCCACCACTGGCCTTAGCCTGACCTGATGATAGGCTTTGCTGCCGATCTGGGTCCAGAGAAAATGCTGCTGCCGCTCACCTGTCCTCTCTCATTTCCTCCTCTACACCACCCCCCAGCCCCATTCTCACTCACCTACAGTTGTGAGGACAGGTCAGATTGACAGAAGACTACATATCATCCTCATGTGATGTTGTCCTCTGTTGCTCAGAGTGCTACACTTTGAATTTTATAGTCCTTCGCTTTCCTCCCGCTGTTAGATCTGATTAGTGGCAGCAGCAGGGATAAGAGTGGCTGAGAGGGTGAATACAGATCAACTGGTGGGATTCAGAGAAAGAAATGGCTGGAGTAAGTTAGGTGTGATCAGATGGAAGGGGAATGAGGGAGTCACTGGACATCTTTCTCCCCCGTGGAGGTGATGGTGCTAGGCCTGCTGCTTGGACACTGCCTGGCCCTGACACTCCTGATGACATTGTCATGTTGAATTGGTTTTTCACTATTTCAAAAAGAACAAAGACTAGGGGGACACTCAATGAAGTTACAAGTGAATACTTTTAAAATAAATAGGAGGGGGTGGGGTGGGGGGAAGGTAGTGGAGGGGGGTGGGAAAACTGGTTAGAAAAAGACTAATGGTTGCTCGGTTAAAGCAATGTATTGTGTGTTACTTGCTATACATTATTGAAACTGTTGCGATGTTCATTACGCTGTACTGTCAATAAAAAATAGTTGAAACATAAAATAAATAGAAGGAAATATTTTTTCACTCATCGAATAGTTAAGCTCTGGAACTCATTGCCAGAGGATGTGGTAATAGTGGTTAGCATGTCTGGGCTTAAAAAAAAGATTTGGACAATTTCCTGGAGGAAAAGTCCATAGTCTGCTATTGAAACAGACATGAGGAAGCCACTGCTTGCCTTGGGATTGGTAGCATGGAATGTTGCTACTATTTGGGTTTCTGCCAGGTACTTGTGACCTGGATTGGCCACTGTTGGAAACAAGATGATGGACCATTGGTCTGACCCAGTATGACTATTCTTATGTAAATAACATGAAGTCAAAGAAGGAAACAGAAATACCAGCAGGGTACATGATTAAATTCACCAGTATATTAAAATATGTAAACTCACATTTCATGAAAAAATAGCACATCAAACACTAATTATTTATGGATATACTAATTGATAGTATTTGTTTCATGATTAAAGGTTTAATTATGTATGCTGGTGCTGCTGTTTCTTTACCCTGCATCATGTTTTTCCTTACTTGTTAATTACGCAGGGGCATCTCTCTCTGTTTGGTTTTAATAGCATGGTCCATCAAAAAAGGGAGGCGTGCACTGGCAAGGAAGGGAAGATGATCTGCTGGAGTTGTCGTCTGTGGGAAATGTTGTCATCTTTCTCCCTTCAGGTGAAAAAGGTTCCAGGCTTTTTACTTCAATGCTCTCCTACTGGATGCAAGCCACCCCAGCCTTAACTACATCTCTCCCACTGATGGCATTGTTCCTCATCTTGGGCATTAATGCTAATGATAGGGCAACTGATAAAAGTCTATACAGTAGAAGTCCAAAAATCCAGACGCTGTAAATCTGGACCACCCGAGAATCCGGACCCTTTAAATTTGCGTTTTCCAAACCGCCTGAGAATCCAGGCTCCCTCCCTCCTGCCCCCCTGCCCCGGCACAGTCCAGCATCTCAACCTCCCCTCCCAGCCCTGACCCCGGCTCCCCTAGTGTACAGACCTTTTCAGACGTCTTCGGTGCTGCAGCATCAGTGGCAGCTTTACTCACAGGCTGCCTCCAGCCTGCACTTTGCCATTCCCTCTGACCCGTCTCGCCCGCCCCTCTGAAAACAGCAAGTTGCATCAGAAGGGGTGAGATGGGTCAGAGGGAAAGGCACGGGTGTAGGCCAGAGGCAGCCTGTGAGTAAGGCTGCCGCTGGTGCTGCAGCACCAAAGACGTCTGAAAAGGAGGGGAAGGAGAGACGCTTGGCAGTGTGGGAGAGAGGAGGGAAAGTGTAGTCACGGGGGGGGGGGGGTCCTTGTGTGGCCTTTGGGAAGAGAGACACTGGATGGGAAAGAGAGAAACAGAGATATTCTGGATGGGGAAAAGAGAAGCAGAGAGATGCTGGATGGGGAAGAGAGAGAGAGAGAGAGAGAGAGAGAAGCACACAAACACACAGACACTGGATGAGGAAGAGAGATGCTGGAAATGGTACAGCATACAGTATTTATACACTTACTTTTTTATTTGAGCTTTTACAGTATGTTTTTCCTGGTTTCTGTATTTGTTAATGAATAAATCTGAATTTTAAAAGTAATGCCCGAGAATCAACAAAATCCAAAAATCCAGACAGACCCAATCCCCGAGCAGTCTGGATTTTTGGACTTGTACTATAAATAAACTATATTTTTTGGTTGACATCTCCCCCTCCCCCCTTACCTCCCCCATGGCCCCACTGACTCCAGCAAATGTTTAGCTTCTTGTGTACTAAAAAAAAAAGTCTATTTTTCTCTGAATAATGTCTCTATGCTTCTACTAGCCTCCTTTGCTCCAATTATTAAAGGGAAATGGGACTTGATATACCACCTTTCTGAAGTTTTTGCAACTACATTCAAAGCGGTTTACATATATTCAGGTACTTATTTTGTACCAGGGGCAATGGAGAGTTAAGTGACTTGCCCAGAGTCACAAGGAGCTGTAGTGGGAATTGAACTCAGTTCCCCAGGATCAAAGTCCACTGCATTAACCACTAGGCTACTCCTCCACTAGCAACAGTCCATGTAGCAGCCTGCCCTTGCAGATCAGCAGTGTGTCAGACTCACAGAAACAGAACACGTTGCTGATCTGCAAGGGCAGGCTTCTACATGGAATGTTGCTAGTGGAATAGCAACATTCCATCTAGAATCTCAAATAGGGAAAGGGAAATATGACTTGATATACAGCCTTTCTGAGGTTTTTGCAACTACATTGAAAGCAGTTTACATATATTCAGGTACTTATTTTGTACCAGGGTAATGGAGGGTTAAGTGACTTGCCCAGAGTCACAAGGAGCTGCAGTGGGAATTGAACTCAGTTCCCCAGGATCAAAGTCCACTGCACTAACCACTAAGCTACTCCTCCTCCTTTCTGTATGACAGCTTATGTATATTGTATTTATTCAGAGCCTTGAGGATGTTTTTTTAAGCAAATTCCTTGCTACCTGCAAGCATTCTGCCTTCCTGGTTGTAACTTTTGATTTACTTCCACTCTGCTTACTTGTTTTTCTGTTGCTCCCCCTTTTTTAAAGTTAAAATTGTTTCTAAACAGTGTAGCTCATGGCTTTTTTTCAGGTGATATGTGCCAGTACTGGCACCTTTTTCACCATCTTCCCAGAATGCCCCATGACCTACTTGCACGGGCACAACTGGAGACTACACGCTAGCAGTGGAGGAACACTCAGATAATGCATGGCATTTTTGCCTGCAGTCCTATGCACCTATAAGTCGCCTGTGCTTGAGGCCTATGATTATTTTAATGGTCAGGTCATCGAGACCCCCTTTTACTAAGGCGCGCTCACATTTTTAGCACGCGCTAAAATTGGTCGCACGCTAAACATTAGAGACGCCAATGCATTCCTATGGGCATCTCCAACGTTTAGCGCGCACTAATAACGTGAGCGTGCCTTAGTAAAAGACCTGCTAAGTATCCAGCAGCACACTTGATCCCCTATTGGGCTGTGCCCAGCCTCCACACCAAATCATTCCAACTATCAGCCTTCCTCATCACTGCTGCTGCTGCTGCTATGGGTCACTCATGACCTTGCTTTCACACAAATGACCCCGCTAGAGATGACTGAACTTCTTGTTTTGGAATAAAAGCTTCTTGGCTGCCTCAACCTTCTTCCGCCTTGTCCATCTCACTTTTACAGTGCAAACACCAAGTCAGCAGTACAGATATATAGTGGTTAACTTAGAAAGTGGCAGATGGACAGCACAGTCTTAAGCCATGCATTTAATTTATGCTTTCACCATGAAAAAGCAGAAGTCTGGTTCATGCCCTAAGAAAAAGACAATCTAAAAATACTATCATGGGTCAGGTTGGCAGTTACTCTTCTTGTGTAATCATCAAATTTCTATCCATAGAGATTTTTCTGTTCTGCAATATGTTTTACTTGTACTTTGACTCTATAACATGTGTTGACAAACTATGGCACATCAGTACCCTGACACCTTTTCATCTGGCCTGTGAGCTCTGCCTCACTGGACCTTTGCATCAAGCCCTTGAGTAGCAACAGTAAAAGCTGCAAAAGTCAGGAAGGATTGGAAGACAGTGGGTAACAATGGCCAGGAAATGCCTTGCCCTCCTTCCCCCATTTTGCATCAAGTGCAGTATGAGAAGTGGTGGTTTCCTGGCTAGGCTTTGCCATGTATATGGAGCTGTGAGGAGGCAGCTGTATGGCAGCCATCTTGGGAAGGAGGCTCAGAGATGAAAGTGGCCGGGCTTCCTTTCACTCCTGTGCATGGCTTAGAACCTTTACAGCAAGCCAACTCTCCATTCCCCCAGGCTCTTGTCTAGGTGTGTTGCGTGAGAGGTGTAAGCAGGTTAGTAAATTTGTTGTATTGTTGTTCTGGAAGACAACAGAAGCAATGGTCCAAGGCAACAGTTTTACCAGAGAGTTCTTGTCAAATTAATCTACTCAATTTCATGGCTGGTAGTCGCATAGGAAGAGGAATATAAATCTCTGATGAAACCTCATTTTGAGACCACACCTTCAAACATATATAAACAAAATGGAGTCAGTCCAGAAAGCAGCTGTTAAAATGGTCAACACTACATCGTGAGCCACATGGGCACAGAATTAAAGATATAAACCTGTATAACTTAAAGGAAAGAAGAGACAGGGAAGCTACAGTAGGACAGAGACATTTAGAAGAGAAGTTATCAAACTGGGCCACCATTAAGATTACTTTTAACCTGGATTATTAGTAAAATTTCAAATAGAATGAATTAATGGTAAAATAACCCATCATATTGATAGCCAACATTGATAACTTCCCCCTTAAATACCTACAATAAATAAATACACAGCAGACAGGCTTTTTTCAACAGAATAAAAACTTCTTGGCTATCTAAACCTTCTCCTTTCATAGAAACATAGAAACATTTAGACAGATAAAGACCATATGGCCTACCCAGACTGCCCATCCATGCCATCTACTCTCCCTATCACTCCTTTAGACATCCTATGTACTTGTCCCAAGCTCTCTTAAATTCAGATAATGTTTTAGTCTCCACCTACTTCCACTGGGAGGCCACTCCACGAATTTTCCACCCTTTCTGTGAAGAAATATTTCTTCAGGTTACCTTCATCCTATGCCTCCTTATTCCAGAACTTCCTTTCAATTGAAAGAGATTCACCTCCTCTGCATTTATGCCACATAGGTATTTAAATGTAAAATAGTAACATAGTAAATGATGGCAAAGACCTAAACAGTCCATCTAGTCTGCCCAACAAGATAAATTCATTTTACATGGTATGCAATACTTTATATGTATACCCGAATTTGATTTGTCCTTGCCATTCTCTGGGCATAGACCATAGAAGTCTGCCCAGCACTGTTCTTGTACTAAAAGTTCTGATGCTAATGTCATAGCCCCTTAAAATTTACACTCCGGCCCATCCATATCTATTCAGTCAAAATCAGGGCACAGATCATAGAAGTCTGCCAGAAGTCTGCCCAGCACTGGTTTTGCTTCCCAATTACTGGCGTTGCTACCCAATCTCTGCTAAGATTCTGTAGATCCATTACTTCTAAACAGGATTCCTTTGTGTTTATCCCACGCATGTTTGAATTTCATTACCGTTTTCATCTTCACCACCTCCCACGGGAGGCATTTCATGTATCTACCACCCTTTCCGTGAAAAAATGCTTCCTGACATTACTCCTGAGTCTGCCCCCCTTCAACCTCAATTCATGTCCTCTAGTTCTACCACCTTCTAGTCTCCGGAAAAGGTTTATTTGCAAATTAATACCTTTCAAATATTTGAACGTCTGTATCACATCACCCCTGTTTCTCCTTTCCTCCAAAGTATACATGTTCAGGTCAGCAAGTTTCTCCTCGTACGGTTTGCAATGCAAATCCCATAGCATTTTTGTAGCTTTTCTTTGCATGACTTCCAGTCTTTTTACATCTTTAGCAAGATACGGCCTCCAAAACTGAACACAATACTCCAAGTGGGGCCTCACCAACGACTTGTAGAGGGGCATCAACACCTCCTTTCTTCTGCTGGCTACATAGAAGCCAACTTTTCAAAATTATTGGGGGTACTAAGCCCAATGGAAATAACCCGTCCCTGGACACATACAAGGAATTTTCTCAATTTTGGGGGTGCTCAAGCACCCACAGCACCCACAGAGTCGGCTCCAATGGCTGGTTATACCCCTCTCTCTGCAGCCTAGCATCCTTCTGGCCATGGCCGTCGCCTTGTCACATTGTTTCTTCACCTTCATATCCTCTGACACCAACACCCCAAGGTCTCTCTCCTGAGTTGAGCTTACTAATCTCTCCCCTCCTATTCGGTATCTCTCTTTTGGGTTTCTGCACCCCAAGTGCATCACTCTACACTTCTTGGCATTAAATTTTAATTCAAAAGACTTATACAGTTAACACCAGTACATTGTTTTATCAGCTCTAAACCAAAATTTCAAAAAAAATTATTTTTTATTTTTTAATATATGCAGTGCTCAGTGTATATTGATGTGCCAAACTACCATTTTTCACGGTACCAGCATAAAGCACAACAATCCTTATACTATCATAGCACTGGACTTGCCTAACCTTCCTAACTGGCTGATTTGATTCAGCTTGATTTTCAAATGATCAGTCTTGAATGAACGTTAACTGTTTATTCAAACAAAGTCACTTATCTAGAAAACGGGTTGGATCTGGTCCTGTGCTCTGTCATGTGCTGCTGCTGGCAAAGAAACAAGCCGTGACCCAGTGTTCAGTTAGTGCTTTAAAACCATAATTGAATTCCCTTTTAAAACACTAACTGAACACTGAGTCACAGCTTGTTTCTTTGCCAGCTTGAGGGTGTCTATTAAAGGCACTGCCATGGGTGCGACGATAGCACCATCATTAGCTAACCTCTATATGGCATGTTTTGAAAAGAAATTTTTGCAGGACAATCTATATAAAGGAAATATTGTGTTATGGCTAAGGTTTATTGATGACATACTTATGATATGGACAGGTAGTAAGATCTAGTTGATGGAGTTTTATAAATGGCTCAACACAAAGGATACAAATCTAAAATTTCAGATTAATTAGCGGCACATATGCTCGAATTGAAACATGATTTCAAACAACTAAAATTTGTAGTTAAGAATTGATTCACATTGGAGAAGTGGAGATGTGAATAAATTACTATTATACAGGCAGAACAGAGGTTTATTTTTAAGTTTAAAACTGTTAAGCTTCATGGTCTAAATCAGGAAAGTGATCTCTGTGTTTCTGTAAAGTATTTTTTGTATGTGAAACTACACCAATTCTAGTATATATTTGACATTTTCTCAAGCTTGGATAGGTTTGATGACATCTTGCTCATATTGAGGCATATTGTGATTGTAACTACAGATATATGGAAATGTCTTGTGGTTTGAGGCAATAATGATTTTTTATGAAAAATGCATTTTGGGGGGATTTGTACATTTTTGCACGGATATGATTTATGGCCAAACTATTTACATTGAATTTTAGTCATTAAAATGTTTCTGGATCGATTGACCTTTGAACCTAAAACCAATCACAGTGCATGTATTTAAGGGACCAATCACAGAGCATGTTACTATGCTGTCAGTTTAATGAATTGAGTGAGTCAGAGCGTAGTGAGAAGTGGAAAAGTAAAGAGCTGTTACTTTTGTACCTCATTTCTCAAGGAATTAGATGGTTATTTTGTAAAATATATACTTTTTAACGCCGCCATTCAATAGTGACGTGCTTAAGACGCTGCCGCTTAGTACTTCATGTGGATGTTTTTAAATATCGCTATTTAGACAATTTGGTATAACGAATGAATATGGTTATGGCACGAAGTAGACTAAGTTAGTGAAGACTGGTTACTTGACATGCTTAAGACGCTGCCACTTAGTAATTCATGTAGACGTTTTTTTAAAAACCGCTATGGAGATGTTTTTGTATAATGAATGAATATGGATATGGTACAAAGTAGACTATGTAGGTGAAAACTTGATACTTGTATACCATGGTTCTTAAGAAACATTGTTTAATCATCACAAATGAAAGTATAGATGTGCAAGAATGCATAAAGGCATCATGTCGCTGATAGGCTTTTATGTTGCTATCTACTATGTTGTCAATGGCACATTTGAACACCATTGTTTAAAAGTTTAAGTTGTTAACTTCAAATACTGTATACATCATGCGGATGTTTTTAAATAGTACTATTTAAATGAATGAATATGGTTATGGTACGTAAGTAGACTAAGTAAATGAAGACTTGATATCTGAACACTATAGCATTTAATCGTCATAAATAAAATGTAGATGTGCAAGAATACATGAAGGCATCATGTCGCTGATAAGCTCCTATGTTGCCAACTACTATGTTGTCATCGGCACATTTGAACGCCATTGTTTAGAAGTTTAAGTTGTTGATTCTAAATACTATAAACATGACAATTTGCAATACATAAGGATAGATATATAGATGTGCTTTGTGATTTTGATCCTCCTTTTGTTGATACAATGATGTCATTTTTATAACCCTCATCCACGCTCTTATCACCTCTCGCTTAGACTATTGCAACTTGCTTCTCACAGGACTCCCACTTAGCCATCTCTCTCCTCTTCAATCTGTTCAAAATTCTGCTGCACGACTAATATTCCGCCAGGGTCGTTATGTTCATATTAGCCCTGTCCTCAAGTCACTTCACTGGCTTCCTATCCGTTTCCACATATAGTTCAAACTCCTCTTATTGACCTATAAGTGCATTCACTCTGCAGCTCCTCAGCACCTCTCCACTCTCATCTCTCCAGACTCCGTTCCTTTTATCTTGCTGCACCATATGCCTGGAATAGACTTCCTGAGCCGGTACGTCAAGCTCCATCTCTGGCCGTCTTCAAATCTAAGCTAAAAGCCCACCTTTTTTATGCTGCTTTTAACTCCTAACCCTATTCACTTGTTCAGAACCCTTATTTTATCATCCTCACCTTAATATTCCCTTATCTCTTGTTTGACCTGTTTGTCCTAATTAGATTGTAAGCTCTGTCAAGCAGGGACTGTCTCTTCATGTTCAAGTGTACAGCACTGCGTACGTCTAGTAGCGCTATAGAAATTATAAGTAGTAGTAGTAGTTTTTAGTAAACATTCAACATATTACAAATCCTCCGTTACCAATTATCCATTCATTCGTGGTTTTCCAAATACACATCTAAGGTTAATTTTATAGTATATCCAATCAAAGTACCTACAATATATGTTAATTTTGAAATGATTAAGACCCATATGATATTATTGGTTTTAGTAAACATACCCATTACTTCATCAACACCAAGCATATGTTCCGCATTTCAGGTAATATGATTTTTTGCTATTAGGGGTAGACCCTGTTACTCACCGCTTTTAGGTATGTAGAAAAACACTTTTTGTAAATTCAGATTTTTAATATGAGCACTTTAACACCTAAGTCACATGAAATTATATGTCTTATTGAATAGCATGTCATAATGAACATCACATTGACTTATTTGTTCTGCCTTCACACACACTATCACACTGTGTTCTCCTGTTGCCTGTTTGTGAGTATATATTCTTTTTAAACTTTGATTGATGTTACATTTAATGTTTTATTTAATGTTCTTTTAAATTACAGCTCTCTGTTTTTAATTGTTTTACCATTTCACAGTTTTAATATGATTTTAATTATTATGATTTATATTTTTGAGCTATTGTTTGAAAGTTTTGATTTGTAATGATGCTGTAGACTCAATTTGTATGTTTTCATTTTGTAGTCCTTTTACCCCTGAGGCAGCCTGAGGGCGAAACATGGCCACGTCGGGTAACGGTTTTAATAAACCTCTTCTCCTTTTTTATTCACTCGTTTCTGTGGTTTATATGTGATCTGCTTTTATACTGTTGATTTCTCAGTGGGCAGATTAGCACCTCTTGTTCTTGTCACAACTTTTTCAGATACATCAGAAGCAGAAAGACTGTGAGGGAATCCATGGGACTGTTAGATCACAAAGAAGCTAAAGGGGCGCTCAGGGAGAATAAGGCCATAGCAGAGAAACTGAATTAATTCTTTGCTACGGTCTTTATGGAAGAAGATGTAAGAGATCTGCCTGTACCAGAAATGGTTTTCAAGGGTGATGATGAAGAGGAACTCAAAGAAATCTCGATGAACCTGGAAGATGTACTGAGCCAAACTGACAAATTAAAGAGTAGTACATCCAAGGGTACTCAAAGAACTAAAGCATGAAATTGCTGATCTGCTGTTAGTAATATGTAACCTGTCGTTAAAATTGTCCATAGTACCTAAAGATTGGAAGGTGGCCAATGTGACACTGAAATGAAATTTAATGTGGACAAATGCAAGGTGACGCACACTGGAAAGAATTTGAATCATAGTTATCTGATGCTAGGGTCCACCTTAGGGGGGGGGATCAGCATTAAAAAAAAGATCTAGGTATCGTTGTAGATAATACGCTGAAATCTTCTGCCCAGTGTGCGGCGGCAGCCAAAAAAGAAAACAGGATGCTAGGAATAATTAGGAAAGGAATGGTGAATAAGACCGAAAATACTATAATACCTCTGTATCACTCTATTGTGCGACTTCAGCAAGAGTATTGCATTCAAGTTCTGATTGCCGTATTTAAAAAAAGATATAGCGGATTTAGAAAAAGTTCAAAGAAGAATGACCAAAATGATAAAAGGGATGGAACTCCTCTCGTTTATGCTAAGGCTAAAGAGGTTAGGGCTCTTCAGCTTGAAAAGAGATGTATGAGGGGAGTTATGAATGAGGTTAACAAAATCCTGAGGAAGTTACATGGAAATACCTTTAAAACAATGAATAGTTAAACTCTGGATCTCTTTGCTGGAGGATGTGGTAACAGCGATTAGCATATCTGGGTTTGAAAAAGGTTTGGACAAGTTCCTGGAGGAAAAGTCCATAGTCTGCTATTGAGACAGACATGGGGAAGCAACTGCTTGCCCTGGGATTTGTAGCATGGAATGTTGCCATGGTTTGGATTTCTGCCAAGTGCTTGTGACCTGGCTTGGCCACTACTGGAAACATGATACTGGGCTAGATAGAACATTGGTCTGACCCAGCATGGCTACTCTTATGTTCTAAAGCAGCAGGCCCAGCACACACCCCTGGGAAACCCCAATATCTACGTTTAAAAGCAACATCAGAAAGTGCTTTTTCATAGAAAGGGTAATGGATACTTGGAACGCTTTTTCAGTGGAGGTGGTTTGGACAAAAACGGTGACACAATTCAAAATGGTGCGGGATAAACAGAGGATTCCTATCTAGCGAGAGGATGGGATCAAAGCAAAATAAATAACAGATGGGTGTAACCTGCATGGAGCAGCAGGTACAATCCTGAACAAAGGCACGGAGGAGATGAGCAGCATGTTTTGCACAAAGCAGCAGTACAACTCTAGCCATCTTGCTGAGCAGACTTCCAGTCTTTATCTGCCATCTGTTACTAAGTTTTATTTTAATAAAAGTTGATTTGTTGCCATTGTTTTTATGTCCACTTGGCACTCTTATGTATTCATTGTAGATAACCTGAAAACCTGACTATCTGGATGTGTCATCTGAACTGGGTTTAGAACCCCTGGGTTAGACTGTACAGGGTCTTCTTGCTTTGGTGCTATGACACTGACCCTAAAAACTGACTGCCTCATAACACCAGAATAGAATCTTCCTTAAATCCTATTATTTCTGTTAGGCATTCCCTCATGTTTGATTAGTATGCGGTTACCCATCTGTTATTTATTTTGCTTTGATCCCATCCTCTCGCTAGATAGGAATCCTCTGTTTATCCCGTGCCTTTTTGAATTGTGTCACCGTTTTTGTCCAAACCACCTCCACTGGAAAAGTGTTCGAAGTATCCATTACCCTTTCTATGAAAAAGTATTTTCTGATGTTGCTTTTAAACGTAGATAGTGGGGTTTCCCAGGGGTGTGTGCTGGGCCTGCTGCTTTAGAACATAAGAATAGCCATGCTGGGTCAGACCAATGGTCTATCTAGCCCAGTATCCTATTTCCAGTAGTGGCCAAAACAGTTATGGAGTGAAGGTGTAGCCTAGTGGTTAGTGCAGTGGAGTGGACCTTGATCCTGGGGAACTGAGTTTGATTCCCACTGCAGTTCCTTGTGACTCTGGGCAAGTCACTTAACCCTCCATTGTCCCTGGTACAAAATAAATACCTGAATCATAGGCACCCCGTATAAGAGGCTTGGGGAGGCTAAGCCTCCCCAGCCCAACCCTGACCATCTTGTGTTTCTTCTGCTGCCCGCCGTCTCCGTTGTAATTTTTACTGCACTGAAGAGTTCTGCCTTGGCACCGGCGATTCAGAGTCAGCCTTCTGCCAGTGTCGGGGCATTCTCTTCAGGCATGTCTCACTCCCTCCCAGCTCTGCAGAAAAGAGGAAGTTACCTTAGAGTCCAGGACGCCCCTGAGGAGAAGCCCCGACACTGGCAGAAGGCTGACTGACTCTGAATCGCCGGTGCTGAGGCAGAACTCTTCAGGGCAGTAAAAATGACGGCAGCAGAAGAAAGAGGGAGAAAGATGCAAGACTCCCAAGACCAGTGGAAGTGAGCCTTTCTAGCCCAGTAAGTAAACAAGGAAGCCAATTTGGTTAATGTGTTTCCCCAGGTGACATTCTCACTGCCTTCAGCCCAAACAAAACAAACAAACTTTTGAGCTGCTGCATCCAGGTTGTTCTTGATTGTTGATCATAACAAGGCTAAAGCTGTTTCTGTTAATAGGCACGGTATTGCAGCTGGTAGAAAAAGCGATTATAAACTCTGTAGTTTGTGCTTATACATCCTGTTTCCGTTTCTTGAGAGTTTATCTGAGTTTATCTTAACTGTTGTTGTACTCTGCCTTGGGAAGCTGGTGTTATAAAGATGATAGAATACTGTATATTGAAATTAAATGGAAGTAGAATTAAACTCACTTTTCATTGGGGCACATGGAATCACATTTTAATGTCATCTCATTTGTAGGAATTTGCATTTTAGATACACAACTGGATTATTCTGTTTATTAAGACAGACATAGAAGCCACAATACATTTACTTAAACAAAGAGAAACAGCAGAGGTTTTCAGTAAACAACATGATGAATTAAAAATCAAGATGGATCAATTTAGATATGAAATACAAAGAATAAAAATTAAAAAATTCCATAGAGACGAGAAGGATTTAGTAGATAAAGCGATTTATCCCTGGCTATATAGAGAACATGATATACAAAGATCTGCCTTCGAGGAAGGCGGACCAGATTCAGTAGATACAGACTCAAGTGTATCGGGAGGTGAATCACGTTTTTTAGGACAAGGGAGAGGCAAAAGAGGACGGAGAAGGGGCAGAGGCAGAGGCCCCCAACGGGGGAACAGACAGGACCGGAGTTATCCCCAAGAACCCATGGATCGACCCCACACACGATCACAACAGTGAAGGAATCGGTTGTAGTGAACTTATCAAGATATAGATTATCTATAGTAGAACAAGAGACTAGCTAAAGGCCTAACCTATGTACCAACAGTGACTCACGATTCATTTCAAAGTCGGGTTGATTTAGAAAGATTTTTGAGGAATCTGCACATCAAAGTATTTTTTGCTGGGGAAGAAACTAGATCAGAAACCTCCAGGGTAAAACTTAAGTCGAAATGGGTGCCCCCAACCCCCCCCCCCCCCCCCCCCTGAACCAGCTATTACTATTTTCAAACAATTAGTCACTAAAGAGTTAGAGCAATTGGAACATAGTAAAAATAAAAAACATTATAATTGCACTTTACAAGAAAGACTAGCGATAGAAGCATTCAGGAATAATACAGAAATTATAATTAGAAAAGCTGACAAGGGGGGAGCGGTAGTTTTGCAGAATAAACAAGACTACATTACAGAGGCATTAAGACAACTTCACAACCCATTAGATTATGAAGAACTAGAAGAGGATCCCACAGAGAAGTTACAGCAAGAGATCTTTTCGAAAACTGGGGTGGGCTTTGCACGAAGCTACATAACACAAAAATAATTTGCATTTTTAAATAAAAAAGCCCCTCGCATTCCAGTCTTTTACACTTTACCTAAAATTCACAAAAGTCTACAGAACCCTCCCGGAAGACCAATAGTCTCCAGTCGGAACTCCATATTAGAGCCACTATCAATATATCAATATATCAATATATCAATATATATCAATATATCAATATCAATGTTCCTTGCCAAATCCAGAGGCCACTACTCCATCCTCATCCTCCTGGATCTATCCGCCGCTTTTGACACTGTCAATCATGACTTACTTCTTGCCACACTGTCCTCATTTGGGTTCCAGGGCTCTGTCCTCTCCTGGTTCTCCTCCTATCTCTCCCACCGCACCTTCAAAGTTCACTCTCATGGATCTTCCTCCACCCCCATCCCCTTATCTGTTGGTGTTCCCCAGGGATCGGTCCTTGGACCCCTTCTCTTCTCAATCTACACCTCTTCCCTGGGCTCCCTGATCTCATCTCATGGTTTCCAGTATCATCTCTATGCTGATGACACCCAACTGTATCTCTCCACACCAGACATCACCGCGGAGACCCAGGCAAAGGTATCGGCCTGCTTATCCGACATTGCTGCCTGGATGTCCAACCGCCACCTGAAACTGAACATGTCCAAGACCGAGCTTATCGTCTTTCCACCAAAACCCACTTCTCCTCTTCCTCCACTTTCTATCTCAGTTGATAACACCCTCATCCTCCCCGTCTCATCTGCCCGCAACCTCGGAGTCATCTTTGACTCCTCTCTTTCCTTCTCTGCGCATATCCAGCAGATAGCCAAGACCTGTCGCTTCTTCCTCTTTAACATCAGCAAAATTCGCCCTTTCCTCTCTGAACACACCACCCGAACTCTCGTCCACGCTCTCATTACCTCTCGCCTGGACTACTGCAACTTACTCCTCACCGGCCTCCCACTTAGCCATCTATCCCCCCTTCAGTCTGTTCAGAACTCTGCTGCACGTCTCATATTCCGCCAGAACCGATATACTCATATCACCCCTCTCCTCAGGTCACTTCACTGGCTTCCGATCAGATACCGCATTCAATTCAAGCTTCTCCTTCTTACCTACAAATGCACTCAGTCTGCTGCCCCTCACTACCTCTCTACCCTCATCTCCCCTTACGTTCCCGCCCGTAACCTCCGTTCACAGGATAAATCCCTCCTCTCAGTACCCTTCTCCACCACCGCCAACTCCAGGCTCCGCTCATTCTGCCTCGCCTCACCCTATGCTTGGAACAACCTTCCTGAACCCTTACGCCAAGCCCCCTCCCTGCCCATCTTCAAGTCTTTGCTTAAAGCCCACCTCTTCAATGCTGCGTTCGGCACCTAACCCTTACCGTTCAGTGAATCCAGACTGCCCCAATTTGACTGCCCCTATCGGACCGACCGTTCACTTGTCTATTAGATTGTAAGCTCTTTGAGCAGGGACTGTCTCTCTTTGTTAAATTGTACAGCGCTGCGTAACCCTAGTAGCGCTCTAGAAATGTTAAGTAGTAGTAGTAGTAGTATATATAGACACCTTTTTACGCCCCTTTGTTCAGGAAACTAGGTCCTATATTAAAGACACCACAGATTTTTTGAGTCGGATGCAAATGTTGGAAGATATACAAGACCACTGGAGATTAGTCACAATGGATGTAGTAAGCCTTTACACCATCATCCCTCAGGAAGAAGCTTTAGAAGTAATAACTCAGTCTCTGGAAACACGTGAAATGATTCATGTTCCTACAGAATTTATAACTGAACTGGCAGAAATAGCCTTGAAAAATAACTATTTTCAATTTGAGGGACGGTTATTTAAACAAAAAACAGGGGTAGCCATGGGCGTAACAATCGCCCCCTCGGTAGCCAATTTATTTGTTGCCAGATTTGAAGAAAAGTATGTGTACACGTCTATATGGTTCAAGAAAATGAAAATTTGGTTAAGATTTATAGACGATGTATTCTGCATTTGGACAGGCACCGAACATTAATTGAAAATGGCGCTTGAATATTTGAATACCTGCCATCCAACATTGCGCTTTACTTGTGAACAAGATCTCCATAGTATGTCATTTTTGGATGTATTAATCACCAAGAATAACAATAAATTGGAGACCACAGTTTTTCGTAAATCAACTGATAGAAACACATTTTTGGAATACAGTAGCTGTCATCCGCAGAAATTGAAAGACAGTTTACCTATATCTCAGTTTTTACGCTATAGACGCATATGTTCGAGCGAGACAGAATTTAAAGAGAAATCTAAAATTCTTAGAAAACGATTACACGAGAGAGGCTATCCAATGAATGTAATTAAGAATGCGTACAGAAGAGCGAAATACAACAATCGCGAGTATTTACTTCTTCCCAGACAAAAAGAGACAGATGAGGGAAAAGACAATGTCACCTGTGTATTGAAATACACAAGTGAAGCAACCCAGGTTTCTAAAATATTAAAGAAGAATTGGCATATAATTCAGACTTTACCGGAGTTACAAAATACTAATCTAAGACTGGTGTATAGTCGTGGTAGGACCCTTAAAGAGATTCTGGCACCAGCTATTCTTAAAAGACCTTATGTACCAGATTCCTAGTTAATGGGACATAGAAGCTGTGGACAATGCAGTATGTGTGGAACAATGATTAATACGAAGGAGTTTATAGATCCTAGGACGAAGAAACATTACATCCTTCATCAGAACACCACTTGCAGTTCAGAATGGGTGGTTTATGCCATCATATGCCCTTGCCAGAAAGTTTATGTGGGACAAACATCACGTAAATTTACTATCAGACTCACAGAACACAAGAGCAATATCAATACACAGAAGAAGACTGCTCCTTTAGCCATGCATTGCATCGAATTAAATCATACTTTTGATACTCTAAAATGTGTCATTCTACAACAAATCAAATGGGACATACAAGGAGGTGATAGAAAATTAATTTTATTACAACAAGAGCAAAGATGGATTTATCGTTTACATTCTCTACAACCGGACGGTTTAAACATGAGAATTGAATGGAACCAGTTCTTTTAATTAAGTTCCGTCTGACGTCAACCATTATACATACATGATCTATAAAGGATTGGATGAACGTAAGCTAGCCCCGCCCAGTAGGAGGTTAGGTGGAGCTCGAAACAACGCATCTGATGTCATCCATTATAAATACCAACGCCATCTTGAAAATTTCACATTGAAGAAAGCGAAAAGCCGATTGAAGTAAGGAACATCAAGTTAAGGTTGGAGGTGGTACTGTTTATATTAAGAAGCGCCAAATATATGATATATATGATATATATTTTCTAATAGATACAGTTGATTGACCCGCGGACCCTGAGGAAGAAGGCGAAACTTGGGCTGAGTCGGGCCGTGGATTGGGTTCAGATGACTGTGTTCCGGTTAACTGCTTAGAATTTTTTCAGCAGTGAGCTAAGTAACCATTAATTTGAGATTTCTTTAAAATTGGAGAATAGAAGTGGGTTACTTAAATAGGGGTTTTTCAGCCAGTGATGATCGGGCGGTGCTCCCTTACGTTGTTTCACAACACAAGGAGCTTACGCCGGGATTGAGGCTTTTCCCCTATAAATTAAACATATATTTGACGCTATTTATTTCTATGTAGGAGTCTATATTTATATGATTGTTGATTGATTTGACTGCCTATAGCTCCAATATTGATTATTATTCTGTTTTTAGGCATGTTTCAGGGACAAGTGGTTTTATAGGTCAAAATAAAAATAAATATTTTTTTAATGCAGATCTCTTTTGTTTAAACATAACTAAATGGGCTATAAGCCCCTAATGGTGTATTAGGTTCTGCCCAGTGTAATATTTTTGGTACAGTAAAGCAGTGGCGTAGCTAGGGTAGTTGACACCCGGGGCCGGTCATTTTTTAACACCCCCCCCCCCCCCGAAATCCAGTACTAGGCATACCGAGAATACAAAACACTCAGGACCTATAGATCAATTCTACCATACCATAAGCAGTAATTTGTACGAGTCACACAAGGAAAAGGAAAGCATCTTAAACACTACAGTGAGCACTAGAACATCAATTCACCTATTATAAAACAAAAACAGACAGATTAGTACAGATCGTCGATCCTGCACAGTCAATGCCAACCAAAAGCCATGTCTTTTTCACAAATAGATACACCCTAATCCACTATAGAATAAGTAATCATAAACTTTCTATTTAGACAAAAATTAAACTGAACCCCCGATGCCAGACTCTGCATACAATGCAACACCACAGAAACCGAAAATGTCCTCTAGTACTGTGCAAAATATAAAGCCAGCAGATGTAAATTTGAAAAAACTAACAAATACCAATTACCACTTTACAAATTAACAAATAGAAATAAAACAAATAATATAATTTTATTGGACTAATAAGTTTAGCTTTCAGAGGCCAAAACCTCCTCCCTTAGGTCAATTCAGTATAGTACTGTTACAGTGGCCTATCCTGACCTGAGGAAGGGGGTTTTGTTCTCCGAAAGTAAAATGAATTAAAATTAGTCCAATAAAAAGATTACCTTATTTACATGTTCTATTATAAACATTTATTAACACAGCTACAATACTACTTTATCCTAAAGCAAAAAAATAAAAATATATATTTAAAGTTCGTTGTCTCTGGTTTCTGCTTTCCTCATCTTTTCACTGTCTTCCTTCTATCCAGCATCTGTCTTCGCTCTCTCTCTGCCATCCAGTGTCTGCCCTCTCTCTCTGCCCCTTCCATCCACTGTCTGCCCTCTCTCCCTTCCATCCACTTCTGCCCCTTCCATGCACCATCTGCCCTCTCTCTCTGCCCCTTCCATCCACTGTCTGCCCTCTCTCCCTTCCATCCACTTCTGCCCCTTCCATGCACCATCTGCCCCAGTCTGCCATCTCTCTCTCCCCCTTCCATCAACATCTGGCCTCTATCTCTGCCCCTTCCATCCACCATTTTCCCCAGTCTGCCCTCTTTCTCTCTCCCCTTCCACCCACCATCTGCCCTTTCTCTCTGCCCCTTCAATCCGTCTGCCCTCCCTCTCCCATCCGTCCAGGGTCTGCCCTCCCTCACGTGCCCCCCTTCCATCCAGGATCTGTCCCCTCTCTCTCTGCCCCCTCTTTTCAGCCCCCAGTTCCAGTCCCCTTCATCCACCACAAGCCTTGCATCCTCCCCTTTCAGCCCCAGACCCATTCTCCCACCTGTCCCAGGCATGGACCCATTTTCCCTCCTGCCCCCTTGTCAGACCCCAGTTCCAGCTTCAGACCCTTTCTCCCATCTGAGCACTCCCCTCCCCCCCAATCCCCTTCTCCCCTCTCTGAGTACCCATCTGAGCTCCCCCACCCTCCCTAATCCCCTTTAAGCACCCCTCTGAGCTCCCCCACCCCTCCCCAATCCCCTTCTCCCCTCCTTGATGCTCTCCCACCCTCCCTAATCCCCTTTAAGCACCCCTCTGAGCTCCCCCACCCCTCCCCAATCCCCTTCTCCCCTCCTTGATGCTCTCCCACCCTCCCTAATCCCCTTTAAGCACCCCTCTGAGCTCCCCACCCCTCCCCAATCCCCTTCTCCCCTCTCTGAGCTCCCCACCCTCCCTAACCCCCTTTAAGCACCCCTCTGAGGTCCCCCACCCCACCCCTCCCCAATCCCCTTCTCCCCTCTCTGAGCTCCCCACCCTCCCTAACCCCCTTTAAGCACCCCTCTGAGGTCCCCCACCCTTCCCCAATCCCCTTCTCCCCTCTCTGAGCTCCCCCACCCTTCCCCAATCTCCTTCTCCCCTCTCTGAGCTCCCCCACCCTCCCTAACCCCCTTTAAGCACCCCTCTGAACTCCCCCACCCTTCCCCAATCCCCTTCTCCCCTCTCTGAGCTCCCCCACCCTCCCTAACCCCTTTTAAGTACCCCTCTGAGCTCCTCCACCCTTTCCCAATCCCCTTCTCCCCTGAGCTCCCCCACCCTCCCTAATCCCCTTTAAGCACCCCTCTGAGGTCCCCCACCCCTCCCCAATCCCCTTCTCCCCTCCTTGATGCTCTCCCACCCTCCCTAATCCCCTTTAAGCACCCCTCTGAGCACTCCCACCCCTCCCCAATCCCCTTCTCCCCTCTGAGTCCCCCCCGACAGCTGAGATCCGTTCTCCTGTTGCTCCTACCCTGTCCTGCTTTAAAAATAAATTTTTCGAAGCGCCGGAAAGTGGCAGGCAGTGCGCCTCGCGTCTGCCCTGCTAGTAAAGAAGATCTCGCTGACATCGTCGCCCTTCCCACATTGAGTCCCGCCCCCCTCTGAGGCAACTTCCTATTACCGCGAGGGCGGGCGGGACTCAGTGTGGGAAGGACGACGACGACGTCAGCGAGATCTTCTTTACTAGCAGGGCAGACGCGAGGCGCGCTGCCTGCCACTTTCTGGCGCTTCGAAAAAAAAACTTTTTAAAGGCGGAGCAGTGGGAGCGGAGCACCCCCCCCCCCCCACCCGATGACACCCGGGCCGGACCGCCCCCACCGCCCCACCCTTGCTACGCCACTGCAGTAAAGTTCTGAGTGTGTTTTTGCACAAAGTTGTGCATAGTGTTTTGCAGTTGAGCGATTATGGTTAGTAGATGCTTTGAGCAACCACTTTATTCTTTGACATATGATACGTATCTAATATCTAAATTTAATAAAAGGTATTAATTGTGACTTTTATTTTTATTTATTTTTTTCTGTGTGTTATCAGACAATTATGGATTTAAGCTCCACCCCTGGCCCCACCCCTAACCCCGCCCCCTTTAGCCTTCCCGAACAGTAGATGTAAACTGTATATCAAGTCCCATTTCCCTTTCCCATACAGCATCTCATCAGTGGCAAAACCCTAACTATTTGGAATTGTAACCTTAAATACTATTATTTAACCTTCCTTGTTTTTGTTTGTTCTGCTGTTCTGCTCCTGCCTTCCCTGTTCATAAAAATGTGTAAACCCCTTAGATTTCCTTGAATGATTTGTGGTATTTCAAATAAAATTTAAATTTGCAACTAGATTCGACTTGACAGCTGGGGAAGGCATTGCAGATGAAAAAGGTCATTCTGTGCAGGACGCAAAGCTTCTGAGCTGAGTACTTAAATACGACTCACGCGAGACCTTCAGTAATAGCAACAAAAATCAACCTGTTCCTTGAATTAAAAACAAAATTGTCAAAGCGATCTATCTTTCTTGCACCACGCCGGGGACTGGAGAGAAGTGTAGGAGAACGAGCGAAAGCAGGCATGCACACCACACGTTCAAGTCAGTCTGCATGCAAGCACAAAAAAACCAAAAGAGTGAACACTGTCTCAAACATCCCCTCCTACCTTGTGACCTGCTTCGTCCAGCGATTATAAACAGAAAAAGAGAAAGGCTGAGATTGTTCTTTCTACTTTCTGTTCATGCACCCTATAAACAACAAAAGTACTTCCTTTAAACAAAAGACTATAAAATTAAACTTTTTTTTTCTCAGCATCATCACAAAACTTGAACAGTACTAACGCAAGATTCTTAAAAACATACGTTTGTTTTGAGAGACATGATCGACCACACTGCTGATTTCAGAACAGTAATAGTACTAAACATGGCGAAACTGGGAAAGTAATTTTTAAACGTTAAAAAAACTGTGCTCATTTCATACTTACAAGACAGAATAAGAAACCAAGCCTCTGACAGTAAGATGGATTTAGAATCTGAAGGCATCTAACTGTGGCTTCATCCTTGAACTCCGCAGTCTGGAATTTCCCTCTCACACTTTTGGTAGAAGAGGAAGTGGAACGCAGGCAGAACCCTTGCTGCGCCCGGGCAGTACCTATACAGTAGCTCTTCCCATATTTGCTGTGTTTAACTGACTCTTAGTATGGTTTCTAGACTACGATGGGATCTCAGCTACTCGATAACTCATAATAAGTGGCCTCGCTCTTTGATTTCTCTCGACGAGCAAAAGGGAAGGTGGCGGGCGGTGCAGATCTGGTTAAACTAAAGAGCAGTTTGGGACCTTAAAGGAAAGTGTGCTAGTCCCTCTCCCGGTAGACTGTATAATTTCACGCTCCGGCAAAGTCATTAGTTAGGCAGAGGGCGCATCCACAGATCTTGTTCTCTCTAATGTCATAATATAGTTGAGTTACATTAAATGTGTCAAAAAAAAAAAAAAGAAGAGAACTCTACTGTTATGTTGGAGGGAATAGAATATGGAGTGGGAGAAGAAACTGGGGCGAACAAAAGAATAAAGCAATCTGAGCCAGTAACTGTTAAAACTTCTGTGATGTCATAAGACCTGAATTTGTTTATGCCTTTTGCAACGCGATTCTGTTTAAATTAATAAAAAATGTTTACAGCTCCTTCCCCAATACATATATTTCTGCACCTGCAGAACTGAGATCTCAGTTGAACTTATGGAGACCTTTATGCTGTGAGAAACTACAGTGACCTGCCAGTAAAGCCAGGACTGTGATGTCCAAACCTGTAGCTGAGGTTTGTAGTACCCCTGTGTTCCCTGTTCTTTGGAGTAATGGAGAGCACAGCAAGCTTTCTAATTGTGGAAGAGCAGGGGGGGAGGGGGAGAGAGAGGTGTCAGTGTAATATTTTCCAAGGGGCCAATGCTCAAAGCTTACTGGGCTTGTAACATTGCATTTTGACCAGTGTTAGCCACTTTTGGGGTTTTGGCGCTGCTTTTACCATTCGCGAAAGCAGTGGCTGAAACCTAGATGCACATGCGAGCTAATTAGTATTACAACGAGCGTTCCATCCAATACACAGAAGGGATCACCTACTTGTAACGTTTAAAACTTTCCAGCAGGTCCAAGGTGGCATTTCATGTGAAAGGGCGCCTTCTCGGTGGTCTGCGCTTTTTAATAGTATCTGCACATTTCATGTGTATCATATGCATGTGTGTTCCGCCGGGAACAGTAGTGTAACTTTAAAAAAGAAAAGAAAAAGACAACAACAAAAAAAGTAACCAATAAGAATCACCCATGAACTTGTGCATATGACGTCCATCTATGACGTGCTCCTTTATGGCAGGGTCCAAAGAGCAGTTGTTGCCATTTTTCAAGTTAGATTCTCATTTTATTTTGTCTTGCTTTGTATTTTATTTTATTTTATTTTTGCTTTTTTCCCTGTGTAACGGAGCATATATATTGCAATCATTTGTCCCCCTTCCTCTGCCTCTCATTCCTCTGGCCTGGGCATGTGCAGACCATCAATACTTACCACAAGACCATTCTGTGATGTGCTGGGTGCTTTCCCTACCAAACTGCATGTACACTTTCCATATATCTCATTTGCATGTGATTTCCTTTGATCATCGATCGCTATTCCTCATAGAAACCTGATGACAGATAAAGGCCAAATGGCCCATCCAGTCTGCCCATCCTCAGTAACCACTAACTCTTCCTTTTCCTAAGGGATCCCACATGCTTGTCCCATGCTTTCTTAAATTCTGACACAGTCCTCGACTCCACAACCTCCACCGGGAGGCCATTCCATGCTTCCACCGCCCTTTCTGTGAACAAATACTTCCTTAGATTCCTCCTAAGCCTATTTCCTCTTAACTTTATCATATGCCCCCTCATTCCAGAGTTTTCCTTCATTTGAAAAAGGCTCATTTCCTGTACATTAATGCCTCTGAGATAATTAAACATCTCTATCATATCTCCTCTCTCTCTCCTCTCTTCCAGCGTATACATGTTGAGGTTCATAAGCCTATCCCTATATGATTTATCTGTAAGACCTCTTACCAATTTTGTAGCCACTCTCTGAACTGACTCCATCCTGTTTATATCTTTCCATAGGTGCAGTCTCCAGAATTGCACACAGTACTCTCAATGGGGTCTCACCAGAGACTTATACAAGGGCACTATCACCTCTTTGTTCCTGCTGGTCATCCCTCTCCTTATACACCTAAGCATCCTTCTGGCTATGACAGTCACTTCTTCTACCTGTTTTTCTACCTTTAAGGTCATCAGACACAATTACCCCCCCCCCCCCATGTCCCACTCTTCCTTTGTACACAGAAGCACTTCACCCCCTATATTTTTTTTTTTGTTACATTTGTACCCCACGCTTTCCCACTCATGGCAGGCTCAATGTGGCGGGCAATGGAGGGTTAAGTGACTTGCCCAGAGTCACAAGGAGCTGCCTGTGCCGGGAATCAAACTCAGTTCCTCAGTTCCCCAGGACCAAAGTCCACCACCCTAACCACTAGGCCACTCCACTCCGTTCCCTTGGATTCATGTGACCCAAGTGCATGACCCTGTATTTTTTAGCATTAAATCTTAGTTGCCAAATATTGACCATTCCTCAAGCTTTGCTAGGTCCTTCCTCATGTCATCCACACCCTCTGGGATGTCCACCCTGTTGCAGAGTTTGGTATCATCCTTAGAGACAAACTTAACCAGACAGCCCTTCCGCAATATCGCTCACAAAGATGTTAAAAAGAGTCGGTCCCAGGACCAATCCCTACGGCACTCCACTGATAGCATCCCTATCTTCAGAGCAAGCTCCATTTACCAACACCCTCTGTCTCCTTCTGTTCAAACAATTTTTAACCCAATCAGTTACTCTAGGTCCTATACCGAGGGTACTCAGTTTATTTATGAGTCGCCTGTGCGGAACAATGTCAACGTCTTTGCTGAAAACTAAGTATATCACATCTAGTGCCCCTCCCACATCCAACTGTTTGGTCACCCAGTCGAAGAAATCAATCAGATTTGTCTGACATGACCTGCCTCTAGTGAAACCATGCTGCCTCAAGTCCTGCATTCCATTCATTTCAAGACACCTAACAATCCTCCACTCAGTGGCGTACCAAGGGGGAGCGGTGGGGGCGGTCCGCCCCAGGTGCACGCCGCGGGGGGGTGCTGCGGCGCGCGCCTGTCAGCTGAGTTCGCTGACTTTGCTAACTTCGCTGCAGCTCCCTCTGCCCCGGAACAGGTTACTTCCTGTTCCGGCCGGGGCAGAGGGAGCTGCAGCGAAGTCAGCGAACTCAGCTGACAGGCACGTGCCGCGGCACCCCCCCCCCCCCCCAGCGGCGTGCACCCAGTGAGGGTGTCATTTCACCAGGGGGGCCACGCTGCACCCGGGGGGGGCGCATCGGCGCTCCGCCCCAGGTGTCATGCCGGCTAGGATCGCCACTGCCTCCACTTTAGATGTGTTTCCATTAATTTACTTACCGCCGGGGTCAGACTGACAGGTCTTTAATTCCCAGCCTCTGTCTTACTTCCATTCTTGTGCAAAGAAACCACATCCGCCCTTATCCAGTCCTCCGGGACTACTCCAGACTCTAAGGAAGCATTGAAGAGGTCAGTCAGCGGAGCCGCCAGAACTTCTCGAGTTTGTTGAGCACCCTTGGATGTATCCCATCAGGCCCCATCGCTTTGTCTACTTTTAATTTAGCTAACTCCTCATGAACACAGTTCTCTGAGAACAGGACTTAGTCTACCATACATCTATCCCCTTTTGCATTTTTTTTCTGCGGTCCTACACAGCTATAAATGCATGCAGCTATTAACGATGACTTTTGAGCATCGGCCCCCAAAATTGTTGTTTGTAGCTAATACGCCCATCAACATTTACTTTCTCCTGTTCACTACTTGCCAAATTCATAGGTATAATCTGATTATCAAAGACATGACCCAAATTGAATAACATGAACCTGCTCTCATTTGGATTTTTTTAAAACTTTTTATTTATGTAGAATTTTTTAACCATACATTCAAGTAATAACTTGACATAGAAAACAGGTGAGATGGTGTAACAGATAAATTACATACAAAGAGGGACATTTTCGAAAGGGACTGCCAAGTTTTGATGAGGACATCCTCATAAAATGTCCCCATCCAGGGGCGGGGAAACCCGTATTTTCGAAACAAGATGGACGTCCATCTTTCATTTCGATAATACAGTCAGGGACGCCCAAATCCTGAAATTTGGTCATCCTTAGAGATGGTCATCCCTAGACTTGGGTCGTTTCTGATTGAGTGAATTCCTTCAAAAAGGCGGTAAATAAATCCTAATAAATAAATAATAGTGCCTTCTTTTTACTACCCCATCATTATGGAACTCTGTGCCCTTAATCTACGAAGTGAATTTTCATTAAGAAAGTTTGTCATTGTTAAAAGTTTGGTTATTTGAGCAACCTTGGAGTCATCTTCGACTCCTCTCTCTCCTTCTCTGCTCATATTCAACAAATCGCCAAAACCTGTCGCTTCTTCATCTTCAACATTAGCAAAATTCGCCCCTTCCTTTCTAAACATGCCACCAAAACCCTTATTCACACCCTTGTTACTTCTCGCTTGGACTATTGCAATTTACTTCTCACTGGTCTTCCGCTCAATCATCTTTCTCCTCTCCAATCTGTCCAGAATTCTGCAGATCGACTTATTTTCCGCCAGAATCGTTATGCCCACACCAGCCCACTCTTCAAGTCACTTCACTGGCTCCCTGTCCGCTTCCGTATACAGTTCAAACTCCTCTTACTGACCTTTAAATGCATCCACTCTATGACCCCTCACTACCTCTCCTCTCTCATCTCTCCCTACATTCCTCCCCGTGAACTCCGCTCTCTGAACAAATCTCTCTTGTCATCCCCTTTCTCCTCCACCGCTAACTCCAGACTTCGTTCCTTTTATCTTGCGGCACCTTATGCCTGGAACCGTCTTCCCGAACCCATACGTCTAGCTCCATCTCTACCTGTCTTCAAATCTATGCTGAAAGCTCACCTTTTCACTACTGCCTTTGGCTCCTAACCGCTACTCATTTGCCCTCCTCCCCTGTTCCTCTTTACCCTGTAATTTCCTTGCCCGTAATGTCTTGTCTGCTTGTGTGTTACCTAGATTGTAAGCTCTTTGAGCAGGGACTGTCTCTCTATGTCAAATGTACAGTGCTACGTGCATCTGGTAGCGCTATATAAATGCTATTAGTAGTAGTAGTAGTAGTTTTTATTAATTTATTATTGTTTTTATATTGACTAACATTATTTGTGTTATATATGCTATTGTTATTTTCTAGCCCCTGGCGCAGCCCTTGTGTGGGCTTAATATGGCCAGTTTCATGCTTGCTTGGTTTTCATTTCAGTAACAAAGGTTTTCCAGTCAATATTCCAGATCTGATGTACTGTTCACCGCCATCTTGGAGTTTGCAGATCGCCTATCCTGTTGCTTTCTTGGATTAGCCCCCCTGGGCCTACTGTACATGCCCTGATGGTCTAGTGGCTAGTTGGGGGCAGAAGCGATCCCCAGTCACTCCTGTCCATGTCCTCTCTGCTGCCAAAATGGCAGCTTCAATCTCTAGCATCAGTCTTGCATCACTGCCGCTGGAGATCGCAGCAACCATTTTGAGATTGGAGCCAGCACTGGCAGGAATGACTGAAGATTAGATCCAGCATAGGCAGAAGCAATGTTAAAATGGATGCCATGACCTACAGCAACAGTCTTAGAAGACTGCCGCTAAAGATTACAGCACCTATTTTGGCAGCACTGAGGACATGGGCAGGAGCAACTGGGGATAGCTTCTGCTATAACTAGCCACTAGACCACCAGGGGATATACAGTAGGCCTGGAGTGGGTCTAAGAGGGAGGCTCATTCTGCGCATGAGGGAGGGGGAGAGAAGAATGGAGGCTCATTCTATGCATGGGAGGAGGAGAGGAGGGAGTGGGGGCTTCTTCTGTGTGGGGACCGGGCCTATCAGCTACAGATTCAGTTTTGGCTGGCACTGAAGAAATTGGTTTTGGTCAACCTACTCTCCCCTTCGCCCTCCCCCCCACCAAAGATTTTTTCCTTCCATTTAGAAGGCAAAAGTAAAATAGAGGAAATTAAGTAGTTTTAGATTCTCACTTAACATTACAGCAGCACATGTAAAAGTCCTTTTCTTGACCCCAGTGGTTTTCGAATGATTCTACAAGTTGTTGTTTTTTACCCCTGTTTTAATTATGCCAATTTGATTCTGGTCAACTCTAAAAGCATAGCATATAGTGCAGAATTCTGTAGCCAATGCTTTGTTGAGCATGTCTTGTTCTAACTATATTACGCACCTGTTGTTGTGGAACTTTAGTGCCTACCCATTGTCATCTGATGTATAAAGTTCTAGTGATGGTTTTAAATCAGCTGCCCCTATAGAGCGATCTATGTTAGTTCCACACTCTTCTGATCACCCTGCATGGGTTTGTTTATATAAGTTGTTTATGGCTCCCTCTGTCTGATGTGTCTGCAAGGCTGCACCACACACTCTAGAGCATTCTTGGTATTTGCACCCCAACTTCGGAATAGGTTCTCACTTCTCAGCTACTATATGAGCAATTTCTGATGAAGAATCCTTGTGCAAGCATGTGAAAACCTTTTATATCAGCCTGTGATTCAGGGTTTTTAACTGATTTATTCTTACATTTGTTCTCTTACAAATATTATGCTCTTCGTAACCCACAGACCATCATGCATGGGAGTAGCCTAATGGTTAAACTGCTTTGATTATAACCACAGAAAGGCAGTGTATCAAATCCCACCCCTCAATCCCTTGTTTTAAGACATAGCTGAAACAAGCCTTTATGAAACTTATGGTTGCTTTAGAGGATGCGCAAAAGCCAATGAGGAAGTAATTTTTAATATACATGTATTGCCATTGTAAAATGGGAAATACGCAGAGAATATGTTGGCTTGCCCAAACCACGCATGCTTCGAGTTCTGATTGTAGTTGGACCGGTTGAGCTTTCCAGCTACGGTGTGCTAAATATACTTGTATTATTTGAGGTATGACTGACAGCTCCTGAAGACGCCAACTGAGCGAAACACAAACTCTGTGTCGGGCTGGACAATCTTTTTGAGGAAAAGGAGTGTTTGACTTTAAACCAGTTGAAAATTGAGGAATTTGGGAAGATCTCTGTGGTTAAAAATTAGAACTGGATGTGGGTTTGCCTGATGGACTGGTGATTTATTGAGAAGAAAAGCCTTTATCATGGACTGACTCCTAATCCTGGATGAGATTTTTAAATTTGATATATATATGGGTAATGAATGAATGGATGAATGTGAGGATATGTTTTAGATGGTCATGATAGTTTTGTTATAGTTTTGCTGTGCTTTTGCATAGAAAAGTGATTTTGATATGAAAAGCAAAAGATTTGTTTAGAAATAAATAAAGAAATGTGTATGTAAATATAATTGTATGATTTCGAATAGTATTTTCCTGCAATGTATATGAGTTTAACACGGAGTTTAACAACGGATGACAACCGGGAACTGGTTTAGTGAACTCCCAAAATTTTTTTGATTTACAGCACTGCACTATTTGAAGTGACTGAGAGCATTTCTGGACAGTGGGATAAGATAAGCAGCTGTATAATTGTGGGAGTATACACATAATATACAAATGAACTACACACAGAAGTGGGTAGATCCATTACACTCAAAGTAAAACATCATATAAGATAGGTAGGAGGTGGAGTGCAATGATGTACCACAAGGAAAGCATTATATATGGCTGCTAGTCAGTCTGTAAATGTTTTTCCAGTCACTGAGCACTATTTTGAATGCAAGAGAAAAAACATATATAAAAAAAACGATTGGTGATTGGTGAAGTAGAGTTACTTAGTAAGATACACTGTATAAGTTATATAATAGAAGGGGTTATTAGTTTACATTTGGTAAATAAAAAAAACCCTGAAGGGAGATCTATACCCCAGAAGTGGTGACTATTGAATTTTAATTGCCAAACCTTAGACCATTCTTCTAGCTTCCTCAGATCCTTTTTCATGTTTTCCACTCCCTCCCGGGTGTCCACTCTGTTACAGATCTTAGTATCATCCGCAAATAGGCAAACTTTACCTTCTAACCCTTCGGCAATGTCACTCACAAATATATTGAACAGAATCAGCCCCAGCACCGATCCCTGAGGCACTCCACTACTCACCTTTCCCTCCTCCGAGCGAATTCCATTCACCACCACCCTCTGGCGTCTGTCCGTCAACCAGTTCCTAATCCAGTTCACCACTTCAGGTCTTATCTTCAGCCCATCCAGTTTATTTAAGAGCCTCCTGTGGGGAACCTTGTCAAAAGCTTTGCTGAAATCTAAGTAGATTACGTCCATAGCTCGTCCCTGATTCAATTCTCCTGTCACCCAATCAAAGAACTCAATGAGATTCATTTGGCACGATTTCCCTTTCGTAAAACCATGTTGTCTCGGATCTTGCAACTTATTGGCTTCCAGGAAATTCACTATCCTTTCCTTCAGCATCGTTTCCATTACTTTTTCAATAACCGAAGTGAGGCTTACCGGCCTGTAGTTTCCAGCTTCTTCCCTATCACCACTTTTGTGAAGAGGGACCACCTCTGCCGTTCTCCAGTCCCTCGGAACCTTTCCCGTCTGCAAGGATATATTAAACAAATCTTTAAGAGGACCCGCCAAAACCTCTCTGAGCTCCCTCAATATCCTGGGGTGGATCCCGTCCGGTCCCATGGCTTTGTCCACCTTTAGCTTTTCAAGTTGTTGATACACACTTTCTTCTGTGAACGGTGCTCTATCCACTTCATTCTCAATTGTATTATTTCCAGTCCATCGCGGTCCTTCTCCAGGATTTTCCTCAGTGAAAACAGAACAAAAGTATCTATTTAGCAAATTTGCTTTTTCTTCATCATTTTCCACATAGCGGTTCGCAGTATCTTTTAGTCTCACAATTCCCTTTTTAGTCATTCTCCTTTCACTAATATACCTGAAGAAATTTTTGTCACCCCTCCTTACATTTCTAGCCATTTGTTCTTCCGCTTGCGCTTTTGCCAGTCGTATCTCTCTCTTGGCTTCTTTCATTTTCATCTGGTATTCCTCCATGTGTTATCCCATGATCTAGAGGAAGGCTCAAATTTGCTTCTTTGTCTGAAGGATGGGCACCTGGGTGATCACCTCCACCTTTGGATCTGGGGTCTCACTTGTCCTGAGTACCCCAGATACTGAACTTCTTGTCCTCCAAGGAAACACATTTTGGGGTTTGCAATTAACCCAGCAGTCCATAGGTTATCCAGTATGGCTTCTACTTGGATAAGATGGGGCCTCCAATTCTTACTATAGATAACAATGTCATGCAAGTAGGCAGCCGCATAGTCGCCATGGGGTCTGAGTAGGCGGTCCACAACGTGCTGAAAGCTGGGGCTCCATGAAGGCCAAACAGGAGAACCGTAAACTGGAAAAGACTCTGGGGTGTTGAAAAGGCTGTCTTTTCTTTGGGGTGAGAGGTACCTGCCAATATCCCTTGGTCAGGTCTAGGGTTGAAATGAAGCAGGCCCCCCACCAGTCGCTCAATGAGTTCATCCATCCTTGTAACTGGATAGGCCTCTAGCTTGGACACAGCATTCACTTTGCAGAAATCAGTGCAAAACCAGATGCTCCCATCCGGTTTAGCTACCAATACAATGGGATTTGTCCAATTACTTGTGGACTCCTCGATAACTCCCATTTTAAAGATTTAAGCAAATTCCTTTGCCACCAGTTGCAGCCGAGCTTCTGAGATTCGATAGGGACACTGCCAAACCACCACTCCTGGTTCTGTAATAATGTCATAAGCCCTCAAAAGAAATGGCTCTGAGTACCTGAAAAATAGGATGATCCTCCACACACCACCAAGGACACTAAGGTCCTCCCAAGCACTTTCACTAATCACACCCTCTCCAAAAGACATTACACAATGTGATACCCACAAGCGAGCCTTCTCCGGAGTAGCCCTCACACTCTGGAATGCACTGCCTGAAAGACTGCGCTTAACACAAGACTATCTCTACTTCAGGAAGCAGATGAAAGCTTGGCTCTTCAACCAGGCCTTTAATGGAGGAAGTAACTAACTCGTTAGTATCACTCACACACACAAGGAGTGACTCAGGCTGCATATACTGCAGCAGGACATGTTTATCCACTCCTACCCTAGCTGAAATAATATTTAACCATTTCTCTGACCTCATGCACAACTTTCTTTAAATCAATCATCCTACTTTCTAACTCATCCTACTTTCTTACCTATCTATATGTTACATTTTTGCTTTACCCTTCACTATCAATTATAATGTTCTATTACGTATTGTGTTGACATTGTTAGTATACCGTGCCATACTTTGTATTGTTTTTGAATATTTTTACTGCTGTAATTGCCTATTGCTCATGTTTGATCTATTCTTACTGTACACCGCCTTGAGTGAATTCCTTCAAAAAGGCGGTAAATGAATCCTAATAAATAAATAAAAATAAGCAGCAAGGTGGGGCCAGTCTGGCACTTTGGAGAACACATCTTCATTTTAGCATACTAACTGCTCCAGGTTGGCCTTCTGTGAGTTGGAGAGCTGGTCACCCAATGGAACTTGCATGGGTCCGGAGGCTCTAGTGACTTCCGGGCCAAAATCATCATTCTGCACTAGAGCTGTTGTCATTGTTATCCACTTCTTCAATAGGTTGATGTGGAAGATTTTCACCTTATCCCTCTTGTCAGATTTGGCCACTTTATAGTTAACAGACCCTGTCTTTTCCATGATCTCATAAGATCCTTGCCACTTACATAGCAGCTTGCTTTCAGAAGAGGGTAGAAGGACTAAGACTCTATCCCCCGGCTGGAAGGTTCACTGAACGGCCTTTTGGTTGTAGGCTTGGGCTTGACCTGTCTGAGCCTTTTCCAGTCAAAGGTTGGCAACATCACCTGCTTTCTTCAGCCTCTCCTGCATGATGAGTACATATTCATCCAAGTTCTTCCCTGGACTGGGTTCCTTTTCCCAAGCTTCTCGGATTACATCCAGGATTCCTCTAGGCCTTCTCCCATACAGCAATTTGAATGGAAAAGAACCCTGTTGAACTCTGGGGCACTTCCCGGATGGCAAACAATATATATATTGTGTCGGCAGCCATATTTGGTTTTGCCATTTTTTATCGTGATTTTTTAAAACCGATTTAAAGTGGTTATTTTTTGTGTGTGTGTGTGTATGTGCAAGTCAAAGAAGTTATTCTGCAAACTAGTGCAATCGCTAGTACTGAGCCACCTGGATTACTGTAACTCCATTTTCGCAGGATGCAAAGAAAAAACCATTAAGAAACTCCAGACTGCCCTAAGGGCTCATTTTCAAAGCACTTAGCCTTAGAAAGTTCCATACACAGGAGTTTTCCTACATCGCGGCTGTCTTATATGACAACATCGTGTGAAGTTCTTTCTATCCCCATTTTTGGAAACATACAAACTTCACACAACTTACACCCAAACCTTGACCTCTGAGGCAGGCGTTGTTTAACGCCGAAACACGGCCCATGTCGGGTCATTTACCAATAAAATACTCCTGTTGTCTCAGTCTTCAAGGCCCAGTGTTGCTTTTTTTGTTTGTGTACTTTTTTTGTGTGTACTTTCTATGTATGCTAGTTACCCTCTCTGTTTGGCTTCCCATGTATACAGGCCAAGGTCACAACCTGCTCATAGTTTAGTTGTGACTGGTTAAGTACATCTCTCCGGACAAGGTTCTTGACATTGCCTGAGTCTACTAATGCTTGACAAGTGTCCTTCTAGCTCCACTGGAAATACACAATTTCTGGTTCCCGGATGAGCAGCTTCCACAAAACTGCAGTCATGAGTGGCCACCAAATTCACATCCATAACACCCTTCTCTGTATCTGGACAGTCTCTGCCATATGACCCTTTCCTCCACATCTGAAACAGATGGGAGAGTATCATTCCCGTGCCTAGGAAAAAGGGCCACGGTATGTTCATGGGGTCGAGGGATTCCACCATTTCGACCCCTTCCTTGGAGACCCCTGGTTAGGACCCTGTCTCCGAACCCTCAGATTGTCTGGTCTGGGTCTCTCCTGTCTCTTCACAGGGCTTTCAGGTTGCTTCTTCTCCTTGTCAGACTCTTACTCTGGCTGTGCTTGATAGAAGACCTCGGCTACTTCTAACATACTTTCGGGAGTCAGGCTGGGGAACTGCCGCACCCACTGCTTCATAGCCCATAGCAATCTCTCCATGAACTGATCCAGGAGGACGATTCTTGCAATCTCCAGTCCCATTTTTCTCTCCATCTGGAGCCATCTTCAGGTGACCTCCTTGGGTTTTCTTTGGCTTGCATGGAACTCTTCCGGAACCGCTGCCGATAGGCCTCAGGGGTACAGCCCGCCCTCTCCAGGATGGCTACTTTCACCTCCGCATAGGTAGCTGTCCCTGCGGGATTAACATCCTGGAATGCCATCTTGCTGCTGTTGGTTCCCCAAATATGCTGTCCATGACGTTTCTGGCCAAACAGCAAAGTGGGTGGTCCTTTTGATATTAGTCATGAAGTAGTCCCGATCATCTTCCGGTACCATTTTCTTCAACACGGAAGCCAGAGGGGCTGCTGATAAACTGGTTGGTTGGGAGCTTATCCCTGTTTGGGCCTGAGAGGCCTGTTGTAACTTGATGAGCTTCTGCAACATTTGCTGCTGTACTTGTTGTTGCTACTGCTGCTGTACCTGTTGTTGCCGCTGGCCCTCCACCAAGGCCTAAAGTAACTTCGCCATGGTTTCTCAGTAAGCTGCTCGGACCATGCAATACACGGGAAAATAAAAACCTGCCTGTCCGGCACTAGCTAAACTCCCCCCCCCCCCCCCCCCGACTAGGGCAGGGCTAGTCCCTTTTGCCTGCTGTTTCCGCATTGTCTCTACAATTGACCTAGAGCCCCGGAGGTCAGGATCTGGCTTCCTTCAGCAGGACAAGCACAGAATCCCACCGCTGCCATGACTTGTGAGACCCCGAGCGGGGGTTGTGTGGCCGAAATAATACAGCTGGACAAAAAAGTAGAATGCAAAAATAAGTATTTATTTTCAAGAACAGAAATTCCCGGGCCTGTTTCTTCACAGAGCCCGGGGCATAGAAGGGGAAAACCCTGATTGGTTCAGCAAACAGTTGTAAGCCGCCGCTGGCAGTAGTCTCAATCACAGTCCTTGGCTGTGAGATTGCCATGTCCCAAACACAGCCTTTCAGTTCTATTTTACTTGTCAGGTCTGGCTCTGGCCAGACTTCCAGCAAACTTGCAAAGTTCAGTTAGCAGTAAGGGCTTACCTCAGCCCGGTCACAGCATTGTGATGTGTTCAGTCAAGGCATACACTGGGGCCTCTCCTCTGGGCTCTCTGTAACCCTCCTTCTGACCCTTCCTTTTTAAACTCCCTGGTCTCAACTGCGCCCCACTGGGCTCACTTCATCTCTGGCAGGACCTGTGCTTTTAAGGTGGTCCTGGTTATAGAAGGATCTTTCTTAAGGTGGCCTTGGCTATCAGAGGGACTTTCCCTAAGGGAGAAGGGTAGTGTTTTGTAGACCCCTTCACGATGCCTATGAGGTTTTCCCACTTGAAGTCTATGAGAACATTTAAGGTTCTGGACTGGGATCTGAGGCTTTTTCTTCCACTCTAAGTTTTTACATTAATGAAAATTTGAACTGATATTTTAATAATAATTCCAGTTAGCTGTCATGAGCACTATTATATGCTTGTATAGTTCATGCACAGTGGTTATTTTGTTTTTGAGTTGCTAGTATAACCACTGTTTCATTCTTTTCTGGAGCGTTCTCAACCCAGTCCTCAGGCAGGCAGTCTGGTTTTCAGGGTATCTCTGATAAATATGTATAAATGTATGTATAAATATGATAAAGTGTTGGTTCCAAACACTTTAATGGTTACTAATCACAGTAAATATCTTACCATTTTGAACTCTTCAAAAATTCAAATTTTATTACTTTACAAAAAAATCCTAAAATTTCTCCTCCCACTAGTGTAAAACCTCCAGACTTAACCCCTGCTGTCCAGAGGCACAAGTAGTGATTGTTGGTAGTCATAGATTTTTTACAAAATCTCAATCTTATATGCATTTCCTTAATTCAATTTTTGATCATACTTATCTTGAAAACAAGAGTCCAAAGTCTGTGATCCAATTATCAACTGTTCTTGTCTTCAAAGCTGTTATTCTTATATGTTGAAAAAATTCATCTTTTCCTGGCATTTTATGTAAATCCTATTATATTGTTCTGTTCATCATATTTAGATCCCCAAACCTTTGCAATTATTTTCACAGCTACGTTCTTGTGCAGTAAACACTCCAATCCAATCAACTGTCGTTCATCTGCCCAGCCTGGTTGACTTTAATACCCATAAGTACATAAGTATTGCCATACTAGGACAGATCAAAGGTCCATCAAGCCCAGCATCCTGTTTCCAACAGTGGCCAATCCAGGCCACAAATACCTGGCAAGATCCCCAAAAAAGCACAAAACATCCCATACTGCTTATCCCAGAAACAGTGGATTTTCCCCAAGTCCGATTTAATAATGGTCTATGGACTTTTCCTTTAGGAAGCCAGGCAAACCTTTTTTAAACTCCGCTAAGCTAACCACCTTTACCACATTCTCTGGCAACAAATTCCAGACTTTAATTACATGTTGAGTGAAGAAAGATTTTCTCCGATTTGTTTTAAATTTACTACATTAAGCTTCATCGCATGCCCAAACCAGAATCAACATGGGTCCATGTTTTTTTTGCCAACTTTGGCATCTTCAGGAGTCCAGACTAAGAATAAAAGCATATGTAAACATATATAGTTATCTTAATATTCCAAAATTACACATTCTCCTCTATACTCTATTACCTTAAAAATAACTATGAAGTACTTACAAAACATTCAATTAAATCTTTCATGGGCACTTCCCAGTGAACAAGGAACTCCGAGAGTTGGCTCGAACTGCTCAAGGGAGCCCTCCCTGGTAAACTAGAACTGTCAGTAATTTTAAAGATGCCCTTTTAAATAGTATGCAACTAAAGGGTTTAAATCCACTCCACTTCTTTATTTAAACCAAGAGGCTCAACTATTCACCACCTATAAATCATTCATTGTTCTATTTTCACAAGTACAGATGATATATCACCTCCTCTTAATAATTTGACAATAAATCTTAAATCTTATACTGCGCCCAATGATCAACTAATGGGGCTGAAATTTGACAGATCTCTTAGTTTGACCCAGATACTATTTAGAACATGGGCATTGTATGCCATATAGCACCATTTTGTGTTACAATCTGTTCTAGAATACAGGTTATATTGTTTGTTTTTTTTTATATAAACTTTTATTGATTGCTGTAATAGGAAACAGTCTAAACTTATTCATAATAAATACAACATTTTCAAAACTTTCAACAGCATCCCCTCTCACATCATCACATATTTTATTATTTTCTCCCATTCCTTCATACCTCCCCTACCCCTCCTTCCCTGCCCTCTACACTAATCCCTCCCTTGTCCCTCCCTCCTCCCACCTCTCCTCCTACCCCTCCCACCCACCCGTCTTCCCAGGAATCCCTGATGTGATATATTTATTCATTTAACCGTTTAGTACTCTACTCCGAGCTAACGGTGTTAAGGTGTCTAAGAACGGCTGCCAACATTGAAAAAATCTGTCCCCTTTTGGAGACGCTAGATCTTGCAAGCCTTTCCGCTCCATGGCACAAAGTGTTATCATGTATGATCGCCACAACTGTATCGATGGCCCCTCCTCTTTTAGCCACAATTTAAGTATGGATTTCTTCCCCATCATCACAGCTCTCCGTAAGAAGGCTTTGTGACCTGCTTTCTTTCTTCCTCTGGTCGTATACCTCTCAAATAGCAGACCAGGGTGTCGGCTCCAAAGAATGTCCCACATTTTAGACACTTGTGTACATAATGCTGACCAAAAGGTTAATACCGGCGGACAATGCCAAAACATATGTCCTAGATGTGCTCCTCGCCCAGTACACCCTGGGCAATCATCGTCTGGCCGTAAGGTTGCTTTATAAGCTCTATGGGGTGAAACATACAATCTCATCAAAAATTTATACTGGGTTTCTCTAATGTCTGCAGGCTCAAATTCCTGACTACAAATCTGTAGGCAGGACTGTATATTTATTTCCCCCATACGTGACCCTAGTTCCCTTACCCATTCCTGTGCCAATTTGACATATTGTACTGGCCGTTGAGCCTCTTTAATCTGTGCATGGTAATATTTAAGGGGGACCACCCTCTGTGCCTCTAAATCATAGATTTCTGTAAGCTGACTACGTACTTCCGAAGTCAATGCTCGTTGCGGGAGAGAAGCCAGGTAATGTTTTAACTGCATGTATGCCAGAAAATCCCGACACTGGAGTCCCTGGCGGCTGTGCAGTTCCTCCTTGGTCAGCAACGTGCCATCCTCCTTCATTACCTGAAACAGGAAGAAAACACCCTGCGCTCTCCAAGTAATAAAGGTGGCAGAAGTGCTACCCACAGGGAAATCCCTGTTTCCTCCCAACGGCAAAAATGGTGTCACCTTCGAGTTTAACCGAGCCAATTTGCAGGTCCATTTCCACGCCTTTTTCATGGGCTTAAATATTGTCAATATATTTTTTCCTGGCGGCGTCCCCTGTCCCAATCCCGCATGTAACCAGTAACTGAAGTGTGTGTTCCCCAGTAACGTACACTCCATTTCAGGGAAGGAGAAATGTGATGTACCCTTAAACCAGTCTGCGATATGACGCATGCAACCTGCTACAGACATCCATTTCACACTCAACACTCCTAGTCCCCCCTTGTCTCTGGGAAGATATGTTTGTGTAAATGACACTCGGGCTCTTCGTCCATCCCACAAAAACCGTGAGAGCATCCTGTGGAGTTCTACCTCATCTTTGTGTGTCAAAAATAGGGACAACACCTGTACCACGTATGCCCATTTAGGTACTAGAATCATATTGTATAGCGCTATCCGCCCCCACAAAGAGAGGGGCAGCTTTTGCCACATCAATAGGGTTGTTTTTGTGGTGTCCCGTAATGGTTGTAAATTAAGTGAGTGTATCTGATTCAATTGGGCTGGAATGTGGATTCCCAAATATTTAATCGCTTTTGTGCCCCACTGTAGTGGAAAACGACCCACCCACTGTGTTTTTATTGCCGCTGTAGTGGGCAAGGCTACTGATTTTTGCTTATTTAATTTGAATCCCGAATAAAATCCAAATTCCTCTATTGTGTCCAATAACCCAGTTAGGGACTTTTGTGGATTTGTGAGTGTAAGCAGGACATCATCCGCAAATGCTAACACCTTAATTTCAAGCTGAGACACTAGTACTCCAGAGATCTCCTTGTTACTGCTCACCGAGCGCAGCAGGGGCTCTAAATACAGCAAAAAAAGAAGAGGTGATAGGGGGCAGCCCTGCCGTGTTCCTCTCTGTATTGGAAAAGCTGTGGAGATCATGTTATTTACTGTGACACGCGCAGTAGGTAATGTATACAGAGTTGAAATTGCATTTAAGTACCATCCCTCCAATCCCACATATTTCAATACCTCAAAAAGATAGTCCCAGCGGACCTTGTCGAACGCTTTCTCCGCATCAAGACTCACTAATAGAAGTGGGTCCTTTCGGTCTAGGCTTTGCGCTAGCGCCAACAAAGCCCGCCGGACATTTAGCCCCGGGTGCCTCCCCCGCACAAAGCCGACTTGATGGTCTCCTATCAGCAGTGGCAAATGCTTTGCTAGCCTATCCGCCAGCAACCTAGCCAGTATCTTGAGGTCTATGTTCAATAAAGAAATTGGTCTGTATGCTTCTAAAGTTTCTGGGGATTTACCAGGTTTAGGTATCAAAGTTATTAGAGCTTCATTCACTCCAGGGGGCCAGGCTCCACGCTCTACTATGTCTTCGAAATGTAATGTAAGGGACCCACACACCCTGTGTTCCAGAAGTTTATAATATTCCGTAGAAAATCCATCTAGTCCCGGGCTCGTGCCCCCTTTAAGAGACTTAATTACCTGTTGTACTTCCTGAGCTCGCAAGGGGGCATTAAGCTGATTTCTAATTTCCTGGGGGAGACGTGGCAGCCCAGAATCTGCGAGATAGTCCCCGGGCTCCGGTCCTATTGTGTCGCCATCTGCTTTATACAGTGGTGGAAATAAGTATTTGATCCCTTGCTGATTTTGTAAGTTTGCCCACTGACAAAGACATGAGGAGCCCATAATTGAAGGGTAGGTTATTGGTAACAGTGAGAGATAGCACATCACAAATTAAATCCGGAAAATCACATTGTGGAAAGTATATGAATTTATTTGCATTCTGCAGAGGGAAATAAGTATTTAATCCCACTGGCAAACAAGACCTAATACTTGGTGGCAAAACCCTTGTTGGCAAGCACAGCGGTCAGACGTCTTCTGTAGTTGATGATGAGGTTTGCACACATGTCAGGAGGAATTTTGGTCCACTCCTCTTTGCAGATCATCTCTAAATCATTAAGAGTTCTGGGCTGTCGCTTGGCAACTCGCAGCTTCAGCTCCCTCCATAAGTTTTCAATGGGATTAAGGTCTGGTGACTGGCTAGGCCACTCCATGACCCTAATGTGCTTCTTCCTGAGCCACTCCTTTGTTGCCTTGGCTGTATGTTTTGGGTCATTGTCGTGCTGGAAGACCCAGCCACGACCCATTTTTAAGGCCCTGGCGGAGGGAAGGAGGTTGTCACTCAGAATTGTACGGTACATGGCCCCATCCATTCTCCCATTGATGCGGTGAAGTAGCCCTGTGCCCTTAGCAGAGAAACACCCCCAAAACATAACATTTCCACCTCCATGCTTGACAGTGGGGACGGTGTTCTTTGGGTCATAGGCAGCATTTCTCTTCCTCCAAACACGGCGAGTTGAGTTCATGCCAAAGAGCTCAATTTTTGTCTCATCTGACCACAGCACCTTCTCCCAATCACTCTCGGCATCATCCAGGTGTTCACTGGCAAACTTCAGATGGGCCGTCACATGTGCCTTCCGGAGCAGGGGGACCTTGCGGGCACTGCAGGATTGCAATCCGTTATGTTGTAATGTGTTACCAATGGTTTTCGTGGTGACAGTGGTCCCAGCTGCCTTGAGATCATTGACAAGTTCCCCCCTTGTAGTTGTAGGCTGATTTCTAACCTTCTTCATGATCAAGGATACCCCACGAGGTGAGATTTTGCGTGGAGCCCCAGATCTTTGTCGATTGACAGTCATTTTGTACTTCTTCCATTTTCTTACTATGGCACCAACAGTTGTCTCCTTCTCGCCCAGCGTCTTACTGATGGTTTTGTAGCCCATTCCAGCCTTGTGCAGGTGTATGATCTTGTCCCTGACATCCTTAGACAGCTCCTTGCTCTTGGCCATTTTGTAGAGGTTAGAGTCTGACTGATTCACTGAGTCTGTGGACAGGTGTCTTTCATACAGGTGACCATTGCCGACAGCTGTCTGTCATGCAGGTAACGAGTTGATTTGGAGCATCTACCTGGTCTGTAGGGGCCAGATCTCTTACTGGTTGGTGGGGGATCAAATACTTATTTCCCTCTGCAGAATGCAAATAAATTCATATACTTTCCACAATGTGATTTTCCGGATTTAATTTGTGATGTGCTATCTCTCACTGTTACCAATAACCTACCCTTCAATTATGGGCTGCTCATGTCTTTGTCAGTGGGCAAACTTACAAAATCAGCAAGGGATCAAATACTTATTTCCACCACTGTATATCTCTGTAAAATAATCTCTAAAGAGATGTAAGATTTCAGTTGGTCTGTGTTTCTGTGTGCCATCTGGAGCATTTAACGTGTGAATCAATTTTTTAGCTGTCCATGCTTTCGCCATTTTTGCTAACAGCTTCCCATTTCTATTACCAAATTTAAAGTAATGAAAGCGCTTGTTAAATAATAATTTCTTTGTCCGTTCATGGATCAGCGCGTTAAGGCTTACCAAATTTGCCCTCATTTGCTCGTATGTCGTATTGTTTGGGTGTTGCTGGTGTCGTCGCTTAGACTGCATATATTGCCGCTCTAATAGAATAATGCCCTGTGATATTCTCCTATTCCGGGCCGCCACATAACTGATAATCTCCCCCCTCATCACTGCCTTGGATGTCTCCCAAAACAGTTCGGGTGTATCTTGATGTAATGTATTAGCCTCTACATAATTATCCCATTTCTGTTCTAGATAAGATTTGAATTCTGTGTCTCCCGCCAAATATGCCGGGAATCTCCATCGCCTATTTTGTTCCACAGGCGGCCCCATCTCTACTTCCACCCAAATCAACGTGTGATCCGATACCTCCATCGGTCCCACCTCCGCAGAATGCACTGTCGGGAACAGGCGGTCCGACAGAAGAATATAATCAATTCTAGACCAGGTTCGATGGACTTTTGAAAGATGAGTATAATCTCTTTGAGTGGGATGCAACAGCCGCCAGGGGTCAACCAGCTCCAAAGTTGAACACAAATAATCCAAGCCTCTTCCCTTGCCCATTGCCCCCCAGGCCTTAGACGATGACCGGTCAAGGTCCGGGTTTAAAACTTGATTAAAGTCTCCCAACAATATCCATGGGGCTGTGTCATATTTTAATCCTAATTTTACCAGTGTTGGGAAGAAACCAGGGTCACGCATGTTAGGTCCATAGACACCACAAAGATAATATTTCTGGCTCATGTAATTTAGGTGTAACAAAATAAATCTACCCTCTTTATCTCTTTCCACTACCTGTGCCTCACAGGGGAGACCTCTCTTTATGAGAATTGCCACTCCCCCTTTACGGCCTACCGCAGATGAGTAATAACATTCTCCCACCCATTGTTGTTTCAGTTTCTGGTGTTCTTCATCAGTCAGCTTGGTCTCCTGGAGACATGCAATGGAGGCTTGGTGACGTTTTAAACATGTCAATATCTTGGTCCGCTTCGCCGGGGAACTTATTCCCGAAACATTCCAAGAGATCAAACGTATAGGGGGAACTCTAGCCATTCACCTTTTGCACATATTTCAAGTACAATAAACTTAGTCATTAATCCACGCCCCAGGTCTCCCAGCCATGACCCGGCGCTTCTCACCATTAAAATAGCTCGTTTATCCATATCATATCTTCTACATATCATTTTCCTTTTCCTCCCTGGGTAAGACTGTTTATCCCCCCCAACCCCTCCCCCCCTCCCTCCTATTTCCCTCCCCCCTTCTCCTCCCCTTCTCCCTTTTCCTTTCCCTTTACTCCCTTTACTCCCTTTACTATCTTCCCCTACCTTCTCCCTCCTGCCACCCATAGCTGGCATGGATCTGTCTGATGCACATGGAATCCCCCCACCAAACTATTACAACATACTTATAACACCCTTTGCGCTCATCATTTAACATTATGCATAATCATATCAAATCTTATCCCCTTTATACAGTCTCTTACAAAGTAGGAGCTTGTTCTTCTCTTTCACCTGGAAGTCCATCCTCCGGCCATGTTCACTCGAAGTTGCGGGTTCACCAATATTCTTCCACCCGCACCCGAAGACATTCACTCCAACGGGCAAACAATTGACCAGCTGTTATTTTACCATAGTCCCTGAACATCACAACCCACGATTCTTCTCCTTCAATCATGCTGGTGAGTTCTCTATCCAAGTCAAAGCCGCTTCCGGTGTCTGAAATGATTTCCAGCCATTAGACGTTTGCACCTTCAATATGGCTGGGTATTGTAATATAAATCTATGCTGTTTTTCCACCAGTTTCGCACATGCTGCTGTAAATGCCCTGCGGCGTGCCGTAAGAGAAGCTGAGTAATCCTGAAATACTTTTATAAGGCCACCTTCATACTTCGCTTCTTCCTTATTCGCTTTATAAAGACGAAGTACAGCTGCCTTCTGTGAGTAGTCATGGAATTTTGCTATGACCACTCGCGGGCGATTCTCCCGCTGTTGCTTCGGCCCAATCCTATGCGCTCTGTCTAAGCGAATGGGTCTGCCTTCCCGGGCCTCCGGGAAGCGGGCTTGCAGCCATGTTTCCAGGGTGTTCTTTAATTGCCCATCTGCCAAAGACTCTGGGAAACCTATAAATCGTAGGTTCTCCCTACGGGACCTATTCTCCAGTTCATCTAATTTCTGTTGATATTCCATCGTTAGTTGCTCCAACTTATCAATACTGGACCCTTGTTCTTGCTGGGTGTCTTCCACTTCTGATACTCGGGCTTCAAGCTCTCCCGTGCGGCGTGTGAGTTCTGATGTTATGTTTGTAAGTCCCGCTATCTGTTCCGATAGTTGGTTAAATCGAGCGTCTAGCGCATGGACCACCGCTTCAGTGATCTCCGCTACCAAAGCACCTGTGGGGGTCGGCGCCGGAGACACCACCGGCGATACAGGCGCCATTTTGTTTTCCGCACCCCGAAGTCGTTCGTCTTTACGTTTGGTTAATTTCGTGCTCGCCGACATTGTCTGAGGAGTCAGGAACTTGTCCATATACTCCCGCGCCAGTTATAAGCTCGTTTTTCAAAAATTGTGCGGGGTTGAAGAGCGCTAAAAGCAAGGTTTAGCAGAGGGTTCCAGAGCCACGAGGTAACTTACGTCCACCGTCGCTCACTGCATCACGTGACCCCCCCGGTTATATTGTTTGTTAACACTAGGTATAATCCCAGAATCCGTTTCTATACAATGTTGACAATAAACACACCGTCCACATTTAAAGTGACCTTTCTGAGAAGTTTGTACTACATACTTATTCTGTGTAAGGTAAAATTATGTATAATCATACCTGATAATTTTCTTTCCATTAATCATAGCTGATCAATCCATAGACTGGTGGGTTGTGTCCATCTACCAGCAGGTGGAGATAGAGAGCAAACTTTTGCCTCCCTATATGTGGTCATGTGCTGCCGGAAACTCCTCAGTATGTCGATATCAAAGCTCCATCCGCAGGACTCAGCACTTAGAGAATTACACCCACGAAGGGACACTCTGCCCAGCTCACCACCGCCGAAACGGGGGAGGGGAATTAACCCAGCTCATCCCCACACAAGTGGGGGAGGGGAATCCGTCCAGCTCATCCCCGCGGAGCGGGGGAGGGACACCACACCCGCCGATGCGGGGGGATCTGGCTTATCCTGCAACCGCAACCGCGGGAGGAGCTGACTGACCCTAACACCGCCGAAGCGGGAGGGGTACAAAGCTGCCCTACAGCCGCACGAAGCGGGAGGGAGTGCCGGCAGAATTTATGTCTCAATCCAGCCCCGTAAAACGGAGGGGAGAGGAATGCAGCAGCTCACTGTAACACAAACTCGTCTCAACTCTTGAAGAATCCAAGTGAAAGAAGAACTTGAACACGAAGTCCTCCTGAAGTAACTGAAGGCTAAACTTGAACCTAAAATTCAACCAGAATATAAACAGTACAGATATCTGGGAGGGGCTATGGATTGATCAGCTATGATTAATGGAAAGAAAATTATCAGGTATGATTATACATAATTTTACCTTCCATATCATCAAGCTGATCAATCCATAGACTGGTGGGATGTACCGAAGCAGTACTCACCCAGGGCGGGACATAGAAATCCCTGACCTCAACACTGAAGCTCCAAACCGGGCCTCCGCCCGTGCAGCCACAGTCAAACGGTAATGCTTGGAGAATGTATGAGCCGAAGCCCACGTTGCCGCCTTGCATATCTCTTCCAAGGAGACGGATCCGGCCTCTGCCATCGAGGCCGCCTGAGCTCTCGTGGAGTGAGCCTTCAGCTGGATAGGCGGCACCTTCCCCGCGGCCACATAAGCCGCTGCAATGGCTTCCTTGACCCATCTTGCCACTGTAGGCTTAGCAGCCTGCAGACCCTTACGAGGACCTGCAAACAGGACAAACAGATGATCCGATTTCCGGAAATCATTGGTCACTTCCAAGTATCTGATGATGACTCGTCTCACATCCAGATATTCAAGAGCGGAGTACTCCTCTGGGTAGTCCTCCCTACGAAAGGAAGGGAGACAGAGCTGCTGATTCACATGGAAGCGAGAACCAATCTTGGGCAGGAAGGCAGGCACTGTGCGAATAGTCACTCCTGCCTCAGTGAACTGCAGAAAAGGCTCTCGACATGAGAGCGCCTGGAGCTCGGAAACTCTTCTGGCTGAAGTGATAGCCACCAAAAAGACTGCCTTCAACGTCAGGTCTTTCAGAGATGCCCTCGACAAGGGTTCCAAAGGCGGCTTCTGCAATGCTCTTAGCACCAGGTTGAGATTCCACGCAGGCACCACTGAGTGCAGAGGAGGGCGCAGGTGATTAACTCCCTTGAGAAAGCGCACCACATCTGGCTGCGAAGCCAGGGAAGCACCCTTCAGGCGGCCCCTGAAGCAAGCCAGAGCCGCTACCTGGACTTTAAGGGAACTGAGCGACAGGCCTTTCTCCAGACCTTCTTGCAGGAACGCCAACACTGAAGAAATTGGAGCAGTGAAGGGAGAAAGTGAGCCTGCTTCACACCATGCTGCAAAGATACGCCAAACCCTGGCGTAAGCAGTAGAAGTAGAGCGCTTCCTCGCTCTCAGCATAGTGGCGATGACCTTGTCTGAGAAGCCCTTCTTCCTCAGACGCTGCCGCTCAATAGCCAGGCCGTAAGACCAAAGGGAGAGGGATACTCCATCACCACGGGACCCTGATGTAACAGGCCCTGCTCCACTGACAGCCGCAGAGGATCGTCGACTGAGAGCCTGAACAAGTCCGCATACCAGGGACGTCTGGGCCAATCCGGACCCACCAGGATTACCCTGCCGGGATGCTTTGCCACCCGGTCTAGCACCCTGCCCAACATGGGCCAGGGCGGGAACACATAGAGGAGCTCTTGTGTCGGCCACTGTTGGAGAAGAGCATCTACTCCCAGGGATCGAGGGTCCCGTCCTCTGCTGAAAAAGCGCGGCACTTGGCCATTGGCCGATGACGCCATCAGATCTAGGCTCGGCTGGCCCCAGCGCTTCGTGATGTCCAAGAACGCCTGAGCAGATAGTTGCCACTCTCCGGGCTCCAAGGTATGGCGACTGAGAAAGTCCGCCTTGACATTCATGACTCCGGCAATGTGGGCCGCTGAAAGCTGCTCCAGGTTCGCTTCCGCCCACTGGCAAAGACTCATAGCCTCCTGGCTAGAGGGGCGCTCTTGGTACCTCCCTGGCGGTTGATATAGGCCACAGCCGTGGCATTGTCCGACAGGACCCGTACAGGCTTCAACACCAGTACCGGGATGAACTCCAATAACACCAACCGAATGGCTCTGAGTTCCAGGAGGTTGATAGACCACTTGCCTCTGCAGGAGACTAGAGCCCCTGCGCTGTCCTTCCCAAGCAGTGGGCTCCCCAGCCCATCAAAGAGGCGTCTGTCGTGACGACAATCCACTCCGGGGTCACCAGAGGCAATCCTGCAGACAACTTGTCTGTCTGCCCAGGGCACTACTTCCATCGTGGCCGTCATAGAGCCCAACAGCTGCACGTAGTCCCAAGCCCGAATAGGAGAGGCTACTAGGAACTAGTCCACCTGAGCCTGAAGCTTGACAATCCGATTGTCTGGCAGGAACACTCTGCCCACTTGGGTGTCGAATCGAACTCCCAGATACACCAGGGACTGAGTCGGGCGCAGCTGGCTCTTCTTCCAGTTGATGATCCATCCCAGGGAGCTCAAAAGAGCAACTACCCGGTCCATAGCTTTGCCGCACTCTGCATAAGAGGGGGCTCGGATCAACCAGTCGTCCAGATAAGGATGGACTTGTACTCCTTCCTTTAGCAGGAAGGCCGCTATGACCCCCATTACTTTGGAAAAGGTCCGCGGAGCAGTAGCCAACCCGAAAGGGAGGGCTCTGAACTGGAAGTGTCGTCTCAGGACTGTAAAACGCAGAAAGCATTGGAGAGGAGGCCAGATGGGAATATGCAGGTACGCTTCCTTGATGTCCAAGGAAGCCAAGAACTCTCCTGCCTTCACTGCCGCTATAACAGAGCGGAGAGTCTCCATGCGAAAGTGCCTCACTTTCCAGGCCCGATTGACCCCTTTGAGGTCGAGGATAGGCCGGACAGAACCTCCTTTCTTTGGAACCACAAAGTAAATGGAGTAACGTCCCTTGCCAATCTGATTTTTTTTTTTTTTGGCACCGGAACGACCGCACCCAGGCGGATCAGGTTGTCCAAGGTCTGCTGCACTACCACAGCTTGACCGGAGACTTGCAGGGAGAGAGTACAAACCCGTCTCTTAAGGGTTGGCAGAACTCTAGCTTGTAGCCGTCTCTGATGACTTCCAGCACCCACGCGTCTGAAGTTATAGTGGTCCACTCGCCCAGAAACGAGGACAGCCGTCCTCCAATCTGCACTGGGGCGTGGACCAAGGCCCCGTCATTGGGTACGAGACCCTGGGGGAGGACCGGAGGGAGCACCTCCGGGACGGCGGTCTCTGCGAAAGGAATGCTGCTTGGGGGAGAAATTCCTCTTGAAGGAAGAGGGGGCAGAGGAACCCGACTTGCCCGGGCGGTACCGATGGGCTTCCTGCAACCGTCCTCTGGAGGTATCGGGACGAGTACTAACCCGAGCCCTGACCTCTGGTAATTTCTTGCCCTTAGACGTGCCGAGATCGGTCACGATTTTGTCCAGCTCGACCCCAAAGAGCAGCTTGCCTTTAAAAGGCAATCTAGCCAGGCGGGATTTAGAGGCGTGGTCAGCAGACCAATGTTTCAGCCAAAGCCACCGCCGCGCAGAGACTGTCTGAGCCATGCCTTTAGCTGAGGCTCTCCAGACATCATACAGCAAGTCTGCCAAATAGGCTAAGCCCGATTCCAGGGCCGGCCAATCAGCCCTCAAGGAATGATCCGAGGGGGAAGCCCGCTGCACCATAGTCCGGCACGCCCTGGCCACATAGGAGCCGCAAACTGAGGCCTGCAAACTTAAAGCAGCTGCCTCAAAGGACGACCTTAAGGCCGCCTCCAATCTTCTGTCTTGGGCGTCCTTTAGGGCCGTGCCACCTTCCACCGGCAACGCCGTTTTCTTAGTCACCGCAGTGATTAAAGAATCCACGGTAGGCCACAGATAGGCCTCACGTTCACTCACAGCCAAAGGATAGAGGCGGGACATAGCCCTAGCCACTTTAAGGCTCGTTTCCGGGACATCCCATTGAGCCGCAATTAAGGTGTGCATGGCATCATGCACGTGGAAGGTTCTAGGCGGGCGCTTCGTCCCCAGCATAATGGCAGAGCCAACAGGGGCTGAGGGAGAGACGTCCTCCGGAGAGGAAATCTTCAAAGTGTCCATGGCCTGTAACAACAGGTTGGGCAAATCCTCTGGGCTAAAAAGCCGCGCTGCAGAGGGGTCATCCGCTCCATCCGAGCGGGGATCTATCTCCTCCAAGGAATCCGCAAAGGATCGTTGGGAGACCTCAGACACGCTGCCCTCATCTACATCGGAGGAGACAAAAGTCCTCCAAGGCCTGGAAATCAACCCGAGGGCGTTTACCTCTGGGAACCTCAACCTCTTTATCCGAAGAGGGAGCAGGGGCAGCGTTTTGCATGAGGAAAGCCTGATGCAGCAGCAAAACAAACTCGGGGGAGAAACCCCCCAGACTGTGCACTTCCGCAGCCTGGGCAACAGCCCTAGACGCACTCTCAACCGGCGCTCGCAATAGCGGGGGAGAGACATGCTGCGCATCCAAAATGGCGTCCGGCGCGAAACTCCGTGAAGGAGCCGCGCGGGAAGAACGGCGCTTAACTTTAGCCGCTTTTGTGCCGTCGCCCAAATTAAGGGCGTTCATGGCATTAATGTCTCCAACCTCAAGGGTGGCCCCGAAGAAGCCGTCCGAGCCGCGTGGCCGGCCAAGATGGCGGAGGCGAGGAGCGGGGGATGGGCGTTTATGGCGGGAAAAAACCGCCACGCCGGAGGAACGACCGGGACATTCATCGGTCACTAAACTATCACCCATCAAGGGCGAATCAGGTTGTAAAACCCCCGCATCCCCTCTAGAAGCGCTCCAGCGATCCGGGGAGCGACCCTTTGCGCCCTCGCCCTCCGACGCCATTGCCACGAGGAGAAGAATCGGGGAACCCCCTGCCCGCTATAAAAAGGTAAAATTACCTGCTTGCCGCTCCGAGCTGTAACGAACTGGTGTCCCAGTGAGTAGCTGCAATGAACGTTTAAAGAAACGTCGAATTAAACGCCTTTAAAGACGTTTAAAAATTTTTTTTTTTTTTAAACGGAGCCAGCGGGAGGGGGGAGAAAAGGAGGGACCTGGCACCACCAGGTTTGCACTTGCTCAAAAGAGCCCTCAACCCCAGGCACTCAACAAAACCTAAGAATTAGGCTTGGAGGCCTAGCCAGAGCTGCTGCTGTGTGTGACCACCACCTGCTGAGATAGAGAACATACTGAGGAGTTTCCGGCAGCACATGACCACATATAGGGAGGCAAAAGTTTGCTCTCTATCTCCACCTGCTGGTAGATGGACACAACCCACCAGTCTATGGATTGATCAGCTTGATGATATGGAACACTCAATAATACATCCCCTGCAATATGCAAATCTAGGGATATTTTCAAAACCTGTATGGAAGGACAACACTGCCCAAAGGTTGCAAATGATGTTCCTAATTCATGACACTTGAGATGAATAGGGCGAAACACGTTAAATATGCATGAGATATATTTGCCTATAACAAAGGTGGTGCATGCAAGTCAATCTCAAGCATATTCATTGTATTTCATATATTTATATAACTGGGCTGCATCAGTATTTAAATGTCATATACTCCTCTGCATAATCAATCTAATAATGAAATAATGATTTAACACACTCATAAATTAGACACCATGTTTGTGCAGCTTATGGAGTCTCATTTGATTTATGTAGCTGAAAATTTGGTCTCCTGATGATGCAATATGTGAAACACAGAACCAAGTTGAGGCTGAGTAAGGCAAGTTGAAAATGGGATCTTTGAATATGTGACTTCAACGTTGCTGGAACAGTATAAAAAGAAAATTTGAAAGATGCATGAAGATAATAAAGAACATCAGTAAAACAATAAGGGATTGTTGATCTGATGCCAACTTATTTCACATGTGTGAGAATTGAAGGGATACAATTTTGTATTTTTGAGATGAAGAGAAACATTTGAGAACCGATTTTTGATAGTGTATTAGTACTCAAAGAACCATTTGGCAATTAGTGAACATTTACTCGCCATGGAACGCTTTTTCTTATCTAATTTCACAATTTTGAGGATTTAACACGTTGGTGTGGAAGTTGTTAGTCTGGGAGTATTAGTACATTTTGAGGCATATTTTCAAAGCACTTTGGGAGGCTAAGTTCCATAGGTTTCTATGGAACTTTGGGAGGCTAAGTGCTTTGAAAATATGCCTCTTTGTCAACTCGAACCATGAAGATCAAAGCTAAGTAATGTTATAAAGTTCAATTATCAGTTTGATTGAAAATCTGTTATGTTATTGACTCATGGTGAAATGATTATCATCAGGAATCCATAATATCCCAGATATTGTAGGGATGTACTGAGCACCATTGTATATTGAGTTTTATTTTAAATTTATCATTATTAGTCATTAGATTAAGCATATTCATTGAAGATATTCTGAAAGCCAGACTACCTAGGTGTGTCCCAAGAACTGGGTCAAAAACGCTGCTATAGATTAACACAGGACAATTTTGGGAAGGTGCCCCGATATGCGACTAGGGTTTTCTGGTGGTTTTGGTAGTGGAAACAAAGGTGGTCTCTCTCCACTACCAGCCTATCCAATACCAGTAGAGGAATTGGGGCTGAGGCTGGGGGCCAGGGGCAGCAAAAGGATAAAAGGTCATGGAGGGGTATCAAGGTGGTCAGTGGAAGAAGAACTGCAAGCACAGAGGGAAGAAAAGCGGTAATGGCAGTGGGTGAAAGACAGAAGGGAATAAGAGGGTGGGGAAGGAGTGAAACAGGGAAGATGGGACAGGCAAGTGAGAGGAAGAGATGGAAAGTTGATAGGCCGATAAAAAGCAGAAATAAGGAGATGGAGGATTTAAGGGTGAAAGAGAGGATGAAATCTGAGTGGACAGATGCAGAAAGCTCAAAGAGAAATATTGATATGTCATAGGCAAAATATACTGAGAGAATAGAAGACAGCACAACACATGGACAGCAGCCATTAGAAAAAATTAGCAGAAGACAGACAGGAAAGCAGGCAAGAGAAACTGGGTCCAATATGACTGGAAAAATAAAATGCCCAAAGGGTAAAAAAAAAAAAAGGATATTTTATTTTATACTTATTAACTAGAATATGTTAACTTTGGGAAATGTGTATATTATGTGGGTCCATTTTAGATTTTTTAGTTCTTTTTTTTCTGTTCTATATTAACAAGTAATCAGAGTATTATTTTGCAAGACTCCTTTGATCTTTGTATTAGATAAAGAGACATCTGGAAGGAAAGAATTTGGCTTGTTTGACTAGTAGGTGACAAGCTAACAAGTCAGGATTCATAGTAAATGCCATCAGAAAAAGACCTGCACAGCCCCATCCAGTCCACCTAAAAGGTGACCAGTGTTGAATCTGGCAGTCTACACAAGTTCAATTTCTTCATGATTAAAACAATGTCTCATCTTTCAGCCTTCCTGTAACCCTAATTATACGCTTTAGAAGGTGCAGCAATTAAAATTGCAGAGGATCAGTAAGGCAGCTGTAGACCCAGAGTAGCAATCTATTTAGACTGCTCAGAGCACACATACTATTAGTATTTTTGGATCCTATAACAATGTTTCTTTTATACCTAGATTACTATTAAGGCTGATTATTTTGTAACTGCTAAGTTTCAGTTCTCTTACAGCACATCAAGATGTCTTTGAAATACATTCAGCATAACAGGAAATGTATTTCTGTTTTTATTCTGTTGTATACATGCAATTTTGACTTCTTGGGGATGGGGCTCCCAATTCAGTTTTTGTCTTCATGTTTCTATTTCTAATTTTGATTCCTTATCATTTATATATTTACTAGACTGTCACTTATTACAAAAGTAAGTCAGAACGGTTTACAATGTAATATAACATTAAAATACGTTAAAATACTGTAAAACATACTCTGAAATCCATTTATGATAGGAAAGCACAGCTAACCAGTCAATTAATTCATATGAATTACATTAAGCTATAATCATAAAAACATTTAATAAAATCTGAAAAAAATAATAAAAAAGAAAAGAAAAATATATTCTCTTTTTTTCCCCAACCTTTCTTTCCCCTTTTCTCCCCCCCCCCCCCTCTTCTTTCTTCTCCTATCCCTTTCTATTATTTTATATTTAATTTTATATTAAACATTATCTTCACAAAAAATGCGTTTTTAAAATTTTGCAGAAATGAGTGTAGGAGTCTTCAAGCCTAAGTTCTTTAGGAAGGCAGTTCCAAAGGGTAGGGGCTAAGAAGAATGCAGATGTTCGCGTTGATTCCCATCTAGCTTTAGATGGAGATGGAATTACCAATCTATTTATCTGTCAACGACCGAAGTGTCCGCGCTGGTGTATAAGGGACAGTAAGATTAGACAAATACAATGGACTAGATAAGTAGAATGCTTTGTGTGTCAGTGTAAGAATTTAAAATTTTATCCTAGCTTCCATTGGAAGCCAGTGCAATTGATATAACAGTGGAGTAATTCTGACATATTTTGAAGCTCTACAAATAATGTGAGCTGCAGTATTTTGGATCATCTGTAGTCATTTTACGTTAAGTTTTGAAAGACCTGCATAAACTATATTACAATAGTCCAAGTGTGATAAAATATAAGCATAAGTTAGGTTTTGTTTGGTGAATGTACATCTGTCCTTTGCATACCAAGGTGCGGTATTCTGTTTGGAAGTAAAAAATTGTTTTCCAGTAGTAGGTGTATTGGTGTTTTAGGGCACACTGGAAAACGTATAGTGGTACCTATTCATAAATAGGATTCTTGCTGTTTGAATGACAGGAATTAGTGCTGCTGTTGTATGTCAGGGTTGCTGATACATGTATGTTGAGTGGGAATACTTCAGGTTTTATATTGTTTTCACAATGTGCCTAGTAGTGGCAAGATTTGATGATATCACAAAGATCTGTATAACCTTACTGTAACACCAATCTTGTGGTAGTCCATTGAGGCTGTTTACAATAAAATTAACTGGTAGGAGGGAGGTGGAGAAAATGAGAGACAAGAAAGAAGGAAAGGAAGGTGAGAGGATTAAAGGAAAGAGTGTATGGAGAAGGCTCACAAGTTCAAATGAAATACAGTAAAACTGGCAGAGTTTAAAACACGAGGAGAAATAAGCCAAAGACTGGTTAATAATAGCCAAGTTTTAACAGCTTTTCAGAATTGCTGGAGTGAAAGCTAAATATGGATATAGTAAGGAAGAGAATTCCTTAGGTGTTGACCAAAATAGCTAAAGGCAGAATCTCTAGTAACATCTACACAAATGTGAGAAGGAAGTAGAAGAGTAGCAAACAACGTTGCCTAGGAGGATCAAAGAGGACCGGTGGGAAAGTAAAACTAGATGATCTGCAAGATACAGTGGGGGATGAGTCACATATTTATACACTAACAAAGTTAAAAATTTGATTAGAGCTGCATTTTGATTAAAAATAAAGGAAGCAAGAAAAACAAACAATATGGTGTTTATTAATAAATAAAATAACCGTAAGAACAAGAACGGGCAAAAAATGCATTCAGCATTAGTAAACAACTACACATACTGTCTTAAGAACTGCAAAACTCATTAGCTGTCATTGGCTACTGATGTCCTGTAATCTGCTGTAAGTGCAACCTGGTTTGCTTCATCCACAAGTGCTTGAGCATTGCTCTTTTCAACATCGAGATCTCTGACGCACGCATCAATCTTTGGTCTGCTCGGAAGTATGTAGGTTTGACATCCTGTTGCAGCCCTCAGAACTTCCTGGAGGCCATCATCAGAAACAATGCTACTGGGGCGACCATCCTTGGCTATCCACCTGGCGACAGCATTTGTAATGTTTTCATTTTTAATTGGATCCATCAGCTTCATCTGATTCTTTTCTTGTAACTGGAACAGGGTAGGCTGATGTCGTTGACTAGAAGGAGAAGCCTTCAACTGTTGTCGGGATGAAGAAAACACATGCTTAGAGCGGAGATGGTAGGATAGAGATGATGTGCTGCGATGATACTTGAATTCGCTTTTACAAAACTTACAAATCACAGTTTGCCGATCTTTGAAGGTAAACTGACCATTAAGCAGAGACTTCATTTTCGTTTCCATTGGACTAGACAAAAAAAATTTCAAAAAATTAGGCGTCAACCATCAAATTTGAATTTCAACTGCATTTCCCACCCCCACTCCCAGCATAACTGTATGCAACAGTGTACACAAATTAAATATCAGTTTTGGCATTCCAAATTGTAAATAAAAATGGATACCCGGCCTATGATGGTCAGTGTTTTAAAGAGGCAAGATCTCCCTCCCTCCGTACCCCACACATGATACGGGCAGCCTTGTGGTACTTCAGTAGTAGAAGAAGGGAATTTTGCCTCTTTGGGGATGGAGAGTGGCAAGAGCATCAGAGAGAGCCAGCCAATGTGCTCACAGGCAGTCAATGAAGGTCCTGCTGGCCCTGCTCTGAGGCATAGGCAGGATCAGCAGGACCTTAGCTGGCAGTGGAGGAGTGGCCTAGTGGTTAGGTGGTGGTGGACTTTGGTCCTGAGGAACTGAGTTCGATTCCCACTTCAGGCACAGGCAGCTCCTACTTAACCCTCCATTGCCCCAAATAAGTACCTGTATATAATATGTAAGCTGCAGTGAACCTCACTATGAGTGCGAAAGAGCGGGGTACAAGTGTAACAAACAAAAAAAACTTTCTGGGTGCCCGTCGCTAGCACCTTCTGTAACCTCAGGGTCACGGTCACGAGGTGGAGGCCTGCTAGACGGGAGGGCAACAGTCAAGAGCTATCCGGAAAATTACCACTAACCTATCAGCCTCACTGATCCCAGACATTTTAATGCCCGTTTATCCCTTCCCCTGAAGTCTGGCACCCATTTGCCCTCCACGCACTGCACCAGCATAATAGAATCCGGAGCTTGAACTACAAGCGCAAACTTCCAATGCACACAACCTGCCTACAGACACTTACACTGCACCAACAAGAAAGAGGAAACGATCACAGTTCGGAGATAAGCAAGTCTTCGATCTCTTTCCAATTCGTCTTCAGGGAGGCTTCCCGAACCGTTGTGCCCAAAGGCGCCGCGCGACAAGGAAGGTGCATGCGCAGTAGTAGTAATGCTGGAACCGGCGGCAGAAGCAGGGACATTCGTCGTGTATTAATGCGCATGCGCCGGGAGGAGCCGGTCTTTTCGTCCCACCTTCTCCCCGTCTCCTGTAGTCGTGGCAGCTGAATGCAGAAGCGAGGAGGGAGAAAGAGGGGAGCTGGGGCTCATTGTCAACGGCAGCGAGCGAGGTAAAATAAAGGGAAGCTTAATTTGGTGAGAAAACCGCTCACTCAGCAATGCTGCTGGAACATTAGGCTAATCTATAAAGCAAAACTGAAAGATAAAAAAAACAGTATCGTTTTCAGCCTCGGGACATAAACCTCCTTGAGTGCCAGGCTGCAGGTATTTGTGCCGTGTCGCACCTTCTCTGTGGGACAGCGATGCAGGAAAGTTGGTTGGGAATCATCCCCTTCCGACGGCTTTGTGAAAGGAGGGGGGGGGGAGACCTATTAATAATTATTATAATAATGTTAACTTTACAGTAACACGGTTTATTGATCACTGGGTGAACAGAAGGACAGTTGTGTTGTTTTTAGAATCCATAATTAAACAGTGCAATTGCCCTGTGTAATCAAATAGAGTACACAGAAATAAGGATCAGCAGAAATATATAAAGAGATACTTTTTATTATTATTTATTACATTTGTACCCCACGCTTTCTCACACACTGCAGACTCAACGTGGCTTACATAGTAAATAATTACAATTACAATCAAAAGAATTTAAAGAGAATATTATAAGCTGTAGTAAATGTAGTGAGAGTAGGGTTTTAATTTAACTTAATATTCTCTAGCTTAGTTTTCAGCACAGGTGCAGTGTGGGGTGGTCTTGCCAGTACAAATGCTGGAGTGGTTCATGGTTCCCTCTCCCCCAAATGCTAATAAGTCTTAGGGCCCTGTTTACTAAGCCGCGCCGTAGTCACGCACACTTTCAGTAGAGACACCCATTATATACCTATGGGTGTCTCTAGCATTAGCGCTTGCTAAAATGTGTGCAAGCCTACAGCGTGGCTTAGTAAGTAGGGCCCCTTGTGCCATCCAAACCCTCCCTCCCCCCCAAAGTAAACGGGCAAGCTACATCAATTGTTTTTGCAACTATTCATCATCAAGTTAAAGGTTCATTCTGTGTTGACCTAATAAAAGGGAGAGAGCACCCCAAAACTAGTCCAGAAAAATATTGGATTAGTCCAATAAAAAGATGTCATCTTATTATATTTTTGTCAAGATTTATTTCCACGGGCTCCAAGAATAAAGGAAGTAATTTAAGTAATGATGACTAACAGGGAGGACATTGCCTGTTTTTTTTTTTCCTGCTCTAGGGAGAGTCCAAGGTCTCTTAAGGCAACAGAGCACACAGGAGATGTAGGACCGAAAGGGCTTTACTGTTGTCATTCTTTCAGAGCTATCACATAGTTAACTTAAAACATGACCACCATGACAGATAACGGAGAGGTTTTCAAAAATTTTGTTGTTTTTACTTTGATCTTCTGAGTGCCATCAACAGAGCAAGCTCTGTGGAAACCACAAGCCAGCACCCACCAATCCAACATCAGAACTACTTCAGCTAATATCCCTGTTTTGCTAATTTACTATGTCACTCATGAACTGTAATGCAATACCACTCTGTATTTATCACACCGGAATTGGCGATCGCCATCACGGTACTATGTAAGCCACATTGAGCCTGCAAATAGGTGGGAAAATGTGGAATACAAATGCAACAAATAAATAATAATTAATTAATTTCAGCACAAATGTTTCAGGCCCTGCGCCCTCTCTCTCTTCTGTAGTATGAAGTAGCTGAGTTAGGTTCCATTTACATGCAATAAACTAGTGAGGAATGAAAAGGGATGGTTTTGAGAAGGCTTTGCAGTAGTGATGGAACAATTTGGTTCTAAATATATGGGGTCATTCTGTAAAGTAGGGGCTAACATGTGCCAGTTATGTGTGTAAATGTTCAGAATACTAGCATATATGTGCATAAAGCATATACATGCCAGATATGTACCTCTGTGTTATTCTGTAAATAGGGATAGTTTAACTTCTTATCCCATAAATATTTTAATATGAATTGGACTGTCAGATGGTAATGGTAAAATGACAGCTATATTTCAAGATTACACCATTGCTCACTTCTTCAGCAGTTCATTTTGTTTAAAAGGTTTTCAAAATTTGTCTCTAAAATTTATTATAAAACATTATTTAAAAAAAATACTTAAAATTGAAGGCTTGAAATGAGTTTAAACATTTATCTTAAATATTTGTGGTGCTCAGGCAGCTTCTCTCCCCCCCCCTCCCCCCGCAACATGATTACGTTTTGTTGAACTGCTGCAGGGTAGCGGCTCCTTCAACCACTCGGTAATGGTCCAATTCATATTAAAATATTGGATAAATAGTTGTTAAATTATTTATATTTAACTTGTTCCCATTAAAAGATATTGGGCTTGATACCACAGCTACTGTAAGCATTCTGTATATCTGTGCATATCTTATATAGCTCATGTTTTATAGGTGGGCATACACATGGGCAGACTGAGTGGGGTGCATGTTTATGTATGTAACTTGTAGAATACTGTAAATTAGCACATATATCACCGACCCTTAGACGCACACACACCAGCTTTATAGTCGATGTGCATATGTGAACATATATGTTTGTTTATTATAAACATTTGATTGCCAGATTTGGAACATATCAAGTCTAGGTGATGTACAATATAAAATCATCAAAAGAAAAGAACTCCGGTAAAAAAAAGGAGAGATAGACATGCAACCACCCAGAGAAATAAAACTCGGTATACAAACAATAAACCATAGCACAATAAACAACCCCCATCGGTCTCCCATCAGGTTCCTTAATAGGTCTGAAATGCCTCAGTAAAAACGTGTGTATTTTTTTTTTAATCTTAAATTGTTTATAAGACAATTCGGCACAAAGTCCTGGGGACAATGAATTCCAGAGAAAGGGTGCTAAAAGGAAAAAGGCACTTGATCTGATGGATTCCCAATGCGACTGCGAAGGGGAAGGAAGAACAAAACAATGGTCATTCAATGATCTCAAAATCCTTGTAGGGCCTAAGGTATGATGAGGTTAGACAATAATCCAAGAAACCAACCTGCAGTGCTTGAAAAGTTAATAACAGAACTTTGAACTTTATGCCTGGTTATGAAAATAGGTTCTTACTTTTTATAGAAGAAGCACCTACATATGAGCATACTTTTACAGAATCACCCCCAGAGGGCTAGATCGTATATATGGTGCCAAAAAAATTACTATTCTATAAACTGCACTTTAAAGTTAGGTGCAGTTTATAGAATAGCACTTATGCCCGGGAATCGCATCTAACTTTAGGCGTGGCCATTTGAACCAATTGAAACGTGATGTAAATGTACACACCTATGTTAGGCGAGTATCCCTGTTATTCTGTAAGAACACATGTTAGGTTTAGAAATGCCCCAGTTACACCCATGGCCCTCCTAATTCTGCACCTCCTTTTTCAGATTGCGTGTAAATGCCAATTAAATCTAATTGGTGCCAACAATTGCTTGCTAAAAAAGCCAATTATTGGCACGAATTAGCTTGTTGTTCATTTAAATTGTGCACACAATTTTTGACGACTTTTATAGAATTAGGGGAATAATGTGTACTCAACATGTTACTCATTTCTAAGACTATTGCGTTATCCAGTAAAAAAAAAAAAAACCTAACCCCAAGCTCCCAACTGCTGAACTATCCTATCAATCTTCCCCTCTAGCCGTATGGGCCGTCAACCCCTAATTTTTTGCTTTCTGATCTCAGCCTTGTGACTCACTGCAGTAACTTTGGCCCATAACTAATTAACGGGACTGTAATTCTCCACCATATACTTAACAATTAGATTATTTTCTCCCTGTATAGTATTGCCTAATTTATTATGTATTCTATGCTCAATATAATACCAGTTGCATGTTCTTCTCTTTTGTACCTAATTGTTCATTATATCATCCATGTTTCTATATATATTTCCAATTGTATCTGCACTCTGAAATGGCATATGTCATGACGGAAATTGTAAGCCACATTGAGCCTGCAAATAGGTGGGAAAATGTGGGATACAAATGCAATAAATAAATAAATATGAGGGTCTGCTTCTGCACCTTAATCATTGTGATAACAGTGTGAGGACATGGGTTCTACATGGTTCAAACTGACTAATAGCCTTATGGAGCCATGAGTTAGCAGTTCATTGGCAAGGCAGATGCAGTGCTTTTGTTGCTTCCCTGAGAATGATGTTGCAGCTAGAATCCAGAAAGGAGCTGCAACCATAAATTCAACCGCCCTCCCTGCACCTGTTATAAAGAAAGAAACGTATATTTTTGCAGTGCTTTGAATTTCTGCCGAGAAAGAACGGAGTCAAATATGACCCCAGGATTGCATACTGAAGGCGCTGTGAGCATGACAGTGTTACTTGGGGAGATGGAAAGAAGTGAAATGGGAAAGCGAGCTTTGGAGTAAAGATATACAGTTTTGTATTGACAATATATATATATATATATATATATATATATATATATATATATATATATATATATATATATATATATATTGTTATATTTGTACCCCGCGCTTTCCCACTCATGGCAGGCTCAATGCAGCTTACATGGGGCAGTGGAGGGCAATATGAAGTTCATTGTGGCAGTGGGACATTTAGGTAGCAATGTCGGATAAGCAGATGGAAGTTTGGGATGAATTCTGGGTGAAAGTCCTGGTGCTGGAAGTTAGATCTGCAAGATCATACTCTGTGGGCAAACATCAGAGCATGAAGAGAAGGAATGCAGAGAGACGAGGACAAAACCCTGGGGTACTCCGATTATTAGCGAAATAGCAGTGGAGAAGGATCCACTAACCCCTGGATTCTATATAGGTTGCCAAAAGTTAGGCCCCAAATTTTAGTGTGGATCCCAGTTCCGCACACAAAATAATTAGTTGACCATCTGTAATCATTTAATCACTGGCATTAACAAGTACTTATTTGGCACTAATTGTGATTTGCGCATGGATCTGGATACACTATCCTATAACATTGCACGCCTTAATTGGCTCAAATGCAACTCAGATGGGTGCATGGCCATGGGAGGGGTGCGGGTAAGGGGCACACACAGGATTTAGGTGCAGTGCTATTGAATACCAGGGATTCACCCTGAACTTGCGCACCAGATTTTTTCAGCAGGTGTAAGTCCCTTGACCAAAGCACCTTTTATAGAATAGTGCTGAGCATGGAATTTTCCCAGCGCCTGATTTTCAGTGCTATTTACTGAATACAACAACAGATACACCAACATTTAAGAACTTAAATGTTGATTTAGGTAAGACATATGATTAAAAAGAGCCTATTCCAGTAGATAGATACTGGGTAAACTTTTCACGAATATCAGAGGAAGAGTTTCTGCTGCCATTTAACAAATGTAGCACATCATATTGCTCTTTGGATATTTGTCTGCCCTACCTGATTAAGTCTGTCTCCAGATCTTTTTTACTTTTGTTATTAAAAGTTGGTTAAATTATCATCTGTATTTAGGGGTCTTTCTCAAAATCCGTGTAGGGCCTAAGGTATGATGAGGTTAGACAATAATCCAAGAAACCAACCTGCAGTGCTTGAAAAGTTAATAACAGAACTTTGAACTTTATGCCTGGTTATGAAAATAGGTTCTTACTTTTTATAGAAGAAGCACCTACATATGAGCATGTGGTCAAAATTAAGGAAATGCATAGAAGAGATCCCTAGAAAGATATGAGATATTTTCTTTGCTTTTGAAAACATAAGAATAGCCATACTAGTGAGGTCACACCATGGAGCGAAACAGAGGAATTATAGTATTCTCTGCCTTATTTGCCATCGCTTTCCTAATAATTCCTAGCATCTTGTTTGTTTTTTTGGCCACCACTGAACACTGGGCAGAAGATCTTTTTCTTGGGTGCTGCTGACCCCCAAGGTGGACCCTAGTATCAAGTAACTATGATTTGGATTATTCTTCCCAATGTGCATCACTTTTCATTTGTTCACATTAAGTTTCAATTGCCATTTGGATGCCCAGTCTTCTGATTTCCTAAGGTGTTCCTGCAATTTTTCACAGTCTGCGTGTGTTCAACCTTGAATAATTTTGTATCATCTTGAAATTTAATCACCTTTCTCATCATTCTGATTTCCAGATCATTTATAAATATGTTAAATAGCACCGGTCTCAGTGCGGTACTCCACTATTCATCCTCTTCCATTGAGAGAAATAGCCATTTAACCCTACCCTCTGTTTTCTGTCCAATAACCAATTTGTAATCCACAACAGAATATTGCCTCCTATTCCATGACTTTTTAATTTTCTCAAGGGTCTCTCATGAGGAACTTAGAAGCTTTCTGAGTACACTACATCAGCTGGCTCACCTTTATCCCCATGTTTATTCGTGTCTTTAAAAAAATGAAGCAAATTGGTGAGACAAAACTTCCCTTGGCTGAAACCATGTTGACTCTGTCCCATTAAACCATGTTTGTCTATGTGTTCCGTAATTTTATTCTTTATAATAATTTCCACTATTTTACCTGGCACAGATGTCAGTCTTACCAGTCTGTAATTTCCTGGATCACCCCTGGATCCCTTTTTTTTTTTTATATATCATCCTTTTTATTCAGGCAATTCAACATATTCACACAATGCAAAGGAAATTACAACATAATATTTGGTCTGCCTGAACTTTTTAACATTTTTTAACTCAGCCCCTCCCCCCCTTCCTACCCTCTAACCCTATCCCCCCCCCCCCCCCCTCCCCAAATCACTTCAAGAGTTCAGGATTTTGCTTCTTGCCACTGGAGTGAGAGTGTCCCAAAATGGAGACCAAGTGTGACAAAACTGATCGCCTCTCTTGGAGGCTAGGTCTCTTATACCTTTCTTTTCTATGGCACAAGCTTGAATCATTGTGGACTTCCAATGTGCTATGCTCGGATGGTCTGTTACCAAAAACAATTGCAATATGACACGCTTTGCCATTAATACTGCCCTTTTCAAAAATGCTGTGAATCCTGCCGGCGCAGGCCTCTGTGTTTCAAAGAGATCAAACAGTTGTTTAGGAGTTGGTCTCCATGTATGATTCCAAATTTGGGAGACGTGTTTGCTCAGTTCAGTCCAAAAGGCTTTAACCGGCGCACATGTCCAATACATGTGCCCCAAGTGAGCCGTGTTACCATTACATTTTGGGCAATTGTCCAAGTTTCGAAGCGTGGCTTTATATGCTCTGTGCGGGGATACGTGTAACCGAAGCAAAAATTTATATTGTAGCTCCCACCAGGTAGCATTGTCTGTGATGGTAGAGATAGACTTAAGGCATTTGTCAATCTGCTCAGGATGTAGATTAATCTGCAATTCCTCATTCCAGGCTTGCGCCACCCGGTGACAGTCAATTTGTTGCAAAGAGTCCCTCAAACCACAGTGAAAATAGCTCAAGGGCACTCGCGACTGTGCCTCAAGACCCAATATTTTATTAAATTTTTCCCAGGAAACGTTAGTTAATGATTCTGCTGGTAAAGAATTTACATAGTGCCGTAATTGCGTATATGCTAACCAGTCATTCACACTCAAACCATACTCTTTCTTCAATTCCTCAAATGTTTTTAATGTCCCTTGCTCAGTTACCACATGGAATAGGTACCTAATTCCCACTGTAGCCCACCTCTGGAAAGGGACCAAAGAGCCACCCGCCGGGAAAGCCAAATTACCCCTTAGGGGCAGTAAAGCCGAAATCCTTGTATCTAACCGCAGGATCTTGCCCATCCATCTCCATGCGGCCCTCAATGGTGAAAGGATCGGTCGATAAGGGCCCAACCCTGGTAATTCTCTGGAGGGCACATGGAGCCAATAAGAAAATTGCATTTTTCCAAAAATTGCCACTTCTGCCCCTGTACAAGAGAAAAAAATTTGTAGAGCGGAACCAGTCGGACAGATGTCTCATACTGCTAGCCAGGGAAAACAATTTTAGATCTAGGAGTCCCAAACCCCCCTTTATGCGTGGTAACAGTACTTTACAAAATGGCAAACAGGCCCTCTTTCCCTGCCATAAAAAATGTGTCAATTTTTTCCGCAGCCATTGTTCATCCCGGGGCCTCAAATGAAATGGCAACATTTGAAATACGTAAGTCCACTTGGGGAAAAGGACCATATTATAAAGCGCTATTCGTCCCAATAAAATAATAGGGAGTGCCTGCCACCTCTGCAAAGATTCCACCGCTCGTTGCTTTATCGGCCCCATATTATGTTCATAAAGCTCCACTAAATCTGCGGGAATATATACCCCCAAATATTTAATACTGGAGTTCGCCCATTGAAAGGGGAATTTTCCCTCCCACTGCATTCTAATGTCCGATTGAATAGGGAGGGCCACGGACTTATGATAATTTAAGGTAAACCCCGTCAAAAAACTAAATTCATCTAAATTCGCCATTAAGTGCCGCACCGACGAGGCAGGATTAGTCAATGTCAGAAGGATATCATCAGCAAATGCCAACACTTTGACCTCCAGCGATGGCATGCTTATCCCCACAACATCCGGGTCCCTCATGATCGTTCTAAGCAGTGGCTCTAAGTATAATAAAAACAGTAATGGGGATAAAGGACAGCCCTGCCTAGTACCCCTCTGTAACTGAAATGGAGCAGACTGAAGCCGATTTGCAACTACTCGAGCAGAGGGGTTATTGTATAGTGTTGAAACCGCCTCCATGAACCAGCCCCCTACGCCAACATGATCCAGCACTTGAAACAAGTAGGCCCACTGCACTTTGTCAAATGCTTTTTCGGCATCCAGGCTTACCAACATCAGCCGCTCTCCCATGGCATGACTGCGTGCAATAGACAACAGCACTTTTCGTACATTTACCGTTGCTTGACGACCCCTAACAAAACCCACCTGGTAATTTCCAATTAGGGATGGCAAATGCCGCGCAAGCCTGTCTGCCAAAACTCGGGCCAAGATTTTTATATCCATATTTAACAATGATATGGGTCTGTAGGCTTCTACTTGGTCTGGGGGTTTACCCGGTTTAGGAATCAATGTAATAAGTGCTTCATTTTCACCGGATGAAAACCAGCCTCGTTCCACCACCGCATCAAAGTATGAAATTAGGGGCCCTATCAACTCCGGGCCCAAGATTTTATAATATTCACTCGAAAAACCATCTGGGCCCGGAGCCGACTTCAAAGGAAGGGACTTTATCACCTGTTGGATTTCCTGCGCCCTGATGGGTAGTGCCAAGGAATCGCGAATTCGCGGCTCCAAACGTGGCATACTTGCATCCTTAAGGTAATCTTGTATCAGCGGGCCCTGATGTTCCCCCGTTTCAGAATATAACCCTGTGAAATATTTCTGGAACGCAGTTACAATCTCTGCTGGCTGCGAGAGCCGGGACCCATCTTGCAATTGGATATATGAGATAAATCGATTTGTTTTCTTAATTCTAGCTACTTGTGCTAATAGCCTACCGGACTTATTTCCATATCTTTGAAAGTTAAGCCGCCTAGCATAGAATAAACTCTGATATTTTTCATGAATCATTGTGTTCAGTGCTACCAAAGCAGCTGCCATGTTTTCTTGGTTTTCCTTAGTTGGATTAGCTATGTGGCGTCTCTTTGCAACCCTGTATGCCGTGATACCCGTCGCCAAACGCTTTTTGCGGGCGCTCATAAAGGCAATGACCTCTCCCCGAAGAACTGCTTTTGAGGTCTCCCAAAATATTGTTGGCGCCACGTCAGGTTGTGCATTCGTCTCTACATAAAAACGCCATCGATTTCTCATATGATCTAGAAATGTTGGATCTTGGTAAAGATAGGAAGGGAAGCGCCAATATCTGCTACCGGACCCTCTAACATCTAAGTCCAACTCCAACCCAATTACAGCGTGGTCCGAAATCTCAGTGGGACCTATGAAAGCGTTCCTTACTCTAAAAAACCAGGACTGTGTCAACAAAATGTAATCAATCCGGGACCAGGTAGAGTGTACTTTAGATTGGTGAGTATAATCCCGGGTATCAGGGTGCAGCAAGCGCCAAGGATCGACCACATGCAGGGCTCTACACAAGGCCGACAAACCCTTCCTACGGCCCAGCGCTGCTATAGCCCTTGGGGAAGATCTATCCAACTCTGGATCTATGACTTGATTGAAATCCCCCGCCCACACCCACGGGGCATCCGCATATTGTAATCCCAGGGCTATTAAAGATTGACAAAACTGCGGGCAATAAGTGTTTGGGCCATAAACAGTGCAAAGGTAAAACTTTGTTCCCTGGTAATTGAAATGCACCAGCACCACTCTCCCCTCTGTATCCCTGTATATCAATTTGGAGTGACAAGGGATACCTTTTTTAACCAAGACAACCACTCCACTTCTTCGATTCCCAGAGGAGGAGTAGTGACATTCCCCTACCCACTGCTGACAGAGTTTGGCATGCTCTACATCGGACAATTTTGTCTCCTGGAGACAGGCAATATCCGCTCCATGCGCCCTCAATTGTGATAAAATTTTATATCTCTTCACCGGGGAAGTAATCCCCGCTACATTCCAAGAAAGGATATTCAACCGAACTCTACCCTGAATCTCTAAAAATTAAGAATTGAACTGTCCCAATTCCTCCCATCTCGAGTAACCCCGGGAGCCCAGCCTCCCCCAAGGTTGTCTGCCTCCAATTGCCAAGCCTTTGATTATCTTTTCCCCTACCTCCCATTCTCCCAGCAAGAACAATTGCCAACATTTCCACTCTCACTTCCAGCTCATTCACTCCATCTTTCCCCCCCCCTACCCCCCCGTACCCCTCCCCCCCAGCCCCCCCCCTCCCCATAACCATTCTTGTACACCATCTTCTGGTGTCACTCGGGTCACTCATCTGCTAGGGACCCCACTCCCCAAATTCAAAATTATATCACTATTATTCAACATCACATACCCTTTTCACCAGACTTTTTACCTACATAAGTGTCCCAAAAAAACTGTTCAAAGTCCACTCCTCCATGTGGTAGAATCATCCCAAATTGGCTGGCTGGCATTCCTCATGGAGTAGGAGCCTGGTCATCAATTTCTCTGTTTACAAAGGCTGTAGCCAGCTGCTCTGAATCAAAGCTATGCCATTTCCCATTCCTGTAGATCTTGAGGACAGCAGGGTAGGACAGTGTGAAGCGAATCTTCTTCTCCACTAGGGTTGTGCATACTGGGTGAAATCTCCTTTTCTTTTCCTGTAACCCAGCCGAGTAATCTGGAAAAATCAGAATCTCATGTCCTTCAAATGTTAGATTGCCCCGTTTGGACTTAAATCCCTGCATGATTTCCTCTTTGTGGATATAATTATGAACTTTAAGAATAACCACACGAGGCTTCCTTCCTTCCTGATACCGTCCCAGTCTATGGGCTCTTTCAATGCTGAGGCTTCCCCTACTGTCTGATAATGCAAATTCATGCTGTAGCCATTTTTCTAGTGCAGGCCCCAGATTTTTCTCCATCACAGACTCGGGAATGCCCACCAGCCTCAAGTTGGATCGTCACGCTCGATTTTCTAAATCATCGATTTTTGCTCCCTGCGTGCTAACCTGTTTTTCCAACTCTGTGATCTTCGGTTCAGTAGCATGCCACGTGTCTTCCATGTCCGACACACGCTGTTCCAGCGTTTGGGTACGCGTCGCTAACCCCTCTATAGTGACATCCAATTTTCCCAGGTGGACTGCTAGGGTGTCGAACCTCGTTTCCAGGGCTGCTTCTATCACCTTTGAGATCTGGGCCAGCTGGCGTTCTGAGAAATCATCTCGTGCCACTTGTGCTCCGTCCGCCATTTTAGGTTCCGCCGGTGGAGGTGAGGATTTCCCCTTCTCTGTTTTCATGCTGTGTTTCGCTGTTCCAGCTGGCATCCTTTAGATTGTAAGCTCTCTTGAGCAGGGACTGTCCTTCCCCTTGTCTAAACTTGTACAGCGCTGCGTAACCCTGGCAGCGCTATAGAAATGCTAAGTAGTAATAGTAGTAGTAGCATCGCGACCAAATATTGGTCCATGCACCTTCCCGCAGCTATAGACAAGGTTAGAAATTGTATTTCTTTATTTTTTCCGTGATTTTCGGCTGTATGGCAAGTGGCTGGAGCTCAGCCACTACGCTGCCGACGCTCTCAACGCATCACTTGACTCTCCCCTGGAACCCTTTTTAAAAATCGGCGTTGCATTGACCACCCTCCAATCTTCAGGTACTACGGACAATTTTAACAACAGTTTACAGATTGCTAACGGCAAATCAGCAGTTTCATGTTTGAGTACCCTTAAATGCATGCCATCCGGCTGAGGTGATTTACTACTCTTTAATTTCTCGATCTGGCTCAGTAAGTCTTCCAGGTTCATCACCCTTGAAAACCATTTCTGGTATAGGTAGATCTCTTACATCTTCTTCTGTAAAGACCGAAACAAAGAATTCATTCAGTTTGTCTGCTATGGCCTTGTCCTCCCTGTGTGCCCCTTTTGCTCCTTCATGATCTAACGGTCTCACAGATTCCCTTGCAGGCTTTCTACTTCTGATGTACGTGAAAAAGTTGTTACTGTGAGTTTTTAGCCTCTGTGGTAAGTTTCTTTTCATATTGTCTTTTAGCCTTCTTTATCAATGCTTTGCATCTAGCTTGACAGTGCTTATGTTGCTTCTTATTTTCTTCATTTGGGTCCTTTTTCCATTCTTTCTTTGAAGGATGTTCTTTTGGCTTTAATAGCTTCTTTCACTTCACTTTTTAACCATGTTGGCTGTCATTTTCTTTTCTTTCCACCTTTGTAAATACGTGGAATGCATTTGGCCTGGGCTTCCAAGATGGTATTTCTAAACAACGTCCATGCCTGTTTTAATGTCCTATCCTTTGCTGCCAATCCTTTTAGCTTCTTTTTAACCATTTTCCTCATTTTATCATAGTCACCCTTTCGAAAATTGAATGCTGTTACAGTAGATTTCCTTTGTGGCTTCATTCCAGATAGTATCTCAAACTTGATCATGTTATGATGACAGTTTCCCAGTGGACCCAACACCGTTGCCTTTTGTACTATGCCCTACACTTCACCAAGGACTTGATCTAAAATGGCTCCTCCTCTTGTCGGTTCCTGGAAACTCTATGACATATTACATAAGTGGCTACTGGACTAGATGAAGTGGGTGAGTCAGAAATGTGGACCTTCACCCTCTCAGCTTAATAAAGCTGAGAGTATTCCACGTGCCTGATTGGATTCATGCCACTCTGCTCTGTGATATTGACATTGAAATATACACATTTGCACAAGTGAATATTTGAGCTTTTGAGAATAGGGTGGAGTATCTTCATGATTGTAAAAGCAGGCATTTGAAATATTGCAGCTTTATTGAGCTGAGAATGTGAAGCTCCAAATTTCTGAGTCACCCACTTACATCTAGTCCATCCCACTTTTGTAGTAGGTCACAAAGTTGATACATTATTACTGTTCATCACTCACACATTTTTGTAAGGAATCAGGCAATACAAATAAAAGCTAAGTAGAAAATATAATAAAGCTGCAGATCATCTAACCCCAAAATATACAGGCACTACGGACTTAATTCTGTAAATGGAGCCCAAATTTGGGCACTAAAAAAGAAATGCGTTCTAAGCGCTATTCTATAAACAGTGCTGAAATTTCCATTTATAGAATAGCGCTTGGCTCTGGAATCTGCGCCCAATTGTGGGCGTGAGGATAAAGTGCAGATCCCCCAAATTCTATAATACTGCACACACATCCTAGAATAGCAACTGTAAAGATTCATGCGTAAATTCTAATTATTGCCCATTAGTACCAATAATTGTTAGCATTCTGTCAGTGATAATTGGTTCATTAAGCAATTAAATTATGTGCATAATTTGGGTGTTTCACCAGATTTGTGTGTTGTAATTTTGAGCACTGTATATAGAATTAGGGGATATACATTCATGCTACTTATTTTACACATTTCTAAATTGAATTACAAAGAGACTAGTTTAAATCTGCTTGGTGAGATTCTTTTTTGGCGGAGGAAAGGAATGTCAATGTAAAATTGTGTTCAGTGAACTCTTTGTTACAGTCAGTGCTCTATCTGCAATCTGTTTTTTTTTTCTAGAGATAACACACACAGAATGTAGATAACTCATGATTAACTATGAAGTTAAAAACAGCGAATAAACTGCATTCCCCATAAACCATTTCTGATTAAGATGTCCTTAAAGTTTGAAAATCTCTCTAAATTAAATATATAGCCTTCCTAAATAGTTTTGTATTGTTTTACTTTAGAAACACAGCTTAGGTAAAGGATTCCTCACCTTTCTTTCTTTAATATTAATTAATAAGCAGATTCATTCTAAATTGACACAATACATAGGCCCTGTTTACTAAACTGCTAGCATTTTTAGTGCATGCAAAAATTAGCCACACTAAATGCTAGAGTCAGCCATCATTAGCATGTGCTAAAAATGCTAACGCTCCCTTACGGGCTTATTTTCGAAAGAGAAGGGCGCCCAACTTTCGACACAAATCGGGAAATGGGCGTCCTTCTCACAGGGTCGCCCAAATCAGCATAATCGAAAACCAATTTTGGGCGTTCTCAACTGCTTTCCGTCACGGGAACGACCAAAGTTCATGGGGGCGTGTCGGAAGCGTAGCAAAGGCGGGACTGGGGTGTGCCTAACACATGAGCATCCTCGACCGTTAATGGAAAAAAGAAGGGCGTCCCTAACGAGCACTTGGGTGACTTTACTTGGTCCATTTATTTTTTACGACCAAGCCTCAGAAAGGTGCCCAAACTGACCAGATGACCACCGGAGGGAATCGGGGATAAGCTTCCCTTACTCCCCCAGTGGTCACAAACCCCCTCCCACCCTAAAAAAAAACTTTTAAAATATTTTTTGCCAGCCTCTTAGCCAGCCTCAAATGTCATACCCAGCTCCATGACAGCAGTATGCAGGTCCCTGGAGCAGTTTTAGTGGGTGCAGTGCACTTCAGGCATGCGGACCCAGGCCACCCCACCCCCTACCTGTTACACATGTGGTGGTAAATGTGAGCCCTTCAAAACCCACCATAAACCCACTGTACCCACATATAGGTGCCCTCCTTCACCCATTAGGGCTATGGTAGTGGTGTACAGTTGTGGGGAGTGGATTTTGGGGGGGGGGTTGAGGGGCTCAGCACACAAGGTAAGGGAGCTATGTTCTGGGGAGCAATTTGTGAAGTCCACTGCAGTGCCCCCTAGGGTGCCCGATTGGTGTTCTGGCATGTCAAGGGGGACCAGTGCACTACGAAGGCTGGCTCCTCCCACAACCAAATGGCTTGGATTTGGTCGTTTCTGAGATGGGCGTCCTCGGTTTCCATTATGGCCGAAAATCGGGGATGACCACCTCTAAGGAGGATGACCATCTCTAAGGTCGACCTAAATTTTGTGATTTCTTCCTCAAAATGTACCACCTGTTCCTCTGATCCCATTCCCACCCACCTTCTTAATGCCATCTCTCCTACTCTTATTCCTTTTATCTGTCACATTCTCAACCTCTCACTTTCCACTGCAACTGTCCCTGCTGCCTTTAAACATGCTGTGGTCACACCTCTCCTTAAGAAGCCTTCACTTGACCCTACTTGTCCCTCTAATTACCGACCCATCTCCCTCCTTCCTTTTCTCTCCAAATTACTTGAGCGTGCTGTTCACCGCCGCTGCCTTGATTTCCTCTCCTCACATGCTATTCTTGACCCATTACAATCTGGTTTTCGCCCTCTCCACTCAACCGAAACTGCGCTTACTAAAGTCTCCAATGACCTATTACTGGCTAAATCCAGAGGTCAATATTCCATCCTCATTCTTCTTGATCTTTCCGCTGCTTTTGACACTGTCGATCACAGCATACTTCTCGATACCCTGTCCTCACTTGGATTCCAGGGCTCTGTCCTTTCCTGGTTCTCTTCCTACCTCTCCCTCCGCACCTTTAGTGTTCACTCTGGTGGATCCTCTTCTACTTCTATCCCTCTGCCTGTCGGCGTACCTCAGGGTTCTGTTCTTGGTCCCCTCCTCTTTTCTATCTACACTTCTTCCCTTGGTTCATTAATCTCATCCCATGGCTTTTCCTACCATCTCTATGCTGATGACTCCCAAATCTACCTTTCTACCCCTGATATCTCACCTTGCATCCAAACCAAAGTTTCAGCGTGCTTGTCTGACATTGCTGCCTGGATGTCTCAACGCCACCTGAAATTAAATATGACCAAAACCGAGCTTCTCATTTCCCCCCCCAAACCCACCTCCCCACTCCCCCCGTTTTCTATTTCTGTTGATGGCTCTCTCATTCTCCCTGTCTCCTCAGCTCGAAACCTTGGGGTCATCTTTGACTCTTCTCTCTCCTTCTCTGCTCATATCCAGCAGACCGCCAAGACCTGTCGTTTCTTTCTTTACAACATCCGTAAAATCCGCCCCTTTCTTTCCGAGCACTCTACCAAAACCCTCATCCACACCCTTGTCACCTCTCGTTTAGACTACTGCAATCTGCTTCTTGCTGGCCTCCCACTTAGTCACCTCTCCCCTCTCCAGTCAGTTCAAAACTCTGCTGCCCGTCTCATCTTCCGCCAGGGTCGCTTTACTCATACTACCCCTCTCCTCAACACCCTTCACTGGCTCCCTATCCGTTTTCGCATCCTGTTCAAACTTCTTCTACTAACCTATAAATGTATTCACTCTGCTGCTCCCCAGTATCTCTCCACACTCGTCCTTCCCTACACCCCTTCCCGTGCACTCAGCTCCATGGATAAATCCTTCTTATCTGTTCCCTTCTCCACTACTGCCAACTCCAGACTTCGCGCCTTCTGTCTCGCTGCACCCTACGCCTGGAATAAACTTCCTGAGCCCCTACGTCTTGCCCCATCCTTGGCCACCTTTAAATCTAGACTGAAAGCCCACCTCTTTAACATTGCTTTTGACTCGTAACCACTTGTAACCACTCGCCTACACCTACCCTCCTCTCTTCCTCCCCGTTCACATTAATTGATTTGATTTGCTTACTTTATTTATTTTTTGTCTATTAGATTGTAAGCTCTTTGAGCAGGGACTGTCTTTCTTCTATGTTTGTGCAGCGCTGCGTATGCCTTGTAGCGCTATAGAAATGCTAAATAGTAGTAGTAGCAGTAGTGGCGTCCCCGACTGTATTATCGAAATGAAAGATGGATGCCCATCTTGTTTCGATAATACGGGTTTCCCCGCCCCTTTGCGGGGTCGTCCTGCGAAGACGTCCTCAGGAAAAATTGGTCGCCCCTTTCAATTATGCTCCTCCACATGTTGCTTAGTAAACAGGGCCCATAATAATTAGAGTTTAGTAAATAATGTAGTTACACACACATATACCTATTAAGCTAATAGTCATCACAGCTGTAATTTTAACAGATCTGTATTACTGGAAGCAAATTTTTCCAAATTGATATCAAATTTCTTAAACATGGCACAGACATGCATCACTTCTGATAATGGAAGTATTTATTGCCATCTAGTGGGAAAATGTGGGATACAAATGTAACAAATAATATAATTAGGTAAACAAAGTAAGAGGGCTTCACATCATTTAGGGTCTTAAAAAAAAGGTAATTTTTTTTTTTTTTTTTGCATTTATGAAGCCTTTTTGATATGCAATTATTTTTCTAGATTTATACTTTGGACACTACCTGTGAATCTCGCTGTTTGGGGTGATTCACTCCAAATGGAGGATGAAAATAACTTGCCCAGCTTCCCTGGGTTGTCAACCTGCTGCTCTGACCCCTGGACCACTCCGTTCAAAGCATATTCTTGTACAAACTTCATACTCACTGACAATCTGCTGCCGTGACCACACCCAGAACTAGACTGTGCAGTTTTCCCTACACTGCTTCTGGAAAGAATTGAGGGTAGGGAGGGGGGAGGCATAAAAAGATCCAGGGACAGGGAAAGAATGAATGACACACGATGTGAAGGTTGAGACGAATTAAATAGGGGTCCGTGTTTGCTTAGACACTATACTGTTAATAGGGCCTTGGCCATGAGACAGTGGCACCCTGTGGCTCAACTATAAAATCCATCTTTCAAATCTGTTGTCAGTGACAGACATCTAATGGTTTTATATATTGTCGCAAGTGCTGTCATTTTTTTAATTCTTTAGCTACTGCACCATTCAAGCTGCTGTTGTTTTACCACACTTTTATAAATACAAAAATCTCAAAATTTGTCTCTTATTCCAGATCCTATAGTCACAGCCTTGCATGATACTGTTCTTTTTTTGCAGTTGTTTTACACTTGTTTTTGAATAACAAGTGCAAACCCGTTAATCTTTGAACCCTTGTTCCAGGTGCATCTAAACATGTCTGAGGATTCAGTAGATACAGCAAGTCCTGACATCAAAACAGATGTGGAGAAGGTAGATGATAGTAGTTTGGTGCCAGTGGAAAGTGGACCTCCATATCCTAAAGAAGATGTAATGATGGAATGTTCTGGGGATGGGCCAATTGAGACTTCAAAGGAAAATGGGAGGTCCGAACAGGATGGTGCAACAGCTAAAACGGAATCTGTTGCGACTACCGAATGTACAGTGATAAATGAGACTCCTGAGATTGAAATGGCTGAGACGGGGCCTGAACAGGATGGAGCCATGACTGAAACTGAACTTGTTGTAATTACTAAAGGAATGGTGACAAACGAGCCTCCTGAGGTCAAAATGGCTGAAACAGGACTTTCTGCCGAGTGCAATGAGTTAGTCAGCCTGGAACCAGAACCTGAAACTGAATCTACGGAGAATGAGCCCGATCAGGTATATATTTCTTCCTTGAAATAACAATTGTTTTTTGAAGGGGAATATTGACTGCAATCAGGCCAACTGCTCTCTGTGGTCAACTGCAGTAGCGCTTGCAGTGATTTGTCATTAAGCTACTTCTGCAGTTTTCTTTGAAAGCACAGGTCAAAAAATATGTAATACCTGGTTAGATGGTGTAACTACAGTGCTAGACAAAGAAAAATGATACAAGTTATTCCTCTTGACTTCATAAGAGAGGATGGAGCTTGCACTTCAATGAGCTCTCTTGGAGGACAATGATCAGAAGCAAACACGGGCGCAAGAGGCTATTAGAGCCATATTAGCGACCGTGTTTGCTTCCACCGCATGATCAGAGCCAGCGATCATGTGAAACAATGCACTCACCAGCTCTGACTGCAAATAGCATGCAAGTGCATAATAAACAAGGCATTATCAATTCCTCCTCAGTGCTCAGCAGGAAGCATGCAAAGAAGGGCGCTGCTGCTGTGGCAAACTGTATACCAGTTCGGAGCTGGCATTAGGGTTTGCAGAGCATTAGGGAGGAATGGGGAGCCCTGTCCAGCATGCATCTCCAGACACAAGAAACCCCTTCTCCCTGGACGTCCTTCCTCCTCCCCCCCCCCACCCGACAAAAGATAGGGCTGGAGGTCTGGTGGACCTCCAGCCCCCCCCCCCCCCCCCCCCCCCCGGTGGTCTAGCGCCCCTTCCTGAACCACGCCGTACCTTGAAGTGACAGGAGGGAGCCTCACTCCCTCCTCCTTCCAGCACCGCCTCCAGAATGGTGGAGCCCTGCCCTTCCCAGTACATCCTGGGATGCTCTGGGCTAGGCTTCCCTACCATATAAGGGAGAAATTTCTTCCCCTTTGTTATTCCCTGTTGGACGTCCAGATTTCAGGTCCTTCCTAGTCCTGCCCAAACATGCCCCCTTGCTATTTGGATGTACTGCAATGTTGGATGTTCCTGTTCTGCCTTTGATAATTTGGACATTTCAAGCACATGGATGTCCATTTTGACCTTTTGAGCTGTTCATATGCTTTGAAAATGAGAGCCTTACAGCCGTATTTTCGAAAGAGAAGGGCGCCCATCTTTCAACACAAATCGAGAGATGGGCGTCCTTCTCCCAGGGTCACCCAAATCGGCATAATCGAAAGCCGATTTGGGGCGTCCTCAACTGCTTTCCGTCACGGGGACGACCAAAGTTCATGGGGTGTGTCGGAAGCATAGCGAAGGCGGGACTGGGGCCTGCTTAACACATGGGCGTCCTCGGCTGATAATGGAAAAAAGAAGGGCGTCCCTGATGAACACTTGGCCAACTTTACTTGGTCCTTTTTTTTTTAACGACCAAGTCACAAAAATGTGCCCTAAATGACCAGATGACCACCGGAGGGAATCGGGGATGACCTCCCCCTACTCCCCCAGTGGTCACTAACCTCCTCCCACCCTAAAAAAAAATGTTAAAATATTTTTTCCAGCCTCTATGCCAGCCTCAAATATCATACCCAGCTCCATGACAGCAGTATGCAGGTCCGTGGAGTAGTTTTAGTGGGTGCAGTGCACTTCAGGCACTGTGGTGGTATATGTGAGCCCTCCAAAACCCACCACAAACCCACTGTACCCACATGTAGGTGTCCTCCTTCATCCCTAAGGGCTATGGTAGTGGTGTACAGTTGTGGGGAGTGGGTTTTGGGGGCCTCAGCACACAAGGTAAGGGAGCTATGCACCTGGGAGCTTTTTCTGAAGTCCACTGCAGTGCCCCCTAGGGTGCCCGGTTGGTGTCCTGGCATGTGAGGGGGACCAGTACACTACAAATGCTGGCTCCTCCCACGACCAAATGGCTTGGATGTGGTCGTTTCTGAGATGGGCGTCCTCGGTTTCCATTATCGCCGAACGACCATCTCTTAAAGTCGACCTAAATGTTGAGATTTGGGCATGCCCAACCGTATTATTGAAACGAAAGATGGCCGCCCATCTTGTTTCAATAATATGGGTTTCCTCACCCCTTTGTGGGGACGTCCTGCGAGGACGCCCTCAGGAAAACTTGGGCGCCCCGTTTGATTATGCCCCTCCACATATATTATTGGGTTCTTACAAATAATTAAAATAAGGTACTAAAATAACACAAGAGGAAGGTAGATGACATTTAAATTGACAGGACATTGAATCTAGGAGCCAACCCAAAAACTTAGGAGCTAGAGGCTGAAACCTATATCATTTCTCCTCTATACATACCCAACGTTGTCCAAAGTGAAGTTTGAGGGGGGTGGGGAGACAAGGAATCCTCTCTGAGATCAGAAGCAGATCCTTTAGCAACCGATTTACTAAGAGGGCCATTTTCAATATGATGTCTAAGTCCAATTTTGGACAGTTTGTGCAAAACGTCCAAATCCAATTAAGAAAGAAGGTCATTTTCGAAAAAGAAAAATGTCTCTCTTTTTCTGAAAATACTGTTTTGAACAAGGTTTTGTGCTTTGGACGTTTTGTTTGTGGTCCATTTATTGGGGTAAAATAAGCCAACAAGTAAGTGCAAAACCTAGAGATTCATGCCATTGGAATGTAGGAGGAGCCAGCATTTTTAGTAGAATGGTCCCCCAGACAACCCAGGAGAGCAGTGGGGCACCCTAGAGGGCACTTCTGTGCACTTCATAAAAATGCTCCCAGGTACACATCTCACCTTTGCTTCCTTATCCAAAACCCACCCAAAACACACTGCCCCCCACTGTAACCACTACAATAGCTCTTATAGGTGAAGGGGACAGTAGAGTTTTGGTGAGTTTGGGAGGGGGTCACAGTTTCCAAAACAAGTGTGACAGGTAGAGGGAGATAGGAACCTGGGTCCCACACTCTGTACTGCACCGACCACTACACTACTCCAGGGACCTACATGCTGCTCTAATAGAAATGACTTTTTAATATCTGAAACTGTCATAGAGGCTGGTAAGTCATATATTTGTATTTATATTTTGAGGGGGTGGTAGAGGGTTAGTGACCACTGGGGGGTATTAGGGCATTTCCCCTAATTCCCTCCAGTGATCAACTGGTCATTTAGGGCACCTTTTGTGCCTTAAATGTTCTGAAAAACAGGTCTAGACCAAAACATCTTGGTTTTTGTCCTCAACGTTTTTGTTTTGTTCCATTACAACTGTAAAACGTCCAAGTGTTAGGCACGCCCTAATCCCATCTTCAAAACGTCCCAGACACACCGTCTTGTGATTTGGATGCACTGCAGATGAATTGCATAGATAAATGTCTGCAAAATAGATTTTGAAATACCGATTTGAATGTTTTGAGAAGAAAAACATCCAGATTGTGCTTTATGACACTTGGACGTTTTTCATTTTCAAAAACGAGCCCCTAAATGGCTTTATTTCGGACTGTGAGACCTCAACAATTTACGCTGTTTGGCTAGTTTTGCAGTATATGATATAATTTCCCCACAAATGATAGCCTTATGAGCAACCCACCAACTCTCTGGAGAGGCATCTCCTATACTAGTTTGATGAAAGTAGTCCTCGGAAACTTTATTAATGAGATCACAAAATTAATCATCCTCCAATAAACTTGTATTTAACTTCCATCCATGTCCAACAACTCTGAAAATGGAATTCCTGAACATTAAGGACACCATAACATGATCTTCAATGAGGATTGGCTCTATAATGGCTTGTTTAATTAAAGGGAGCAAAGAGGAAGACACTAGAAAATAATCCAACCCCAAATAGGAAGGATGAGGAGCTGAATAAAAGGTGCATTCCTTAGCTGTGGGATATAATGGACTCTAAGGATCTACTAGCCACAAATGTCTGGATTATAGACTGCAATACCATTCTTGACTTTAAAGATTTTTCCACACACTGAGATTCTCTGTCTATCTAACAAAGGATCTAGAGGTAAATTGAAATCCATCCCCCACTCCCAACTAAGATCCCTTTAGCCACTTGCACAGAAAGATCATTTTAAAAAATCAGGCGTATCTGCTACTGGAGTATATAAATTAACTAAAGTATAAATGGTGTCAAACAGGGTCATTACCAAAATTATCCAATGATCCAACAGATCAGAGCGTTGTTCTATAACAGTATAGAATACACCAGCATGCACCAATACATCAACACCATTATGTTTACCATCGGCTGAAGCACAAGCCACTAAAAAATAGTGCCTGTTTGAGAGATAGTTAGCACGAGCAGCCCTCAAATCTGCTTCTTGCATAAAAATAAATGTAGGCTTTACTTTATCAAGATCTTCCTGCTCTTAAAAGGATTATTAAATCCCTTTACATTCAAAGAGACTAATCGCAAATCAGTATTTTGAGTCATTTTTACACATCAGTTGACAAGATATATTCAAAGGAATAGATACTGCAAAAAAAATACAAAATTCAAATACAATAATAAGTTTAAATGGACCACAATGCTTATCCAAGGTTTCCACACCAATTGCAGTCTGAACAAACAACAACTGATTTTGGGATCCTAACCAGGCTTCATTTCCTTAAATAAGTTTAATGCTGTGTGGTTTCTAATTTATGTTTACGTGGAACATCAACGTGTTTCTTCTTAATTATTGTCTATCTGTAGTTTTTAAAATGTTTTTATGATTTATCAAGCCCTGCATTAGACCTTACTATTACCATTCACGATGTTCATTTTTTCACAGACACCAGTAGTTTTCACTGTTGAGCGATGGCTGAGACTCTCCCCACCAGTGGCTCTGAGCAATGGCTCTGCAGCATCCCCAGCTTCATCTAATCTCAGGAGTAGAAGCCAAGCCTAGGAGTCAGATCCAGGCCTTTGTTCATGATAGGGAACTTCAGTATCGCTTCACCAACCACAGATAAGCAAGTTTTAGTTCAAAAAGTACAAAGGCTAGGGGACACTCAATAAAGTTACATGGAAATACTTTTAAAACAAATAGGAGGAAATATTTTTTCACTCCTGAAAGAGTTAAGCTCTGGAACTCTCTGCTGTAGGATGTAGTAACGGCGGTTAACGTATCTGGGTTTAAAAAAAATGTTTGGACATGTTCCTGGAGGAAAAGGTCCATAGTCTGTTATTGAGATGGACATGAGAGAAACCACTGCTTGCCCTGGGATTGGTAGTATGGAATGTTGGTACTATTTGGGTTTCTGCAGGGTACTTGTGACCTGGATTGGCCACTGTTGGAAACAGGATACTGGGCTAAATGGACCATTGTGACCCAGTATGGCTATTCATTTGTTCTTAGTTTACCGTGATGTTAATTCTGGGAGCATTTCTTGGAATAGGTTATTTTGTTGTCTGTTGTTTTTCAGATTGGGGTTCCCTATAAGTGCAATTGTATAACAGGGCACCCACATTTACACACCACTTGGGTGGAGCATGGGAGGGGCAATGACAGGGCTGCTACTTATATGCACAATTTACAGAATACAGTAAGTTACCCATGTTCTTGTTGCGAGTGGGTGCCTGCAGTTGCCTGTGTCTATAGGCGGTGTAATTGCAGGTGCCTCGCAGGTGCTACCATTCTATAACAGAATCTAAGCAGCCAGGTGCCATTACAGAATAGACTTGCACTGTGTGTCGTCAAGGCACCAACATTTAAAATTGTCCCCATCAGTATTTTTTGTTCCATAAAGCAGTACAGATTACAAAAAGACAAGTTTGCCCAGACTGATTTTTTTTTATTTTTTATTTGTACCAGAAAATATCAATCAAAAATCAGAAAACTTCCGATCAGTCTATGTTCATTGCGGCCTCACAGTCCAAAAATCAGCCCAGCTCTACAGCCTGAATTAATTTCACTGTAATTGAATTTGTTTCAAAATATATATGTATATATCCTATCACTGTTGGTTTAAGTAGCTTTGGTTTGAACTGCTGACTGTAAAATTGTAGGGTGTCTTAACAGTTTTGATATGTATACAGAAGCTCCAAATTCCACCTAGAAAATTGCTGCTAAAATATAGTAAAGTGTGTATATAGTGAGGAGGAGTGAAGAGAGCATTGCTGCTAAGATAAATAGCACAACCCTTTTTTCTTCCAAGCCATGTTTTTGGCGGTGCAATATCTCCATCAAAGTAGCTGGCATCACTAAACTGTGTTAGAGGCATTTCTTTCCTGGCAGTGTTTCAAATCTATCAGTCTTTTTATGAGGTGATATAATGATATGTTACAAGCACCATCAATTTCAGCTGTCAGTTTTCATCCAGTTTTGGGGAAGGCATTTATCCCTGACTGTATCTAAATTATTATTTTTTTAATTCATTAGGTTTCTGGTTCCCCCATGAAAGAAAGGGGGTGGGGAGCCTGGGGCTCCTGGGGCAAGTCTTTGTTATCAACAGCTACTGCAACAGTTGGTGAGTATTCCCTACATTAATGTCATTAGTATGCCTCTGCAAAAACCTTAGAATCTTTTAGCTTAATTATTTTCAAACAACCCATTTTGAGGCAAGTAAATGTAGAAAGGGAGAAATTGGAGCATATAAAGATCATGAGACCCATCTAATCTTGGCCTGTTTGCCCTACCTACTATAGTATCGGTGATCCAACTTGACTCTAGCTTTAACCCCTTCCCCACCTCCACTATTGTCCCCTGATTTCTTGAGTTCTTATGGTATTTTACCTTCCCTCTGCCATCACTGACAGGATGGGCCATTTGCCAACTCTTGCAGGAATCTTACACTTGATCCCTTATAAACCAACCTAACCGATCAAATGAATTAATCAAAACCACCCACAAACTTGGCAAATGGAGCGAAAAAGGCACAACATCATATCAACTTAGCCGTACCCAAACACTTACCTTAACTCATCAATCTTACACCCCTATTCATTACTACAGACAGACTATCAAGTCAACACAACCCAACTTATTACGATTCTACTTGCCATTCTCCGCAATTCTCCAGCAAAACATGCTAGCCAAAATGATTCTCCCAAAGCCATTGCCTAACCTACTACTTCTACGAGAGTCCTGTATAAACCCTCGCTATATCTTCGAACTGTTAACCCCTTCCGATAATTGTTATTCCACTTGTTCCTGCAACTGTCCCATTGTAACCGTCCTCACTGTTCCATGTAAGCCACATTGAACCTACCAATAGATGGGAAAATGCGGGATACAAATGTAATAAAAATAAATAAATAAATAAATAAAATATTGGCTTGTTTTTCTGCTCTGTGTCTATAGAGGGCAGTTCCACTGCATGGTTCAAACCTTTTTGCAATGGAAAACAAATATTAAGTGAAATTTAAACAAAAGGAAATTATCCTGTAACAAAAACCACACAACTGTCAAAACGCTTTGAAAAGCAGAAATTCAATGAATTATTCACAACATTGAGAAATAATTTAAAAAATAGCTGTTTTATCATCTGCATTAAACAGAATCCCTAAGTGTGATCTGGAGTGGAGGAGTAGCTAGTGGTTAGTGCAGTGGACTTTGATCCTGGGGAACTGGGCTCAATTCCCACTGCAGCTCCTTGTGACTCTGGGCAAGTCACTTAACCCTCCATGTCCCCTGGTACAAAATAAGTACTTGAATATATGTAAACCGCTTTGAATGTAGTTGCAAAAACCTCAGAAAGGCAGTATATCAAGTCCCAATTCCATTTCCGTTTCCCTATTATATAACTCTTTTTATTCAACTGATTTAACCATTAACAAATATCAGGAAAATCCTATCATATATTCTGTTTATGAGTGGGGTGGGAGCTATCCAGAGTTTTTACCAAGTGCCACATGTATGATTTATCTGTCTGTTGGTGAGAGGCATCTTGAGCATGTGTGCATCTAGAGCTGGCTCTGCAGCTAGGATTTGCCTCCAGGTGATTCAGTAACCTCTTGCAACAAGAATGTGTTTTCAGGGACTTGTGCCCAGGAACAAAGGTCAAGACTGCCATTATAGCTGATGACTTGATTGTTAGGAATATAGAAGTCCTTTTACCAAGCTGTGGGAAAAAGGACCCTGCGGTAGCAGCGGGGGCTGTTTTTCCCGTGTGTCAAGGCCCTTTTTACTGCAGTGGGTAAAAAAGCCCCCAGCACACATGGCCATGCGGTAAGAGAACTCTTACCGCATGGCCAGGCGATGGGGAGCCCTTACCGCCACCCAATGCCTGATTTCCGCCAGGTTGCCACCCACTTCCAGGGGTTTTCTTTTTCCCCCGGAAATGTTGCTGCGCTCGGGGTGGGACTACCACCACCAGTGGTCACGTTGGGCTGGTGGTAGTCCCGGAAGAGCGAATGATAAGCCCGTGTTGGGCTTACCATCGCTCTGTAAAAGGGCCCCATAGGTAGCTGGGTGGTTGATGAAGCATGAAAGTTACATAGTAATTTGCCTCTCTAGTGCGAAAATGGCAGACTTCATGTGTAATCTAGATAAGAGTTTAGGGAGTGCTGAGAAGAAGTCAGCTGTAATAGGGCATGTGAGTACGAACAACATAAGAAGATGTAAGAGGTTCTGGAAGACAAATTAGGATTTAGGTAGAGAATTGAAACCAGAGCCTCCAGGGTTGTATTCTCAGATATCTTCTCTTTTCCATGTGCAATACCTCAAAGGCAAACTTCCAGATTCTTATTGTGTGGATGGATGATGATGCAGGGAAGAAGGCTTTAGATTTATTAGGAACTGGAAAATATTTTGGGGAAGGGGAGCCTATTTCAGAAGGATGCACATCGAATTAACCAGGGTGGAGCCCAGCTCCTGGCACTAACATTTACAAAGGAGCACTTGGTGCAGAGTGAGGCATCTTCAAAGAGTACTGCAAAACTGGAAAGTTTGAATATTCTTATAGAGAAGTTATGGTCAAGGATGAAGTAATCTGAATGGATTTAGTGGGAAACTGAATGTGTATGGAAGGTGTTACAGTATGCCTATTGTAATTTACTGTGGGGTCTCACTATTGTATTAGTGAAAAAAACCACTAACATGTTGAAATAGAGTTTTAAAAAAATGAAGAACAAATAAATAATTTTGAATTATTCTAAAATTATCCCTATTAACTGCTATGCAGGTTATAAGTATATAAAAAAAATACATACTTTGAGTTGCTTATATGGGAATACCAGAAGTCTAAAAATAAAATTAGAGAAATTAATATATGGTACTATATGGTAGAAAAAAAGATCTTCAATGGGACACTGTGATACTAGGGTATATTATACTGAAACAACTGAACAGATCAAATTGTTGAAGGATGGCATAGTCAAGAAGGATAAAAAAAAAAAAAAAAAAAGAAAGTTAGAAACTGTAGTGGAAGTGAATTTTAAAGATTGTTTTTCAACTCTGCCTTTACCGACCAGTGCACTTGGGGTCTGGTCTGTATTTTTTATTAGAAGTAATTCTGCTTAAAAATTATTGTTTAACTTTGTGTGAAAATAAGTTGGAATGTAGAAGATAAGACACAGCTCTAATTAATATGGTATGTGAAGGGAGAGGTGGAGCCTGTTTCAAGTTCAGACTGGCCACCTGGACTGAGAAACATGTGACCACATTCCCACAGTATGGCTTGTTTACCTAAACAGAAGAATTCTCAAGCATTCTGTAATTTTCCTTAGCTCTGAACATGAGTTCTAAGTCTAATTAAAAAGGGAGTTTCTATCAGTGAAATTGGGAGCTCGTCTGTGAGTAACGTACGAACTGCGCAGAGAACAATATTTCCTGGTCAAAGAAACTCCTGGCTTTTGCTGTGAACAGGGCCCCCCCAGCTGATGATAAGAGCCTGGATGATGTAATGATCAGTGATGGACGTATGTATAATAAAATGTATTATTGCTTCTTTTCCTGGTCTAGAAACTCCTTGCATTGCTTGGATGTAGAGATTAGGGACAAGTGATGTAATGATTGTTTATAGGTATTGTTTCTTTTCAGTTATATAGCTTAATCACTATATATATTGTGAAGATGAAGCTTCTGCTCCCACTCTTCAGCAGGTCTCACTGGCCTATGGCCTCTGAACAGTCTCTTCCTAGCATCCTGAGCAATCCAACCTCAAGCTCATGGGCCCCTTTTTCACTCAGGGTGAGCTGGTTCTCAGTATGCAAATTATATGCAGATTAGCATGTTATCCTTTTACGGTCAGGGTGACCTGGTTCTCCAGAGGCAAAATTACACAGGTCTTACCAACAGCATATTCAGGCAATTCTTTATTCCAGCCCCTGGGCACAGTTCTTCTAGCTTAAATACTTTATACACTTACATATCTTCTCACTGAGCCTTCCCACACAGATTCCGGGGCTCAGCACTAACCTCAATACTTTGGGGACTTCTAACCCCAGGCTTTGCAGCCTGCTTCTCAGTACTGGGACACACAGCCCTACTTCTTCTTTGGACACTCAGTCCTTCCTTCCTTGGACACCAAGTCCTTTCTTTGAACACACAGTTCCTCTAAGTACTGAGGCTACACAGTCCACCACTAATGCTTTAGGGACTTCTTACCCCAGCCTGTTTTTCTTCCTTGAGCACACAGTCCACCACAAATCCATAGGGTTTAGCCAGTTCTTGCCAGGGGGATTCTCTTTCTTCCGCTACCAGCTCTCTTATTTTCCTTTCACCTCTCAGGTGGGGTATAAAGTGGTTAATTAGCTACACAGGACCCAGCCCATAACCTCCTACACCTGTGCACCTCCCAGGGCTCTCCCCGGTCCTAGTGACCTCCAACTATTCTCCTAGCGCCCTCTAGTGGCCTACCCTGAACATCCTGGACAATTTTAGGGGAACAGCGCCATCTAGTGGCCTGCCCCGGCTAGGACAACCTCTTATTTACCACAATATATATATATATATATATATATATATATATATATATATATATATATATATATAAATCATTGTGTATCTTAGATTTTAGAACCTCTAATAAAGGTCTCATTTACCTAATACGAATCCAAAAGAATCCACAGTAATTACTGAGTAGTCTGTGTTAGTGAAGCAGGCTGTAAATCCATAGCAGTACAGAAACATGAGGGCAGATAAGGGCCAAGTAGCCCATCCAGTATGCCCATCCTCAGTAACAACTAACTTCTCTTTTTCCTAAGAGATCCCATGTCTGTCCTGTGTCTTCTTAAACTCTGACACAATCCTTGTCTCTATGATCTCCACTGGGAGGCCATTCCGCACATCCACCACACTTTCCATGAAAGAGTATTTTCTCAGATTCCTCCTAAGCTTATTTCCTCTTAACTTCATTCTATGCCCTCTCATTTCAGAGGTTTCCTTCATTTAAAAAGGGATCACCTGTTATACATTAATGCCACTGAGGTATTTAAACATCTCTATCATATCCCCTCTCTCTCTCTCCTCTCTTCCAGTGTATACATGTGGAGGTTCATGAGCCTATCCTTATATGTTTTATGACTGAGACATCTGACCAGTTTTGTAGACATCCTCTGTACAGACTCCACCCTGTTTATATCTTTCTGTAGGTGTGGTCTCCAGAACTGCACACAGTACTCTAAATGGGGCCTCACTGGAGACTTATAGAAGGACACTGTCGCCTCTGTTTTTCCTGATCATCCCTCTCCTTATGCACCCGAGTGTTTATATGTTTATTATAAGCCTCTGACTTGGGTACATTTTCTTCATTGGGTCTACTGTTTTGGACTTCTGAAATACCAACTTACACATGTAAGTTCCTACATTTATACGGGTACATTGCTAAATTGTCTCCATTGATGTTTTAGAACAGGAGTGTCCATCCTCAGTCCTCAAGGGCCAGAATCCAGTTGGGTTTTCAGGATTCCCCCAGTGAATATGCATCAACATAAATTATTACCACTTAACAATATTTGAATCTTTATTCCACAAAACTACTTTCAATATGCCATTGGAATAAAAACAGCCCACCCTCCAGTTCAAATACTACCTCTTTACCCTGAGTCCAATGTTCATAACATCTTCAGTTTTTTGGCTTGCATTGCACGAGCCCTAAGATGCTCAAAAAACAAAAACTGGCAAGTAAGATGGTGTTCCCAGTGACTCAGTTGATAGTGACCAGATGTTGGTAAAAAAAACTCCAACTTGCATGTAGTATTTTCAAAACACAGCTCAGCCAGATGTTGGCAAACATAACTTAGCCAAACATTGGTAGAAAGACTGAAGCCTGCATGTAGTATATTTAAAACCCAACTCAGTATAAATACTCCGGAGGGAAATTCATTTCTGGGGTGCACAAACGACAATGTTCAAATTAAAATCTCTATCACGTCAGACCTGACATACTTCGAATGCTTGACTAGCCCTGTTTTTCTATGTATGTAACTGTATTATGTAATAATACTGTCATGAAACGCCTAGCTACCCGCCTGGGGTTACCCCACAGCCACTTAGAGTGTCTATCCCTAGCACAGCTCAGGTCCGCCTGCACCTGCCACTTGTGCTTTACATTAGCACCCACCTCCCGCTGACTGGGTCCCAGCCACTTCTGGGTGAGTCTCCCGCTCTCAGGGTGTTCCACAGTGATTTCAAGGTTACTGGGGCCACACTTCTCAGTGGTCCCACACTTCCTAGAAAGCACCCAGAGACCCAACACACAAATCGCCAGGATTCTTAGTCGGTCCAGACAAGCAGAGGCAATAAACTAAAAAAGGTTTATTGTGAGAAAAATTTTGAACAATGAACAGAAAATGTGCAATCAGCAAAACAATAACAGGTAACTGAAATAGAATCCATTGTCTTTATTCAAGAGTCTCATTTGGCAGCAATTGAAGCTCAAAAATTAAAGTAAGACTAGATACAAGGTTGTTTCTTTTCACCAGCTAAAGGAAAAGAAAATCGTGTCATCATTTTGTTATCTAAATCTTACCAAAACACAGTGGAAAAGGAATCCAAATGCACAAGTTCAGTGTAACACAAAAAAAGGGCCGTTTCCATATACCCCGCACTTGAAAGACCCTGAAGCAGCAGGGCGAATGTGAGCCAAGTGAAACACTGGCCAACATTGGTCTGTGGGTGGCTTCAGACATAGAAGGAAGCCACTTGAGCTGTCAGAAGAAGTGCTTTGGAGTTTCTTGCAAGCTTTTTCATAAAACTGTGTTAGGTTGAAATCACATTATTTTGGTGCGCTTATGAATAGTGATAATGTGATGTGCTTTCAATCTTTATTTACGGAGTGTTTTTTCAGCCAATGATGAATTTTGTATCGTTCACGATCCTTTTAGCTCTATAAAATCTCGCAATCTGGATCTGTTTGAGGCTTTTTCCTTCCGATATCTAAATTATTTGACACTGTTAGTGCGGGACACCCAAGCTTTCTTCTTTTTTGCATAAGGGATCTTTTTTTGTGTTGGTTATCTAAATCCTTGGATTATTCAGTTGTCTCGCATGTTACAGATATAGAAGACATTGGATCTTGCTAGTTTTGAACACTGACCAACACATTTATACGCAGCTAAATGTCTGTGCACCCAATGTGGATGATCCAAACTTCATTAGCAGCTTGTAGATCCAAATTGCAAGGAATGGAGCTGAATTTATCATCATTGGCAGATTTATGAATCTGCCTCTTGACATACTCCTTGACAGAAAATCCTCTACTAAAGCTAGACCCTTAAAATCTAATTTAGCCCTACATCAGATTCTTTCCTCCTGGAATCTGTCTGATTCATGGAGGCTGTCTCATCCTTTACCTTCTATTTTGCATCTCACCAATCTTACTCTTGATTGGATTATTTCTTTATATCTAATTCACTTGTCTATTATTAAGACAACGATTGAACCTATCCATATTTCGGATCACACCTGCATAACTCTTTCTTTGGATATCCTCAACAAGAATCCTCTCACAGGAATTGGAGATTCAGTTCTTATCTTTTATAGGATGATGACTTTAGAACAAATCTTACTAAATGTACAAAACTATTTTGAGTTGAATGATACATCAGACACTTTCTCAGCAAGCTACCTATTTTTCAAGTTTTAATAGAACTGGTAGAATTACTTAAAAACTAGGAAAAAAAGCCACTCGTGTTACTGCTATCAAAAGCCAATGACAAAATAATTAAGAATAGTGATATTCTTGACCATTTCATTACATTTTACTCAGATTTATTGTTGCCAGAAATCTCCTTCAGACCAGCAGATTTCTGACTTTTTAAATTGTTTAAAAAAACCGTGATTAAGTGAATCTGAATTTACTCAGTTAAGAGTACCACTAACCTTAGCTGAAATAAATTCTGCTATAAAAGCTGGGAAAGCGCCTGGAGGTGATGGTCTGACTATAGATTATTATAAGAACACATCGTCACTGCTTATAAAATGTTTTGTACTTTTAGGGGTCTTGCCAGGTATTTGTGATCTGGATTGGCCACTGTTGGAAACAGGATGCTGGGCTTGATGGACCTTTGGTCTTTCCCAGTATGGCAATACTTATGTACTTTTGTACCCCTAATTTGTTGAGACTATATAATGCCTTTATCTCTAATACTCAAAGTACATTTGCCAAAGCTAATATTATTGTTCTTGAAGAACCCAATAAGGTCAATAGGCTTGCTAAAAGCTACAGGCTAATTTCTTTACTAAATTACGATAGTAAAATATATGCAAAGATCTTAGCAGTGAGATTATCACAGAAAAGGTTTATCAGAGGTAGACTTGCTTCTTATAATACAAGACTTCTTTGTCATGTTCTAAGAACTGCTCATCATCTAAATAGGCCAGCATGCCTGGTCTCTCTGGACTCTGAGAAAGCCTGTGATTATATTGACTATATTCCTTTTAAATTTGGTTTAATTTAGGTGAGGTTTTTATAAATATGGTCAAGTACTTCACTCTAATCCTTCTGCTCGATTATACATCAGCTCCGCATTAATATCCCAATTTTTTTCTCACATGGTACAAGACAGGGGTGCCCGCTCTCCCCTCTTTTTATCCCTAGCTCTTGAACCCCTGTTCATTGCTTTAATGTTTTCTGAGGATATATATGATATCCTGAGATATAATATTTAGTGGAGGAGTAGCCTAGTGGTTAGTGCAGTGCCCTGCAAACCAGGGGAATTGGGTTCAATTACCACTGCAGCTCCTTGTGACTCAAGGCAAGTCACTTAACCCTCCATTGCCCCAGGTACAAAATAAATACATGTATATAATATGTAAACCGCTTTGATTGTAACCACAGAAATGTGGTATTCCATCCCTTTTCCTGTTCCCGATCTCAATTGCTGGTAATGTTGTGAAGTTCTCAGCATATGCTGATAATGTCTTACTTTTGAGGGGCATTTTTGATATGACATCTAAATCCGATTTTGGACGTTTTGCGAAAAACGTCCAAAAATTCAGTAGCAAACATAGCCATTTTCAAAACAGAAAAATGTCTTTTTGTTTTGACAATGGACATTTGCACAGTCCATCTATTTTGAACCATTTTCAAAATAAAAAAATCCAAGTGAAAAACGCACTGCACCAACCATTAGGCTACTCCAGGGATCTGCTTACTGCTCTAATAGCCTCAGGGATGTCATAGAAGCTGGTATGTACTGTTTCTTTGGGGAGTGGGAGGGGGGTCAGTGACCACGGGGGGAGTAATGGGGGGTCATGCCTTAATTTCTCCAGTGGTCATCTGATTGTTTAGGGCATTTTTTTTTACTTAGGGGGTCTTTTACTAAGGCGTTCTAGCATTTTTAATACGCACTAAGTTTTAGTGCATGCTAAATGCTGTAGACACCCATATATTCCTAAGGGAGTGTCTAGCATTTAGCATGTGCTAAAAATGCTAGCGTGCCTTAGTGAAAGGTCCCCCTTAATCATGATTAAAAACAGGTCCAGACCAAAATATTTAACTTTTAGCCTTGGATGTTTTTGTTTTGTTCCATTATGGCAAAAATAGCCCAAGTTTTGGGAACACCCAAACCCCACCCCCAAGACACGCCCCTTGTGATTTGGATGCACTGCAGATGAACTGCATAGAAAAACATCTTAAAAATGTGTTTTGAAAATAGCGATTTGGATGTTTTGGAAAATAAAACATCCAAGTGCTGCTTTTTGGACGTTTTTCTATTTTGAAAATGAGCCTCTTTATGTGTCAGAATCCTATAAACTACTTTTCCAAAGATTTTCAATGTAATTGAAAACATTGGGTCTCTTTTGGGGTATACTATTATTAATTGGATGAAAACTGAAGGATTTGGGCATCCAGTATTTTCAAAATGAATTTTGAAAATACGGTTTTCCCCGCCCCTGGATTTCGACATTTTACAAAGATGTCCAAATCGCAACGTGGACGTTTTTTTTGAAAATGCCCCTCATAATAGTGCTAGTAATTCAAATTACAGCTTGCAGAATGGTTGATAGTTCATACAGTTGCCAGATTCTGGTGCTGTTCTGTATTGTCCTTGGTCACAGCATACAGAGCTGATGCTGCAGTTCTGTTAACCAGTACCAAGCAGAGAACAGCCCTCTTCTTCATATTTCATCTAGGCCCTCCTCTTCTCAGCAGCAACCTGCAGAGGTCAGAGGGGATAGAAGGATATGACTGGAGCAGATAGAATTACTCTTCTGAATAATCCAGCCCCTTTTCTCTTGTCATTTCCTAGGGGCTGATGCAGAGAGCAATAAAAAGATGCCTTAGTACTCTCAAGTACAGACACACACTCACAAAGCCCTGATATTTTATGATTTTGGAAAAGTATATTTTTCTGTTAATTACACCATTCCATATAGTGTAGAATGATGACATAGTTTCACTGGGTATGATCCAAAGTATAAAACATACCCTCCTTAGAAGACAAGTGTGGGCTGTTAACGTACTAACTATCATGTGCATTGATGCACGCCATAATTTGCATCCCTCTTACAACTGAGTTTTATGTTTAGATGCATATTTATCAAGCTTAAAATATAGATGTGGTCATTCAGCTTGTCCTGTGATGAGTTATTTCTCCTTTCCTTTTCCCACCAGTGAAGCTGTTTTAACACCTTTTTAAAGTGGATAGTCAATGAAATAGAAAAAATATCTTTCAGTTTGTTTCTTCATATTACTTCTACACTACCACACCCTTTCGCTGTCACTAAGGAGTAGTCTGTGATTTGTTTCCTGTACAAAAGCATCATATATTGTGATAAAGTCACCTCCAGGATAGTTGGTCTGAACTACAAGTCCCAGAAGGCATTGCAGGCAAGGAGCCAGGGGGTGAGATGGAAAACCTGGACTGGACTCCTAGCTGCAAGAAGGGAGGACATGGGTGTAAGCTAATAGGATGTGTAGATTGGCTGCCACTAGGGGGAAAGAGAGATAGGAAACCCTGTGTGCAGGAACTCCTCATTAGGCTCATGCGCAACTCAGCTGGTATGGGTGTGTAGAGAAGCTAATGAGTGGAGAATGATTGGTTGTGAAGGCAGAAGCCAAGGATTGATTAGGCAGGTGGGAAGGAGTCTCATTAGTTCAGTCCAGGAGAGAGAAGGGGAGAAGTATTTGCAGGCTGAAAATCCTTGGGCAGGGAGGTCCCTAAAGTACTGAAGCAGGCTGAGATTCCTTGGGTGAGAGGAAGTCCCAAAAGTATTGAATTCATTGTGAAGCTGATGCAGGGGAAAACCCTTGGGTAGAAGGAGTCCCTAAAATATTGAACTCTCCTGAAGGTAAAAAGGATAGAAGGTAGAAAATGCTGCTGAGTGACTGAACTGGGATGATGCACTGAAAGAACTGTTTGAATTGAATTACTGTTTATTGTGCACTGGATAAAGAGCCCAGACTGAAGCCTGTAAGCCTGTATTGAATCCTGGTATGTGCTATGCTGCTGTTGGAACTCTGTACTAGAAACCTGCATAGAATAAAAGTTCTTAAGATTGAAGTTATTGGTGGACATCTGTTTCTTCATTGTGCCGGGAGCCTGTGGCTGGAGGAGATTGTTCTATCCTTGGCTGCACCTAGGGACACCTGGTTACAATATTCAGAGTAGGATAGCAGGCAGTATGATGGAGTTCCCTAAAAGCATGCTTTTAATATTAAAACATTCTGTGACAAGATGACCAATTAGAGCACTGTTGCTAGTAACTATCTTTTAATAGATACCAGCTGTGACTACTTAATTGAGCACTGAAGCATAACACACCTAAACAGTAAAAATATTTTTTCCCCATGTGATAGGCCATGGGTTAACAGCTGTAAAAGAAAAAGCGGAAGCTACACTCGGAATGAATAATTCAGCATCTCCTGAAGCGGCTCACCCTGACACGCCAGAAGCCTGTGAGCAAGGTAAGTATTCCTCTTTAGAACACTTGTGGTGAATAACTTCTCTGAATTCTTCAATGAGGGAAAATATAAAACAAAGATCCTCCTCATAATAAACACTTTTTCAGGTACATTAGAAGTGGAAAGCAGTGAGGGAGTCAGTGGGGACCGTTAGATCATCGAGGAGTAAAAGAGAAGACAAGGCTTAGTGGCGAGACTAAGGGGTCCTTTTACTAAGGTGCTCTGAAAAATGGCCCGCAGTGGTGTAGACGCGTTTTTTGGTCACGTACAGAATTATTTTTCAGTACACCTATAAAAAATGCCCTTTTCGGGGTTTTTTTTGCCGAAAATGGACGTGTGGCAAAATCAAAATTGCCGCATGTCCATTTTGGGTCTGAGACCTTACCGCCAGCCATCGACTAGCAGTAAAGAATTTGGGTGGTAATAACCTACGCGCATCAGATGGACGTGCGCCAGAAAACAAAAAATATTTTTCAGACACGCGTATCGGACGTGCACCAAAAATGAAATTACCGCAAGAGCCACGCGTTAGTAGGGCAGTAACTCCACTTTGGTGCGCGTAGGCGCCTACGCAGCTTAGTAAAAGGGGCCCTTAATGAGGGAAATATTGCCTCAACAATTTGCTACAGTTTTTTTTTTTTTGGAGCTGTGAATAAACATGTGGAAAAAGGTGAACTAGTTAATGTAGTGTATCTATATTTTCAGAAAGCTTTTGACAAAGGCCCTCGTGAAAGATTCCTGAGAAAATTAAAAAGCTGTGAAATAGGAGGCAATGTTCTGTTGTAAATTGGGAACTGGCTAAAGGTAGAAAACAGATTAGGGTAAATGGCCAGAGTGAAAGAAGGTGAATAGTAGAGTGCTGCAAAGGTTTGTATTGTCACCAGTGCCTTTTACAATGTTTATAAATTATCTGGAAATGAGAACGACAAGTAAGTTATCAAATTTTCAAATGACACAAAACTATTCAAAGTTGTTAAATTGTATGCAGACTGTGAGAAATTGCAGGAGGATCTTATGAGATTGGAAGACTGGGTATCCAAATGGCAGATGAAATTTAATGTGGACAATTGCAAAGTGATCCATTTTCCCCCAGATTCTATGCATAGTACCTTAATTTCCACATGGAAATTGAAGCGTATTCTGCAATAATGTGTGTAATTTAATTGGTTAACTAGCTAATCAGTGCTGTTAATTGGATGTTAAGCAATTAGCACTAATTGCCATTAATTAAGATTTACGCACACAACTCGCTAAGTGTATTCTGTAACGTGATGTGTGTAAATTCCATGTCACATAGTTAAAAGGGGGTGTGGTTATGGGTGTGGAATGGGTGGGTTGTGGGCATTTTCGAAAGTCTATTCACATTATTATAGAATACACCCGCTCTGTGTCTAATTTAGGCATGGGATTTAAGCCAAGTAAAACATGGCCTAAATGGACGCAATCAGCGATATGTAGAATCTAGCCCTTTGGGAACAATAACCCAAATTATATCTATTTGATACTAGATTCTAGGTGTCAATGCACACTGAGCAGAACATTTCAGTATTAGAAATATTTGAAAACTTGTTTGTTTCTTATCCTGTGGTGTGAGGAAGTCGGTTAGTACAGTGGGCAAAGTTATTGTAGCATACTTTTTTGATTTGTATGAAGAAATATGTGTTCTGGAAAGTGGTGTTATTTTATAATACATAAGTATTGCCACACTGGGACAAGACCAAAGATCCATCAAGCCCTGCATCCTGTTTCCAACAGTGGCCAATCCAAGATCCCAAAAAAGCTCAGTACATTTTATGCTGCTTATCCCAGAAATAAGCGGTGGATTTTCCCCAAGTCCATTTTAATAATGGTCTATGGACTTTTCCTTTAGGAAGCTGTCCAAACCTTTTTTAAACTCTGCTAAGCTAACCGCCTTTACCACGTTCTCTGGCAACGAATTCCAGAGTTTAATTACATGTTGAGTGAAGAAATATTTTCTCCAATTCATTTTAAATTTACTCCTTTGTGGCTTCATTGCATGCCCCCTATTCCTCATATGTTTGGAAAGACTAAACAAACGATTCACGACTACCCGTTCCACTGCAGTCATTATTTTATAGACCTTTATCATATCTCTCCTCAGCTGTCTTTTCTCCAAGCTGAAGAGCTCAAGTGGTAAAATAATTGCATTGGATTTCGGATTTAGCTCAGACCTTTCCAGTTGTAGCTGAAGGCAAGTTACCTTAGAGACAGTCAATCACAGTGGCAAATCACGGAGTCGTAGTGGCCAATGAGGTAGCAGAAAAAACAATGAGATGTCATGATAACTCGGAGCCCTTATTCTTTCTCACATACACACTCCATCTCTCACCCATACACACTCCAAGGAAAGGGGGGCATGGAGCACGCTGGGGAGGAGAGGGAGGGGGGCCAACAACTCAGAGGGGAGGAAAGAGAGAGGGAGGGAGGGGGGGCCTGGACCTCGGAGGGGAGGAGAGGGAGGGAGGGAAGGAGGGGTCATGGAACTCGGAACCCCACACACGCACTCATTCTCTGTCTCTCACACACTCTCTCACACACACACACACAGTCTCTCTCTCTCACACACACACAGTCTCTCTCTCTCTCTCTCTCTCTCACACACACACATACACTCTGTCTCTCACACACTCTCTCTCTCAGACACAAACACACACACACTCTGTCTCTCACTCACTCTCTGTCACTCACACACACACTTCATCTCTCACACACACTTTATCTCTCACACACACACTCACTCTCTCTCTCTCTCTCTCTCTCTCTCTCTCTCTCTCTCTCAAACATACACACTCCAAGGAAAACCTTGCTAGCGCCCGTTTCATTTGTGTCAGAAACGGGCCTTTTTTACTAGTAGATAGATAAATACTTGTGCCCTGGTTTGACTGCTGTTGGAAGCAAGATACTGGACTAGATGGACCTTTGGTATGGCATAAGAATAACTATACATAAAAATAACTATACTGGGTCAGACCAGTGGTTCATCTAATCCAGTATCCTGTTTCTAACAGTGGCCAATCCAGGTCACAAGTACCTGGCAGAAACCCAAATAGTAGCAAGATTCCATGCTACCAACCCAAGGCAAGCAGTGTTTTCCTCATGTCTCTTTCAATAGCAGTCTATGGACTTTTCCTCCCGGAACTTGTCCAAACCTTTTTTTTTTTAAAACCCAGACACGCTAACCGCTGTTACCGCATCTTCTGGCAAAGAGTTCCAGAGCTTAACTGTTTGTGGAATGAAAAAATATTTCCTCCTATTTGTTTTAAGAGTATTTCAATGTAACTTCATTGAGTGTCCCCTAGTCTTTGTACTTTTTCAAAGAGTAAAAAATCGATTCACTTCTACTTGTTCTACAGCATTCAGGATTTTGTAATCCTCAATCATGTCTCCCCTCAGCCATCTCTTTTCTATGCTGAAGAGCCCTAACCTCTTTAGCCTTTCTTTATATGAGAGGAGTTCCATCTCCCTTATTTTGGTCACTCTTATTTGAACCTTTTCTTATTCCACTATATCTTTTTTGAGATACAGCGACTAGAACTGAATGCAGCACTCAAGGTGTGGTTGCATCATGCAGTGACAAAGAGGCATCATAGTATTCTCGCTCTTATTTACCATCCCTTTCCTAATAATTCCTAGCATCCTGTTTGCAGTTTTGGCTGACGCCACACACACTGGGCAGAAGATTTCAGCATGTTGTCTACAACAACACCTAGACGTTTTTCTTGAGTGCTGCCCCCAAGGTAGACCCTGGTATCAGGTAACTATGATTTGGATTGTTCTTCCCAATGTGCATCACTTTGTTTTTGTCTACATTAAATTTCATCTGCCATTTTCCTAAGGTCTTCCTGCAATTTTTCACAGTCTGCATGTGTTTTAACATCTTTGAATTGTTTTGTCATCTGCAAATTTAATCACCTCACTTGTCATTCCGATTTCCAGATCATTTATAAATATGTTAATAGCAGCTTTAATGATCTGTTGTGCTACTCCCGCTCCCACCCCCCACCCCCGAAAAAACTACATTTTGTTAAAGCTGCATCCTATCTCGCTCATTTATCATCATGTGAGTGTACTAATGACTGAACTAGGAGGGCAGACATATATAAGTATGCAGAGTAGCCAGTTCACTACCGCAAGCCAAGTTTCAGTGACAGCAACACATCCAAGACTAAATCCGCCACCAAATCGTGAATTAATTTGGACTTATTTTGAACTGAGCAAGCATTTAAAAGCAAACGTTGTAAAAGGCTTTTTTCTAACTGTTGCAGAAAGCTGCGTTATCTGTTCTAGGAATTTAATATAGCTGTTGATATTGTTAATGTAGCACCATAAACCTGGGGATTCCTGTACCTGACCATATCAACTTATCACAGAAAAACTGTTAACTCCAAAAGAATTAACAACAGAGGGCTGCCATGGGCCAATGAAAGGCATGTACCCTCCATGTGCTTGTGCCTTACGTGGGCTATAGTCGGCATCTTAGCTTGTTTTAAAAGGTGGTATGTGGTAGGCAAGCTTAAGATGTCGCCAGACCCTGGGACACTTCTTACCTGGCAAAGGTCCACTCCCATCTCAGTCATGCTCATCGGGCAGCAAGTAAGCCAGGATCTCAGAATATGTACCTTGCTCTACCGTGCTTACCATACTGTGACATAAGCTATACAGTGATACAACAAGGTGTTATTTCCATTCCATTTGGGATTATTCTTTACCTGGAAAACTGTGCCTTTGGAATTCAGTGCTTGGCATTTTTATTTCTTAGTATGCTTTTTTCTTTTTGCTGTATAATGAACTCTTAAGCTCTGAAGACAATTCACCAACACAACTATTAACATAGTAGATGACGGCAGAGAAAGACCTGCATGGTCCATCCAGTCTGCCCAACAGGATAAACTCATATGTGCTACTTTATGTGTATACCTGACCTAGATTTGTATCTGCCATTTTCAGGGCACAGACTGTAGAAGTCTGCCCAGCACTAGCCCCGCCTCCCAACCACTGGCCCTGCCTCCCACCACCAGCTCTGCCACCCAATCTCGGCTAAGCTTCTGAGGATCCATTCCTTCTGAACAGGATTCCTTTATGTTTATCCCACGCATTTTTGAATTCCGTTATCGTTTTCATCTCCACCACCTCCCGCGGGAGGGCATTCCATGTATCCACCACTCTCTCCGTGAAAAAATACTTCCTGACATTTTTCTTGAGTCTGCTCCCCTTCAATCTCATTTCATGTCCTCTAGTTCTACCACCTTCCCATCTACGGAAAAGGTTAGTTTGCGGATTAATACCTTTCAAATATTTGAACGTCTGTATCATATCACCCCTGTTTCTCCTTTCCTCCAGGGTATACATGTTGAGGTCAGCAAGTCTCTCCTTATACGTCTTGTAACGCAAATATCATACCATTTTTGTAGCTTTTCTTTGCACCGCTTCAATTCTTTTTACATCCTTAGCAAGATACAGCCTCCAAAACTGAACACAATACTCCAGGTGGAGCCTCACCAACGACTTATACAGGGGCATCAACACCTCCTTTCTTCTGCTGGTCACACCTCTCTCTATACAGCCTAGCAACCTTCTAGCTACAGCCACCACCTATTAACTATTAACTAGGGATAGGCAACCAGAAACATTTTGTCGTTTTTTTTTTAACTGTTATTTCAAAACAAATGTTAGTAGTGCGCACTATGGGACATGTTTTACCAGAGTGTAAAGTTTTGCACTTACCATGCATTTAGAGAGAAAAAGTAACGCATAGTAAATGCAAAGCCTGTGCGGTAATTGCAGGGGACGTGCCCAGCATTTACCACACAGGCCAGAGATATACCACACAAAACCGCATTATATGTAGTGCCAGCACAGGCTATGTGCCACTGCAGATAATACTGTGTGGCCCTTGCAAAAAAAAAAAATTATTATTATTTAAAAAGACAGATATTGTGATGGTACTCCCCATACTCACACTACCCCTGCAGGCCCCCCACCATCCCATTTCCCCTGCATCCACATCTTTACACTTTCACTGCCCCGATCCAATTCCACTGATCACATCCTCCCCCCCCCCCCCCCCCTTGAACAGCAAAACTCAGTAGATCCCTCCCTTGAACCAAGACCCCACTCATGTGTGTCCATGGGAACCCTATACCCACCTCCCATCACTCTTGGCACCTTACTGGGAGGTAATTCTTGTTAAATTGGGCTGGAGTGGGGACAGCCTCCCTCTGTTCCCACTCATCTGTCAGTGCATCTGACATGGCTGCCATGACCCTTAGCAGTAGTCTCGTGGTACTACCACAAGGGGTCAACCTTCCAAATAAAGAGACATCTATTGACATGGTGTAAGTGGGCGTGCCTAAATGTTAGTATGTAAAATACTTACTTGCACTAGCATTCTGTAATGGAATCTGCGCACCCAGATGTTGTTATAAAATTTGCACGCAACGTGCTAAATTTTGGCACAGTTTATAGAATTGCCCTCTAGTGTGCCCTTTTTTCCGATCGTGCACATTATTATCAGTGAATGACATTTATTTCAATTGACAGCCCATCCCCCACTTTTAACACTGGATATTACTACTACTACTACTATTTAGCATTTCTATAGCGCTACAAGGCGTACGCAGCGCTGCACAAACATAGAAGAAAGACAGTCCCTGCTCAAAGAGCTTACAATCTAATAGACAAAAAAATAAAGTAAGCAAATCAAATCAATTAATGTGTACAGGAAGGAGAGGAGAGTAGGTGGAGGCGAGTGGTTACAAGTGGTTACGAGTCAAAAGCAATGTTAAAGAGGTGGGCTTTCAGTCTAGATTTAAAGGTGGCCAAGGATGGGGCAAGACGTAGGGGCTCAGGAAGTTTATTCCAGGCGTAGGGTGCAGCGAGACAGAAGGCACGAAGTCTGGAGTTGGCAGTAGTGGAGAAGGGAACAGATAAGAAGGACTTATCCATGGAGCGGAGTGCACGGGAAGGGGTGTAGGGAAGGACGAGTGTGGAGAGATACTGGGGAGCAGCAGAGTGAGTGCATTTATAGGTTAGTAGAAGAAGTTTGAACAGGATGCGTTAACGGATAGGGAGCCAGTGAAGCGACTTGAGGAGAGGGGTAGTATGAGTAAAGCGACCCTGGCGGAAGACGAGACGGACAGCAGAGTTTTGAACCGATTGGAGAGGGGAGAGGTGACTAAGTGGGAGGCCAGCAAGGAGCAGATTGCAGTAGTCTAAACGAGAGGTGACAAGGGTGTGGATGAGGGTTTTGGTAGAGTGCTCGGAAAGAAAGGGGCAGATTTTACGGATGTTGTAAAGAAAGAAACGACAGGTCTTGGCGATCTGCTGGATATGAGCAGAGAAGGAGAGAGAAGAGTCAGAGATGACCCCAAGGTTTCGAGCTGAGGAGACAGGGAGAATGAGAGAGCCATCAACAGAAATAGAAAACAGGGGGAGTGGGGAGGTGGGTTTGGGGGGAAAAATGAGAAGCTCAGTTTTGGTCATGTTTAATTTCAGGTGGTGTTGAGACATTCAGACAGCAATGTCAGACAAGCACGCTGAAACTTTGGTTTGGATGCAAGGTGAGATATCAGGGGTAGAAAGGTAGATTTGGGAGTCATCAGCATAGAGATGGTAGGAAAAGCCATAGGATGAGATTAATGAACCAAGGGAAGAAGTGTAGATAGAAAAGAGGAGGGGACCAAGAACAGAACCCTGAGGTACGCCGACAGGCAGAGGGATAGAAGTAGAAGAGGATCCACCAGAGTGAACACTGAAGGTGCGGAGGGAGAGGTAGGAAGAGAACCAGGAAAGGACAGAGCCCTGGAATCCAAGTGAGGACAGGGTATCGAGGAGTATGCTGTGATCGACAGTGTCAAAAGCAGTGGAAAGATCAAGAAGAATGAGGATGGAATAGAGACCTCTGGATTTAGCCAGTAATAGGTCATTGGAGACCCCATTATATTTCAATAGAGACCATTCATTAAAAATCGCTCAGTGTAGTGTGGGTTAACGTCCTTTACTACCATTTAATTCCTGCTTATGAGTTGGTATGTGTACTGCATACCTTGCACATTGTATTCTTGCTTGTTCTTTCTCAAAACAGAACATGCCTCTGAAACCGAAGGAAGCACAGTAGAGCATCTTCCATCTTCGCCTACGGCTGGATCTCGTGGAATGTTCTCAACTATCAGCAGTGCTGTACAGAACACAGTGAGTAAAGTGCATTAATTCTTTTGCTGTCACTTTGCAGGTAATAGCAATAATGTTTTATGTATGGCACAGGTTACATTTCCTGTTCTCGTCCGGGTGGTTCAGCCACTTTTAACTGAGTTGCCAAAATGGTAATGGACAGTTATTCTGGAATTTGAAATCACTTTCCTGATTTACGGAATGAGGGAATATTGGTCCTGATCTGACACTGTTGTATTGGAACCATGTCACCATGATGTTAGTAGCAAGATTTGCTTTAAAGCTATTGATTTATGGTCCAGTGCTTAACATTGGCCAGTGATTTTTTTAAAATCTAACAAAGCTGCTTAAAAAGGATACAGAAAATAGACTTAAATGTGACTATAAGCTGCATCATGTTTTGTTTACATAGAATTAAATAAAGAGGTCAGTATTCAAAAGCACTAATGCAGTTGCAGGAAAGTGCCTTTTTTAAAAATTCTTGGTGGGGTCACGTGACGCCATGGTGCGGGGCTGACGCTGGAAAGCTAAGCTCCGCGCACACTCACCCGGAAATCAGATAATTTGACTTACCCAGGGAGCGAAACGCCACAATTTTGAACCTAAAAGGTGGGAAAGCGATTGGCGAGTAGAGACTGAGTGAAGAAATCGAGAATGGCAGCGAAATCAGTGAGAAAAGAGCGAGACAAATCGAAACCGCCAGAAACCAAGATGGCCGACCAGCGAGACCCTGGCGAATTAGCGGTGGGCTCCGCATGGCTGACGGAGATCACGGCCGAGGTTACAGCGGCGGTCGAGGCCGCTTTGGACAAAAAGCTTCAGCAATTGCTCGATAGGGCGGAGGAGGCTCATGAGCGTATAGACAGTATAAATATGGAGCTAGATGAAGGATTACAGCGGATTACAGAGTTGGAGGAGACGGTGGGGGCGCAGAAGGAGATCAACAAGAAACTGGAGAGGAAAGTACAGGATCTGGAGACAAAGATCGATGACTTGGAAAATAGGAGCAGGCGAAACAACCTGCGTTTGGTTGGCTTGCCAGAATCGCTTATCGATAAAGATTTGCCTACCTTTTTGGAGGATTGGTTGCCGAAATCATTACATATAGAGGACAAATTACAGAGTTTTTGTATTGAACGAGCCCATAGAGTTGGACCTCCGAGACAGCCTGAGAACAGGCCGCGCGTAGTCATACTAAAAGCTCTGAACTTTCGGCATAAACAACAAATTCTGGAAGCGATAAGAGGAGGCAAAACTCTCACCTACCAAGATAAGAAGATCCTTTGTTTTCAGGATTATTCTCAGCAGGTGCAGGCGAGGAGGAAGTCCTTTGCCCCTTTATGTACGGACCTTTTCAATAAAAAAATAAAATTTGCGCTCTTGTATCCGGCTAAGCTGCGTCTCACGCTAAATGGAGTTACAAAATTTTTGGACACAGTTGAAGCAGCTAAAACATACATTCAACAACATGGTGGAGAACAGATCCTCTAATGGGAAGGATATAACTACAGAAGCATTTGAGGGAGCTCTACAAGACGGGGGCTTACTTGAAACTAATTTGCTATGGGGAATCCTCCCCGGAAAACTTTTTTTTTTTGATTTCTCTAGGATGGAACATTGAAGGATGAAACAGAGATTCAGCTACGCCCTGATCAATGCTTGAATATATGGGATATTGTAGACGATTTGATATATATATACAACAGAGGAATCAGACATGGACTGTGAATATAATATGGAATTGCAAGGGTCGTATGTGTATGGAGAGGCGGAACGCAATATGAGACCGAAAGAATATACAGAACTGAATCACAGCACAGGGTGCTGAACCATTGCTAGGATGTGGTGGAAGCAGATGATCAAAGACTGGTATACGAAAAATGTTAAGTGAATTTGTGAATAAGTTGGTGGTTAAGACTGGGAAGAGTTAGAGGGGTTAATAATCACGGCAGGGTGAGTGTAGGGGTTAATAAGTGACTAGTTCTAGGAACAGGAGGGAGGGAGGGAGGCATTGAAGGATAGGGGCGGGGGGGGAGAGAGGGGGGGGGAGGAGAGATAGGGGGATACATAAAATTAGGTTAACAGAACCTCAATTAGACATATGGAGTCAGAAGAGAAATATGAGTGAGTTGAATGAGGAGTGGCTGCTTGTACAAACAGCGGGAGTGGTGCTGCTGGGACACCGCGACTGCTCTTATGTGAATGTGGAACAGTGGCGGATGCATAAGCGAGACTTAGGAGACTGATGGGATTAAGGATATACTCTTGGAATGTGGGGGGTATATCATCTCCCATTAAGAGAAAGAAAATATTACATAGTCTTAAAAAGAAAAGAGCGGATATAGCACTTCTCCAGGAGACACATCTGACGTCTCAGGAGCACCTTAAGCTTAAAACCTGGTGGGTGGGAACAGTACTGGAGACCCCAGCGGTGGGAAAGAAGGCTGGGGTAGTGATATTGTTTCATAAATCACTCCAGGTCGAGGTGGGGCAGACATGTATGGATGCCGAAGGGAGATATATTCTGGCACAGGTCAAGGTGAATAACACTACCTACCTCATTAGCAACATATATGCCCCTAATGTGTATAGTAAGAAATTCTTCCATTCTCTCATAGGCAAGATACAGCAATTTAATGTGTCGAAGAAGATAATTGGGGGTGATTTCAATGTAGTAGCTGATCCCACCATAGATAAATCACATCATATAGCAGGTGCGATGGGAGGGATAGATAAAGGTATCAATTTGATATGTGGGGCTGTGGGAGTGGTTGATGTGTGGCGGGTTCTTAACCCTACTACTAAAGATTTTACGCACTATTCTAGAGCTCACCACACGCAATCGCGAATAGACTACATACTGATAGATGAAGACAGCTTTGCAGACATCTTAGAGGCAACAATAGATCCCACGATAATTTCGGATCATGCGGCAATATCGATTGAGTTTAAAGATCTGAATTCGCAAAGCAGAGAGTTCAGATGGATATTCCCCTTAGATCTGTATTATGATCAGGATTTTAGGCAATTTATTAGGAGAAAGTGGGAAGAATATGAACTAAATAATGAGTCACATAGGGATACATCAATATTGTTCTGGGAGGCTGGGAAAGCTGTGTTAAGAGGTGAGATCATAGCATACAGTGTCAGAAAGAAAAAACAGAGAGATCGAGAGATCATTAGATTGGGGGAGCAGTTGGTGCAATTGAGGAGGGCATACGGACAAGGGGTAGCAAATCATATCCGAGAGCAACTATTAGCTACTCAGGTAAATTTAAATGAACTGATACATCAGCGAGCCAGAAAATCTGTTGAATATTATAAATATCAATTGCATAGATTTGGGAATAAACCCGGGAAACTCATGGCAGGGCTGGTGAGGAAGATGAAGGGGCAGAGGAGAGTGTTGGGGATCAAGACACAGAGGGGGAACCTAGTGCATAATGACACAGAGATAAGAGATGTATTTAAAGATTATTACGCCAGGCTATATGCCAAAAATGATGACGATGATCTAGACCCTGATATATATTTAGAAAATATTAATAAGACGAAGATCTCAGAACAACAGCAGAGGGAGCTAAATAAACCGATTGAGACGGAGGAGGTCCTCAAAGAAATTAAAGCCAGTGCCTTGCATAAAGCGGCGGGACCAGATGGCTATAGGGCTGAATTCTATAAAATTCTAATGCAGGACATAGGAGGCCCGTTAACAAAGTTCTTTAATAGATCAGTCGAATTAGGTGAACTTCCACGATCTCTGCGATTAGCGGATATTGTGGTGTTCCCAAAACCTGAGAGAGATCCGACCATACCAGACTCATATAGACCAATCTCACTGATTAGTTATGAAGCTAAGTTGCTAGCTAAAATTCTGGCCTCAAGATTGGCAAAAGTGCTACCAAGTATAGTGGCGACCCCTCAGGTGGGATTTATACAGGGGAGACAGAGTGGGAAAAATATTAGACTGATACTGGCATCAATAGAGAATGTGCGCAGAGGGGGTGGAGAATCCTTATTGATCAGTTTCGACGCCGAAAAGGCGTTTGATCGAGTAGAGTGGGAGTTCCTGTTTGCTTCACTAAGAGCGTACGGATTTGAAGGGTACTTTACACAAGCAATATCTATATTATATAAGAATCCTATGGCGAGAGTGCTGGTTAACGGAGCGTACTCTCGAAATTTTGTAATTAATAGAGGTACCAGACAGGGATGCCCTCTGTCTCCCTTACTGTTTGCTATAACGCTAGACCCGTTGATTAGAGACATCATGAGTAACCCTGAGATTGAAGGTATAAATCTGGGAACCAGAGAATTTAAGATATCGGCGTTCGCCGATGACCTTTTGGTTCACCTAGCTAAACCGGAGAGATCGCTGCCGGTATTGATGGAGGTTTTTGAAGAATATGGGGCCTTTTCGGGATTTAAATTGAATTTTCAAAAGTCAGAGGGATTGCCCACAACAACTCGGGTAAAGGAGAAATGGGAGGGTAGGTTCCCATTGAGATGGGCGAACAAAGAATTTAAATACTTAGGCATAACATTGACAAGTGATATGAGTAGCTTATATAGACAGAATATTGACCAGTTACTGCAATATACGCGGCATAGATTAGCAATATGGGAGGGACTGCCCTTAACTTTAAGCGGGCGAGTGGGTTTGTTTGCAATGATACTTTTCCCAAAATGGCTGTATGTACTAAGACAATTGCCACTAGTCATACAGACTAAAGATATAAAGAAGATTCGAGGAATGTTGACTAGATTCTGTTGGAGTGGGAAAAAGGCTAAAGTTAAATTGGAATATCTCTATGGGAAAAGATCTGAGGGAGGATTGGGGTTGCCTGACATTAAACAATATAATTGGGCTTGTCTAGCTAGACACTTAGCAGATTGGATTATGGAAACAGAAGAGCATACGGAATGGAATATTGAGAGTGCACTGTTTAGACCATATCACCCTTATTATATGATGCATGTTGAGAGTACAAAGATACCAAAGGAATGGAAACATCACGTTTTATTGCACCCAATGAGAAGTATATGGCAGTACATATTGAGGAGACTTAATAAAAACCCATGATGTACGGATCTCCTCCCACTGGTTGGGAATGGAGCATTCGAACCAGGGAATACGTGCCCGAACTTTGCCAAGTGGGCACAGGAGGGAGTGGTACTAGTGGCCGATGTTATGCAGGACACGGGAAAGATTATATCAAGAGGAACCTTAGAGGGCATGGTGGGAGTAGAGAATGTGGTATGGTATGATTACTGCCAGATCCACAGCTATATTGAGAAACTACATAGGGAAAAATGTGATAGAGGGATATATGAGATGCTGGTGAATCTGTTTTTACCACAGGGAAGAGAACAGACCACGGTATCCTTACTATATAAACAGTTAAATTTGATAGCCAAGCATCGTAGTTATGAAGCAGTGGCAAGACGATGGTCTGAGGATTTAAAGGTAGAGATCAGCAGTGGAGATATAGTCCAATCTCTAAAGGAGATAGTACATAAAGTGGTGAGTGCCCGATATAGGGAGATACAATTTAGAATTGTTCTGAGGGCATATATGTCTCCCATACAGGCCTATTATGCAGGTAGATTGCAAGAAACACATTGTAGTAAATGTTATTTTCAGAGAGCAACACTGTATCATATGTTTTGGGGATGTTCAGCCATACAAGAGTTCTGGGGTCCAGTGCTGGAATACTGTGAAGCCGTGCTGCACAAGAAGCTTTGGTTAGAGGCTAAAACTGTAGTGCTTGGAGTAAGAGGAAGAGGGTCAACACTACGACATAAAGAAAACATATTTATCTATAAGGTACTAATAGTTGGGAAACAATGTATATTACAACACTGGACACAAGACATAGGGCCCTCCTACTGGCAGTGGAGGAGCTCGCTTCATACCTTGGTGCGAATGGAAGCACGCGCTATGACTTGTAGTCCTAGAAGTAGACAACGTTTTTGGGAAGTCTGGGAACCATATATACAGGCTTTATCAAGCAGAGCTCGCAGCTTATTGGTGAACACACTCATGGGAGAGGAAGGTAGGGGAAGATAAATGGCTCTATATGTTACATGGTTAACGTTGATATAGAATTACATGGTATAGGTACAGGGGGGGAGGGGTGGGGGGGGGAAGGGGGGGAAAGGAACATTCAATGAAACCTTTGATGACATTCTAGATTAGATTATGATAAGAAACAAAACGGAAAAAACAGACGAAGAGTTGTATCAGGTAACTGTTTATTGATTATATTTGCAATTGAATGTAATATCAATACAATAGCTTCTTTTATTATTAAAATAAATACAGAATAGGGGTTGGGGGGAGGGAGGGACAATGTTATATGACAAAATTTGATGGCTGTATGTACTGATAATTGTTTAAGTGATGTTCCACTGAGTTATATACAAATGCTTCGAGATTGACATGTTCCGGTGGCTTTGTACTGTTGGTGTGGTCATCAATAAAAATTGTTAAACATAAAAATTCTTGGTGGTTGAACAGATAATTGTGGACATATAAATTTGAAGGTATCTAAAATTATTCTCCTAAAAAATGGGTGAGATTTGGAATATTGCACTGGTAGTGCCATTGAGACCTCTAACTTCTGTGTCTTCTACTACTACTACTACTTGACATTTCTAAAGTGCTACTAGGGTTACGCAGCGCTGTACAATTTAACATAGAAGGACAGTCCCTGCTCAAAGGAGCTTACCATCTAAAGGACAAATGTACAGTCAGTCAAAATACTACTACTACTACTACTAAGCATTTCTGTTACGCAGCGCTGTACAAGTTTAAACATGGGGAAGGACAGTCCCTGCTCAAGAGAGCTTACAATCTAAAGGTGACAAACTATGTAGTCAGTGTAGGTATCATGAATGGGGAGGGTGGTTAGGCGCCAAAAGCAAGGGAGAAGAGATGGGCTTTGAGTAAGGACTTGAAAATGGGCAGGGAGGGCGCATGGCATATGGGCTCGGGAAGTCTGTTCCAGGCATAAGGTGATGCGAGGCAGAAGGGGTGGAGTCTGGAGTTAGCGGTGGTGGAGAAGGGTACAGATAGGAGTGATTTGTTCTGAGAGCGGAGGTTACGGGTGGGAACATACGGGGAGAGGAGGGTAGAGAGGTAATGGGGGGCTGCAGATTGAGTGCACTTGAAGGTCAATAGGAGAAGCTTGAACTGAATACGGTAGCGGATCGGGAGCCAGTGAAGCGACTTGAGGAGAGGGGTGATATGAGAGTATCGGGTCACGCGGTAGATAAGACGTGCGGCGGAATTTTGGACAGATTGAAGGGGGGATAGGTGGCTAAGCGGGAGGCCAGCGAGAAGAAGGTTGCAATAGTCAAGACGAGAGGTAACGAGCGAGTGGACGAGGGTTCGGGTGGTCTGTTCAGAGAGGAATGGGCGAATTTTGCTAATATTATAGAGGAAGAAGCGACAGGTCTTAGCTGTCTGCTGGATATGGGCAGAGAAGGAGAGGGAGGAGTCGAAAATGACTCCTAGATTGCGGGCTGAAGAGGCGGGGAGGATGAGGGCATTGTCAACAGAGACGGAAAGTGGGAGGAAGAGGAGAAGAGGGTTTGGGTGGAAAGACAAGGAGCTCAGTCTTTGCCATGTTCAGTTTCAGATACCGGTTGGACATCCAGGCAGCGATGTCTGAGAGGCAGGCCGAAACTTTGGCCTGGGTTTCGACTGTGATGTCGGGAGTGGAGAGGTAAAGCTGGGTGTCATCAGCATAAAGATGGTACTGGAAACCATGTGATGAGATCAGCGAGTATATCGAGAAAAGAAGCGGTCCCAGAACAGATTCTTGAGGAACCCCAACAGAGAGCGGGACAGGGGTGGAAGAGGAGCCATTAGAAAATACTCTGAAGGTGCGTTGGGAAAGATAAGAAGAGAACCAGGAGAGGACGGAGCCCTGGAACCTGAAAGAGGACAGTGTGTCAAGAAGTAAATTATGATTGACGGTGTCAAAGGCGGCAGATAGGTCAAGGAGGATGAGGATGGAATAGTGACCTTTGGGGCAGTCTACATTTCCTGAAAGGTATAAAGGTTAGGTGCCGAAAGCAACATTGAAGAGGTGGGCTTTGAGCAAGGATTTGAAGATGGGTAGGGAGGGGGCTTGGCGTAAGGGCTCAGGAAGTTGATTCCAAGCATAGGGTGAGGCGAGGCAGAATGAGCGGAGCCTGGAGTTGGCGGTGGTGGAGAAGGGTACTGAGAGGAGGGATTTGTCCTGTGAGCGGAGGTTACAGGCGGGAACGTAAGGGGAAATGAGGGTAGAGAGGTAATGAGGGGCTGCACACTGAGTGCATTTGTAGGTAAGAAGGAGAAGCTTGAACTGTATGCGGTATCTGATTGGAAGCCAGTGAAGTGACCTGAGAAGAGGGGTGATATGAGTATATCGGTTCAGGCGGAATATAAGACATGCAGCAGAGTTCTGAACAGATTGAAGGGGGGATAGATGGCTAAGTGGGAGGCCAGTAAGGAGTAGGTTGCAGTAGTCAAGGCGAGAGGTAATGAGAGCGTGGACGAGAGTATGGGTGGTGTGCTCAGAAAGGAAAGGACGAATTTTGCTGATGTTAAAGAGAAAGAAGCGACAGGACTTGGCATCTAAGTGGTGATATTCAGGTGCTAAACATATACTAGTAAGTGGTAAGTTAGATGGCCAAGCAGGCCACCCAAATGTCTACCCAGGGGCGTAGCTAGACTTCGGCGGGAGGGGAGTCCAGAGCCCGAGGTGAGGGGGTACATTTTAGCCCCCCCCCCTGCCATTTTTGGCTCTGCTGCTGCCGACCCGCCCCCGGCGCCAACCCTTTCGACCCCCTGTTCCCGCCACCGCTCACTCTCCCCCGCCGCTGTGTACTTTTGTTGGCGGGGCTCCCCAACCCCCACCAGCCGAAGTCCTCTTCTCCGGCACGGCTGCGTTGCTGATCTGCAACGTGGCCACACTGGAGAAGAAGACTTCGGCTGGCGGGGATTGTGGAGCCCCGCCAGCAAAGGTACCCGACGGCAGGGGAGGGTTGGCGGCGGGAGAGGGGGGTTGAAGGAGTTGGTGGGGGGGGCAGGGCCAAATGTACGAGGGCCCATGCACCCGTGGCCCCACGTAGCTACGCCCCTGCCTTAGATGTTATAATTTGAACCAACTTGTTCACAGCACTACCAAAATGGATAGGGCTGCTGAATCTATGTATGATGTATAACTAAGTTAAATAATTAAAATTATGTGCACTCTGTGCAACTGAATATCAATCCAAAATCTTTCAAAAGAATAAGCGTTCAAGATGCATGAGTGAACGCTAGGATGGGAGGATCTTCACATGGTGCTTTCAGGAACTTCAAAAGCAAAGGAGAATTGTTGTGTTCCACCCTGGTTTATGTTCAAAAGAACATGGTGCTTCCAACCCAACCCCTCAGGATACATTCCGCAAAAATATTCCTTGTAATGGATAAGAAAAACTGTCATTGTAAAATGAGGTGCTCAGAGGACCAGCACTGTCCATTGGTTTGGGCTTAGCATATTTCAATTTACGCTTGTTTAAAGAGATGCTGGCTTTAATTAATTGAAATAAGCCAGGTATTTTGTAAGAGATTTTATCAAGGCCAATAAAAACTAAAAGAGAAAAACAATTAGAAGTTCTCACATAGCACCAACATTTCTAAGTTATATAGGGGTGTGCCAGGCTCCACTTGCCGTTACTTGATTGGATATTTGGAATTAGGGGATCCAGTATGGCATGTGTCAGACTAACACACACTTTCTCATATTTTTTGCCAGGTGTTTTTAGAGCACCAAAGACATGCCATACTGAGTCAGACCAATGGTCTATTGGGCCCAGAGCCACTTTTGGACATGCTGAAGGCCAAGGCAGAATTTGGGAGGGGGTTCCAATGTCTACCAGCAAACTATGCCTCAAAGAAGCACTCGCAGATCTAATGAGGGAAGCCGCTTCCTATTTTTCATTCCTAGCTCCCAGCAGTTCAGTTCAAGAGGTGGCAACCCAATATCTGTGTAGCTAATAGTTAATAGAACTGCCAAAACATGTTTTTAAAATCCGGTGACTTTTATGCTACTAGCATTACCAATATCTTCTAACAATAAATTCCACAGTGTTTACTGAAAAACTATTTCAAAATTTGTTTTAAATTGGCTACCAGTTAGCTTCAAGGTGTGACTCCTATTCATATAACTTTTTGAAAAGGTAAATAACTGTTCCCTATTAACTTACTCCACCCCACTTGTAATTTAACAAACCTCTATCGTATCCCCTTTCAGGTTTCTTTTCTTCAAGCCGAAGAGCCTTCTTCATAAGAGAATCATTCTTTACCATTTATCTTTCTTTTTTATCTTTCTCTATAAATCATTTTTGAGATGAGTTGACCGGAACTTCAGACAGTGTACTCAAGGTGTGGTGACTGTAGTTTCTTACAGAATCATGATGGTATTCTCAGTTTTATTTTCTCTTCCTTTCCAAAGCTTAATTTTGTTTACCTTTTTTCACTGCTGCTGCACATGGAGCTGAGGCTTTCCAAGGTCCTTTTGATGTAGAGTTCAATGTTATGTACGTATATTAAAGAAAATCCTGTGTACATCTGTACTCTAAGGTACTATGAATTGTATGGTCTGCATTTTATTTAAAACAATTGTAAATTTTTAATATTTACTATGTTCTTAATTTTAATAGAGATGTGTGGATTTTGTGCTAGAATTATCATCATTTTTATGTGCTGTTTGTATTGTTATTCTCCCCCCCAATATTCAGCCAGCGACAGTCAGCGGTTTTTTAAATGCTTACAGTCATGGCTAGGTTAGCCCCTAGTATTCAGTGCCAGGTCATGTCTGGTGACTGGCACTGAATATTGGGGGTTAAATTAGATGGGGATGGCCACTGGAGCCTATGCGGGTCCCAGCTGATGTTCAATGCCGGGGTGTGCAATAGCTAAGCAGGTGATGTTAGGACAGCTTTTGAGCTATCCTAAATTCACTTACTTAGCTATACGAATGCCGGCAATGAATACTGCTGGCACCTGCATAAACCACGGCTCTTCCCCCCCCAACGCCGGCCCTGACCTGCACACTTTTTGGTTGGGTGGTCTGTGGGGATATTCAACGACACTGTCCAGTTAAGTGCCGTTGAATATCCTCACTTAGGCGATGGTACGTGATTTAAGCAGGTAGGATAGGCTCCTGCCTGCTTAAATCGCTTTGAAAATTGGCCAGATTGATAATTAAACTAAAATGGCATTTATAGTCTGCTTTAGCCAGTAGAAATCTATTAAGCAGAGTAGAATAATAATGAATAATACAAACAACGTATCAATTATAATATTCATTATAAAATACAAAACTTAATAGTATAAACAATATTGTCAGTCATAGCATATACAATTAAAAATATATAATGTTAAACAACATTAGTTCCTGCAAGGGTTCTTGGAGTACTCCACTATTTGCCTTTCTCTAGAATGCTGTTTAGTCCAACTCTTTGTTTCCTTTCCTTTCAACCACTTGCCAAGCACCATAAGCACATTACCTCCTATCTCATGACTTGAATTCCTTTAGATGTCTCTCATGACAGAACTTATCAAATGCTCTCTGAAAGTACAGGTACACTGGGGCTCATTTTCAAAAGAGAAAGACGTCCACAGAGTGACATAAATCTGCATTTGGACGTTCTTCTCACACAAACACCCAAATTGGTATTTTCAAAACCAATTTTTAGACGTTTTTCTGTGAGGTTTGTCAGAAGTGTGTTCAAATCAAAAGGGGGTGTGTCAGGTGTGTTAAGGACACTTGGACGTTTTTCTGCCATAATTGAACAAAACAAAATTGTCCAGGACTAAAACTAAGACGTTTTGAACTAGACCCATATTTAAAGGCACAAAAAGGTGCCCTAAATGACCAGATGACCACTGGAGGGAATCAGGGTTGACCTCCCCTTACTCCATCAGTGGTCACTAACCCCCTCCCACTCCCCCAAAAATGTAACTACAAACGTTACTTACCATCCTCTATGCTAGCCTCCAATGTAATACTCGAGTCCATTTAGAGGCCCATACCTCCCCCTACCTTGTGGTGGAAACTATGAGCCCTCCAAAACTCACCAGAAACCCACTGTACCTACATATAGGTTCCCCCTTCACCCATATTGTAGTGATGTACAGTTGGGGGTAGTGGGTTTTGCGGGGTTCAGCATACAAGATAAGGGAGCAACGGTGAGATGTGTACCTGGGAGCATCTGTCTGATGTCTACTGCATTGCCCACTAGAGTGCCTCATTGCTCTCCTGGAATGTCTGTGTGGCCAGTCTACTAAGAATGCTGGCTCCTCCTACATCCCAATGGCTTGATTTTGTTTGTTTTTTCACATTTTTTTTAATTGGTCCAAAAAGATAAACACATAAAGCACAAAAAACATCTAGCAAATAGGCACTTTTGAAAAAAAGCTAGACATTTTTCTGTTTTGAAAATGGCTATATTCCCCACATTGGACGTTTTTAGCACAATGTCCAAACTTGGACAGACGTCATTTCAAAAATGCCCCTCCATGTCAACTAGCTCACCCTGATGCGGAAATAGATTAGTAAAAACATGACTTCACTTTGCAAAATCCATTTATTCATGTTTTTGGTGTTTTTTTTGCATTCTTAACAATCGTTTCTACCAGGATCACTGGTCTGTAGTTTCCAGGATAACATCTGGATACCTTTTAAAACTGGCATTGCATTGGCTACTTCCCAGTTATAAGATACAGTGGTTTATAATGACAGGTTACCAATTGCCAGTAACAGATCTGTAGTTTCTTTTTTCAGTTCCTTTAGAACTGTGGGATGAGTTCCTTCAGGTACTAGAGGAGTGTGGTAGCCGTGTTAGTCCACTCTTAAGGTTATCAATAGAAATCAAACAAAATAAAACATGGAAAAGAAAATAAGATGATACCTTTTTTATTGGACATAACTTAATACATTTCTTGATTAGCTTTCGAAGGTTGCCCTTCTTCGTCAGATAGGAAATAAGCAAATGTGCTAGCTGACAGTGTATATAAGTGAAAACATTCAAGCATTACTATGACAGTCTGACAGGGTGGGAGGATGGGGGTGGGTAGGAGGTATGCATGGGGACATCAAAGCATATCATTGATATTCTAACAGGATGGGTGTGGATAGGTGAGGGGTGGGGTGATCAACAGAGACATACAGCTTTATGGTTTATAATGGGTTAGGAACCCCAGATCCTTGTTAAGTCCTTTCTGTTGGGTGTTAAAATATTCAATCATTCTGACTTCAAAGGTCTTACGTTCTTGTATGGTTTTAAAGTTACCTTTCAGGATTCTCACTGTGAAGTCACTGGTACAGTGTCCTGGTCCTGTAAAATGCTGACCACCCCCCCCCCCCCCCCCAAAAAAAAAAAAAAGAATGGCCACTTGCTAGAAGTTTTGGTGCTCTGTACATTTATTTTTTTGGGCCCTTTTTGGAAAAAAAAAATCCAAGTGAAAAATGCACAAAATCAAGCCATTGGGATATAGGAGGTCCCAAGTACATATCTCACCGTTACCTCCTTATATTGTGTGGTGAGCCCTCCAAAACCCACAAAAAAAAACTACTGTACCCAACTATACTCCACTACAGTAGCCCCTATGGCTGCAGGTGTCACCTATATATGGGTACAGTATGTTTTTGGTGGGCTGACTGTTTTCACCACAAATATAACAGAGTGGATTATGGGTCTGGGACCCCTTCTCCACAGTTCACTGCACCAACCACTACTCCAGGGACCTTTTTGCTGCTCTTATTGGACTGGCCATAACATCTGATGCTGTCATAGAAGCTGGTATGTACTGCTTCTTTCACATCTTTGAGAGGTGGGAGAGGGTCAATGACCTTTGGTGACTATGGGGGAGGGGGGGTTATTCCTTTTATTCCTACAGTGGTCATCTGCTCATTTGGGACATTTTTTGTGGCTTAGTCATTATTAAAACAGGTCTATCTCAAAACATCTTAGTTTTAGTTCTGGTCGTTTTTGTTTTGCTCCATTATGGCAGGAAAATGTCCAGAGTGTTAGGAATGACCTAATCCTGCCCCAAACACACCCTGACATGCTCCCTTGTGATTTGGATGCACTGCAGACGAAATGCATAGATACATATCTGCAAAATATGTTTTGAAAGTAGTAATTTGAACATTTGGGCAAGAAAATGTCCAAATTCTGCTTTATGCTACTTTTTAAAGATTTTTCTCTTTCAAAAATGAGCCCCTATATCTTCCTTCAAAATCCAGTGTGCATGCTGTCTAAGTCTGTTCTTTAGGTGTTGCCATTCTGCAAGACACTGTCCTTCCCCTCCATGTCTCCCTTTGCTCTCCAGGTGTATGAACACTGCATGTGCAGCATTCCTACCCCTGACCAACCTGAGACCAGACACCAGGCCCAAAAATTGAATCCAGATCTGTCACATAGCAATACACAGTTTATTTGTCTATTCTTTTACAGGCAGAAGTCAGTATACAATGAAATCAACACACAGCAATATGAGGCAATGCCAGACAGCCAGTTTATAGAAAGGACAGACTAATAACAATTAAACTAAACACCAGACAAGAATTAAAACAAATGGCACAGCAATGAAAGATAGGGTTGCCAACCTTCAGCCAGCCACCACACCCTCAGTCCATCTAAAGCCACCTCAAAACATTTTTATAGGAGGTAGGGCATTCCACAGATAGGTGTAACAAATAAGAATGCAAAATATCTTAGGGGTTCTTCACCTTTTTTGATTCTCTTGCTACTTTAACTGATCAATAAAACCCTCACACCCACTTCTTAAACCACCTGTCCACCAGTGACTACAGACAACTACATATGGCACTGTTTACACTGCTAGCAGATAACATGTCACTAAAATTCCAGTAGTACACAGTTATACTATCAAAACTGCCCCAACTGTCTTCCCTCTGTCTAGTAAGTTTCAATAAATTGCCTCGGTTTCAAGACCCTTCTCCTCACCCTGTTTGACCTCTTCCTGTACCCCTTAAGGATGCAGACACCACTGGTTAAGAACTCCTGGTCTAGTCAATTCAAAGTAAGCATATACAGCAGGTGGAATCGACAGTACATTTTCTTGTGGCAACCTAAGGAGCCCTTTTACTAAAGCTTAACGCATGCTAACAGACATTATAAGACATGCAGCATTTAGCTCATGCAAAGCTTTAGTAAAATGACCTCTGAGAGAGCAAAATGAATAACGAATATAGGTAGCAGGGGATCCCTGTAAAAAAGATCTTTAAGATTAGTCTGCTCCTTTAAGGAAATGGAATCCAATGTTTCTTAAACACTATTGGTGTGATATAGTCAAACTTTTACATGTTACAGACAAACTTGAGCAATAGGTTTTGAATATTCTGAAGTAGTTTAATTTCAGAACTAGTAATGCCACACTAAATAAGAGTTACAGTAATCTAGCTGAGAGATAATGATGTTGGATCATCAGGCTGGCCTCTTTTCTGTACTTTTAATAGAAATGTGGGAGAGGGGGGCAAAAGAACAGAGAGAAATAACTTGCATTATTCTCAAAGCTACTGGTTTCGTTAATATGAAAATATAAGCGTGATGTGTTGCTGTGTGTGCAGGGTAAAACTGTTCTAACTGGTGGGCTGGATGCTTTGGAATTTATTGGGAAGAAGACAATGGATGTCCTCGCAGAAAGTGATCCAGGATTTAAGAGAACCAAGATCTTGATGCAACGTACTGCTTCCTTATCACAGGTATGAACAAGTTTGGTGTAGGCTGTAGAAAGGTAAAGTGAGTCCACTTGCCACAGCATTAGCCTTTGAAACTATAGTTACACAGCTAGTAATAGTAATTCAACTGGTTAGATTTAAACTGCCGAAGGCTGTATTACTGCCAAACAGTGGATTCAGCGATCACGTAATTGCTCTTCAGAAGTTTTAACAGCCCAACAAACAAATCAGTACTTCGATTAGGATCTCAACCCCATATTTCAGCGTTGCTAGTTAGAAGAATGTTGATGCTAGTGCACACATTGTACCAAAATGTGTAGATGCATGAATATTTTTCTCTTTTCCCTTGTGCCATGTACTGAATTGAAGGCAGATTTTTAATGATTTGTTGGTGGCATTAGCAGAATCAAATATATTTATGTTATCTTGATATACCGCCTTTCAAATATCGAGGGGTCTACATGGGCTTCAAACTGTGTTTTCATGCCTATGTGGCTTCAATAGTGAAGTCCAGCTTCTTCACTCTTCAGCGTATTCACACTATTCACAGTTATGTTGATGATGCGGCCTGCCCAACACTGCTTTATGCCTTAGTTGCCACTCAACAAGATTACGGCAACATTATAAATGCAGGGCTGTCCTCTGTTCTTCTCAAAATACTACAAACAGCACAAAGCATATCAGTTTGCTTCTGGTCACATTCTAAACATTTTGACCATGTCAACCCCCACCACCTCTGGCCTGCCATCACTGGCTACCTATTTCATTTCAAATTCAGCATAAACTTCTGACACTTTCCCATAAGGTTCTACATACAGAGATTCTTTCTTTACATATCTCCCTTGATTATTCCTTATACCCCTACACGTCCTCTTCACTCTGTAACAGAGCACTGCCTGGCTATTCCACCCGTTCGTTGCTTCCGCCTGGAATCAACACCACTTAGTTCTTTCTTTTGGATCGTTCCTTCACTCTGGAATTCTCATCTTCTTCCATTGCGGTCTAATCTGTCATCTCCAAAATTTTTAGCCACCTTGAAAGCCCATCTTTTTACTTTAGCTTTTGGAGATCAGCTGACACAGTAGCAATGCCTTCCTCTTCTACTTTTCACTTTTTTTCCTTTCTCTCTCCTTTTTATTATTTTAGCTCGTTTCATTTTCCATGATTATTTTGTTTGTGAACTACTTTTTTTGTTTTCATTGAAAGGTGGTATATCAAGAGTTTAATAAATATAAACACAGTGAACTGCATTGAAGAAAGTGTTTTTTCTAAGGAGGAATAGGAAATTTGGGTAAAGGTGGACCAAGTAGATGAAGGGACGTGATTTCTTTAGTTTTTCTAATTCTTTCTTATACGTTATTATAAAAGAGATACAAACCCAGTGGTTTTCTGAATGTTTACAATTAAAATACAGTTTTCTTAGGATAATGTTATGGTTCGCTCCTTTTATCTTATGGTTTCATTTAGGACTTGGAGGTCTTTATCCTTATATTTGGAGTTGCAGTTTAATGATATCATGTAGCTTGCCTAGTTATAATGCACTTTCTTGTATGTGAAGGATGAAAAATAGAGCTGTGTGGGTAGTTGCATTTCTTCTCAGGTTTTCTGTGTACAGGAGTTTGTAAATGTTCAAGTTTATTAATCGCTTGATATACCACTCAGGGCACAAACCATCAGAGCAGTTTGCATCTTAAGTCTATAAAAAATAATAAGAGCAGAAAAGAACTCCATATAATATAGGAAAGAGATAAGAATAAGAAATAAAGAAAAGAGAAATACCAGTAAGTCAACAAAGGCGACAAGTAGCAGAGAGCAGCATTATCTGGTGGCAACAGTGGAATCAACAATCAGCAAAATGCAGCCAGAACCGAAGGTGCCCACAAACAAATAGGCCTTAAGCTGAGCCTTAAAAATAGGCAAAGAAGTCTCCAGTTGCAAGGCTAGAGGAGCAGCATTCCAGAGCTGTGGGTCCATGATACTAAATAAGCGTTTATGTATGGAAGAGAAGCCAACACAACGTAGGGAGGGGATCTGGAGCAAACTGTCCTGAGAAGAACGGAGAATCCGAGGGGGACAGTGAGGTGTGAGATATTACGATAAGTAAGGTGGCTGGCCAGATATGAAACTGGCTTCCAATGCTTTTCACGAAGAAGAGAGGTAATATGATCATAGTGCACTTCCCCAGTGAGAAGGCGTATACACGAGTTCTGAACTACCTGTAAGCAGTGGATATCTTTGTGGGGAAGCACTGGAGCAGGGCATTACAATAATCCAGGCCTGAGAGAACTAGTGAATGAATAAGAGCCTGAAGGGCTGTTGGTGTATACAGTCACCGAATCGAATAAAGCATTCACATCTTAAAAATGTCCATCTTTCAGTGAGACTGTGGTGTCTCAAAATTTTACTTCCGTGCCATGAGCTAGTTTGATTAATGGTTGAAAAATGTATAAAACAAGCCAATACAATCAAGATTCTTCCCCGCATTCATAGTCATAAGAACATACAGTGTGCCATTATAGATTGGATTAAAGGTCCATCAAGCCAAATAATCCCATCTCCAATAGTGGCCATTTTAGGTTGATCTCACACCCAGAAGTAAAGTGTGGGGTTTTTTCCGGCCTACATGACTAATTGTCCTCTGGCAATTTATCTAAACCCTTTTTATACCCAGCTATTCTAGCTGCCTTGGCCACATCCTCCAGCTAAAAATTCTATAACTTAGGAGCCCTTTTGCTAAGCTCTGTTAAACATCAAAAGTGGGGTTTACCACTTAACAGACAGAAGTGCAGTCTGCTGCAGTAAAAATCCCACATTATGCAGCCTGTCATGGGAGTGGGCAGGATCTGGGTGTAACATGGGTGAGCTACTAGTGCTTGGGTCAGTAGCACATGCTAGCTATTACAACTGCAGATAGCACACTTGAACGTACCACCACCTCAAGGGGAGGCGGTAAGTTCAGCTGCGCTACCGGCAGTCTGGTAGCACAGGAGTTGCAAGACTGCTCTTCCCCCTTATGTTTTCCTCCCCCAGAATCCCTCCAGTTACACTTTAGAAACCTACTGTTTTGATCCATTTCTCAAGATCCCCCCCCCCATACACACACCCACACACTTCTGATCCAGTGCTCAAGCCCCTCCCCTCAGCAATCCAGCCTAACACATAAACCCTGCCCCCTCCTGGAAAACTTCACCCCTTAACATCAAAACCCTGCCCTTGGTCTATCCTCCTCCCTCTACCCCAACCCCCTCTGGGGTCTCACCCCAAGGGTTTTCATCAGTGGCCAGTGGTCCCTAAGTGGCAGCGATTCCCTGCTACCCGGGTAGGCACTGGAATCCAAAATGACACCAATGATCCCTATTGGTAGTCCCATGGTATTGCTACTAGGGGTCATCGTAAGCTGAATCTCTATTTATTTTAAATCTTCTTCCTATTTCTTTCATGGAGTGCCCCCTAGTCTTAGTACTATTTGAAAGGGTAAACAGCCATTCCTAATTTACCTTTCCACACCACTCAGCAAGAGATAAGGCTGAAGAATTATAAGGCACCTTCATATGGGTAATGTTGAACGTTACTAGCGGAATATTTTCTCCCTCACATTGAATTTTTCTCCATGACTTCAATCCTATTTGTAAAATATGATAGTCAAACTTTCAGTCAACTCCTAAGTGCCACGACAGACCGCTTAATATGGGATTTTTACTGCAGCAGACTGCGCTTTCAGCTGTGTGAAAGATGGTCTGCAATGTTGTGCGGTACTGATTCCATAAATATGTACCAACATCCAAATCAATCATTTTAATAGGAAGGTTCTGTCTAATTCCTTTCACTCTGCTGGAAATTGCCTTGCAGACAGCAATCAAGACAGAAACATAGAAACATGACGGCAGATAAAGGCCAAATGGCCCATCCAGTCTGCCCATCCTCTGTAACCCCTATCTCTTCCTTCTCCTAAGCAATCCCATGTTCTTATCCCATGCCTTTTTAAATTCTAACACAGTCCTCGACTCCACAACTTCCACCGGGAGGCCATTCCATGCTTTCACAACCCTTTCCATGAAATAATCCTTTCTTAGATTACTCCTAAGCCTATTCCCTCTTAACTTCATCGTATGCCCCCTCGTTCCAGAGTTTTCTTTCAGTTGAAAAAGGCTCACTTCCTGTACATTAATGCCCTTGAGATATTTAAACATCTCTATCATATCTCCTGCCTCCCTCCTCGCTTCCAGCGTATACATGTTGAGGTTCATAAGCTGGCCCTATATTTTTTGTGTTCCAGACCGCTTACTAATTTTGTAGCCGCCCTCTGGACTGACTCCATCTTGTTTATACCTTTTCGTAGGTGCGGTCTCCAGAGTTGCACACAGTACTCCAAATGAGGCCTCACCAGAGACTTATACAATGGCACTATCACCTCCTTTTTCCTGCTTGTCATTCCTCTTTTTATGCACCCAAGTATCCTTCTGGCTTTGACCATCACCTTTTCTACCTGTTTGGCTACCTTAAGGTCATCAGACACAATCACCCCCAAGTCCTGCTCTTCTTTCATACACAGAAGCACTTCATCCCCTATATTGTACCATTCCCTTGGATTCTTGTAACCCAAGTGTATGACCCTGCATTTCTTAGCATTAAATTTTAATTGCCAATTATCAGACCATTCTGATGATTGTCAGACCCCTCCGGTGTGTCCATCCTATTACAGAGTTTGGTAACATCTGCAAAGAGACAAACCTTACCAGACAGCCCTTCTGCAATATCACTCACAAAGCTGTTAAAAAGAGCCGGCCTGAGGACCGATCCCTACGGTACACCACTGATAACATCCCTTTCCTCGGAGCAAGCTCCATTTACCACTACCCTCTGTCTCCTCACATTTAATCAGTTTTTAACCCAGTCGGTCACTTTAGGTCCCATACCGAGGGCACTCAGTTTATTAATCAGTCACCTATGCGGAACCATGTCAAAAGCTTTGCTAAAATCCAGTACACCACATCTAGCATCCCTCCCATGCCCAATTGTTTGGTCACCCAGTCAAAGAAATCAATCAGATTTGTCTGACATGGCCTGCCTTGGGTCCTGCAGTCCATTCAATTCAAGAAACCTCACGATCCTCCACTTTAGAAGCGTTTCCATTAGTTTAGTCATCACCAAGGTCAGACTGACAGGCCTTTAATTTCTAACCTCCTCCTTCCACTGTTGTGCAGAGGGACAACCTCCGCCCTTCTCCAGTCATCTGCGACCACTCCAGACTCTAAGGAAACATTGAAGAGGTCAGACAGTGGAGCCATCAGAACATCTCAGAGTTCCTTGAGTACCCTCGGATGTATCCCATCAGGGCCCATTGCTTTGTCCAATTTTAATTTAGCTAGCTGCTCACGAATACAGTCTTCTGAGAATTGGTCCTGGTCTACCATATATCTCTCCCCATCTGCGGTCCTACCTCTTGCCTTTCATCCATGAACTCAGAACAGAAGTAATTGTTAAGGAGTTCAGCCTTATCCTTATTGGTCTCTACGTATTGCTTCCCTTCAGCTTTGATCCTCATAATTCTATTATGGCACTTTCTCCTGTCATTTATATATCTGAAAAATGTCTTGTCCCCCAATTTTACAGTGTCCGCTATCTTTTCTTCCATTTGCCTCTTCGCTTTCCTGACAGCTTTTCCTGCTTTTCTTAGCTTTTGCAGGTATTTTTGCCTGTCTTCCTTTTTCTGAGTCCTCTTGTAATGTATGAAGGCTAATCTTCTTTCCCTTACCTTTTCAGCTACTATGTTCGAGAACCAGAGCAGTCTTTTCCTATTAGTTTTATGTAGTTTTCTAACATAAAGGTTTGTAGCCTTTAAGATAGCCCCTTTCAGTTTAGCCCAGTGCTGTTCTACTTCTTCAGCTGTTCCCATCCAACTCTTTCTTGAGAAATTCCCCCATCTTAGCAAAGTTAGTTCTTTTGAAATCTAGGACCTTCAATCTTAAATATGCCTTCTTCTCCTTTGTCTTAATATTGAACCACACCATTTGGTGATCACTAGATGCCAAATGATCTCCCACCGTAAAATCAGAAACATTGTCACCGTTTGTAAGCACCAGGTCTAGAATAGCTCCATCCCACATCTGTTCCGTTACCCACTGCTGCAACAATTCTTCCTGTAGATTATCCAAGATCCCTTTGCTTCTAGATGACCCCAGAGCAGGGACGCTCCAATTGACGTCTGGCATATTAAAATCACCTATTGGTAGTACTTCCTCTTTCTTGGCTGTCTTGTGGATGCCTCTGTCCAATTCTTCTGACTGTGAAGGTGACCTATATATTACACTAATGTAAATATATTTTCCTTTTCCTCTTCCAGTTTAACCCACAGTGCTTCTTCCTTACCACACATGTCCTACAGTTCTGCTACTTTAATATATATTGTAGGCTTAAGGAAACACTTTAAAACAGGATGAGAAATACATGTGGAACAAAAAGGCCTCATTAAATGTCTGTAGTGCTCACATGCAGTCAGCGTAAAAATAGGCACAATCCAGGCTTAATCATCATTGGCCAAAAAACTTCCTTTTTATATCTTCACTTTTTTATATTTTCTTCTACACGATGTCCCTGTTCATAATTTTGTCCTTAACGCAAATTTTAAATTATTAAGCCATTTATTTATGTGTATAGTCCAGTTCCCTTTGACTACCAATATTACATTTGTTTAAAAATCACCCCACCCCTCACCTATCCACACCCATCCTGTTAGAATATCAATGATATGCTTTGATGTCCCCATGCATACCTCCTACCCACCCCCATCCTCCCACCCTGTCAGACTGTCATAGTAATGCTTGAATGTTTTCACTTATATACACTGTCAGCTAGCACATTTGCTTATTTCCGATCTGACGAAGAAGGGCAACCTTCGAAAGCTAATCAAGAAATGTATTAAGTTATGTCCAATAAAAAAGGTATCATCTTATTTTCTTTTCCATGTTTTATTTTGTTTGATTTCTATTGATAAGTTTAAAAATCAGAAACAATTCAGTGTGACATATAATCAAGAGGGGGTAAAACTTTTTTCATATCACTGTAAGTAGCAGACCAGCAGATGTCACATTAGTAAATTGAATGAATGCTTGCCACTGTGTTATCCCACGTGCCATGGTCAAGAAAGCTATCTTGGTAGATCTGCCTATCCCTTCTACTTCTTAAGCTCATAGTAATGTTGCCTTAATGAATATCGGTGGATAGAGGGAACCAAGAGACTGCCTCTGGTTTAAATATGTGGGTTCAGCAAATATTGCCTTTTAAGTAAGTATAAAATGTGATGACCAGTGTGTGTTACATGAATCAGTGATTAATGGATGGATGCAGGTATTCAAAATATCTTTGACTTATCAGAGGATTTCTTCATTCTGTACCTGTGTGAAAATCCCTTGTAAAATGATGTCCGGTCCCTCAGCTATTCAGAAAAAGTAATAGTGATTCCACTGGTCTGGGGAAGACAAGGAGGATATTGAGGATTGATGGCTTTCCTTGCTCAGGACATTGTGGTTTTACTGGCCCAACTGTTCCTTCTCTTTGTAGATGTTAAGGGAAGCAAAGGAGAAGGAGAAACAGAGGTTGGCTCAGCAGCTCCCAGATGAGAAGACAGTACACTATGGACTGCTCTTCGATGAGTTCCAAGGCCTGTCGCATCTAGAAGCCCTGGAAATCCTTTCACAAGAAAGTGAAAGCAAGGTACTATATTCTGTGTTTACTGAAACGTGTTTAGGAACATAGTGGCTCTTTTACTAAGCCGCATAAGACTCGATGCGTGCTCAACGCTCGCCAAAATGGAGTTACTGCCCGGCTACTGCATGGCTCTTGCGGTAATTTCATTTTTGGCTCGCGTCCGATATGTGCAGACAAAAATAATTTCGGCCGCAAGTATTGGACGCGCACCAAGTGGCATTTGGCTCGCGTAGGTCATTATCACGTGAGAATTTACCGCTAGGTCAATGGGTGGCGGTAAGGTCGCAGACCCAAAATGGACGTGCAGCAATTTTGATTTTGCTGCACGTCCTTTTTTGGCAAAAATTTTAAAAAGGGTTTTTTTACAGGCGTACTGAAAAATGGATCGACGCACTCCCAAAACCCATGCTTACACTACTGCAAACTATTTTTTAGCGCACCTTAGTAACAGGACCCCATAATGTTTATGTGAGATAGTAGGTAGAGGGGTTCTATTACTATCCCTTCCTCTGTGTATCATGAAACGTTTTAGCAGAAATTTGTAGCATGACACAAAGGGCCATATTCTATGTATGGTGCTCAAAATTGCGCACGCAAATTTGTGCACGCACCCAATTTGCACATGTAGTTTAATTGGTTGAGTCAATTAAAGCTAATAATTGGGGCTAACAACCAATTATTAGTGTTAACTGACAAAACTTTGGATTTACGTGTGCATCTTTCAAAGAGCAATTTTATAAAGCTACATGCTTAATTCCTTTAGCATTCTACTGAAAAATGGGCATGGCTATGGGAGGGGCATGGGTGGGTCAGGAGCATTTACCAGAGATGTGCACAGTATTATGGAATTTGGGGGATCCGCACCTAAATTTCATGACTCAACTTAATTTACCTCTTCCTGTTACAGCAAATTCCATGGACTCTTACCTTTATTATTCACTCTTATTATCTCTGTTGTTCTTTACGATACCTATACGTTTACTATTTTTTATTACATTATTATGTTATTTTACTGAACTATATCGCATTGTTATGTTATTTAATTGAAGTGTAGTTTGCCCTACGGTTTTGTAAGCCACATTGAGCTTACTATTGGTGGGAAAATGTGGGGTATAAATGTGTTAAATAAATAATTTACACACCAGGATTTATAACTGCTTTCATTTGGTGCAATTGCTCATGCCTAAAATTTTGGCGCAGATCCCAGAGGTACATGCTATTCTATAAACGGTACACAATTCGGAGCACTGTTTTATAAAATAACGCTAAGTGCGATTTTTGTTTGTTTAATGGAATTTCCCCCAAAGTGCTTTACCTGATCATTGTGACTCACCTCTGGATGCATGGTGAGGCACAAAGCTAGCAGACCACATAATTCAAGCACCTATGGTAGGAATAAGATGATGAATCTCTTAATCTGTCCAAACAATTCTCAATAGCAGGGGTATCAAAATCTAAAAGGAATCAAGCCACTGCTAACTAAACTTTAAATAAATGTATTAAACTGGGATGTTCAAAGTGTATAGATGACTGCAGCGGTGACTCATTTCACACAGAGAGACAGCCCTGTGTCTCACCTACCTCATCACTGGTCCAAAATCTTTACTGATAATCTCTCAATTAAAAAAAAAATGCACACTGTATCTCTGCATATTTTTTTTTTATTTGAGAGATTATCAGTAAAGATTTTGGACCAATGATGAAGTAAGTGAGACACAGGGCTGTGTCCCTGTATGTAACAAGTCACCGCTGAGGTTCTTATAAGTCATCTACATACTTTGAATGTTCCTGTTATTACATTTATTTAAAGTATGGTTAGCGCTGGGTTGATTCCTTTTAGGAATAAGATGATGGTCATGAGTTTGAGCTGGCAGGTGTATGATTTAATACCATCATCTTTAGATATGCATTTTAGATTTAATTGCTTGCCTTTTTTTAAATGCATGCTCAAAGTGATATTGCAAGCAGGTACACAAGTTATTTCTGTGCCCAAGTGGACTTAAAATCCCCATTCTACCTGAGGCAATGGAGGTTTAAGTGATTTGCCCAGGTCATAGTGAGTATCAGTGGGAGAAACAGGATTTGAACCCTGGGTTCTCTGATTCTCAGCCTGCTGATCTAACCACTAGGCTACTCCACTCCAGTTTTACATAGCCAGCTTTACAAAGTAATCTCACCAGCTGTTCACATTTAATCTGTCTGCACTAAAACAAAATATGCTGTCTGGTTAACAGATTGAAATATCCAGTATCTTCACATCAATCAAAAGCTGGCAAAAATGCCCAGGAACTATATTTTTGTGTTTCTTTGCTGACTTCCTTCCCTTATTTATTTTCTTTGTCTTTATATTTGTACTTACCATGGAATTTTATTATGTTGAAGGTTTTCTTTTTTGTAATGTACTGTCTTAAGTGCACTTTACTAATCTTTGCTTTTTTGCATGATTTAGCCTTTGTTTTTTCTTTATTTTAAAGGCTGTTAAAATGAGTGCAGTAATTACTAGTTTTATGATACACAAAAAACAGCATGCAACTGAAAATGTCAGCACTGGGACTTTTGAGCTGTACTTGGAATACATATAAAAGAAAGTTGCTTTATTTTCAGAGTTGTAAAGTTGTGATGGAAAAGCCCAAAATGGGCTTACTGTATTTGCCCACCTGCTGCCTTAATGATTGATAGTCACTTCATAGGCTCCCACTGGTAAAATCTGTTATAAGGAGCAGATACAGTCAATGTTTTTTTTTGCTCCAGTACAAAACGTACCTATATTTAGCAAATTAAATAGTCTAATAATTTAATTTCAGGGGAAAGCTGGACAGTACTTGAGCTGAAATATATAGGGGTCCTCTTACTAAGGTGTGCTAATAGATGTAGCACGTGTTAAATGCTAAGAAGCCTATTTTATATCTGTGGGCTTCTTAGCATTTAGCATGTGCTAATCCTATTAGCACACCTTAGTAAAAGGAACCCTGGGGGTCACTTGATGGCACGAACCTGATCAGACACCTGGTGTCTTCTCTCCTTTCCCCATCTCGATAATTCTGCAATTACTTCCTATTTGAGATGTTGACTTGAGTACTGGTAGCAGAAAGGATCCCTAAATACAGGGCTTTTTTTGAGGGGGTACTTGGGAGTACTGAGTACTGGCAGGGTCATTCCATGCCAAGTGGTCTAAACCTTCCCACCATCATGTCTCCAATTTTGTTCAAATTTTATCTGTTGCACGAGTCAGGTGTTAAACGAAGTTTCCCAAAATTTGAGGTCTCTAACTGCAACAGTTGCAGATCTAGACGCCCTTTTCTGAAAGGTTGTCAGTGCATGAGTGCGCGACATTTACCAAAATGCTATTTTTGGGGTCTAATAAAATCCAAATACGTTTATAAGAATGGCTACAAAATTCAAATCCTGTACAGTTTTTGATGCTAATTCCGATTAAATACATTTTAACATTATGGATGCAAAGTCCAGTCAAACAAGTTGACTCAAAGTGTGCATCAAAATTGGTCACGACTCATCGGAACATATTTGGACCAATATTCAGACCGCAACAACTTCCATGCAAACAAAGATACAGACTTGAAATTTTGAACAAGCATTGTGCTGGACATAATACTGCCAGATTTGCATCTAACCAGCATCTATAACCGCCCTGCAGGATCTCTTCAAAGTTGGCACTGTCAGCGCAAATGGTAAAATATACCAAAGTTCAAAGCCAATTATTAAAAAAGAGTCTGCCTGAATCAGCTTATGGGGGGGCATAATCGAATGAGGCGCCCAAGTTTTCCTGAGGACATCCTCGCAGGACGTCCCCGCGAAGGGGCGGGGAAACCCATACCGAAACAAGATGGGCATCCATCTTTCATTTCGATAATACGGTCGGGGACGCACAAATATCAACATTTAGGTTAACCTTAGAGATGATTGTCCTTAGAGATGGTCATCCCCGGTTTTCGGCGATAATGGAAACTGAGGATGCCCATCTCAGAAACAACCAAATCCAAGCCATTTGGTTGAGGGAGGAGCCAGCATTCGTAGTGCACTGATCCCCCTGACATGCCAGGACACCAACTGGGCACCCTAGGGGGCACTGCAGTGGACTTCAGGAAAAGCTCCCAGGTGCATAGCTCCCTTACCTTGTGTGCTGAGCCCCCCAACCCCCCCCCCCCTAAAAAAAAACCACTCCCCACAACTGTACACCACTACCATAGCCCTTAGGGATGAAGGGGGGCACCTAGATATGGGTACAGTGTGTTTGTGGTGGTTTTGGAGGGCTCACATTTACCACCACAAGTGTAACAGGTGGGGGGGGGGGCCTGGGTCTGTCTGCCTGAAGTGCACTCCAGTACCCACTAAAACTGCTCCAGGGACCTGCATACTGCTGTCATGGAGCTAGGTATGATATTTGAAGCTGGCAGAGGCTGGAAAAAATATTTAAAAAAAATTTTTTTAGGGTGGAAGGGGGTTAGTGACCACTGGGGGGGGAGTAAGGGGAGGTCATCCCCGATTCCCTCGGGTGGTCATCTGGTCATTTAGGGCACATTTTCGTGGCTTGGTCGTAAAAAAAAAAGGATCAAGTAAAGTCGTCCAAGTGTTTGTCAGGGACGCCCTTCTTTTTTCCATTATCGGCCAAGGACACCTATGTGTTAAGCATGCCCCAGTCCCGCCTTCGCTATCTTCCAACACCCCTCCACCCCCCCGTGAATGTTGGTCATCCCCGCAACGGAAAGCAGTTGAGGATGCCCAAAATCGGCTTTTGATTATGCCGATTTGGGCGACCCCGTGAAAAGGACGCTCATCTTGTGATGTGTGTCACAAGATGGGTGCCCTTCTCTTTCGAAAATAAGCCTGATAGTATTCCCGGGGATGAGGTTTGATGAAGCTGGATTAAGGTTATGGTATACACAAATGTTTTATACAAGCATAGGGGAGGGGAAGAAAGATGACTGGGGAAGGCAATGGTAAATCACCTGCTAATGATCTTCCAAGAAACTGCCACACAAGTGACGTCCCCAATAAGTCATTCAGAACTTAGTACTTGCTTACAGGAGCTACTTTTCTCTTATTTGTACACTAGTAAAAAAGCCCCGTTTCTGATGCAAATGAAACAGGGGCTAGCAAGGTTTTCTTCAGAGTGTGCATGTGGGAGTGTGTGTGTCCTGCCCTCTCTCCCTTCCCCTGTGCTGTCTGTCCCCTCCCCTCCCCCCTCCGAGTCCAGTCCTTCAGTGTTAAGTTTCCTGCTGTGCTGTGTTTGTGTTACAGAGAGAGTGAGGGCGTCTCTCTCCCCTCCCCACTCTGAGTCCTTCACTGTTACAGAGAGAGGGATTTCGTGCTGTGCTGTTTTCCTTCACTCATGGGGAAACCGGATATCTCTGGCGCTTCACACTTCCGGCTGGAGGCTTCATTAGAACGTTGGTGGTGCCTTTTATATATAGAGATTACTGATGGTGATTGAATAAGCCTATTTTATAAAGACATATAGGCGCCTATATTGCCTTAATTATACACTATATACGCATTCACAGTAATAACACATAGATATGTATGTCGGATCTTCAAGAGATAAAACTGACTTTTCCTTCATCCTCAGGCTGTGTTACCATAATTCCTTATGGATCCACATACTTTCAGTCCTATTTATATATGTAAATCATTCCTTTATATTAGCTTTTATGTATGTATCTGAATTGTAGCATGTGCCCTCCTGAAATGTCACATTTAGCTCTGCTGAAGCTCCTGATGAAACACAACATTCCCTATTTACTATCCAACATGCTTTATCCAACCCAAATTAAGCAAACTCAAGGCACAGCTTCTTTTTTAATGGAGGAGGAGGAGGAGTGGAGGAGTAGACTAATGGTTAGTGCAATGGGCTAAGAACCAGGGGAATTGGGTTCAATTCCCACTGCAGCTTCTTGTGACTCTGGATAAGCCACTTAACTCTCCTTTGCCTCCGGTACAAAAAAAACTAGGGACACAGAAAGTATCTATATGTAATATGCAAACTTCTTTGGTTGTAACACAAATAGTATATCAAATACATGACTGGAAGAGGAAAAAAAAGAAGGGAAGACACAAGCTTGAAAGAGTAGAGAAAAAGAGAGTGAGGAGATGCACCAAGGAAAGGGGAGGAAAAAGCAGATGCCAGATAAAAGGGGGTGGGAGAGAGGGGGAGATGCTAGATGGAAAAGGGGAAAGGATAGCTTTAGTGAAAGACTGGGGAATAAGAAAAAGGGGAATGGGAGAGCTGGAGTGAGAGAAAGAGATGGAAAGCTATAGGAAGTTGCAATGAAAAGAGGGAAGTTGAAGACTGGATAGTAAGAATGAATGAAATACGAACAGAGAAGCAGAATAATAAATGGAAGTACAGTGAAAGGAAAAGATCAATGTTGGATATGGATTAGGAGGAGATTCTATATATGGTCCTAAAAATTCTGCGCTGAAATCAGTGTCGACTAAACATCAAACATATAAACAGCAAGTGACCGACTCACCTGCAAATGCGCAGTACAGACTTCCCTCTCTGTCCCGCCCTCGCGTCAAGACATCATGACGTCAGAGGGTGGAACAGAGAGGGAAACGGAGTCAGACTGTCGGACGCCGCCACTGCCGCCTAGAAATGAACATCGCGTGAACCGACCTCCACCCTCCCTCCCCATCCCCGCCACCGCTCCCGCCCCCTCCATATCGGGCACCCTGCACTGACCTGACAGCGCCTCTCGCCTCCGTGTGAAAGCGCTACAGGCAGCAGCAGATTTGCTGCCCATTTGACATTTCTTCTTTCTCCATGTTCACCACCCATTTCTTTCTGTGTATACCTATCTTTCGAAGAACAACAAAGAGAGTCCAATTCTTCCGCAAAAACACACAAGGAAACAACAAGTCAAGCGGAAGATATTCAGAAGGATCAGACTGAAGTCACAGATGTTAACAGTCAAAAATGATGATTTATTAAGACCCTACACGGTCCGTGTTTCAGCCAAGAGGCCTTCTTCAGGGGTTTTTAAACCAGAATCAGGATATTGCCTCGTGTTTCACTTGGCCGAAACACGGACCGTGTAGGGTCTTAATAAATCATCATATTTGACTGTTAACATCTGTGACTTCAGTCTGGTCCTTCTGAATATCTTCCGCTTGACTTGTTGTTTCCTTATACCTATCTTTCCCCATGTTCAGCATATCACTTCTCTGTCTCCCCTATACTTCCCTGCCCAGCATCTCCCCTGTGACCATCTCCCTGCATTCATCATCACCACTCTGTCCCCATCCCCACCCCATGTGTCCAGCCATCACTCCTGTGTCCCTATCCTCCCATGTCTAGCATTGTCCCCTCTGTGTCCACTCCATATACCCATCCGCAAGCAGCATCTCACCCTCCCTTCCTTCCCTCCCTCCCCTCTAGCACTGTCTCTGTTCCCTTCAGTTCCAGCACTCCCTCCTTCCATTCAGTGCTGCCCCTCTCTCAGTTCAACCCCTCTGTGCCCCTTCAGCTCCAGCCCTGCCCCTCCCAGCCCTCTCTCCAGCACTGCCCCCTCCTTCTCCAGCATGGGTCCAGCACTGCCCCCTCCTTCTCCAGCATGGGTCCAGCACTGTCCCCCTTCTCCAGCATGGGTCCATCACTTCTCCCCTTCTCCATTTTAGGTCCAGCACTGCTATTGATCCCCTCAGCTCCAGCCTTCCCTCCAGTGCTGACGCTGTCCCTTTCAGCTCCAACCCTCCCTCCATTCAGTGCTGCCCCTCACTTGGTTCTAGCCCTCCCTCCCTCTAGCTCTGCCTTTGCCCCTTCAGCTCCAGCCCTACCCCACCCTCAGTTCTAGCCCTCTCTCCAGCATTGCCTCCTTTTCCCTGTGTGGGTCCAGCACTGCTTCCCCTTCTCCAGTGTGGGTCCAGCACTGCTTCCCCTTCTCCAGTGTGGGTCCAGCACTTCCCCTCTTCAGCGTGAATCCAGCACTGCTTCACCTTCTCTAGAGTGGGTCCAGCACTGCTTCCTCTTCTCTAGGGTGGGTCCAGCACTGCTTCCCCTTCTCTAGAGTGGGTCCAGCACTGCCTCCCCTTCTCTAGAGTGGGTCCAGCACTGCCTCCCCTTCTCTAGAGTGGGTCCAGCACTGCCTCCCCTTCTCCAGCACGGGTCCAGCATTGCCTCCCCTTCTCCAGCACGGGTCCAGCACTGCTTCCCCTTCTCCAGCGCTGGTCCAGAGGTACAGAAATTATCTGCTTCCTGTAACTTACAGAAGAGATGAAGGAAAAAATGAGATTGGGACTTTTGTAGGCCTTCCATTTCTTTTTATCCACAGGTACAAACAACTCCTACACTTGAAGTAGGCAAAGAAACCTCGTGCCCCTAAAGCTGAGTAGGGATAGAGGAATGGGAAAAAAAGTGGCAAAATAGAGGATGAGGGCATGGGGGGGAGAGGGATCTGGGGTGGAGAAGGACCAGGATAAGTTGAGAGGGGAGGCGAGATTGGGTGGAGGGGAATATGGTAGGATGAAGTGGTTTATGGGGAAAATGAGAAGTTGAGAAAGGAAATGGCTAAAAAGGAAGAGAGTGCCGAGTCAAGAGATTCCCAGGGAGCGCACAAGGCGCACGATCTGCTCCTTGGTCACGCATCTTTGGCGCACCTGTGGCGCAGATGCCTTGCACCGGGTTCCCTAAAATAGCGGAGGAGATGTGACATCACCTTATGGCAGGACCGGAGATGGAATGTGCACTATAGCCTGTAGTTCCCAACCTCCTCTTTATTTTTGCTTTCTGAGGAGGGACCGCATCTACTCTTCTCCAGTCCTCCGGCACCTCTCCTAACTCTAAAGAAGCACTGAAAATTCAGACAGTAAATTCATCAGAACTTCCCTAAGTTCCTTCGGATGTATCAAAGGAGGTGTCTGTTATAAAGATAGCACATCAGAATGGGAAAACAACCTTAGTAAATCAGGCTGTAAAGGAAGTATGCAGACCTCAGAGGGAGAGCCCGGTGTTAGAGGGGAGACACTCTCCCTTTCTCAGTCTTTTGTGGGAATGAAGTGGAAGTTGAGAGGTTTTGGCTCCATAAGCATATTTTGCATACATTCTACTGGAACACAGTAAGTGCTGTCTTTAAATCATCCAGCAGGCGGCAGTACTCCAACAGCTTTTAGACGGGGTAAGGCTAATCTTGATCTTTTTTCAGCCCAAATGCATGACCCTGCATTTTTTAGCATTATATCGCGCTAGGTCTTTCCTCATGGTGTCCACCCTATTGTAGATTTTGGTATCATTCGCAAAGAGGCAAACCTTACCAGACAGCCCTTCAGCAATATTGCTTACAAAAATGTTAAAAAGAATTGGCCCAAGAACCGAGCTGTGAGGAACACCAGTGGTAACATCCTTTTTCTCAGAATGAGTTCCATTTACCACTACCCTCTGTCACCTTCCTCAACCAGTTCCTAACCCAGTCAATCACTTTAGAGCCCATACCGAAGGCACGCTATTTATTAGTAATCTATGCAGAATTGTGTCAAAGGCTTTGCTAAAATCTAATGGACAGTGGTGCACTAAATGCTGTGCATCCTATTTTATACTTGTTGGCTGTGTGTCGCTTAGCACACACTAAGCTTTAGTAAGGTCCCCTTTTGCAATAGATTGCAGATAAGAAACCACTGCATACAGTCTTCTTTGATACTTCTTTTTCTTCTGTTTGTTGTATCATTCTGCCTAATAAATGAAAGTAAAAAAAAAATACATGGTCTGGAGAAAGAAGCAATGAGTGAGGTGATCAAATTTGCAGATGACACAAATTATTCACAGCTTTTTAAAAGCTAATTTTAATTCTAGGAGACTGGACATCTAAATGTCAGATGACATTTTTAATGCAAATAAGTGCAAAATGATGCATATAGGGAAGAATAATCTTAACTACAGGTACAAAATGCTGGGTTCTGACTTAGGGCTCACCACCCAAGAAAAGATCATGAAGTCATTGTGGGCTTTCTATCCCACTATAAACCATAAAATTGTACTGCTTTGTCACTCTCTTATCAGCTATCCATCTCTCCCTGTCTCTCATCCACCCAGCTACCCCTGTTTCTCAATTAACCCACCCCACCCTCTTCCTGTGAGACTGTCATTGGAACATTTTTATGTTTCACTTATATATTCTGATATTTGTCAACGTTTGCTTATTTCCGATCTGAAGAAGAAGGGTTACCTTTGAAAGCTAATCAAAAAAAGTACTAAGTTAGTCCAATAAAAAAGATATCACCTATTTTCTTTCCTATATTTTGATTTATTTCTGTTTATTACTTTTAAAAGTGGACTAACAGCTACCACACCACTGAAATGTTCAGCTCAGTATACTGCAACTGCCAAACAAAGCAAATAGAATATTAAGAATTATTAGAAAAGGAGTAGAGAATAAAACAGAAGATATCATTCTGACCATGGACACAGACAGAGCCAACAAATGCCCACACAACCCAGGCATGTACACGTGTGTGTGTGTACACATACATCTTGTTTGGATGTGTGTGCTAAATTGAGTTAATGTGCATTAATTAATGCGTCTTAAGGTGGTAATTCCACAAGAGGTTGACTCTATATAGGCGCCCTGGTAATGCTCAATAGGAGTGTATTCTGTATGTAACGACTTCTGGGCACCCATGTGTTGTTACAGAATATTTAGTATAGCCCAATATCGGTGCACCTTACATTTAGGCATCTGTGGTTACTCCAACCATAAACCTGGTGTAATTGCAGGCACCTAAATATGCCAAGGGTGTGCATGACTTAATCTGTAATGTGTGCCCATGTCCTCCCCATGCTTCACCTATGTGCAGGCCCTCCTTGTACTTTCACGCTGTACCTCTTACACATGCCCTCATAGAATAAATGCTAATTTTTCTTGCTTTGATGCAAGCAAGGGATGCAAATTGCTCTTTATATGTTCTAATGTGTGCAAATTGTTTAAATAAAATAAATTATGAAATGAACAGGAAAAAAATGAACTGAAAATGTTTGGTGAACATCCATAATACACTTCCCCCCCTTTTCCCGCAAACACATACTGAAAACACTGACAACGCTCATATTAGACTATTTCCATGGGGTATGCTCTGCATTTTTTCTAATCCCACTGCAACTCCCCTGTTCCTGCTGGATGGCTGTTAGTGGTTCATTTTCTTTGTTCTATATTCTAGTGACAAAACTGAATAGTTGCTGTGCACAGTGAGAATTAATGACAACTCACACACATGCAAACAAACATGCGGTATATGTGTTTCTATTCTGCAAAAGGCTGGCTAAATGGAAGAATATTGTAAATACTCAGATTATAAATTACAGATTGATTGTTTAGGCTAACTTGGGTATCTGGTTTAGTCCATACATATTTCGTATGCCTCCAAATTTCGTGGGATAAAACCTATGTAGTCATATGCGATTTGCCCGTGGAGCATCTCGTTAAGGTCTAACCCCCAATATTCAGTGCTATTTAACCATTCCAAGAACTCACAATCAGGATTCCGTTCCATTCCTACCATAGTACTGAAACTGTACTAGTCACTCTTGGCCAAATGCAAGCAGGAATAGTACAGGTAAAAGCATACTTCTCCTCCAATTCGACATGTTGAGCGCATCGACATCAGGTAAACCTACAATATACTAATAAGGACTCCTGCCCACTTTGGGATTGATGGTAATATACTCAATTGGACAAGGGTTTTCTAACCTCCAGACATACCAAGTTAAATCACATACAAACATATCTCACCGTGGAAAGCAGTCTGCAGAGTACCTCAAGGATCACCACTGTCACAACACTCTTCAACATATTGATGATCCCACTGGCCAAGTCCATTATCCAATCAAGGCCTCAATCCGTTCATCTATGCAGACGATGTTACAATCTACATTCCCTTCAGACATGATTTGTCAGAAATAACCAATGAAATCAAAGCAGGTTTGGACACCATGGACTCATGGACTAATTCATTCCAATTGAAACTGAACACTGAAAAGGCACACTGCCTCATCCTCTCATCTAAACACAACAAGAACAAACCCACAACCATAACCACCCCAGAACACACCCTCCCTATCTCAGACAGCCTCAAAATACTGGGCGTCACAATCAATCGCAACCTCACTCTTGAGAGCCACATAAACTCTGTAACAAAGAAAATGTTCTAGCTCAATGTGGAAATTCAAACGCGTAAAACCTTTCTTCCCAAGGAAAATATTTTGAAACCTAATACAATCAATGGTTCTAAGCCATGCAGACTATTGCACGGAATCTACGCGGGATGTAAAGAACAACTCACAAAAAACTCCAGACAACCCAAAACACAGCGGCCAGGCTGATATTTGGTAAAACACGTTTCGAAAGTGCCAAACCCCTCCGAGAAAGCTACTCTGGCTTCCAATCAAAGAACGATCACCTTCAAGATCTGCACCCTTGTCCACAAATTATCTACGGTGTAGTCCCAGGATACATGATAGACCTCATAGACCTACCAACCAGAAAACAGATCCAGATCATCTCGTACATACCTAAACCTTCACTACCCAACTTGCAAAGGACTTAAATACAAAACAACCTTTGCATCAAGTTTCTCCTATATATGCTCACAAATATGGAACACACTCCCAGAAGCTGTGAAAACAATCCACAACCACCTAAACTTCAGAAAATCACTAAAACCCAACTTCTTCAAAACGGCCTACACTACAGATCCAGTGTAAATCCCCACTTCAGCCACACAACTAAACCAAAGACCATACTGGACAATATACAACCTTCCTCCTTTCGACCCTAATGGAGCTTGGAATACATGTACCTTAGTCGAACACAACATAACCTTGTATCTGTTCTCTACCGGATTTGGCAAACGCCTTACTGTACTGTGTAAATCACATGAGCCTGCAAGTAGGTGGAAAATGTGGGGTACAAATGCAACAAATAAATAAAAAACTGGATATCCACAAATATTCAGCAGGGTATAGCCAGTTATCTGCTGCTGAATATTCCCAGCCAGTGCAATATAACCAGCTATCCGCTAATATTCAGCGCATCACCAGCTAAGTTGGCTGCTAAATTGGGCCTCCAAAATAGCAGGCCTGTCTTTGGCTGGTTTAAACTTAACCAGCCAGCACTGAGTATTGGCCAAAATTAAACGAGATATTCAATGCTGGTCAGCGGAAACGGCTCAGCATTGAATATCCGGTCTCGCCACCAAGCCAAGGAGTTAGCCGGGCTGCCTCCCGCAGTCTGAATATCGGCCCCTAAGTCTTTTAGGGACCTTTACTAAGCTGCGATTATAAACTGGCCTTAACGCACACCTTGAGCAGGTTTTTCCCACATACTAAGGCCAGCTTACCACATTTGTAAAAATGGCCTTTTTTAATTTTTGTAGTAATGGCCATGCGCTAATCATTTAGCATGTATAATAATGATGTGTTAACTAATTATTGCAGGAACACCCACTTTCCACCCCCTCAAACAAAAAGCTTTTAGTTCGCACTTACTGCAGACATCCCATGGTATATCATTTTAAGCTGCATTAGGCATGCATTAGTGCCTAACACATCTTAGTAAAGGGCCCATTAGTACTTTATAATGAGATCACATTTTAAGAAAGAAAAGAAAACAATCTATCATATGTAATTGGTTAGTGTATTTGAATAATCTATAATGGAATGTCATTCCTTAGATTTCAGAAGGAAGGAAACCTAGTAGGGTGGAAAGCATTTCCCAGTATAGTTTCTGCTTCTCATAACCCTTCTGCTAAATAATGTTCTCATCTAATACCTTGCATGTGCAGTCTCGCACATTAATAAGATTACATTAAAATCTGTGGAGATAAGTAACTTTGCTTCTTTTATGATTGATGTTTTTGGTATTGTTTTGACATTTCAAGGAGGTGGTAGAGTTTCCCCCCAAAATGTTAATATGAATGTTAATATGTTTTATTTGTCGGTTCAGTCATTTTTAACTGCACTTACTGGGGAAGAGCTGGAAAACGTGCAAAACTAACCTTATTGCAATCAAAGAGATCTTCCTTCACAAAGAATTAGAAAATGAAACACAGCAAGCAGAGCCAAATCCAGGTAATTAAAGTTCAAGTTCATTTATTTGATATACCACAAATTTTCAAAGAGAAATCTAAGTGGCTTACAATATTGAAAAAAACTATTGGAGGGGAGGAAAAAGGGGAAGACACAAAGAACACTGAACCCTGCAAATAGGTGGGAAAATGTGGGATACAAATGTAACAAATAAATAAACAGAACACAAAACAGAACACAAGAGGAAATCGGACCAAGGGAAAATTTACAGTTGTTCAGAAAGAACATAAAGCAAGAGAAGGAGAGGAGCTTGGTGCTGTCTAGTATTAGCATGGTAGGGTAAAATAACAAGAAGAGGGCCTCAGGTCAGGTATCCAGAGCAGGGAAAGCCAAGGCAAAATAATAAGCCTTCAGCTGGGACTTAATTTCTGAAAGGATTACTTAAGCACAGATGTGTATAATAAGAGTGTGTTAATGGTATCCTTTTCATTTTCTCAAAACTATTCACAAATACTGTACTAAAAGGTCCTTTTACAAAAGGCACGCTGAAAAATGGCTTCCGGTAGTGTAGGCGCGGGTTTTGGGCACACGCCAATCCATTTTTTAGCGCGCCTGTAAAAAAAGAGACCTCCTTTTTTTTTTTTTCCTGAAAATGGACTTGCTGCAAAATCAAAATTGCGCACATCCATTTTGGGTCTGAGGCCTTACTGCCAGCCATTGAACTAAACAGTAAAGAATCTGGGAGGTAAGGACCTACGTGCGTCAAATGTCACTTGGTGCGCGTCCGTTACACGCGCCAAGAAAATAAGAAATATTTTTCAGACGCGCGTAGTGGATGTGCACAAAAATTGAAATTACTGCAAAGGCCACGTGGTAACCGGGCGGTAACTCTAATTTGGTGCGGATTCAGCACTCATAGACGCCTACACGGCTTAGTAAAACGGCCCCTAAATTTGGAAACATATTCATCATTGGCTTTAATGGTATACTCCTGGGAAATTCTGTGCTACTAGGCGTTGCAGAATTTGCACAGGAACCATGCCACCCAATGGTGCTGCCAATGCACATGAGCCCTCCTTTTCTTTCTTTTCTTTTCTCCTCCTCCTTTCACCTGTGGCTGTCCTCCTCTCTTGCCCTGGCACTGATTAGTGGTGCAGGAGTTTGGTTGCATATTAGGCAGCATTCTCCTTCTCTCTGCCACCTGTTGCTGAATGCAGAATTCAAACCGTCTAATCAGGTGGCTTCAGGTAACTGATTTCCTCTAAATGAGCTCTCTGTTCAAAATGCCTGAGAACTGTACCTCCAAGAGGTTTTACTTAAATATGACTTCAGTTCTCATCACTGAAGAGACAGGACCTGCTAAGGGGAGGAAAACTTCACTGAGAAATTGCATTCAAACTTGGGAAAAGGTGGACTTGGGGTTAAAAAGGTAATTTCAGTGTCTTCTTTTTTTTAAGTTACTCTGCTTATTTAACAAAGGCAGTTTATAGTTTAGCATTTAAAGCCTCTGCTAGAGTTTCATATAAAAACTGTTACGTTTTATAGCGTAGTGTAACATCAGTTTAAAGCTTAGCTAGCAGATAAAAGAAGCCTCAGTTTGACTCCCACCTACTCCAACTCCTGAGCCAATTGGGAGGATAGAAGGTTTAATTAGGGCATCCTCATCAGCCAGTAATACAGCAATAGTGTTTTCAGATCCTTCAGGGAAACCTTAAACAATAAAAGCATAGCACATAACTAGTAATCTTAAAGGACCTAAATAACAACAGCAAGGACTTAACAACTTATTAATACTAAGATACAAACAGGAATTCAGCAGTGAAATGGTGACTGTCCAGTATTTTGCACTAAGTGTCACATATTTGATTATCTCCCAGCTGGTCAGTGTGTACTCAGTTTAAAGAGCTACTAGCGCTCAGTGAACAAGTCTGATCCCTGGAGGCTAGTGTAGCAGATTTGGAAGAGTTGGAGCAGACAATTATATCTGGCGGCCACTGTGCTGCTATGGAGGAAAAAGGTACCTTAAGGGAGAACACACCTTGCTGTGGCTAGAAGTAATACTGTAGCCAAGACCTGCATCTAGGGGATATCTCATACTGAGGATGTAAGGATGTATCTCCAGGGGTTTCTGCCCAGGATGGAAGGGTTAGGATAGCCATTTTAGTTGAAAATTAAATTACTATGCATGTAGTGGACTTGGGGATTGCTTGGTCACTTGCCTACCTGGTGTGAAGGTGGCAGACCTTCTAGTATCACCTAGATAAGATTTTAGACAGTACTGAGGAAAAATGTGGGAGAGAGATTCTGGAAACCAAATTTAAGCTCTTTAAGTATAAAATCGAAACCCACAACCTCCAGGATAGCGTTTTCAGAAGTGCTCCTCATTCACACGCTGGACCCAAGAGGCAGAGCTCTGAAGTCTCAATGCGTGGGTCAGACGATGGTTTAGGGATGAGAGATTTAGTTTTGTTAGGAACTGGGCAACATTCTGGGGAGGGGGAGGCTATTTGAAAAGATGGGTTCCACCTTAACCAAGATGGAACCAGGCTGCAGTGCTTTTGAAAAGGAGACAGAGTAGCTTTTAAACTAGAACCTGGGGGGGGGGGGGGGGGGGAGAAGCTCCAGGAGCGCATGGTTTGGAGTGAGGTATCTTTGAAGGGTGCTATCAAAACAAGGAAGTTAGAGCATTCCAATAGAGTGGTTGCAGGAAAGGCAAAAGTAAGTCAAGAGCTTTTAAGGAGAGAACAGGGTAAATATTTTCAAATTATCCCTGTCAACTGCTAAATAAATTCCAAACAAAATCACACTTTGAAATGTCTGTATACAAATGCTAGAAGCCTAAAAAATATGATGGGGCTTATTTTCAAAACAGGAAAACAACACAAAGCAGCAGATCGACACGTTTTTCAAAACTAATTTTTATGATGTTTTCCAGTGCTGTTCATCTAAATCTCAAGGGGGTGTGTTGGAGGCATGTTTTGGAAAGGAGTAAGGCGGGCTATGGAACATTGTAAAAACGTCCAGAGCAAAAATGGGACTTTTTTGCTAGACCTGTTTCAATAATGACTAAGTGCCAAAAAGGTGCCCAACTGACCAGATGACCAGATGACCACTGGAGGGATAAAGGCATGACCCCCCCCTTTATTCCCGCAGTGGTTACTGACCCGCTCCCACCCCCCTAAGAAGTGAAAATGACCAGTACATACCAGGCCATGACCAGTACATACCAGGCTCTATGACAGCTGCAGATATAATGGCCATTCCTCTTAGAGCAGCAGGCAGGTCCCTAGAGTAGCCGAGTGAAAAGTGTGTGCCCCAAAACCTACAAATACCTACTGAACCATATAGGTGACACCTGCAGGTATAAGGGCTATTGTAATGGTGTACAGTTGGGTAGAGTACATTATTTGCTATTCCTGGGGGGCTCACCGTACAATATAAGGGAATTATGATGTGATGTGTACCTGGGACCTTATTTGAAGTTCACTACAGTGCCCACCTAGGCTGCCCCATTGTTCTGCTGGGATGTCTGTCAGGCTTATTTTCAAAAGTGATCGCCGGCCATTTCCCGACATAAATCTGGAGATGTCCGGCGATTTCTCAAAAGCGGCGAAATTAGTATAATCGAAAGTGGCTTTTTTGACAGCATCACCGCTTTCCTGTCGCCTTGCCGGCGAAAGTTCAAGGGGCATCTCTACTCTATAGGGATAGGCGGTGGGGTGTGTGTTTACATTTCATACCTTTAAAAATGGCAGCAAAGTGGGTAAAAAAGTGGGTATTTAAAGGCAGCACTGCCCCCACCCCATGCACCAAATTCTTAAGTCGGTCCGGTACAACTTAACATTATCCAATGCAAAAAATAAACAAAAAAAAAGACTAGGTACACTAATCGTTTTGCAAACCACAATAATATAAAAATCAGCCTTCACATATTGCATAAAGCGACGGCTGGGAGCCTCCTTACCTGCAGCGTTGTAAACGGGTTTGGTTAGCAGCAGTAGCGGCAGCAGCGCCCGGAGGAGAGCTCCGCTGAGCCGTCACGCCTTTCCACGCATCCCAGTGGCAGATCCGCGGCTCGCCACGCTACACAGGGCTCTCCTGGCCCTTGATAAACTCCAACTGTGCTCCAAGACGAAGGTTCTGACTCCTAACATCCAGTTCTGTTGTTCCTCTCTTCCTTTTTATTCTCTTTGCCCTTTGGCTTTTGAAGTTGCTTTCAGCACTCCCTTAGCTCAGCAAGGTAGCTCCTAGCAAGCTGCACAGGGCAGGGATGTACGTTGGGACTGGCACAAGTTACTCTCTCCTGCTCCTGTCCCAAATTTAGCTGGGAGGGAAGAGAGACACTGGGGATCATAGGAGGAAGATCCCTGCACGTGTCTGGGGAGTGTGAACAACTTATTCCCTGACATTAACAATAATTCTGGCCTCCTCACAGCTGCCGAGCACCGGGCCCTTCACTGCGGCCGCACAGGACCCCAGCCCCGCTGCCGCCACCTGAATCCGCTACCGCCACGACTGTTTTTGGGCTAGTTTTTAACTGAGCTAAAGGATGTTCTTGGCATGCCCAGAGCAGCCAGCATAACGCTTGGCTGCTCTGCACATGCTCAGCTGGCAGACTGGCCTGGAAGGAAATCCCATGCAAATGAGCTAGCAGCGACCAGCTCATTTGCATGCAATTTCCTTGATGCATGCCCGTTTCTTACTGATTCACTAAGGAATCAGTAAGGGAAGGGCTTTAACATTTTTGTTAGTGCATCTAGACCTCAGTCCAGGACAAACAGAGCTATTAAATGAATTGATTTATTATCATAACAAGTTAGAACAGTGAACAGATGAATAAGGTGTAATTAGCAGACAATAACAGGTAAATTAAACAGGAATCAACATTAAACTAACTAAACACTTATTCACTACCTGAGTAGTATCTGGGAAGTTTAGGAAAATTAACTGCTCACAGTCTTTGAACAAGGGTCTCAGTATAGAGGTCTGTACTGTCTGTAGCATGATATGAGTTTAATTGTCAGAGTTTTTGATTTTGATGGATCAGATACAAATGTATATATATTTTAAAAAATACAGCTGCAAAGACTTATTGGGACAGAATCAGATAAACTGGTCTGGTTTCCCCTTTCCCCTGGAAACTACTGATAACAAAAACTACCTGGGTGCCTTCTAGATGTTATCTGTTAATGCTGTAGGCTTTGGCAGAAAGTTTGTTTTAACACTAAGTGGGAAAGGGTTTTACAGTTTGGAAACTAAGTTGTGCTGCAAGCTAAAATTCAAACTCTAGATTGGGGTTTCCTTTGGCTATCAGATCTGCTCTACACTGATGCAATGATAAACTCTAGAATAGTCCCTTAACTGCTAGCCTATGGAACTATATAGAGACTTTAACCCCTGGATTCTATATATCATGCTGAGATTTCTGCACGGAACTCAAAGCGTTTTCCATAACAATGTGCATAACCTAATTGGTTAACAACTAATCAGTGCTGATAATTGATGTTGACAAGTAATTATCAGCACCAATTGGCATAACTTAGAATTTACGTGCACCACTTGCTAAGCATAGTCTGTAACGTGATGCGTGCAAATTCTAAATCGCATAGTTGAAAAGGGGTTGTGGCCGTGGGCATTCCTACAATCTATACATGTTATAGAATACACCCGGTCCAGGCATCAGCATTTACACCAGGTTTTAGTTGGCATAACTTCCCATGGCTAAATTTAGTTATGTGGACCAGCAGTCGGTGTATTCTAATAAACCACATGGAACTTTAGGCTTATTTTGTAAAGTACGCCTAAAGGTATACTTTATAGAATGTACTTAGGTGAATTTCATTTTGGCGCTGAAGTTTTAGGCATGATTTATAGAATCTAGTCCTAAATGCTAAACAAAAAAACCAAAAACCTGTTACTTAAACTGCCTTTAAATAGAGAAACTTAAAAATAAAGACACTGAGGTTACCTATTTAACTCTAAGGGCCCTGTTTTTAACACACGTTAATCATGTACATGCCTTCAATATTCCTATAGGTGCCTTCATGGTTAGGGCGCACGCTAAGTGTAGACACACTAAAACACTAACACACCTTAGTAAACAGGGCCCTAAGTCTACCTTTCCCCAAGTTTAAATCAAGTTCCCAGCAAATAGCTTACCAGTGAAGTTCTGTCCTGCTCTGGAAGTTCACACAGCACCTTTTGGACAGAGAACTGCAAGTCTGGGCTACTTGTGCCTGTGTTGATTTGATAACTCGCAGAGTTTGCTTAATGAATCTGGGGCCTAAAAGGCAAAGAAGAGTCCAGAAGGACCCCCAGATTATGAATCTGATGTGAAACTTTAATCGTGAAACCTGCAAGCAAAATATCTGATGGACATACTAGGCCAAACGATAATGACATCCAGTAGCACACTGTTTAAGTTGTGTGTATTACTTATTAGAGCAGGAATCATAACAAGATCTTTTCTTTTGCAGGCGAGACAGAAGAATTTGTTAGCAGGCTTACTGAGCTGTTATTTGAATTACATGTTGCTGCCACACCTGACAAGCTCAATAAGGTATCCTTTTAAAATATTTTTACTAATCTCCTAGTCATCCCTTGATAACAGTTATGTTCAGAAGTACATTTATAAATGTTTGCATTTTAATATGTCAAATATCCTTTTCCATTCCATTTAAACTTACATTCCGCCATATCTCCAAAGGGATTTATTGTAGATTACAAAAAGAAAAACGTCTCAATCAAATGGAATTACAGAATAACAAATATAAAAATGTAAAACATATCAAACATCAGACTAAATCAAGATCTGAATTCATAAAATGAATACATAAAATACATAAATCTACGCAGACGATGTCATGATCTACATCCTGTTCAAACATGATCTAACAGAAAACAATCAGAAATCAAACACAGCCTCCAAATAACGAATTCATGGGTGGATGCATTCCAACTAAAGCTAAACGCAGAAAAAACACAAGGTCTCATCCTCTCATCACAAAATAACACGAACAAACCCACCACTATAAACAGCCCAGATTACACCCTCCCTGATTCGGACAGCCTGAAAATTCTCGGAGTTACAATTGACCAAAATCTCACACTAGAAAGCCATGCGAAAAATATAACAAAGAAAATGTTCCACTCAATGTGGAAACTCAAAAGAGTAAAACCTTTCTTCCCAAGGGAAATATTCTGCAGCCTGGTACAATCAATGGTACTGAGCCACCTAGATTATTGTAACGCCATCTATGCCGGATGCAAAGAACAAATCATTAAGAAACTCCAAACTGCCCAAAATACAGCAGCCAGACTCATATTTGGAAAAACGAAATATGAAAGCACCAAACCCTTAAGAGAAAACTACACTGGCTCCCATTAAAAGAACGAATTGCATTCAAAATCTGCACCTGGTCCATAAAATCATTCACGGCGAGGCCCCGGCCTTTATGTCAGACCTTATAGACTTACTAACCAGTGACACAAAAAGGTCAGCACGCACATTCCTGAATCTCCACTACTCCAGTTGCAAAGGACTTAAATATAAATCAACATATGCATCTAGCTTCTCCTACATAAGCACGCAAATATGGAACGCACTACCAAATGTCATAAAAACAATGCACGACTTAACAATCTTCCGAAAACTACTGAAAACCAACCTGTTCAAAAGGCATACCACAAGGGTCCATCCTAAATACTAGATAACGAAACTCTACCAAAACTTGACAAAAACCGAACTCTCTACACATGATTGCTTCAGCCACTCTGTCATTAATGAACGTTAACGCACTACCACTCTTCTATTTCTCATACTGAAATGAACTTTCTATATTTGATTGTTTAACTTACTCTATAAGTTACTGTCTAACTTAATCTATCATCTATGAACTTTGTATTTCTCACTCCGGAAATGGCGATCGCCACTAAGGCATAATGTAAGCCACATTGAGCTTGCAAATAGGTGGGAAATGTGGGATACAAATGCAACAAACTAAAATAAATAAATAAATAAAAGCCTTCAAATGTTTTCTAAATAAAAATAAGAAAAGCAGATTTTATCTGGTAAGGAATGTTAACTGTGAAGTATGGTCCTTAAATCTACCTAGTATCTAGGACGATCTGTTGGTATAAAAAAGTTTTTATGAGCTCACGCACACTGTCCCCCTAATTCTATAAGTCACCAAAAAAATGCATGCAATTTACTTGAATAGCAAGCAATATTGGCACTAATTAGATTTAATTGGAATTTATGCATGTAAAAAAAGGGTGCAGAAATGAGGGTCATGGGTGGAACGGGGGCATTCCTAGCATTTACGTGCATCGTTATAGAATAAGGGGAGATACACACTCAGTTTAAGCGTGTACATTTTTACCATGTTTTAGTTGGTGCAAATGGCTGTGCTAAAGTTAGGTGCGATTCCTGGGCATAAGCACTATTAGGTGGAGGAGTAGCCTAGTGGTTAGGGTGGTGGACTTTGGTCCTGAGGAACTGAGTTTGATTCCCGGCACAGGCAGCTCTTGTGACTCTGGACAAGTCACTTAACCCTCCATTGCCTGCCGATGGGAAAGTGCGGGGTACAAATGTAACAAAAATAATAAAAATTCTGTAACTGCACCTAACTTTAAATGCGGCTTATAGAATAGCACTTTTTTCAGCGCCATATATAGAATTTACCGTTGTATGTATGAAATCATGTTAACAATTAAAAAAAAAAAAAAAGCAATAACTTTGAGGCAGTGCACATAATGACAACTAGTCAAAAGTGTTTGGTGAATGTGAAAATCTGCTAGTAAATGCTGTAATCAGCCTATCTCAGTGGTATGCTGGTAAATTTTTAACAACAGGCTCTCTCCCCTCCCCTCCACCTCGGCGCCCCCCCCCCCCCCTCCACCTCTGTGCCCCCCCCCCAAATTGCAGAGCTGGCTATAGCCGGGGGGGGGGGCAATGCATTACTCTCTCCAGGAAAAAACTATTAAATGATCCCAGGTTCCAATCTAATTCATGTTTAATGTGGGATAAAATGCCATAAATAAGTAAATAAATATAACTTTTAATGTTGAGCCTGATTCTCAAGGTGAACATATTCCAAACACTATAATGAAAAATGAGTTTTTTTTCTACCTTTGTTGTCTGGTGACTGTTTTTCTGCTCATGCTGGCCCAGTATCCGATTCTGCTGCTATCTGTCCTCTTAACTCCGTTTCCAGGGCTTCTTTCCATTTATTTCTTACCTCCTTTCTTCTTCATTTCTGGTCCTCAGCTTCTGCCTATTTTCTCCATCCATTTGCAGTTATTCTCCTCTCTTCCTTTTCCCTCTTCTCATCTCATTCCTCACTCTTCCCTCCCCTCCACCCATATCCAGCATTTCTTCTCTCTCCCTTCCTCTCCTCCACCCATGTCCAGCAACCTTCCTCTCCCCTCCATGCACCCATGTCCAGCAACCCTCCTCTCCCCTCCATCCACCAATGTCCAGCGACCCTCCTCTCCCCCTGCCCTCCATGCACCCATGTCCAGCAACCCTCCTCTCCCCTCCATGCACCCATGTCCAGCAACCCTCCTCTCCCCCCCTCCACCAATGTCCAGCGACCCTCCTCTCCCCCCTGCCCTCCATGCCCCATGTCCAGCAACCCTCCTCTCCCCCCTCCCTCCATGCACCCATGTCCAGCAACCCTCCTCTCCCCTCCATGCACCATGTCCAGCAACCCTCCTCTCCCCTCCTCCACCAATGTCCAGCAACCCTCCTCTCCCTGCCCTCCATCCACCCCCTGTCCAGCAACCCTCCTCTCCCTCCATGCACCATGTCCAGTAACCCTCCTCTCCCCTCCATCCACCATGTCCAGCAATCCTGTCTCCCCCCTGCCCTCCTCTCCGCCATCTTCCAGCCCTCTCCGCTCCCCTGGTCGTCCATCTTCCATCTGCCCTCTGCTCCCCGATAGTAGCCCTGCTGGTTTCCTTTCTGCGCTGCTGCCGCCGCCGTCCTGCCTTAAAAAAATTAATTTTCCCTCGAGGCGGCCAGCGTTGAAGCGAAGGCAGCAGGCTGAGCTCGGTTCCTGCCTT